>NC_083406.1:5039216-5664216 GCF_020745735.1 Hemiscyllium ocellatum | reverse complement strand
TATAAATGCCGGAGGAAACGTCACAGAGGCGCTTCACAGGAGGCTCCCAAGCACTGAGGATGTCACCTAGACAGGGGACGAAACGTCTGCAACACAAATTCCCAGCTCGGCGAACAGAACCACAACAAGAAGATTTAACAAATAATATATAAATAAATATACAGTGAGTTGTAGAAAAATAAGGGGAATATGGATTTAATGCAGTTTGGTTTTTATATATATGTTTAAAAAGAGGAAAATCAAGAGATTGAGTTAAAAGTGAGCATTCCCAAGTATCAGTTTATTGAACAGTGCTCACAGGAGTGAGTTAAGGCTAGTGCTCACAGGAGTGAGTTAAGGCTAGTCTTAGCCAATATGTATATAAATCACTCCTACTGAGAGATCGAGGGAGCAGTTTTGAAACTTGCTGAAGTCACTAAATTGATGGATGTGGCAAGTGGTGACTAGGAATATGGAGCACCGTGAAAGACATTGTGAAGGTCATAGGATAGGCTGATGATAATAGATTAACTTCAATGTAGAGAAACAAATGAACCAATTTTATACAATGAACAGCAAGAGGAAACCTATGTCTTAATTGTAAGACGTTAAAGCTTTAGCAGAACTCTAGGATTTTGTTTTATTGATAGATTATTGAAGCTGATCTCACGCATGGATAAACCATCAAAATTCCAATGAATGCATTTCATTTGTTGAATAAAAGGTTAGCCTGTTAGGGGGACTTGACAGGGTAGTTGATAGGAGGTTGCTGCTTGCTGTGGTAGAGTCCAGGGGCTGAGGCCATCATCTCAGGGTCAGAGGTCACATATTCAAAGACCAAGCTCAGGAGGAATTTCTTCTCTCTAGGGTAGTGAATCTGTGGAATTCTTTACTGCAGAGGACTGTAGATGATTGGTCACTAAGTATATTTCAGACAAGATAGACAGAATTTTAATCAGTAATGGATTCAAACGTTATGGAGAAAAGTCAGGTAGGTGGATTTGAGGATTATCAGATCAACCACGATAACAGGGAATGGCACAGCAGCCCATTTCTGTTTATTATGTTTTATGTCTTAAGTAAAAAAAAAGAACAGAGGTCATGTTGACCTGCAGAGTACCAGCAAAATTCATAGAAAAGAAGAAATCAATCCTGCTCCCCTAAATCTTCCCCATTTCTATCCAATAGTTTTCTTTTCAAATATAGATCCATTTCTCATTTGTAAATAATTATTGAATCTGCTTGCACATCATTTCTGGCAGTGGATTTCAGGGGGTAACAACTTGCTTGGTAAATCTATTTTCTGTCACTGATTATCTTGCTAATTATTTGAAATCAATGTCCTTTCATTATGATGCTGCCTCTAGTGGAAATATTTTATTGGTTTCTGTATGGAAGTCCACATAAATTTGAACACTTCCACTAAATCTCATGTTCCTTCAGTCTTTCACAACTGACATTTTCCATTCTGGTTATAATTCCAACAAATCTCTCATGCCTTCCTCTAAAGTCCTTGATATCCTTTTTAAAGTGCACTATCTCGAATTGAAAACAACAGTCAGCACGACGCTGAGCTTGAGACTTGTAAAGGTTTCATATTATTTCCTTGCTTTTATAAAACCATAGATCCTCTCCAGCTTGTAGAAGATCTCAGATCTCTGTTCAGTGGAACCATGTGTGCAGTTTGAGATAAGCGCTTGCAGTTATAAAGAGATATTGGACAAGGGAGAGCCTTGTACGCAGTAGCTGAGAAAGTTCATTGTGTCACAGTGTTGAAATTGCAGCAGGAAGACTCATTGAGGAGGTTGGAAGGTTAGGTCAGGACACCTTCTCACTCCGTAGATCCATCTTCATTAAAAGGGCATCTGGCTGTTATATTTTCACTCTGGGTAGGTTGAAACAAGATGGAAGGAAGCTCTCCATCTTTGGAGGCAAACTGGAGGTGCCAGGAGATCTGGGCAGATGACCAGGATAGCAGTCTTTGACCCATATCTCCATTTATTTCTGCACAATACAGATTTAAAGTTGAGTGCCATCCCTCATTCCTCAGTGCCAACTCACCACTGTCACATGATCCCTCAATGGTCTCCCATACCCTTCTATTTTCTCTCCCTGCACTGCCTTCTCCTTTCTCATCTTCTGTTCCCTTCCAGGCACATTCACACGAAATGCCACCTACATGCCATCTCAGAGTGCTCATGCCACCATAACTCCAATAGCCTCCGTACCCTAATGTTCCTCCATGCTCCCTCATTTCCCATCCCACATGCATGCCTCCCACATCTCCAATGTCTCACTGTTACACCCTTTCATGATCCCTTATCTCTCCCTTTCATACGTTTTTTTTTGTAACCTCATATCCCCTAAATCCTCCGTGTTACCTTTATCACCCTTAGCAGTTCACCCACTATTCACTGGGACAGATCTCAGAACATATGTAATTCTAGTTTCCTTCCAATCAGAAGGATATTGTGAAACTTGAAAAGGGTGAGAAAAGATTGACAAGGATGTTGCCAGGGTTGGAGGACTTGAGCTATAGGGAGAGGTTGAATAGACTGGGGCTATTTTCCCTGGAGCATCAGAGGCTGAGGGGTGAACTTAGAGCTTTATAAAATCATGAAGGGCGTGGAGAGGATAAATAGATAAAGTCTTTTCACTGGGGTGGGGGAGTCCAGAATTAGTAAGCATAAGTTTAGGGTGAGAGGGGAAAGATATAAAATGAACCTAAGGGGCAACGTTTTCACACAGAGGGTGGTACGGTTATGGAATGAGCTGCCAGAGGAAGTGGTGGAGGCTGGTCCAATTGCAACATTTAAAAGGCATCTGGATGGGTATCTGAATAGGAAGGGTTTAGAGGGATGTGGGCGAAGTGCTGGCAAATGGGATTAAATTAGGTTAGGATATCTGGTCGGCATGGATGAGTTGGACCGAAGGGTTTGTTTCCATGTTAGGTTAGATTAGACTTAGATTAGACTTACAGTGTGGAAACAGGCCCTTCAGCCCAACAAGTCCACACCGACCCGCCGAAGCGCAACCCACCCATAACACTACGGGCAATTTAGCATGGCCAATTCACCTGGCCCGCACATCTTTGGACTGTGGGAGGAAACCGGAGCACCCGGAGGAAACCCACGCAGACACGGGGAGAACGTGCAAACTCCACACAGTCACTCGCCTGAGTCGGGAATTGAACCCGGATCTCAGGCGCTGTGAGGCAGCAGTGCTAACCACTGTGCCACCGTGCCGCCCACATCTCTATGGCGCCAGTGAATGATTGAGTCATTATAGTCTTACCAGACCATAGGGCTACTCTCTCATTACAGAGATAGGGCCATCACAGCTCCGTACTTACCCTGTTTGTTTTTGTGGGTGGGGTGTATGGGGAGGAAGGGTGCTGGATTATGAGTCAGGCTATTGACTCAGGAGGTCTCAGAGGTTTCCAGTTCTTAATGGTGCAATGCCTGTCTTAAAGTTCCATCACTGTGGCCAACAATTACAATAACTGAGTAAATGTGGATTACTCCTCATGTGTCTCGTTTTCCTTTTGCCCACAAGCCCATAATTGCTAAATCATGCCAGCTAGCGCTCTCTAACCAGTCCCCATGGCCAGTCATACTACCACATACCCTTCCCCATTCTAGCATGTATTCCTTTGTCACCTTATTTCCTACTTTTACCGCCCCGATTTCCTCTTCACCGAACATGCCAACTAACCTTTTGTGTGTAAGTAACCATCTATTCCGTGCCTACGGAATCAGGCAGAAGCTACAGACTCTGGAACACTGTTGCCAAGTCTTTTTTAAAAGAAAACTGCAGTAGACAAACTATTAATCAATGGACACCAGCAACAGATGTTTTTTTTAAATCTAATTGATATTGAAATTGTCACTTTTTAAATTTTGAAGGACTGGGAATTTTAATTCCCTGAGAATTCCCAAGCAATATGTTTGTTTTGCAGAATCATACTTTTGCCAAGTCTTATTGGAAAATGAAATGGAGATAGGAAAAGTAGTCTGATCCATCTAAATGATGCTTATAAATATAATGATTCAAACTATCATAGCAGGAGAAAACTCTAATTAATCACCGCAATAAAAATCATGTTCACCTTAAAGTACCACACTTAAATTCTGAAACAAAAGGAACAAAATCTCTTTTGTACTTCAGATCGTGTGAAGGAATAATTGCATAAGCAGATGTTGTTTCTTTTCTCTGCCATGGGAATCTAGCACAAAGTGGGCAAAAGTGTCCAAAGTATATAACCAGCATGTCCTTGGCAGAGTGGGAGGGGGAGTTGAAGTGTTCAGCCATTGGGCGATGAGGTTGATTGGTGCAGGTCCTGCCTCAGGACCCTCCAACTCCATGGCACCAATGTGGATTTCACTAGTTTCCTCATTTTCCCTCCCCCCACCTTATCCCAGTTCCAACCCTCCAACTCAGCACTGCCCTCATGATCTGTCCTATTTGTTCATCTTCCTTCCCACCTATCCGATCCACCCTCCATTCCGATCAATCGCCATCACCCCTTACTTTATTCAACTATCTCACTCTCAGTTACCTTCTCCCTAGTCCCAGCCCCCTCCCGTTTATCTCTCCACCCCCTTGGCTCACAAGCCTCATTCCTGATGAAGGGCTTTTGCCAAAACATCGATTCTCCTGTTCCTCGGATGCTGCCTGACCTGCTGTGCTTTTCCAGCAACACACTCTCGACATTACACTTACCATGCTTACTTGCCTAGCATTCAGCATGGATGAGAAAAAATAAGAAGTTCAATTAAGGCAAGTTCTAAGGATTTATTTAAGACTTGGAACAAGTAAGATTGAGGAATTGATTGGAACGTGACAAAGTTCTGCTTCTCACTTCATGGATGCAAACTTGGAGGTCTTCTTTGGACAATGAGGAAGGGAAGGCCTGGGTTGAAGTATTTAATCCTATGAGTACATGGAGTTCAGCAATGAAGAACTGTATAGGAAGGGATTCAATTACTTTATTCATCCTGCCAAGTTGAGATCAGTTGATCCTCAGGAAAGGCTTCTAAGCAATTAGCGTCCGCAGCTGGGAAGCTTTAGAGTTCCTACTTTTCACATTTTGGAGCAATATGTGTCCGTGCCATTTCCAGGTTTCTCCACATGACTCCAAGTCAATGCTGCTGAGGAAGATCAGTGATCTATGCGATTTCTTGGGCTCACCACTAGAGTGGTTTAACAGCAAGTGCTACACTACCAAGGGAGCAAAATTTGAAGGTGAAAGGCAGGAGCTTTAGAGGGGATTTGAGGAAACTTTGTTTTAACAGAGAGTGGTGGGCATCAGGAATGCACTGCTTGGGAGGGGAGTTGAGGTTGGAAATGTCACAATGTTTCAAAAGTACTTGAACGAACACTTAAAATGTCATGTAGGATCAAATTACTGCAGATGCTAGAATCTGTACTGAAAACAACAAATGCTGGAGATTACTGTAGGTCAGGCAGCATCCATGGAGAGAGAACAAGCTAACATTTTGAGTTCAGCTGACACTTCATCATGAAACTTGAAATGTTAGCTTGCTCTCTCTCTCTCCATGGATGTTGCCTGATCTGCTGTAATCTCCGGCATTTGTTGTTTTCGCTTAAAGCATCATAACATTCAAAATGTTTGGCCAAGTGCTGGAAATTGAGACTCTTGTAGATTGGCTCATTGAGTCTATGCCAACCTAAGGGCCTCTCCTGTGCTGTATGATTCCGTTGTTCCATTACATGAGTGCTGCCCAGAAAGTAACTCCCACTTCCTTGCACTGTTTATTCCCCCACCCCACCATTACAGATTGACCAACAGTGAGGCTTGCATTGACAGACCACTTTCCACAGGATTATTAAGGTCCTTATGTGGGTGATTAATCTGCTGATTGAAATGGCAGGCAGGGAATGTAAAATTTCAAGGAAATGGATGCAAGACTGAGAGGACAACCCATTTGGGATTCTAAATATCACAAATTTACAGAAAAAGGTTTGGTTAGAAAAGACAAAAGCACCATTGCAAATGCAAACTTGGCAGAAGCGCATTGAACCATGAGTTTGCTGCTAAAAACAGTCTCTTCCCAAAGATCTGAACTTCACGTCGGTCAAGAGAAGGGAACAGACCTTGATCCAGTAAAATACAAGTGATATGTGTCCCCAAACACTGAGAAGATGCTCAGGAAGTGTGGATAACCACATGACTTCACAGATAGGAAAGAAATGTTTCACGTATGTACGAACTGCAGAGCTTTGAGAATACAATAATCAAAGGAAGCAAATAACTGTTGGATGTGACACCTTCCCAAGAATAGAAACGCACGCACTCATTCAGATCAGGAAGATGGTGAGGAATAAGCTCACAGTGATAAATCTAACAGTGAAGCTTCATATCAGAGTAGTATCAAATAGTTCAGATGTTACCAGAAAATCTTTCCTGAAAACTTTAAAGAAATGATTGCACAAGGGAGGATGCTCTGAAGGAAGCAGTGTTATGGAGCTTATTTTAATTCATTTGTGGGAAGTGGGTGTTGCTGGCTGGGTCAGTATTTATTGCCTGTCCCTAGTGTCCCTGTGAGAAGGTGGTGGTGAGCTGCCTTCTTAAACTGCTGCAGAACACCTGGTTAACCCACAGTGTCATTAGGGAGGGAATTCCAGGATTTTGACCCATTGACAGAGAAAGAATGGTGATATATTTTTAAGTTAGGATGGTGAGTGGCTTGGAGGGGGAATGGAAGGTGGTAGTGTTCCCATACGTCTGCTGCCCTTGTCCTTCTAGATGGAAGTGGTCATAGTTTTGGAAGGTGCTGAGGATCCTTGGTGACTTTTTGCAGGGCATTTTGTAGATAGTTCACACTGCTCCTACTGAGGGTCAGTGGTGGAGGGAGCGGATGCTTGTGGATGTGGGGCCAATCAATTAGACTGCCTTGTCCTAGATGGTGTCAAGCTTCTTGAATGTTGCTGGGGTGGAACCCATCCAGGCAAGTGGGGAGTATTCTATCACACTCCTGAGTTGTGACTTCACGCCTGACTTCAATAGCTTAGAGCAACCTAAATTAGAGGGATACATAAAAGAAATGCCTTCACTTGAATGTTCTCTGCCACAGAAACAAGTGGTCCCGCTAACCTGGGTTTGAATTGTCATGGATAGCTGCAGCTGATCTAGTAAACCATGAGATGAAGGAAATATTGGTTGTTTAAGGTATTACACCCATTGAAGAGTTACAAATAAAGTAGTTTGATGAGATACTCAGATGTTTTGAAGATTTTGGGTATTACATCACTATCAATCCAACTAATTAATTTCACACAAATTACCAACAGGACAAAAAACATGTGATTACTAGAATCAGAATCTCCAGACTGGGTAAATTCCATCACTCTGGTATGAGAAATCAAAAGGATGGCTCAGAATTTCTGAGTTCTTAACAAGCAGCAAAGAGGAATCATTGCCGTATTCTGACATTGTTGATAGGGTACACTGTGCACGTACAGCATCCAATCATGACAGCCTCGAATCCAGAAACAGCCATTGGTAAAGCTGAGTCTCACTGAGACTGAAATTTTAAGCAGAGTCAATTGTACATCAGAGTGCAGAGTGTTAAGTCTCAAAGATGAAGCCAGAACAATCTCTCACTTTAGCAAAACTGCATAATGTCTTGAGAAAAGAAAGCAAACTATCACAGATTTTGAAGGTGTTCAGTTTAATTATAACAGTAAGTTGTAAACCTACTTTCAATAAAATAGTTAATGATTGGATGGAGGCCTTATAGCCTTTCTTAAAATAATGTGGGATGATACATTAGATTAAAGAGCTAGGAAATAATAGTGATGTGAATACACATCCAGGATGCCACATTTAATGCTTGCATTGCAAATAGATGCCAAGAAACACCAACTATATAAGCTGTAGGATGTCAACACAGTGCATGATTAGAACAGAAACTTTACTGAACATTGTCCTGACCCCAGAACAAAACATTCAATCCAATCATACTCTTAGGCCCACATCTGACATAGGGAGCTCATTGTCATGATGCTATAGCACCGAAGTGAATATAAAGAAAGAGCAGCATCTTCGAACTGCTTCAGAAAGTGTCTCTGTATCTAAATGTGCAATAATAAATATTTAACTTTAGTGAGGAAGAAATGTAAGAAATGGTTTGTGTTGATGGAATGTGCAGTTTATTTCTTTTTCTTTGTATATGATGTGATACTACAACCAATGTTTTACCACTTGACTGCATTTATCAATGGTTACAACAATGCTAAGATTCAGCTCAGGTTGTGGTTTTAGTGACCTGGTATGCCCTGGATATTGGTTCGTTGGAAATGTGGATCAGGTCTCGTCTTAATTATGAGAATGAACATACCTAAAGATGCTCTGCAGAAATTTGCTAAAGATCCTTCGACAGCATCTTCCAAATCCATGACCTTCCATCTAGAAAGCCACAAGCAACAGATACATGGGAACACCACCAACTGCAGGTTCCCTTCCAAGACACACACCATCCTGACTTGGAAATATATTGTTGCTTCTTATAGATACTAAGAACCTTTTACCGCTAATGGAGTCAGGTGTTACCAGGGGACATAGCTTTAAATTAAGGGGTGGTAGGTATAGGACAGATGTTAGGGGTAGATTCTTCACACAGCGGGTTGTGAGTTCATGGAATGCCCTGCCCGTATCAGTGGTGAACTCTCCTTCTTTATGTTCATTTAAGCGGGCATTGGATAGGCATTTGGAAGTTATTGGGCTAGTATAGGTTAGGTAGGACTCGGTCGGCGCAACATCGAGGGCCGAAGGGCCTGTACTGCGCTGTATCCTTCTATGTTCTATGTTCTATGTTCTATGTTCTTCATAGTTGCTTTATTAAAATCTTGGAATTCCCTCCATAAGGGCATTGTGGATTAACCTTTAGACATAAAGAGCACAGATCAAGCCAGCAGTAACTGGGGATGAGTAATAAATCCTAGTTAGCCTGTGACACCCATGAACCATGAGTGAACTAGAGTCATAGAGTCATAGAGATATACAGCATGGAAACAGACCCTTCGGTCCAACCCGTCCATGCCGACCAGATATCCCAACCCAATCTAGTCCCACCTGCCAGCACCCCGCCCATATTCCTCCAAACCCTTCCTATTCATATACCCATCCAAATGCCTCTTAAATGTTGCAATTGTACCAGCCTCCATCACATCCTCTGGCAGCTCATTCCATACACGTACCACCGTCTGCTTGAAAAAGTTGCCCCTTATGCCTCTTTTATATCTTTCCCCTCTCACCATAAACCTATGCCCTCTAGTTCTGCACTCTCCAATCCCAGGGAAAAGACTTTGTCTATTTATCCTATCCATGCCCCTCATAATTTTGTAAATCTCTATAAGGTCACCCCTCAAACTTTGATGCTCCAGGGAAAACAGCCCCAGCCTGTTCAGCATCGCCCTGTAGCTCAGATCCTCCAACCCTGGCAAAATCCTTGTAAATCTTTTCTGAACCCTTTCAAGTTTCACAACATCTTTCCGATAGGAAGGAGACCAGAATCGCACGCAATATTCAAACAGTGGCCTCACCAATGTCCTGTACAGCTGCACATGACCTCCCAACTCCTGTACTCGATACTCTGACCAATAAAGGAAAGTATACCAAATGCCTTCTTCACTATCCTATTGAAATCTGGAAATTAATTTCATGATGTACTATAGACAAATAAGGATCTTGCAGCTACTTCAAGACTATTTTGAACAATGAATCATGAAATTACAAACGTGAACAGGCACAGGACAAAATTTCTATGAACATTTAAAATTATCAGTTGTTTTTCATTTCAACTGCTCATCAGCAGCTATTGGGGTGCATACATAAACGTGTGTGTGTGTGTGTGTGTGTGTGTGTGTGTGTGTGTGTGTGTGTGTGTGTGTGTGTGTGTGTGTGTGTACACATGTTATAGTAGTTGACAGCAAAAATAATGATTCGAGTACAGAACAGTTAGAGGCATTCAATAAAGATTGATCCAATGCATCTAAGAAGTTTCCAGAAATCTTATTCATCGTGTTCTCAAAGTCCATGGAAAATATAACAAAGGCAGGCTCCAAATGTCAAGCTCTGTCAATCAAGTATTTGTATCTGGAAGCATTATCAAAGGCCTTTCACAAATAGTGCATCAATTTTCAAGGTGATGTGGTTGCCTCTTTTAAGTGGATTTTTAAAGTTAGATACCAGTAAGCGTTTCAGAAATCATAAGAAAAGCTGCAAAATATTTCACATCAGCCTTGCAGTTGGAATCATCCATGTGGATTGCAAATTGATTCAAGTTATATCAGCCAAATTAAGTATGTTGCCCTGATAATGCATGGAATAGTACCAGAAAGTTCAAGAAATGTGTTATGGTCATAATGATGGTATTGATTAAGATTAATATGTATTGTGTATTTCTGCATTATAAATGTTGGAGTAAATTATTCTTTCCAGAAATTTGTATCAACATAAAATATTCCTTGAAGTAGAAAATGGTGTTTGGACTGTTTGGAATCTATTTAAACATCTAATCTGAAGTTTAAATGTCAACAATAGACACATTTTAGATTTAATTCTATTCTTAACTCTTGTATTATTACAATGCAGCGAGTGAGTTGTAAGCTAAAGTGACAGTGATGGCAAGGATGACAATTTGCAATTTTGTTGCATTATAAACCCTTGCTGCTGAATGGTGGTAAGGTGCTAACATCACAGGGTGGATTGATAAAATCCTTTTAGTCTTTCACTACTACTGCTGAGGGATCCACTTTGAGAATCGTGAACCAGCCAAATGTGTAATGTGTTGGTGTGCCGACATGCTGTGAGAAAAAGCTGTGAGGACTTTACAATTCCAGACACTGTAACCTAGCCGATTACTGCTGAGAATTATTGAAAGATCCCCCACAAAGATCTGGTCAATCACCCTTTTAAATTTGTATGTGATTTGTTACATACACATATATTGTGCAGAAGATTTAAAGGAGTTATGGTAATTATGGTTAGGTGTAGTGATGTGAACACACTGAAACTGGAGAACAGTAGGTTTTTTTAAATAAACAAGTATACAATCAGATCTCAAAGTCTCTGTACTTTGAAGGCAGTTTTACAGCACTAACTATCGCATTTCCAATGCCCCTCCCCCCTACCTTTTATATTAGCCTGCTGGACACACTTTCCTCATTCCTGAAGAAGGGTTCATGCCCGAAACGTCGACTCCCCTGTTCCTTGGATGCTGCCTGACCTGCGCTTTTCCAGCAACACATTTTCAGCTTACAGCACTACAGCCTGGGATGATCGGGTATAATGAGGCCAATTTGGATAACAAGGTGGTTCAGTGATTAGCACTGCTGCCTCACAGTACCAGAGACCCAGGTTCAATTCCAGCCTCAGGCAATTGTCTGTCTGTGTGGAGTTGCACATTCTCCCTGTGTCTGTGTGGGTTTCCTCCAGGTGCTCTGGCTTCCTCCCACACTCCAGAGATGTGCAGGTTTGGTGGCTTGGCCATGCTAAATGCCGAGTTACAAGGATCGGATTGGGGGATGTTCTTTGGATGGTCAGTGCAGACTTGATGGGCTGAACGGATTCGATGACACTCATTTCCTCTTTAGTGTAGGGCTTTCAGTTGATTAGCTGTGTGTGTGTGTGTGTGTGTGTGTGTGTGTGTGTGTGTGTGTGTGTGTGTGTGTGTGTGTGTGTGTTGTATAATAATATCAATGAACATAGAACCCAGGCTACATGTGTAAGTCTGTGACATTGTAATTGTGTATATAACCAGTGTAGCTAATGAACCTCAAGACATTTGTCTCACCAAGAATCTCCCTCTCTGTGGTATATAGAAAACCACCAAATGTTTTAATAGGATATCTAATTTAACAAGTATTGTAAGGGTAATGTGGAAGGTCCAAGATACTTGATAAAATGCTGAGTATTCACAGTATATTCAGCTTTTATTTATACTCCTAGTGGTCATGAAAATTTCTGAACACAACTGAGTGCCCATGAAGAAAGGCCATTATTGCTATCCAGTGAGTCCTTGTTGCAAAGCATTCATACAGCTGACATAGTGAAGTGTGGGCTGAAGGTTGAAGGGTGATTATGGGCAGGGTGCATATCTCATGAACTTGATTGAGTTCTTTGAAGAAGTAACAAAGAGGATTGATGAGGGCAGAGCAGTAGATGTGATCCATATGTACTTCAGTAAGGCATTCGACGAGGTTCCCCTTGGGAGACTGACTAGCAAGGTTAGATCTCATGGAATACAGGGAGAACTAGCCATTTGGATACAGAACTGGATCAAAGGTAGAAGACAGAGGGTGGTGGTGGAGGGTTGTTTTTCAGACTGGAGGCCTGTGACCAGTGGAGTGTCACAAGGATCGGTGCTGGGTCCTCAACTTTTTGTCATTTACATAAATGATTTGGATTCGAGCATAAGGAGGTACAGTTAGTAAGTTTGCAGATGACACCAAAATTGTGCTTTTCAATCTCTCTCACACACACACACACACACACACACACACACACACAATCAGGATTAGTTGTGCATAGTCAGGAGTACTCGGTGCAGTAGCAACACTCCAATACACGTACATACAGCTTTCTGCTTGGACACTGCATAAGAAAATATCCAGCTTGTGTGAAGGTGCTTCTCCTTTCACAAGGTTATGTTGTCCTTGGTTTTATTTTTCAGAGTGGTCATAAAGACAGAGGCTTCAAAATGTCTAGGTTTCGACCGGTTTTGGGTCCAATTTGATTAGAGCTAACAAATACTACCTCAGGCAAAAGGCTTTCAAGATTTAACAAAAAACTTTTGTACAATGACCAATTCTCCCAGCTCAGCTCTTTGGTTTGATTTTGTTGGGGATGAGATAAATTATGCAGTGGGTGACTCACTTATAGAATTTAGAGGAACATTGTATCGCACCAACAAACTTTGAGTATTGACTGGTTTATTTGTGACCTCACGGGGAGAGACAAGTCGACCGAATGGTCACTAATCATTCCAACAAGATACAGAGAATTTTGTGATTATTTGATTATAATCATTTAACAATTACCAAACTGTTAATTGCAGGATAATGAGCAACTAGGCACTTTGCCCAGTTATTAGCCTCACTCACGTAGTGTCTGGGCAGTGCTAGTTAGTAGCTGATAAGCAAGTGTTAGAATACAATAGGTTCTTGTCTAAGAAGAACATTGCCATGCTGGGAAAGAGTTCACTATCAGGTATTAGTACAGCTGCAAGGTCGACCACCTCACTGAGCCTCAGAATGTATGAGCTTAGCAAACAGACATAAGATTCAAACTGGCTTCCAGGCTTTTAGTATGTGACAAAATGGCTGCTTTAGATCTAACAAATCTCCCACAGATTTGGTTTTCGCAGTCTGGCTATTCACTGAAAGCAGTCAGGCAGTTTTGAGGCTGCAGGCCTAAGAAACAGCTACACAGAAGAGGGTGATCCATGCTGCCATCTCTCTCTCTCTGTCTGCCTCCTGTGAGAAGCTGTGTTTGATTTTTACCTTTTGTGCCAAGGGGTGTTTATGGGGATTGTTGCAAGTACTTGGAGCAGCATGATTAAGCTGGGTGGCACGGTGGCACAGCGGTTAGCACTGCTGCCTCACAGCGCCAGAGACCTGGGTTCAGTTCCCGCCTCAGGCAACTGTCTGTGTGGAGTTTGCACGTTCTCCCCGTGTCTGTGTGGGTTTCCTCCCACAATCCAAAACAATGTGCAGGTTAGGTGAATTGGCCATGCTAAATTGCCCGTAGTGTTGGGGGAAATGGGTTTGGGTGAGGGTCGTGTTAGGCTGAAGGGCTTGTTTCCACCCTGTAAGTAATCTGTTGGGTTTTCAGATAGATTACGTTATTCTGTTCTCTTTTGTATTTCATTCAGTAACCTTGTAAATAAATTCTGTTTTGTTTAAAACTAAGTGGTTTGACCAGCTGCATCTCTCCTGGAGTATCCACTCAACACCTACTTAACACAACGAGCAAGGTTAGGGTCTGGGCCACCTTCTTGAAATGTTTTAAAGGGGATCTGGTCTGGTTCATAACACTTGCAGAGCTCTCTCCTGTGTGAAGATGTGAAAGAAAATCTCCAAGTATTTGTTCTCACTCATCACTTGCCTGTAAAACATGCTATTTGCAAATTTTGTTTTGGAAAAAAAAAGAACTAAAACCACCCGAAAGATGCAATTTCTCACCCAGAAAGTGAAATACAGCACTGACATATGTAACTTTTGTCTCATCAGAAAATAACTAAAACTAATTGAAAATAATTGAAAAAACTCATCAAATCCAATACTCCAGTTTGGTGTTATTAAACCATGACTAAAATATTTCCCTTTTACCTTCATACCCTTATCTTTCCTCTTCATATATCTCTTCGATTTGTGCATGGAACTTTTTTAAATAAAGGGTAGAGCTTAAGTTATAGAGTGAAATGTTAGAAATTTGTATTTCTTTCTTAGCCATTGGTGAAAATTGTTTTTTTTTAATATTTAAAAGATGGTGTATATATTCTTTCAATTTAATAGTAGCCACACACTCAGGTGACAAGCAACATGAGTTCAACTGGGACAACACTACTCTTACAGGACAAGCCAAACAGAGAACAGCCAGCGAGTTCCTAGAGGCATGGCACCCATCCACAGATTCAATCAATAAGCACATCGACCTGGACCCAATATACCGACCACTGCAGCGGACAGCTGGAACTGACAACCGGAAGCAGCAGATACAAATCACTATAAATGCCGGAGGAAAGATCACAGAAGCACATCACAGGAGGCTCCCAAGCACTGAGGATGTCACCTAGACAGGGGATGAAACATCTGCAACACAAATTCCCAGCTTGGCGAACACAACCACAACAACGAGCACCCGAGCTACAAACCTTCTCCCAAACTCTTTCAACTTAAATTAGATAGCCCAGCAACATTATGGAATTCAACACTTTAATTAAATCTTCACATCGAGTCATGGTCAGGGATGTACAGCATGGAGACCGACCCTTCAGTCCAACTTATCCATGGTATTCTAAATTAATCTAGTCCTATTTGCCAGAACTTGGTGCATATCCCTCTAAACGCTTCCAATTCATAAACCCATCCAGATAACTTTTTTAAATGTTGTCATTATACCACTACTTCCTCTGGCAGTGCATTCCATGCACACACCACCCTCTGCATAGAAAGGTTGCATCTTAGATCTGTTTTAAATCTTTCTCGTCTCGTCTCAAACTTATGCTCTCTAGTTTTGGACTTTCCCATTCTGGGGAAAAAACCTTGTCTATCCATGCCCCTCACGATTTTATAAACCTCTATAAGGTCCCCCCTCAGCCTCTGACCTTTCAGGAAAAACAGCCCCAGCCTATACGCCATCTTGTTATAGCTCAAACCCTCCAACTCTGGCAATATCCTTGCAAATCTTTTCTGCACCCATTTTGGACAACTCTGGGAATAGTGGAGCTTGGTTTCCAGCTTGTGACATGAATATGTCATGATGGCATAGCCTTAAAATGGCATAAACTAATACTTTGTCCATTGACAATTCCAGCTGAATCTGAAGCAGAAATGTTCACAGATGTGGTCAACCAAGCACAGGGATGATCCCTGGAATGGTAGGTCTAACATACGAGGAACGGCTGAGGATCCTGGGATTGTATTCATTGGAGTTTAGAAGATTAAGGGGAGACTTAATAGAAACTTACAAGATAATACATGGCTTGGAAAGAGCAGACTCTAGGAATTTTTTTCCGTTAGGCGAGGAGACTAGGACCCGTGGACACAGCCTTAAAATTTGAGGGGGTCAATTCAGAACAGAAATGCGGAGACATTTCTTCAGCCAGAGAGTGGTGGGCCTGTGGAATTCATTGCCGCAGAGTGCAGTGGAGGCCGGGATACTAAATGTCTTCAAGGTAGAGATTGATAGATTCTTGATGTCTCGAGGAATTAAGGGCTACAGGGAGAATGCGGGTAAGTGGAGTTGAAATGCCCATCAGCCATGATTGAATGGCGGAGTGGACTCGATGGGCAGAATGGCCTTACTTCCACTCCTATGTCTTATGGTCTTATGGTCAAAACATTTAAAAGGTTGTGGATGACCCCAAACTGGATGGGAATACAAATTGTAAGAAGTGTGCAAAGAGGCTTCAAGAGGACTTGGTCACACAAAGTGAATGGACAAAAACATCGCAGATAGAATGAGTGGTATTATTTGTTTTGATAGAAATATAATAAAAGGCAGAATATTCCTTAAAGCTGACAGGTGGGATGTGCAGTGTCCAAGACGTGTACTTGTTCATGAGCCACACAATCCTCACGTGTAGGCATAACAAGCAGTTAGGAAGGCAGATGACAAGTCAGCCTTCCTCACAAGGGGATTGAGTACAAGAGTAAAGATGTTTTGCTGCGCTTGTATAGCGCCTTGGTGAGACATCACCCTGAGTACGTGTATAGGATTAGCTTCATTATCTAGAAGGGGTATAATTTACAGGGAGGGAGTGTGACGGAGGCTCACCAGATTAATCTCTGGGGTAGCGGGATTGACTTTTAATGAGTTTGAGGTGACTGACTCTGTAATCTTTAGAGTTATGAAGAATTAAGGGGTGACCTTATTGAAACTTACAAAATTCTTCCAGGATGTGACAGGGTGGAAGGAGCAGTAGGGTTTCCCGAATTGCAATGCTAGGACCAGGTTACAGAACAGCCTATAATTCTCAGGGTAAGGAGTAAGACTGAAAAGGGATTTGTCACTCAGAGAGTGAAGAATCTTTGAAATTGTCGACCCCAAAAGATTGTGGGTGTTCAATCATTGAACAGATTCAAGACTGAAACTATAAATTTCGGGTGACTCATGGTATCAAGATAATGGAGGTTCTGTAAGCAAGTGATATTGAGGTAATGTTCCTATGATCCTGCCTGATGATGGGCTCTCAACACAATAGCTACAAGTGGGATTTTTCATATCTATGATTCAACTATCCAGAGTCAACAAGTTCAAAGTGAAGAGATTGGTCTGTTTTATTGTGTATTTTGGTTACTTGCCGTGACTTAAAAATGAAACCTGAATTGGACTGTATTCATGCTTGTGTCATAGGTCACTTTGTTACATGCAGCAAACAGAGGGCAAACCTACATCATCCATCCTGAAACTTTCACCATTAACTAAAAAGAATCGATGTTTAGAACATAAGAAAAAGGAGCAGGATTGGCCTTTTGTGGACTCAGCTCCATTACTTGCCCGCTATCCTATCCATTTTCTTCATAATTTTATGTGTATTGATGAAGTTCCCCCTCATTCTTCTAGATTTCAATGTGTACTTTAGCACAAGTCTGTCAGTATAGATTGTAGACAGTCGTGTCAGTCAGATATATCTGAGATAGAAGTCAGCCCCCATTCATCTACAACATACAATTCAATTTTCTTTTTTTAAATGACTGCTTTATGCAATGGATTTTATTTCCAGTATATGATAATAAAAATTTCTTACTGAGTAAAAATATTCAAACAGGCCAGAAATGATTTCTGGTATACTGTACAACCTTGATTATCCGAACATCAATTATCCAAATTTCGGATTATCAAGCAAGATCTCAAGATCCCGAAAAACACCATTCAACAACTTGGCATTCAGTTATCAGTTAAATGGCATTATGGCGTGCATAGCCAGATAGCTGAGAGATATTCGGATAACCAGCACTCAAAATTGCCGCTTGTTTACAATAAGTCATAATGCAGTTTAACCGATAACTGATGTGCATTGCCTGATAACTGAGAAATGTTTGATAATTGGGAATCAAATTACCGTTTGTTTATGATAGATCAGCTATCAGGTAAACAACAATATGACGTGCATTGTCATAAAACCGAGAAACGTTCGGATAACCTGCTCTCATAAATTACCTCTTGTTTACAATCAGATTGACTATCTGAAAGATCAATTGTCTGAAAAAAAGTACTCCCCACCCATATCATTCGGATAATCAAGCTTCTACTGTAAGATACTGAAAAAATATTCTCATTTATTTGTCTTTGATATATTAAATTTAAAAAAAATCCACCATCCATCACATTATCATGAGGAATCGGAGCAGGAGTAGGCCATTAGCCTATCCCAGTTACTCAATCATTCAACAAGATTGTGATTAATCTGATTCAAGGCTAAATTCCACTTTTCTGCCTTTATCCATAACTCTTAGCCGTCTCTGTTCTATATATAAAAAAACTTTCTATTCCAGCTTTGTTTCTATCCAGGACTTCGCCTCTAATCTTCTGTGTAGAAGAGAATTCCAAGAATGAACAATTCTCCAAGAGAAGAAATGTCTCCTCACGGGGTTTTAAATGGGAGACTCCTTATTTTGGTTAATTCCCCCAAGAAAGGAAATATCTATCCTTTCCAGCTCTTTGAGAATCTTATAATGTTCAACCTCTCTAAAGTTCAGGGAGCACAGACCCAGCTTGTTCAAGCATTCCTCAAAATGTAGCCACCACCTCATCAGCCAGCTAAACTGGTGCCAGTGTATCTGAGCTTTACCTCCATCAGTAATCACAATTGTTTTAAGTTCTTCTCTTCCTTTTGCATCCTGTTTAGTTTTCTACTCAGTCATAGGATATTTTGCATCTTCTACTGTGAAGACAGGTACAATATATTTGCTCAAAGGTTCTACCCTTACCTTCTTTTCACTTAATTATTTAAACTGACCAGTGCCTAGTCTCTTCCATTTTTGTATAATTGTATAAGTGTTTGCTACCTAATTTTATATTTCTTGTTAGTTTGACTGGGAGAAAGTGAGGACTGCAGATGCTGGAGAGTCAGTCAAACAGTGTGTTGCTGGAAAAGCACAGCAGGTCAGGCAGCATCCGAGGAGCAGGAGAATTGATGTTTTGGACATAAGTAACTGTACAGAGGTTTGTATCCTGTCACCAAGTCACCCTTTATTTACCGATGCACAGTACATGGGCTCTGACCAGTCAACTCAGAGCCAGTCCCTAGACTGAGGAGACTGTCTGTCTGAATCTCCTGTTTTTTATCCTTTTTGTTTTCTGTTTTTGTTTAAACTTTCTCCCCCACTAACGGCTAACAGCAGTAATGCTTGCTTTTCCCCAGCACCAATGTCGTGTCTGTGCAGGTGGTCGGACACAGTGAAAAATAACAATTGTGTAAATCTTTACTGATATTTCACCACCAGGAAGAAAGGAAACACCCAAGTGGCCAGTGACAAGCAGTGCCCTTCACATCAAAGGGTGATCAAACAGTGAAGGGGAGGGCAGGGACTAAATCAAAATAGAGCTGGAGGGGGAAATAAAACATTCCACTCCCTGCGGTGCCCCCCTCTCCCTGAACCCCGCGAGGGTGTTGGTGGACACCGCGTGCTCCTTCTCCAGAGACACCCGGGCTCTAACATAACCGCGGAAGAGGGGCAGGTAATGAATCTCCTATTTATTTTAAATTTTTTTTTTACTGATCCAGCTCCTTCAAAACCAGTTCTCAGAGTGAAAAGAACATCTGACACTCCTGTTTATTTTATTTTTACCCCCACACTCCCACCTAACTGCGGTAGTGCTTATCTTTTCCCCCATCACCCATGGTGTGTGTGTGCAGGTGTGAGACACAGTGAAAGACACAAGGTGCGCGAATCTTTATTCAGTTTCCACCACCAGGAAGATAAGAAACAATCGAGTGGCCAGTGACAAGCAGTGCCCTTCGCATCAAAGGGCAATGCTGTGTGAACAAACAGTGAAGGGGAGGGCAGGGACTAAATCAAAATAGAGTTGGAGGGGGAAATAAAACACTCCACTCCTTGCAGCGCCCTCCTCTCCCTGAACAACTCTAGGGTGTCGGTGGACACCGCGTGCTCCTTTTCAAGAGACACCCGGGCTCTAACATTACCGTGGAAGAGGGGCAGGTAATGATTGGCCTAGGTCAACAACCACAATCAAGTTTCTCATAGTCCACCTGGCCCTGGTTCCAATCACTACAAGCTCATACTCCAAATTCTTCCTCTTTTCTGTCTTTTAGTTATCCTTTAACATTTTCTAATTTGTTTTTCCAGTGTTTTTGTCCTACCTGATCTTCACAGTTTTTTTTCAATTTGATACTTCCTTTAATGTTGTTTGTTGGCCATGTAAGGTGTATCCTCCATGTCAGGTGTTTCTTTGTCACAGGAATACATTTTTATTGAACACTGTGTACTATCTCCCGAAATGTCGATCACTTCAGGTCTACTGTTTTACCTTTCAACTTACTTTCCCAGTTCATTATAGTTATGTCTGTCTCTATGTCCTTAAAATTGCCCTTGTTTAGGTTTTAAAATATTAATTTCTGACCAAAATAACTCATTCTTGACTGAATGTGGAATTCTTCTATTTTGTAATCACTCTTACTCGACAGTGTTTCACCATAAGGTCATTTATTACTGAGCTGGAAGATTCACTTCCAGACGTTTCGTTACCTTACTAGGTAACATCTTCAGTGGACCTCACATGAAGCAATGCTGAAAATTCCTGCTTTCTATTTATATGTTTGGGTTTCTTTGGATTGGTGACGTTTGGAAATGAACCGTCCAGCTCAGCGAGCAAACCTACATCCAAAACATCAACCTGAGCTACAAATCTTTTCAAATATCGTCATTTATTACTGCTGTTTCATTGCACTTTCCTGCATGTTAGTGAAGTTGAGGCAGCTTCTTGATCTGACAGGGAATCAAAGGTTACAGAAAAAAGGCAGAAAAATGAAGTGGAGGATTATCAGATTAGCCATCGAATGGTAGGATGTACTTGATGGGCTGAAAGGCCCACTTCTATTCCTCTGCCTTATGGTCTAGTTCGAAAATAGCTCACTTCCTGCCTGGTTCCATGGAGTTACAAAAAGTTGTCAAGAGTACATGCCATGAACTCATCCTCCAGTGTATCTGCCAAATTGGTTCAGTCAATCTTTAAGATTTAAACCACCACTAATTATTGCAGGATCTTTCTTATTAAGTTCCCACTATTTCTTGACTCTTAATCTATCCTACCAAGTCGCTACTCAAAACTTATTAACCAATTCCATCTAAAACTTTGTTCCTTTGTTATTTCTTACCTTTACCCAAACCTGTTTTACATTTTGTTTCTCTGAAGCAAGACCATTACTCTCTATCGTACTGATCTCTTTTTTTTTGGTGCAAAAATATCGTATGAGAAAATTAATCATTTGATTGCTCCAGCAGCAAATTCCAGTCCTCTGTTATAAACTATTTGAAATGCTTTAGGGTTTGCTGATTACCCAAGTCTTTAGATTCGGTTTCATCTGAGTTTTACTTTGATGATATTGGGTGAAATCTTAGAGGAGGCTGAATGATGTGTGGCTTTGGCAAGAAATTGAGGACAATTGTTTGAGGAGTCAGGTAATGGAGGCCTTTCTAGAAGTCAAGAACGATCCGTTGCATTTTCGGAAATTGTTCCAGGCGTTGGGATGAGATTCCAGCCAGGACCTAGTCATGAGGATTATTGCTCATTAAGGACCTCAGTAACAATGAATCTCAACTGATTTTACCACCCACCAATTCAGAGCAAGTCCCTGGTACTTTCAGCAGGCCATTCTAGGCCACCATCTTGGACAATTAGACCAGACCTCACTTGTGAGAGATATCAGGAAGCATTTCCACACACAAAGGGTAGCAGATGTTTGGAGCTCTCTCCCACAAACGGCAGTGGAGCTGGATTATTTGTTAATTTTAAATCTGAGAGAGAAATGTTTGTTAAGAAATAGTATTTAGGGATATGGGCCAAAGGCAGGGATATGGAGTTGGGCAATGGATCAACCATGAACTCATTGAAGGTGGAACAAGCTTGAGGGGCTGAATGGCCTACATCTGTTCCTATGTTCATAAACACAGTTCACTGAAGAAGGCTGGTCAAGTTGATATACTTGTTAAGAAGGATTATCCGGTCAGCCCTATGCTTCCATCACAGCTAGTTCACGGGTTAGTGCTGACATAGTGAGGGAGGTGGATAGGAATCAGTCAGGGGTATGGGCACTTCTTGTTCAGTACTGTCTGGTTAGGGGTGGGCCACTGACAATCCACTGTCTTTGTCCAATAAAGGTGAGGGGTAATGGGTGGAGGTTGGGAGGAGGGTTGTGGAAAGATGGACCAGTCACTGGAGGAATGAGATTTGGGAACCTATTCCTGGGGACTGCAGGGTGGGAGCCAGGCTAGATAACAATTATAATGGCAGAAGCTGTGCAAGTAAGGGAGGGGGAGGTGGGTGGAGGCTGATGAGACAGATTGGGTATGAACCTGAGGAGGTGCTACCAGGAAGGGGTTTGGGATGTTTGAAGTCTCGCTGACGTGGAAATACAGGGCCAGGAAATTACTTTCCATGGAGTTCTCACTGTTGCCTTTCACCAATCTGGAAATTGCAAATGCACAGCGGCAAGGAAAATAACTGCGACAAAACTGGAGGTCCATGGGATAAGAGCCCTGAGCTGGGTGGAGGGGGCTGCAAATCCTAATGGGCTGCTTTCAACATTTCCAACCTATTCTCATCACTTTTAGTCCCCAATCTGATCTCTTGCTGTCGCTCTCGATCTTTCTCTCTGGCTCTCTAGCTCTCCCTCTGCCACTCTCTGTCACGCCCTCTCTCTCTATCTCTCTATCTCTCTATCTCTCTATCTCTCTATCTATCTCTCTCGTTCTCTCTCTCTGGCTCTATCTAGCTCCATCTCTATCTAATGCATCCTCCTTCTTTCCCCAACCCACTCCCACCTACTGTCACTTCTGAGGAAGAGTAACTAAACCTGAAATGTTAACTCTGCTTCTCTCTCAACAGATAATGCCTGACCAGCTGCATTTCTCCAGCGATTTCTGTTTTTGTAATAGGATGTTAAGTGTGTGTTGAACTTACATGATGATAATTGAAATTCTGCTATATGTTCAACATCTTCACACATCATGAGGTTTATATTCTAATCATTGGTTATATTTTACTGGGTTTGCTGTATGGATTCAATCTGAAGACCTTTTGAGATGATGTCAGAAACCATGGAAGCTAAGTAAGTTCTTCATCAAGTCTTCACTATCAATATATCAACTTTCATCAAGTGAATTGAATACTTGAGAATCCATTGACTAAATGACAATGTTGACCAAAACTAGCTGCTTTGATCACGTGACAAGGCTTGGCAGCCCACATAGAAAATATAAGAACAACAGTATTGGAATCATCATTTTTATCAAGATGCACTGAACTTCAGTGAAGCATTAAGAAATTCACATCTCTTGTTTTACTTCTATTAATATGATAAATTCATATCTTAAGAAATAAAAGGCCACCAACAGAGTATTCATTTGGAAAGATCAGTGGACTTAGACTTGGAATTAGACTAGCAAGAACAAGAATGATTCTCTGAGAACTCCAAGACATCTGCAATGTCATCATCACACAGGAATAAAACAGTTAGGCTCTAGAGTTTTCATTCTCTCAACCTAAGGGATTGTTAAGGTCTGTAGCTGTGTTTTTATTATCCCTTTCTGTACAAGACAACCTTCTCCTCACCACCTTTCCATTTAAAATGTTATTACCTCACCCCACAATGTATGTGTGCGCATGCGTATGTGTATCTCTCTCTCTCTCTCTCTTTCTCACTCTCTCTCTTGGTCTCGCTCTCGCTCTCTCCCGCTCGCTCTCTCTCTCTCTCTCTCTCTCTCTCGCTCTCGCGCTCTCTCTCTGTCTCTGTCTCTCTTTCTCTCTCTCTATCTCTCTCTCTCTCTGTGAGTGTCTCTTTTGACACAAGTTCATAATTTTCTCAAGTTTGGTAGATAATAGAAATCTACTTCCTTTCACTCACAACACTTGGAATTTTCTCAGTTTCTTTAACCTGGTTGATTAAGTTTTTAAAAGAGGTATGACAGCTACATTAAAAAAGAAATTCAAACCAAAATTATTAAAACTAATAATGTGTTAAAAGAAGGGAAATCCAACCCCCATCCTCACCTGGTTAGAAACAAATTGCTTGAATTTTTCATCTGCCATCATCAAATATGATCGGACAGTGAAACCTTAACGCCATTTTCTGACAGCTGCAATCATTTTACCGTTCTGTTATCCTGCCTTCAGGAAGGCTAATGGAGTGTTGGTCTTTATTTCAGGGGGATTGGAGGGTAAGAGTAGGGAAGTCTTACTGCAACTGTCCAAGGTGCGAGTGAGACCGCATCTGGCTCCTGGTAACAAGGTTTTCATCCCCTTATTTAAGGGAAGTAGTTCAGAGAATGTTCACTAGGATGATCCCTAGTATAAAAGTATTGTCTGATGAGCAAAGGCTAAACAGGTTGGGGCTTTACTCACTGGAATTTTGAAGAATGAGAGGTGATCTTATTGAAACATATAGGATTCTTAATTACGGAGTTTGACAGGCTAAATAATGAGAAGATGATACTCTCATGGGAGAGTCAGGAACCAGGGGATATTGTCTCAGACTAAAGAGGCCACCAACTTAAGACTAAAGTGAGGAGGAATTTTGACTCTGAGGGCCGAGAGTTTTTTAAACTCCTTGTCACACCTTATATACATTTAGGGCTGAGATTGGCATGTTCCTGATCAGTCTGGGAATGAAGGGGTACAGGGAAAGGGCAGAGAAAGGAATATGAGGAATGTTAGATCAGCCACGATCCTACTGAATATAGAGGAACCGTCTCAAGGGTCAACTCTGAATGACCTTGTCTTGTTCTGATTTCTTACAGTTTTATTGTTATGGCTGATGTCATGATTCAAATCTTGTGAAAATCATTCTTCAAAAATTCAACCTTTTAAACTTCCAAGTTCACGTTTGATTGGGTTCTGAATGATTCATTTAGCTGGACACATCTCTACGTTAAAAGAGGAGACCATTCGCGGTATCAACTTTGGACCAAAACATTGGGTAAAAACAACATTTGCAGATGCTGGAAACCAGATTCTGGATTAGTGATGCTGGAAGAGCACAGCAGTTCAGGCAGGATCTGAGGAGCAGTAAAATCGACGTTTCAGGCAAAAGCCCTTCATCAAGAATAGCTTTTATTCCTGATGAAGGGCTTTTGCTCGAAACGTCGATTTTACTGCTCCTCGGATGCTGCCTGAACTGCTGTGCTCTTCCAGCACCACTAATCCAGAATTTGGACCAAAACATTGATTATCTTAAATAAGGAAATTGCTTTTAACATACAAACACAAATAAATTAATACAAACACATAACAAAGGTTTTCCATAGGGAGCATTCATCAATCAGAAAAATCTCTCAAGTCAGATTTCTTTCCTGATTGCTTTTTTTCTTAAAGAAATGATTAATTTATTGTTGATGAAAGTTAAATATTCTCTGTGATGTTATGTTCTCCCACTGGAAATTCAGACTGAAATGTAAATGGTCCATCATAGATGGTAGGAAGAGGCTGGAGGAATAGGCACAGACCCTCCTCAGAAATGAAAAGAAAGAAAGAAGAATTATATTGACATGGCGCCTTCCAAGACGCAAGGATGTTTCAAGTATTTTATAGCCATTAAAATGTAATCACTGAGACAAGATAAATCTTGAAGGATCAATGTTGCTCAGGATGCTCATGAAAACTTCCCTTCTCTTGGAAGAAGTGTAACAGAACATTTCTCAGTCATCTGACAAAGAATATGGTGCCTTGTTTTAAAGTCTCATTCCCCATAGGTACAGTGCTGAAGCATCAGGCTAGACTGGGTTAACAAGCCTCACCAACCCTCCAACTCCAAGATGAAAGCATGCCCCATCACTGAACCACAGTGACCCCTGTTTGCTATCGTACTGATATCTATGTACATACCAACTGTCGTTGAGAGGAACCAATAATGAGGAATGCATATGTTCTAATCACCCTTAATAGTACCAATGGTGTGCTATAAGAAGATGTAAGTGGAATGGCATGATGCCTCATTGGCTGGCACTGCTGCCTTCCAGCATCAGGGAGCCAGATTTGATTCCACCCTTAGGCATCTGTGTACATTCCTGATGAAGGGCTCTGGCCCGAAACGTTGAATTTCCTGTTCCTTGGATGCTGCCTGACCTGCTGTGCTTTAACCAGGAACACATTTTCAGATCTGTGTACAGTTTACATGTTCTCATGTCTCAGTGGATTAGCCATGGGAAAAGCTGAGTTATAGGGCTTGGGATGCTCTTTGAAGGGTTTGGTGTAAACTTGATGGCTGAATGGTTTACTTCCACACTGTCGGAAGTCTACGATTATCACATGGCTCTGACATTTGGAAGGGAGAAGCGATCACAACAAGAATGTGAAGAGAGCATTTAGACACTCTATTTGAGAGCTGTATTTGATAACCCACTGTGCAAAAATGTAAATAAAGGAGTGTTAAGGCACATCAGGAGATGGAGAGCCTTACTTAATGATAAGGAACAATCAGCCTCAGGGACAGTGTATGTGCAAATACCCAGATACAAGTCCGTTATCTCAATGTGCAAGTAGCAATATTAACTTAAAGCACAAGATAAAGCAGCGGATGCAATTAACTGGTATATGACACTCAAAATTTATTTTAATTCCTCATGCAAGCTGCATAGCATCTGCTTATTAAATTTAAATCCACAACAATAACATGCATCCTACCAACCTAAAAAATTTCATAGTTGTCTGCACGTCCTCAGGGAATAAAGTCCTGCTTTTTGTAGGTTCAGTGGAATGCTAGACAGAAACATTCAGTCCAAATGGATTTTTGAAATACTTGTTGTGACAGTTTTTATTCAGACCTGGCTTCCTTGTTTAAGGTTGCTTAAAATAATGGTGCCCTTAATAATAGTACGGAAGACAAATTATTACGATATCTTAATTGGTTCAGACCATGTATTTAGCGCACTACAAAAATCTGCAGTATCTGAACAGAAAAGTATTCTTCATCCGACATGTTTCAGCAAATTCAATAAAATATTGGTTCTTACAACTGTCTGAAATCAAACCAGCTAATGCAGCATGTAGCATGACCATGCCCCAGCTGCTAACCAAAGCGTGCACAGTAACAGACTACAAATTCCTTCTCTCTTCCAAGTCTGTGAAACGTCCACTGATCTGGTTTATGTGAGTGGCCTGATAGAATACATCAGATATGACTTTTGATTTCTAGAGATTTCCTGCAAGCATGTCGGAGCAGCATTTCATAATGCTTAACACTAAATGGAATATGTCCTCAAATGGTGCAGAGCGAGTAAGTTGATTAACAGAAGCTGAATTCATGCACAGATATTTCAATTTTTCTAATCATGAAACAGCAGCATCATATCTGCAGGCTCTCACCCTCAAGCCTAGGAAGTGATGAATGGCATGGTAATCAGACTAGCTCTGTCACAGAGGAGCTATCAGCTTTTTCAGATTACCAACAACCTTGGAGGTAAACTGAAAATTCATCTCTCAGGATAGACTTTCTGATCCGATTGGAACTGTCAGCCACATAATGTCACAAGCAACCTAAACACATATTTAAAGATATATGCAGCCACAACATTGACAGCATGAGTTACATTCTAAACGTGTTCTTCAACAAATACCTTGAAGTCACAACGGGGCCTGGCATTCCCATATTCCGGTAACACAAGCACTCTAGGGGATGAATGTAGCCAAGAAAGAGTCTTTTTTTTCAGTTCAGCTTTATTTCATTTCTCATGCAAAAGGGGTTCCTTAATGTTAAAGGAAATCCTCATTGCTGAATTAAATTGCTAGGCCTTGTAGGCAGATCGTATAACTCTAACGCTGAATTATAAACAGACTAGGGCTGCCTGTTCAGTGAGTATCTTCACTATTGTAGGCTCCCAGATCTCAGCCTTGGCAAGCACAGTACAAAGCAGAAAGCACTTGATTGACACTTGGTTCCAAAAGAAGATGGCTGAGAATGTAAAATAATCATTGGTCATGATGCCAATGTTTGGGGATATTGGCAGGGCAAACTCCTGGCCAGTATTTGTTCTGCTTTGAAAGCTTGCAATTTTAACTTGGACTATAACCTGGTGTCATTTGATTTTTGCCTTTGTTTTTCTTCTGTTGTCAATAGAAGCTTATTTTTGGGATTGTCTAATTGCTTGCCTCTGTGTGATGTTGCTTTACTGTCCAATAACAAGATGTGGGCCTTTGGGAGTGTAAGCGAGGGTCATTGTGAGCGAGAGTGGGTGCTTCAATGCAATGTAGCTAAGGAGAATGTAGCTACATCATTTTGTGTTTAAGCAGGGGCTGAGGGAGAGGATGGTGAATGAGCAAAAGGGTTGTCAGGAATGTCATGAGCAACATGGATTTGCAGCTGCTGTACTAATATATTGCCACTGAGGAACAACACCAAATGGGGAACTTTGTCTAGGTGCACAGTGTTATGGACCAAGCCAGACCCCCTCAAAACATTTCAAGAAAGTAGCCTGCACCCTAACTTTGCTCGTTGTTTTAAGCAAGTATACAGTGGTTATTCTAGGAGTGATGCAGCTGGTCAAACTATTTAATATTAAATAAAACAGAATTTATTTACAAGATTACTGAATGAAACACAAACAAAAGATCAGAGTATGGAAAAACGTAACCTATCCAAAACCTCAACAGAAACCCGGCTCAATTCCTGCCTTGGGTGACTGTCTGTGTAAAGTTTGCACATTCTCCCCAGTGTCTGTGTGGGTTTCCTTCAGGTGCTCCAGTTTCCTCCCACAATCCAAAAGATGCGCAGGTCAGGTGAATTGGCCATGCTAAATTGCTCATTGTGTTGGATGCATTAGTCAGGGGTAAATGTAGGGGAGTAGGTTACTCTTCAGAGGATCAATGTGGACTTGTTGGGTCAAATGGTCTGTTTCCACACTGTAGGGAATCTAATCAAATTATTCCGACTTAGTGATGCTATTCCAAATACTTGCAAAAATCTCCATAAACATCCCTTGGCAAAAAAGGAAAAATCAAACACGGTCTTACTGGAGAGAAACCAGAGAGAGAGGAAGGATCAGCTTCTTTGGGTCCAGTAGCTTTACAACTCTGCTCTCTAACAAATCAAATCAAACATCGAGCTGAGAGAACCACCCACTCCCCTTTCATTGTAAAGGTTTCTTTTAAAAATATGAAAGCCTTTTGCCTGAGGCAATATCTGTTAACTACAATCAAATTGGCCCTAAAACCCTTCAAACTCAAACATTTCGGAATTGCTGCATTTACGAACTCTGAGAAGAAAAAAGCCAAAGACAGCATAACCTTGTGAAAGGAGTAGCTTTGTCACACCATCCCCTTAAATAAAAATATCAATATCCAAAGATGGCTTCATTTAAAAGTCCCTTAATCCTAAACCATTAGCACTTTAAAACACACATATACATTTCATTGACAATAATCATGCAAACATGCACAGCTAGATTTTATTTCAATCTGATTTACTCCTGCAACTGAATGCCTCTGTTTCTTCTTCAAGTCTTGGCAATTCATCAGCTATTACATTTTCTTGACCTGTCACCTGCACAATTTTCAAACCGAATAGCTGTAACAACAAGCTCTATCTAAACGGTCTGCTAGTTTTGTCCTTAAATTTCTCCATAAACTTCAATGGGTTATGATCAGTGTTTGTGATTGTCTCAGATACATTATTGGGAACATGAACATTGAAATGTTGTAGCACCAACACCAAGCTCAAAGTCTCCTTCTCAACTGTTGAATATTTCTGCTGATGAATGTTCAATTTCCTGGAGAAATAGCAGATAGGTCTTTCTATCTTCTCATCATCCTCCTGCAAACATACAGCATCAACAACTGCATCATTTGCATCGATAACCACCTTAAATGGCTTTGCATATTTAGGTGTGTCCAATACTGGGACAGTGGTTTACACAGTTTCAGGCTGTCAAATGCCTCCAGTCTGCTGTCCATTCTTGCCTTTCTTTAGCAATTCAATGAGTGGAGCAGCCACTCTGCGAAAATTTGGTAGGAACTTTCAATAAAATCCACTCAGTCCCAGGAACCTTAGCACTCCTCTTTTTGTTGATGGTATGGGAAACTCCTCAGTTACCTTTGCTTTGCATTCTGTGGGGCCGTTTGTCCGTGTCCAATAACATGGCCCAGGAAAGTGACTTCGGCTTTGGCAAGTTCACTTTTAGCTTTCTCAATTCAATCAAACAAATCTAATAAATGTTGCAAATGTTCAATACATATGTGACTAAAAATCACTAGGTCATCCACATATACAACACAATGGGTAATCCTTATTGGTTAGTCTCTGAAATGTGGCTGGTGCATTGCCATAACAAAATAAATAACTTTAAACTGATACAGTACATGCTGCATTACAAAAGTCAAAATTGTCTTTGCTCTTTCAGACAGAGGTATCTGCCAGTGTCCTCTGAGGAAGTCCAACTTAGAAATATAAATTCCTTGTCCCACCTTCTCAGCACAGTCTTTCAAACACAGAATGGGATATGCATCAATCTTTGTAACTGCATTGACTTTGCGATAGTCCACAGACAAGCATTGGGTACCGTCTGGCTTTGGCACCATGATTATAGGTGAGCTCCAGTCACTGTAGCTCACTTCGATTATGTTGTCTTGGAGCATGCGTTCAATCTCCTTTTGAACCTGTGCCAGCTTTAGAGTGTTATACCTGTAAGGATGTTGCATAATCGGAAAAGCATCTCCTATATCTACATCATGCATAATTAGGTTAGTACTTCCCAGCTTATTTCGCATATCTCCCCGTGTGATAGCAATAACTCTTTCAGGTCATTTCAATTTTCCTCTGGAAGGTAATTCAATAATTTATCTCAATTTTTGACAACCTCTTCATTGTCCAATTTGATTTGAGGAATGTCCAATTCAGAATCCTCTGAACGTGGTCCTTCCTTCCCTGCTGTAATCATTAACACCTTCTCCTCTTGCTTTCCTTCCCTATCAAAATACCTTTTGACCATATTCATATGACAAACTCTGTGAGATTTCTTTCTGTCTGGAGTCCATATCAGATAGTTCACCTCATTCAATTTCCTTTCAACTTGATAAGGTTCATTAAACCTTACTTTTAAAGGTTCACCTATCACTGGAAGTAACACTAACACTTTATCTCTGAAAACAAAATTGTGAGTTTTTGATTTCTTGTCTGCTTCCTGTTTCGTTGCATGCTGTGATACTTTTAAATGCTGTCTAGCCAACTCCCCCAATCTATATAATTGTTCTCTATAATTTGACACATAGTACAAATATGTGGTCTCTGAATTCTGACTTATCAATTTCTTCTTAATCAATTTTAGAAGTCCTTTTACTTCATGCCCAAAAACTAATTCAATTGGGCTGAATTTGGTTGATTAATTTGGTGTATCTCTGATCACACAAATTACAAATGAAATTCCCTTATCCCAATCATCTGGATAATCCTGAGCATGAGCCCTCAACGTGGTCATTAATGTTTGTTAATGTTTCTAACGGTCTCTGTGATTCTGGATAGTACACCGAAGAGTTGAATTGTTTTATTCTTAAACTGTCCATAACATCCTTGAATAATTATGATGTGAAGTTTGACCCTTGATTTAATTGTGCCGCTATGGGTAGTCTGTAACTGGTGAAATATTTGAGTAATTTCTCTACAATTCTTTTAGCTGTGGTATTGCATACTGAGACAGCTTCTGGAAATCTATTTACACATCTGTTATTGTTAACAAATACTGATTCCCACTTTCTTTTCCTTGTTAGTGGTCTTAAGACTTCTGTAAAAGGTTCCTCAAATGCTGGAATAGGTATTAAAGGTGGGGGTTTATTACTGCCTGTGGTTTTCCAATTACCTGACATGTATGACACATCTGGCAAAATTCAACTATGTCCTTTGCAGGTCGGACCAGTAATAATGTTTTTGCATTTTAGCTTGTGTTTTTCTCACTCCTAAGCAACCCCCTAGTGGTATCTTATGCACTACCCATAACACTTCCTTTCCATAACCCACTGGCTATATGATTTGATGAACTTCTGCCCAATTCTCATCTGCCTGAATATGTGATGGTCTCAATTTCCTCATTAAGGCATTATGTTTAAGATAATAGCATTCAGGGAAACATTCAGATTCTTTTTCTATATATGCCTTTTGATGCAATTGCTTTAAATTTTCATCTTTCTGCTGTAACTCAGTCAATTTATGTGAGCTAAAGATGCCTACTTTGTCATCTTTCTGCTGTTTTGTATCAACCATTTCATCAAACAGGATCTCTGTTAATTGCACTTCATCCTTCTTATCTATACTCTTTGATCTCTCCGGTTTCAACGGGTGACTTTGTGACCTTGTTACCACACAGTCAGGAAAAATCCCAGCAGATGTGTCCTTTAGTAGTTCAGTTTCCTTAGTTTTCGCTGGCTTTTTAACCACCCTAGGCAGACTCTAACCTGTGAGTCAGCTATATCATTAGCAAGGACAATTTGTATTCCCAGAGCTGAGAGTTTGTCCAGTACTCCTACCACGACTCCTCCATTCTTCACTGGACACTCTAACCTCACTGTACATAATTGAGCTTTTCTTATCTTAACATGACTTCCCATTACTAGTATCTTTTCTGGCAAGCATCCTTCAGAAATACATATCTCCTCATTTTCAACATCAAAGCTTGAGAGGATCCTGTATCTCTTAATAAGGTAACCTCTTTCCCTGCTGCTCCTGGCCTATGAAAGTAAACTTTACCTTCGCAGGTATATGGTTTAAGAGCTAGAAGGCACTTCTTCCTTAACCTACCTCCGACTAGGTTGTACATTCTGGTGCAGCATTCTAGCCTCCACTGTGTTTTCCATTACCACGCCAACAAAAGTCAATGGCTTATCCTGTTTTCCTACATCTGGCTTCCCAGTACTTTTCCTAACCCGCCAATACTATGATTTCATGTGGTCTAAATGTAGGGGAATGAGTCTGGGTGGATTGTTCTTCGGAGGGTCGATGTAGACTTGTTGGGCCGAGGGGCCTGATTCCACATTGTAGGTATTCTAATCTAATCTAATCTAATCATACTTTATTGCAGCTTTTTAATTTCCCTTCCCACTTCAAGGGGTTCCTTTTTGCCCTGTGTTAAATTATTTTTACGATCTTCACCGAGATCTACTTTTCCCTTTCCACGTGAGGATTTCTCGTTTCCCCCAATTTCTGTTCCTCACAGATTGAAATTGATTTTGGAAGCCAAACCTTTTATGAACCAATTCATAATCATCAGCCATTTCAGCTGCTAATCTTGCCTTTTTAACTCTCTATCCTTCCACATGAGTTCTCATTAATTGATGAAGGGCTTTTGCCTGAAACGTTGAATTTCCTGTTCTTTGGATGCTGCCTGACCTGCTGCACTTTAACCAGCAACACATTTTCAGCTCTGATCTCCAGCATCTGCAGACCTCACTTTTTACTCATTAATTGTCCATCTAAGAGCGTCATAGGTTTGCTCTACTTTTGATGCCCTTATCCACCTATCAAAATTACTTTGTTTGATCCTTTCAAACTCAATGTAAATTTGACCAGGGTCTCTCTTTAGATTCCTGAAACATTGTCTGTAGCTGATGTGCACTTGAGATGGCTTTCTTCACCTCCTGCATACACCCCATATGCCTTCTCTGATAGTGATGCGAGGACCTCACTAGCTCTACCTACATGTTTTGTTTGCATCAACAAAACCCATTTGTTCACAGGCCATCGCATTTGTTTAGCCATCTTTTCAAATGAGATGAAAAAGGCTTCCACACCCATCTCATCAAATTTAGGCAGTGCTTGAATATATTTAAACAGATCCCCACCAGACCTTTGGCTCCCATGAGTTTGCTCATCCTCACTCTCTTCCCCACTCAGCTTATCTTCAGCCTTCACCTCCAACCTTTTAAGCTGATATTCCTGTCTAAGTGCCAATTTCTGAAGTTCACACTCCCTTGCTTTTTTTCATTTCGCTTCTCTCCTTTTCTCTCTCTTCTCCCTCTCTGTCTCTGCTTTTAATTGTAATTCACACTGTTTCATTTCGGTTGCCCTTTCCTTGTCTTTTGTCTCTAACCCAAACTGTTTCATTTTCATTTGAACTTTATCCATCTCTCAAACTTCTGATGGTGTTTCCAGCAAATGTAAGTGCTGGGCTGCTGCTGTAATTATCTCTCCTTTCCACACGGATGGAGGCAGCTTCAGCTCCAGCTTGTCTGCTAATTCCCGCAGCCTGGCCTTAACCACCTTTTGCAAAACCCCCAAAGTCACTTCTTCTACCCCCAGAAAACAGAATAACTTAACCTATCTGAAAATCCAACAGATTATCCCAATTTAATGATGCTGTTTCAAATACTTACAACAATCCCCATAAACACCCCTTGGCGCACAAGGTGAAAATCAAACCCAGAGGCTTACAGGAGAGATGTCAGAGAGAGGGAGGATCAGCATGGTGCTGCTTCTTTGGGTCCACCAGCTTCACAACTCTGTTTGCTAACGTCAAACCTCACCAGAGAAAAGCTGAGCTGGCCACTTCCTTTTCATTGTACAAGTGTTATTTTTAAACTTGAAAGCCTTTTTACTGAGGCAGTATCTGTTAGCTACAATCAAATTGGTCCTAAATTCCATCCAACCCAGATTTTTCGGAATTGCTGTTTTTACTACTTCTCTGGAAAAAAACAAAGCCGAGGAGAGCATAACCTTGTTAAAGGAGCAGCAGCATCACAACCCCAACTTTTAAAGGTGGTGTGAGTACCAGAGATACTATTCTTTTGGTGAATATCTGCTGAAACCCAAATACTTCCAGGAACAGCGCACAGTAGGATGAAGCTAGAATCGGGTGACAGGGACACCAATGAGCATGCTGAATTGTTAATCAGGCAGAGTTGGTAAGATACAGTGAGAGATCTTGCTTGGTCTTGTGGTGGAAATCCCTGCAAAAATTTCGATCACACTGGCACAACAATAAATGTAGGATTCAACCCAACCATTTTTCTTTGTGCAGGACCTTTAATGCAGTAAAAAAAACCAAGGCACTTCACGGAATCATCATTTTGAATTGCTACAGTGAAGAAAGAGGCCTTTCAGCCCATTGAGTCTGTGACAACCCTCTGAGGAGCATGCCACCTAGAATCAATTCCTCACCCTATCCCCAGAACCTGCATTTACCATGGCTGACCCACCTAGTCTACACAACCTTGGACACGCTGGGCAAGAGATGGCCTTAGTGGTACTATCACTGGACTGTTAATTCTGAGACCCAGGTAATGTTCTAGAGTCCTGTGTTCAATGGCAGATGGTGGATTTGAATTCAATAAAAATCTGGAATGAAGTGTCCAATGATGGCCAGGAATCCATTCTGCTTATTGTTGTAAAAACCCATCTGGTCCCTCAGGGAAGAAAATCTACCATCTTTACCTGGTCTGGCCTACATTTGATTTCACACCCTGAGCAATGAGGTTGCCTCTCAACTGCCCTTTGGGGTAATGAGGGATGAGTAATAAATCATGGTCTTGCCAGTGAACCCCTCATTTCATGAATGAGACTCGGTGGTGCTCACCTTCCACCCTATCAACCTTCGCATAAACCAAATCATCTGCCAACATTTCTGCCACCTCCAAAAGGACGCCACCACCAGGGATATATTTCCCTCCCCACCCCTTTCTACCTTATGCAAAGACCGTTCCCTCAGTAACTACCTGGTCAGGTCCACGTCCCCCACCAACCTACCCTCCTGTCCTGGCACCTTCCCCTGCCACCGCAGGAATTGCAAAACCTGCGCCCACTCCTCCTCCCTCACCTCCATCCAAGGCCCTAAAGGACCCTTCCACATCCATCAAAGTTTTACCTGCACATCCACTAATATCATTTATTGTATCCTTTGCTCCTGATGCGGTCTCCGCTACATTGGGGAGACTGGGCGCCTCCTAGCAGAGCGCTTTAGGGAACATCTCCGGGACACCCTCACCAATCAACCACACCGCCCCATGGCCCAACATTTCAACTCTCCCTCCCACTCTGTCGAGGACATGGAGGTTCTGGATTAGTGGTGCTGGAAGTGCACAGCAGTTCAGGCAGCATCCAAGGAGAAGCGAAATCGACGTTTCGGGTAAAAGCTCTTCATCAGGAATTTCCTGATGAAGGGCTTTTACCCGAAACGTCGATTTCGCTGCTCCTTGGATGCTGCCTGAACTGCTGTGCTCTTCCAGCACCACTAATCCAGAATCTGGTTTCCAGCATCTGCAGTCATTGTTTTTACCTCGAGGACGTGGAGGTCCTGGGCCTCCTTCACCACTGCTCCCTCACCCCAGATGCATGGAGGAAGAGGAAGAACGCCTCATCTCCAGCCTCGGAACACTTCAACCCCAGGGCATCAATGTGGACTTCACCAGTTTCCTCATTTCCCCTTCCCCCACCTCACCCCATTTCCAAACTTCCAGCTCAGCACTGTCCCCATGACTTGTCCTGCCTGCTTATCTTCTTTTCCACCTATCCACTACACCTTTCCCCTGCCCCCCCCACCCCCGACCTATCACCTCCATCCCCTTCCCCACTCACCTATTGTACTCTATGCTCCTTTCTCCCCATCCACACCCTCCTCTCATTTATCTCTCCACACTTCAGGCTCTCTGCCTGTATTCCTGATGAAGGGCTTTTGTCCGAAATGTCGATTTTACTGCTCCTCGGATGCTGCCTGAAATGCTGTGCTTCTCCAGCACCACTCCAATCTAGACTCTGGTTTCCAGCATCTGCAGTCATTGTTTTTAACCTCGGTAATTTAGCATGGCTAATCCACCTAACCTGGATGTCTTTGGACAGTGGGAGGAAGCCAAAACATTCTGAGGGACCCCATGCAGATAGAGGGAGAATGTGCAAACACCACACAGACAGTCACCCAAATATGGAATCAAACCCAGGTCCCTGGCACTGTGAGACAGCAGTGCTATCCACTGAACCACCAATATTCTCAAATAAATCTTGACACTGAAACACAAACAGATACTAGGATAGCTTGACAAAAGGATACATTTTATAGATGATCCGTGGGTTAACAGAGGTTATTGGGCAGAGATGTTTAGAGTGAGACATTTTAAACTTGGGCCCCAAATCGTGAAGGCGCAGATGTTAGTTGTGGAGTGATTTAATCATGGAAATATAGAATGCTATATTTGGCAGAGCACTAATTTCTCCAATGAGGCCTGGAGCAGATTACAGAGGGTACGGGGAGGGTCGAAGCCATGGAAACATTTGGAAACAAGGACAAGAAGTTTAATATTGAAAAAATATATGGCAGTGTGCATTGGAGCTATTTGGTAAGCTTGGTCCCAGTTAAGATGGGAGATGCAAAGTTTTGGATGAACTTATATTTATAAAGAATTCTAATGAAGGCACAGGGCTCGAAATGTTAACTCTACTTTCTCTCCACAAATGCTGCCAGAGCTCCTGAGTATCATCAGCTCTTTCTGTTTTTGTTTTTGTTTCTGATTCCCACAGTTTTTTGTTCTATTACACTTATGAAGGTTCAGTTTGGAGACTGGCGAAGCATATTTTAGGTTTTCGTGTTAAGGTTGAAGTTACAGTGTCCAGATGAATGGAAGTGCTTAGAAGTAGCTGCCATAGATTTCAAAAGCATAGTCAAGCTTGAAACAATGCCAAATAATCTTTTATGTGTGTAAGAGTCATAGCAGACGTGGAAAATACAAGTGATTCTATGTAGATGAATGGGTATAATTTCTTTTCCTCAGAATTTAAAGGCTAGAAGTAATGCTGACCCAGATCTTAATCAGCTTCCATGGTTTTGGAATGGGATTAACACTTGCAAATTAGAGAGGAGGATCAAGAAATGGCCTTCAGTATTTCCCAGCGAGAGTCTCTGGAATGATAATGACATATTGGATCCAGCGGAACTCTGCACAGGAGTGAAGATTGTAGGTGAATGATGAAAAGGTTCCCCACGAGCCTTCAAGTAAAGAGAATGAGCAGCAGGAGACAGGGGATAAAGATGAGGTCTACTTTTACCTTTGTGTAAATGAATGAATCTTGAGTGAGTTGAAACCTGACTGCTTTTACTGAGCAATGCTTTGTTTTTGCTTGGTTTGTGTACCATTGAGGGTGACAGTACTTTATTATTACAGATGAAGCACTTTGATTTGATAATGTGCTATACAAATGAAATTGACATTTTATTCTATTCACAGGAGAAAATGCTATGATATTATACCAAAATTATAAATTAGACTGAAAAGGAAATCAATCAATTTACTTATGCAGTCTCTGTGATGTTTATTTTTAAAGTACTTTGCTCTTCTATGTCTCAATGTTGGAAGATGTTTGTAATGTTGTGTCTGTTCTCACACGTACACTTAGCACTAACTCTATTGATCTTGCCACTGTCTTGAAACTGTCAGGCTGCTTGTCTGACATTGAGTACTGGATGAGCAGAAATTTCCTCCAATTTTCTATTTGGAAGACTGCAGTCATTGTCTTCAGACCCTATTATAAATGTTGTTCCTTTGCTACTGCCTTTATCTCTCTCACTGGCAGCTGTCTAGTGCTAAAGCAGACTATTTGAAACCTTGGTGTCAGCTTTGACTCTGGGATGAACTTCTGGTCACATACGTGCCTTCACCAAGACAGTCTCTTTCCACCCTGACATTACCTGCTCCTGTCCTACCTTCGGCTCATTTGCTGCCAGAAACCTTCACCTGTGTTAACACTACACCGACATTTCCTCATTTTCTTTTACTCTTCCTTTATGCAAATATAATAAAAGAAGGAGGATCATTTCTGCGTGTTGTATAGGAGGACTTTCAGATTGCTGTGCGTTCACCCAACTTAGTGAGTGCATTGCTCTAAACCTGACTTTTACAATGTGCCTATAGCTAGCCTCCCATGTTCCAAAACTAACACTAATCTTCTGTAAACTGGAGGTTACCCAATACTCTATCTCCCAGATCCAATTCATCCAATACTCTATATTTGTTAATCTTCATCAGCTCCCAATATTCATCCTTATTACCAGGTCTCTCCAAGGCTTTGTCCCTGCCTAACTATTGTCTTCTCCAGCCCCATGTCTATGCCTTTCCAGTACTGGCATCTTGCCTATGTATGCTCCATGGTTGTGTTTTCACATTCCTAGGGTCTAAAGTCATGCATTTTTTCTTGAAACCTTTCCATTTCTCTTTCCTCCTTAATCCATACCATTGTATTTCTTTGGCCAAGCTTTTCACGGGCTATTTTCATGTTGTCTCCTGTGGTTCAATGCCAAATTTCACTTTATAATTCTCCTATCAAATGCTCTGAAGCATTTAATTACATTAAACAAATGCAGGTTGTTGTTGGTTGTCTTGCTCATTTCTTCCCTTTTGGTGTTGTTGCATTCATATGACTATCAATAGTATCTGCCTCAGAGGAACGAGAGTAGCCAAGAACTTAATTATGTGATAGTGGGTCCCATTCCTTATATCTGCAGTAAAGGTTGGTGAACAAGCATCAGAGCCAAGATTTAACATTGCTGCTATAATCACTGTGTGCTTAATCTGTATTAGCTACCAAATCTTGTGAAACACTGTAAGATGATACAAAATTGTTATTGAAGGAGTACCCATTGGATGTGATTGCCATTCATACCACTGGAGGTCAACTCCCCATAATTTGCAATGTTTTTTCTCTTTGAGTGCTGTAATAAGCAACTAAGACTTTGGAATTATTCCATCATTGTTCCCTTTCAAGTCATGCACCATCCTCATTTATCATGATGTTGCTGCTTCCTCACTTTACATGAGTCAGAGTCATAGAGGTGTATGCCACGGAAACAGAAGCTTCAGTCCAACCCGTCCACGCTGACCAGATATCCTAAATTAATCTAGTACCATTTGCCAGCACATGGTCCATAAACCTCTAAACCTTCCTATTCAAGTACCCATCCAGATGCCTTTTAAATGTTGTCATTGTACTAGTCTCTACAACTTCCTCTGGCAGCTCATTTCATACACACACCATCCTCTAGGTGAGAAAGTTGAATCTTCATTTCCCTTCCTAACTGCACTATACATGCACCTAGACCACATAGACTGTTGTTAGAGGGGTGGTTCTCTACCTACCACCGTGGCAATGACACTTGGGGAATGTTGATAAATACTGACTTTGCCTGTGACACTGACAATACAAAGGTGCTGTTTTTATTAGATGTTCACTTCTTTGTTCTCAGAAATTCTATACCCATAATGGCAGCATTCATGAGAAATGCTATGTGTTTTCACTGCTGATTCCACTAGTGTGGCCAAGTGCTATTTGACAGATGGTATTTTAAATAATCAGAAATCCACATATGTACATGAAGCAGAGCAACCACACTATCTAGACTCCATATTCCGTCAAGTTGTATTTGAAAGCCAGCCCAGTAACACATGTAGCAAAAAAAGATACAGCATCTGCTGGGCATAACCCCATTCATGGTGACCCCTTCATTGTTTTTCCTTTGCATTGTTCAGAGCTTCTACTTCCTCAATTACATCAACATCTTCCACAATGTGCATCTGTGCTGGCCTTGTTACAAGTGGGTGTATGATGATTGCCGTTACAGCTATGGTGATCCTCTACTGCTATGTCAAATGATCTGCTTGGTATTGTTTACTTTATGAAAGAAAGTGGATAACAGGTGCCCCCATGAGGGAAGTAGGCTTGTATTAATATAGCACCTTCGATACCCTCAGAACATCACATACAGTGGTTAGCACTATTTCCTCACAGCTTTAGGACCTGAATTTGATTCCAGCCTCAGGCAGCTGTTTGTCTGGAGTTTGCACATTCTCCGTGCCTGTGTAAGTTTTGTCCAGGCACTTTGGTTTTCACACAATCCAAAGATGTTCAGGTTAGGTAGCTTGGCCATGGTAAATTTTCCAGGGATTCGAAGACTAGGTGGATTAGATGTGGGAAAATGCAGGATTATGGGGAAGGTGGATCTGGGTGGGATGCTCTTTGAATAATTGATGTGGATCTGATGGGCTGAATGGCCTGCTTCCTCACTGCAGGGATTTATGATTCTAAAACTTCATAAGCAATTAAGTCCTTTTGAAATATAGTCATAACTGTAATGCAGATACCTGGCAACTTTACGTCCCACAGAAAATCAATGAGTTAAATGACCATATAATCTGCTTTAAAGAATTATATTGGTCAAGACAAGGTAGATATTTTTTCTTTTTTTTAAACTGACATCATGACATATTTCCCATCCATCCAAGAGTAACTGAGGCCTTGACTTTGCAACTCATTTGACAGACAGTACCACTGGCAGTCTGTTACTCACCCACAGATGCTTCCATCCATGGTTGTATTGGTGGGAGTGATTGCCACATAGTCCTTATGAAGGTAAAATCACAGTTGCTATAGAACAGGAATCATCTAGGATGCCTTGGGTATATTCATGACCACCAATCCTCTTTGGTATTTATTCAGGTTACCAATACTAAATGGGTAAGAATCCCCCTACACAATCTTTGGCATAGAGGAAACTTTCTTAATAAACTGATTAGCTTCATTACATATTATCTAATTGCTAGTCACTTTACATTTTAGAGACATGGTGAGTGTGAGACTTCTGGCTTTAGAGTAAATATACATTGCCACTATTGGCATGATCTGTACACTGAAAAACAATAAACAAGGCTAAACAATACAACAAGCAATGGATAAGGTCTAAGTTCTGCATGTGTCACATCCAGTCATGAATGGTTGTGAGCAATTACATGACTAACAGGAGAATCAGATTTGCTAAATATCCCTATCCTCAATAGCAGTACATCAGTTTAAAAAAAAGGTTGAAATATTTGCATTCAACTTCAGCCAGAAGTGTTGAGTGGATGATCCATCTCAGCCTTGTACTGAGGTGCCCACCATTAGTCATGCCAGATTTCAGCCAAAGTAGAGTGAGTCCATGTGAAATCAAGGAATGCCTGAATACACTGGATAGTACAATATTCTGGAAATAGTACTGAAGAATTATATTAGGCAAATTGTTCCAGTTCAGTGACAGAACAGGCATTTATCCAACATTATGAAAAGTTGCTCGGATGTGCCCTGTCCAGAACAAGCATTATAAATACAACCTGGTCAATTACTCCTCTGTTCATCTCCTCTCAATCATCAGCAAAACAGTTGAAGGGGATGTTGTCAGTGCTATCCATCAGCAAGTGCAAAGGAATAACCTGCTTATTAATGCTCAATTTCTGTACCGCCCAGGCCACTTTGCTCATTCTCTCTTAATTACACCCGTAATTCAAACATGGACCAAAGAGCTGATCTCCGGAGGTGAGGTAATGGTGGTTTCCCTTGACATTAAGGAAGTATTTAACAGAGACTGCAATCAAGCAGCCCCAGTAAGGAGTCATGCCTAGCACAATTGAAGACTATTGTATTTGTTGGAGGTTTATCATTTCACTTTATGGACATCACTGGAAGAGTTCCTCAGGGTCCTGGGCTAGGTCCAGTCATCCTCAGATGCTTCATCTACTTTTATCCATTATGAAATCAGGATATTTTCTGATGTCTGGATAAAGTTCAGCACCATTCACACCTCCTTAGATATGTGTCCAAATGCATCAAGACCTAGCCAACATCCAGGTTGTGGTGGATGAAGAGCGAGTAAGGTTTGTACACACAAGTGCCAGATAATAGCCATATCCAACAGGAGAAAATCTAACCATTGTCCCATGACATTCAATGGCATTATTATTAATGTATTCAACATCCTGCGGGTTTGCTATTGGATCTCAAGCTGAATTAAACCAGCCTTATAAATAATTTGACTAAAGAAGCAGTTCAGAGGCTAGAAATTCTATCGTGAATAACTCCCCCCCTGTCTCCATGGTACCTGTCCATGTCACAAATCAGAAATCATAGAAGTCTACTGCAGAGAAAAAAGCCCATCAAGTCTGTACAGCTCAAAAAATCAGCAAATATCTCCTAATCCCACTTTCCAGGACTTGCCAATATCCTTGTATGCCTTGATATGACAAATGCACATTTCAATGCATCTTCAATGTGGTGAAAGGTTTCTCTTTCTACCACACTTATAGGCAGTGAATTACAGATTCACACCACCTTCACGGTGAAAAATTTCTCACATCTCCACTTAACTTCTTGCTCCTTACCTTAAATCTATGTCTCTTGCTCCTTGATCCTTCCATCAAGGGGATACATTTCTTCTTGTCTGCCCTGTCTATTCTCCTCATAATTTCAAACACTTCAATCATGTCAGCCTCAAAGTCCTCTGTTCCCCTGTGTTGAGTTTAATAAGCTTGTGCCTTCAATGAGGTAGTTGAAAATCCAACATCAGTGCTCATGGAGACCAGCAGCTTAGTGCAAAAGGCTCAACTCAGCTTTTGCATCATCATCATCATCTGGGAGTGCCCATAGAATGGTCCATTTATCGCTGAGGTCCCAGTCATCAAAGATGAAAAATTGAAGCCAATTCAACTTCCTCTGCATATTGTCAAGAAGCAGATGGGCAGCTTGGATACAACAAAGGTGATGGGCTATGACAATAACCCAGCTTCTGAATTGAAAACATGTGCTTGAGAGCTAGCCATTTCCCCAGTTAAGCTGTTTCAGTTCAGTTGCAACGTTGACAATTGCACAACAATATGAAAACTTTCCAGATACATCCTGAGCACAAAATTGCAGGATACATCCAATCTGGTTGATTACTGCTTCTTCAATACATTTTCAGTCAATAGGAAAGTGATAGAAGCTGTCATTGATAGTATTATCCAAAGCAATTAATTGTTCAGTACCTGTTCTCCAATTCTAGGTTTGGATTCTGTCAGTGCCACTGGACTTCAGATCTAATGGTTGTCATGTGGAAGCCATTACTTTCATTGTTACATTTAAAAAGTAAAGTAGAACAAGTCCCAAGGAAAATAAATAACTCATTCTAACATGAGTGGGGGGAAGATATTGGATTCTTTAACCAAAGGCATAATAATAGAAGACTTCTATGAACAAAAAATATAAATGGGTAGCAACATAGTTTTTGGAAAGAAAGGTCATAATTAGTGAACTTTATGTTACTTACTTGGGTGGCATGGTGGCTCAGTGGTCAGCCATCTGGGTAAGGGCCTGGGTTCAATTCCGGTCTCTGGCGACTGTCTATGTGGAGTTTGCACATTCTCCTTATGTCTGTGTGGGTTTTCACGGAGTGCTCTGGTTTCCTTCCACAATCCAAAGATGTGCAGGTTAGGTGGATTGGCCAGTCTAAATTGCCCATAGTGTTCAGGGATGTGTAGGTTAGGTGTATTAGTCAGGGGTAAATATAGGGGCATGAGTTACTATTTTGGAAGGTTGGTGTGGACTTGTTGGGCCAAATGGCCTGTTTCCACACTGCAGGGATTCTTTAAATTCAGTAAAGAATCATCAAGAGCAATTTAGTCAGCGTAATATATTTTGATTTTCAAATAATCTTGCAGAAAATATATTGAGTTAATCAAATTTATAGCACAGAAATGAGCAACTGGTCCAACTGATCTGTCCAGGCATTTAAACTCCACAAGAGCTTTCTTCCTTCCTCTGCTTATCTTACCTATGAGGACTGCATCTGCAGAAAACTCTTGCATGGGTGTTTAATCAAGAATGTCATGCATTTCAATAAATATATCCATGGGTTTATTTATTGCTGTAGGCATTGTGAAAAATGCAGTAATTCTTTCCCAAGTTCAATTGTACCAAGCTAATTACTCTAATTTTCAAAATACATATACTGGACCCCTACTGCATGCACATCCAGAGTTCTAATCTCAACATATGATTTTCATTAAATCTGAGAGCACACTAAGCAATAACTGATATAGCCTGCTTCCGTGACCTCCATTAACACCCTGTAATATTGCAGAGATCTCTAACTTTAATTGTCAAAAAGATTATACATGAGTGGATAATTTTAAGTAACATTAAATGCCTGGATAGATAACTGAGTCATGTGGAAACTTACCTCTTCTCACAGTTCAGATGAGTAACATTTCTAAAGAAACTGCATGTCCAAGTATGTTTAATAGCAGAAACTTCACGCAGTGCCAAGGCTCTTAGCTGTTCCTCAAATAGCTCTTGAGGCATCATTAGCCAGATCTTGATGATCTTGCAATGCCAGGAATTGCTAGCTGAGATGGATGGAACTGAGGAAATACCTACAGTGAAGGCCTTCATTTCAGTGACATTGTACTTTGAAACAAATTTCCTTCCTCATTAAACAGAAGAATTTTCTGTCAGTTTATGGCCAAACTGTTACACTGCAGTTGCTTGAAAGTGAGAAAAATTGATGAGTTCAAAGGCTTAACTGAAGCAGTTGGTTAGAAGATGTTGACTTACTGTCAATCAAATCTGATCAGATAAAGTCAGACAGCTGTGCAGCACAGAAACAGACTGTACAGTCCAACTCATCCATGCCATCCAGATATCCTAAATTAATCTATTGGCCAACATTTGTCTCATATCCCTCTAAACCTTTCCTATTCATATACCCATCCAAATGCCTTTTAAATGTTGTAATTGTACCAGCCTCCACCACTTCCTCCGACAGCTCATTCTATATACCCACCAACCTTTGCCTGAAAAAGTAGTCCCTTAAGTTCCTTTTTAAATCTTTCCCCTCTCACCCTAAATCTATGCCCTCTAGTACTGGACTCCCCCACACCAGGGAAAAGACTTTGTCTACTTACCCTATTCATGCATCTCATAGTTTTATAAACCTCTACAAGGTCACCCCACAGCCTCTGACGCTCCAGGTAAAACAGCCCCAGCCTATTCGGCCTCTCGCTATAGTACAAATCCTTCAATCCCAGCAATATCCCTATAAATCTTTACTGTCACCGCTGTTGACAGGACCCTCCATTGGGTCCGAATCACCTCCTGCATTTCTGTCTCTCACGCTCTTTTCCATCCTACATTAGGACAGGATTCTCCTTGTTCATATCGACCATCCCACCAGCATCCACAACCTAGAGGATCATCAGCTGCCATTTCTGCCACCTCCAGCGAAATGCTACCATCAGACATATATTCCCCTCCCTTCTCTTGTCTGCCATCTGCTAGGACTGTTCCCTCCAGGATACCTTGGTCTACTCTTCCTTCACTCCCAACACTCCCCCATAGCCCCATGCCACCTTTCGCTGCAACCGCTGAAGGGGTAACACCTGTCCATTTCCCTCCTCCCTCCTCAGTATCCAAGGGCCCAAATGTACCTTCCAGGTGAAACACCTGTACTTTTCACAACCTCTAGCCTACTGCATTCGCTGCTCTCAATGTGATCTCCTTTACTGCTTTGCAGAGTATCTACATTCTGCCTGTAAAAAGCCCTGAGCTTCCAGTTGCTTGCCACTTTAACACCCTACCTTGTTCCCTGGCCAACATCCCTGTCTCAGGCTTACTGCAGTGTTCCAGTGAAGTTCAACTCAAGCTGAAAGAACAGCATCTCATATTCTGCTTGGGAACTCTACAGTCTTCAGGACTCAATATTAAGTTCAATAACTTTAGAGCTTGGACTTTCCCATGGTCCCAGCTCCCTACCACACACATATCAGATCTTGTTATCACATAGTCTGCCATTATGCACTACCTATTATTAGCTACTCACAGTCTCCATGAACAGCTATTCATCCTCCCAGCTAGATGTCATCTATTGCTTTGCCTGTCCAACTGTTTTTCTTTCTCTTTAGGCTATATCCCAACTGATCATTAACTCTTTACCCCCTCCCCTCACCCTAGCTTCTGCATATAAACTGGCATTTTCATAGCTACTATCAGTTCTGAGGAAGGGTCACTCAGCCTGAAAGGTTAACTATAATTTCTCTCCACAGATCTGAGCAAGTTCTGTTTTTGCTCTAGTCACTATATTGATATCTTTATTGATGATGTAAGAAGCTGTAATTGTCTTGAATATCTTAATGCAACTTTCGATGAAAGTTAGATCGAGATCGGTGAAAGATATTCAACCCAAAGAGGCTTTGATGATTCAGATGGAGAGTAAAGTGCGTTTTGGTCAGTCTTTTTTTAAACAAATTGATATGATTGTGGTCTCTGCTGAAAAACAATAATTTTGAGCTATGTAATGTTTATCAATAGGGCTAAATGTCATAAAGATGGGTTTTCATAGCTGGGCTTTGCTTTGACACAAAGTTAGATCTCGAGTGGATAACCAAGACAACATAGTGAGACAACAACAAAACAAAGAACATGAATGAACCAACAAGATCAAAAGACTGGCATGACTGAACATGGCTCAAAAATGCTAATTCTATATCTGTAAAATATGTGGTATGCTTGGAAAGCTGCAGAAACTGTCAGATATTGACGATGCTAAAGTTTGTCCAATTTTGAAATGCAGGGAACTTATCCCTAAGCTATGTATGAGGAAGCTATGCTTTTAGATAAGTTCTGTCTTTAATTCACCATGTAATAACTTGAAAGAAGTCAGTATTTTGATAGACTCTGGATCTTTAGTCATCTTGGAAACTGCTGCTAATGGCCGAGCTGAAAATGGTATTACTGACGGAAGTGGCAAACAGATGTGTGATATCAAGGAGGACTCAAATATTGTGATTTGAGCAGAAGATTTCATGGTCCATTGAATTATTGTAGCTTGAGGTGGGTGTTGAAATTAGACCTTTCAAAACTTTCTATGCATTACGTTGTGTACATTAAAAAGAAGAGTGTAAACTAAGTGCAAAAGCAATTGGGCGTTACAGCAAGAAACGTAATCAATGGTTGTAGAGTATAATTGACAGGAGGTTGAATGTACAGTACATACTATCACCCTCAGTGAGTGGTCATATCGTCGGCAGCTGGGAACACCATCTGGGTGAATCTGAAAATAGCAGAAGTATACAAAGCCTGTCACACAAAGTTTTGTGAGGGCATCTGAACACAGGCAGCCAAGTGGAACTTGTCAGCTGTCAACACAGGGTGTGTGTAGAGGTAGATGGTGGCACTGACCTTATGTTCTTCCATTAACTTGCCATGGTTAATCAAGGCCTCTAAGTGAAGAAAGAAGTGGGTCAAAGTCAAAACTCATCAGATAGAGGTTAATTTGTGATCTTACCTATTCGAGAGGTCAATGCAGTCATTGCCATAACTGGAGCATTTATTGAATGCAGACCGGGTTTCTCATTCAGGAGTACGGGCTGTTGTGTTGATGTTTAAAGAAAACAATAGGAACAAATGGACTTTAATGCCACTGTCCTTCTCAAAAGACAGTTTCTATGTGCTCCCTTGAAACTGGAATGAAACAAACCCATTAAAATAAGATTGCAACCAGTGAGAGTAGTTGGTCTTCGTGATCAAGGTGATGTGAACCCAGTAGCTTTGTTCAGGCTTCAGTGTGACTGAGCACGTGAGTGGTCGGTCTGAGCTAACGTTAATAAATAAGGAGAGCCCTGGAACATTACTACTCCTTCATTGTCCCTGAGTCATTTTTACCTAGTAGGACTTATGGGTGTACCTACAGCACCTGACTGCAGCCATTTAAGAATTCGGATCACTACCACTTTCTCTGGGCTAATTGGAGGTGGGCAACAAATGCCACCTTAACCAGTGGATCTCACAATCCATGAATGAATATTAAAAGTAAAATGGCAGCAAAGATAAAGAAGACAGCTCAGCACCACCTTCTCCATGGCCACTAAGGTAATATATTTCAGTTCAACAAGTTGTAGTTCAGCAAGTTCAGCAATAAACGTTGATTCCATCTATATCCCATGAGACAGTAAGAAATCTTGTGTCAAACACAACAGCTTTCACCTTTCCAATATTTAACAGAAAGAAACTGGAACATTTCCAAGACTGCAGACTGGACAAGCAGTCCGGCAACACAAACAGTGAACACAGTGTTGGAGAACAAGAGACAGGTGTCTTTGGTTTACATGAAGTAGCCTCAAGACCTTGGTTCTGCTGCACCAACTCCCTTAGCAGATAGGAAAAGGCAGTGCAAGAGATTAAAATTCCAAACAAGCTGAAAAATACCCTCACATGGCGAGGTTATGATGCTACCCTTCAAGTTCAGGCAAGTGTCCTGCTACAGGGAGCAGGCCAGGTTGTGAACATATGCAGATTAGGGTCCCATGATACAATCGCAAACCCAATAATTGCACACAATGTGTTCACTCAGATTGACAAACTTTGTCAGGGGAATGCCAGCACGATTGGACATTGAGATATTGGCAGACATCTTGACAAGAGATGCAATTTCTCTGTAAAGCTCATGGTTTACAGGTAAGACTAAAACCATCAAACTGTTGAATGAGACACACTGGTCTGCTGTCTGTTGTATACTTATATCTGCACACTCATTTCCAAGAATACTGAGGATCTTGTTTACTTTTTCTCTCAACCTGGTTCTTGAGGGACCTCTGATGCCTTGTAATTTTTTTGCTACATCCCTGGAGAACACCTTTTCTGCTGAACAAATGCAATAATCGGTTTCACTAAGTGACATCTTCAAAAACTATTTATTTAACTTCTGGAGGTGCCATGATAAATCAAAAAAAAAATTCTCCTGAGTTTTCCTTTTGATTGTTGCTGAAGGTGCTTGCTCAGACCAGGTTACAGACTTCCTGTTGCTGTCTGACTTAGTTTAGTGCACAAGAACCTGACACTGCTGCTGGCTTATTGTTAACTGTATTTGGCCTGCATTCAAAACAGCCCTTATCACTCGCTAAGAAGCAACTCTTCTGCTATTGTTAATAACATGGCATACATTATAAAGCATGCACTATTATTTCACTTTTGAATAGAATTTAATTTTGCAACTTATTGTTATAAATATCTTATTATAAACAGTTTATAAATTTTTCACCACCCTACTTTTATATAAAATATGCATAATATGACAGCACATGTTCCATTCACAGTAACTATGACTGTGGTATAGTTTGCTTCAAAGTCATTTTTTTGGATTTAGTTTGTATGACTTTTATAATTTAAAATAGTAAAATACCAAATATGATTTATTTTACAAAAACATCATTTAATTATATAGAAAATAAATATTTTAGTATCCAGTTTAGTATTAAATATTTTAGATTAAATGCTGAAGCACAGTCATGTAAATGTTATTTCTATTTGCTTACACACCTTACCATTACTAGGATGCTTTACATTAAGGGGGTGGAGCACCATTAACATGATAAAAGTAACTCATTGTATTAGCACAGAGCGATAGGTCTCGTTTACAACTAGGTAAAATCTCTCCATGCTTCCAGCTCACACACTTTATTCCTGATGAAGGGCTTTTGCCCGAAGCGTCGATTTCGCTGCTCATTGGATGCTGCCTGAACTGCCGTGCTCTCCCAGCACCACTGATCCAGAATCTGGTTTCCAGCATCTGCAGTCATTGTTTTTACCTCACTTACAACTAACCAATGCTTTTACACTTGGCATTTATTGGGATTTCTTGTGATGATACCTTGACATTTATGGAAAATTAAAATACTGTAGATTTTGGAAATCTGAAACAAATCCTGAAAATGTTGGCTAGGAAGGGCCGAAACGTAAACTTTGATTTCTCTCTGCTGATGCTGCAAGACCTGCTGACCTTTTCCAGCAATTTGTATTCTTGTTTCTGATTTACAGCATCCTCAGTTCTTTTGGTTTTATTTTTATAACAGCTTTGATTTCAGATTATAATTCTTAATTTCGTTGTGATCTTCATTTCAGTCCTGAACTATGGTCCAGAGTTTATCATGGCAAAACCTCAAAAATAAGAGTATTTTAAGTGTGCTGGCAAATTCGTTATACACAGATTTTGTTTTAGTGACCATGATTTAAAGATGCTTAGTAATTCTTTTCCCACAGCAATGAACTACTGGGATGGTTTCTGTGGTATGTGTTAACCCTATTTGTCTTTATAACAAAGTTGAACTAATTCGTACCTGAGGCAGAAATTGCATCTTCTAAAAGATAAAGGGTTCAACAGTATTCATGATCAATATGATCTCAAATATTGATTCTTTTTACCTGTAAGAGACAGAGAATTTTTTTGACCCTTTTTTTCTCTTCGTTTTCATTTTAGGTTTGTTTCTTGTCAATTTTGCATCTATGAGGAAGGGCAGTGTATGGAGTTGGTGGAGGTGGGTTGTGGTGTTTTGGGTATGGGAAAGAGTGGAAGATTGAAGAAGGTGTATCATATCAGAACAATGAGAGGCTGTAAGCTTGGTAGACCAACCAGTCAATTTTGTACATTTGTTACTTATTCTGGTAGTTGTATAAAGCTTTATCATATCCTGCAATTATGATAAAGCATGATTTAAATGTATTTTATTTCTCTTCTTTTGCTATGATCCCATGTCTATTAAGAACTTTATGAATTTGCGAAAACGTATTTCACCTGGGACTATTGCAACCTAGAGGCAGGATCCTGTGTCCCATCATGCTGCGGCTGTACAGGACATTGGTTAGGCCTGAATATTGCACATAATTCTGGTCTCCTACCTATAGGAAGGATGTTGTGAAACTTGAAAAGGGTCAGCAATCTCTCCCTATAGCTCAAATCCTTTGGCAGATTTCCTTCTCTAAAGGGCATGAGTGAACCAGATAGATTTTTACAACAATTTGCAATGGACTTATAACAGTCCTTCAATGCTCAATTCCAGATATTCACTGAATTCAAATTCAGTGAGTATCATCTGCTACAGTGAGAGTCAAACACAGATCACCAGGATGTTATTTAGGTTTCCGGGTTAACAGTCCAGCCATAATACCACAAGGCCATCATCTCCCAGATGGAGCAGTGGGGACGGATGAACTGACAGACTCCATTCCATTCTATCATTGACATGAGTGGAGATGTGTATTCTTTCTTGCGTTCTCAATAATTCTATTCTCTCAAGAGCCTGTGGGTTTATATATCCTATTTTCTCTTTGATTTGCTCAGAGAGTTCTCTGAATTCACAAGGATGTAAAAATGAAAACCTATTAACAACATTATTTACTATTTACCTCTCTGACAATCTTGTTTCAGAGTGAATGGTGAAAAGAATGAATGGCAGCTTATTTCTTCAAACTGTACCTGATTCAATTCATACAAGGGTTATATGTGATGTGTATTTACAGCTGAAATCACCTAGCTGCTTCCTAAAGGTCTCTAGACAGATAGTTAAGTATACCCTAGTTATGAATTTATGCAGAGAACATAAATATACATGAGGTTATAATTGCACCCATCTAAATGTTGGTCCTAGCCTTAATTCAGCAGTAATGGTCTCTTTTCTGAACCTGAAGTTTGTAGTTTCACAGCAAATTTTGAGACTTGAGTATATAATCTAGATTGACACTTTAATGCAACATTGTCAGAGTGTTGCACTGCTGGAGATATTATCTGAACAGATGAAATATAACACATGAACAAGAATTTGTACATGAACAAGGAGCAAGAATAGGCCCTTTCGGGTCTGGTCCACGATTCATTAAGACGGAGAGGTCTGAATGGATCCATGTGTCAGAAGAGTCTACGGGGACATGAGCCAAATGCTGGCCAATGAGACCAGACTAATTTCAGATATCTGATCAGTATGGACGAGATTGACTGTTACTGTGCTACACAGCACTCTGACTATGACTGATCTGATTTTGATCTCATCTCTATATTTCCTCCCCAAAAGGAGACCTCCTTTCCACATGCAGCATTTGTGGGAAGAAAATAGGGTGAATAGAGAAAGCGAGATATACAATACAGCAGGGGAGCAGGCCCTTCGGCCCACTAAGCCAATGCCGATTCCCAGTCCTTGTTTAGGCCTGCTACTTATTGCCTGTCCGCAGTAAGTGTCCCTCTGAAATGGGCAGTTAACAGGAAATATGAAATGGGTAGTTAAAGAAGGAGATGATGGGTAGCAGGCCAGGAAATAAGAAAAGTTAAATAAGAGATAATAAGAGCTAGGAGTGATAAAATGTGTTAGCTGTGACCCAAGTGATGTGATAATGGACCCAGGACTACATGGGAATGGGTAAAAGAAACTCACGTGGCAACAGGACCAGGTGTGAGGCAGGTAAAAACCATGGAATGATGGGATCAGAATCCAAAGTTGTTGAACTTGATGTTGAGTCCCAGAGTCTGCAGAGTCCTGTCCAAGTTTTTAACTGACCCAAACCAAGGCTCAAAAAGTGTTTGCATTGTCCATAACCAACCTTTATTTAATCATGCATGGAGAGAGGCACTATAAATACACAGGGAGCAATCTCCAAAGAGTATTCAAATTACAGTCTTTTATAACAAAAATCATGGAAAAATGTATACATGACTTATTCATTTTAGTGACAAGCATTTTATGATAAAATGCCACACTGCTAAGAAATGAATTGAGCTACAGTTTTACAGTTAATAGTTAGTATAGTATAGGTCACAGCTTGTTCATTTCACAATGTGTTCCTTCTCAGGGATTCTAGCCAAAAAGGCCTTTACTCATTAAGGCTTTTGGATAATGACCACAAAATGTCCGTTTGACTAACAAGTTATCTGCTTTAAAACGAATACTGGTTTATGCTTTTATCTAAATACCTTTATTGGTAGTAATGGTACATTTTAATTCTTAAACAAATTTGTTCTTTCTGAAATTATTAAGCTATTCTATCTTCCTTGCTGACCTAGTAAGCAGGTTTATTCTTGCACAGTCCCCAAAGTGGAAAATGAGATATTGTTCTTGGAGCTTGTGCTGAGGCTCTCACGGGAGCACTGCAAAAAGCCTGGGACAGAGATGTTGTTGTGGGAACACATAAAGGTGTTGAAGTGGCAAGTAACTGGAAATTCAGAGTCATTTTTCTGCACAGAGCTTAAATGTTCTGTAAGGCAGTCACCCAATGTTTTGTCTCCTCAATATGTAGAGGAGAAAACATTGTGAACAGTGAATGCAGTTGACCACATCAAATGAAGTGCAGGTAAATTGCTGCTTTACCTGGCAGGTATGTCTGGGGTCTTGGATGGTGATGAGGGAGAATGCAAATAGGCATCATTACATCTTCTGCAATTACATAGAAAGGTGTTGTAGGGTCTAGTAAGATGTTGGGAAGGAGGACACGTGGACCAGAGTGTCATAGAGGGAATGATATCTGCAGAATGCTGGCAAGGTAGTGGATAGGAATGACATCCTGCTGGAGGTGACAGAAATGGTGGCTTACAACGCTTTGGATGTGGATGCTGGTGGGATGGTAAGTGAGGACCAGAGGGATCCTATTGGTGTTGTGGGAAGGAAAGGTGAAATAACTCTATAGAGGCTGGTACTCCATCATTAAGTCACCCTTTATTTACATGTGGAGAGTCATTGACACATCAGTCAGTATCCAGAATCTCTGACCCTCCTTTGTTTCTGTCAGTGAGATTTCTGATTGGACCACATCACCCTCAATCAAGGCATTCCTATTCATTAATGTCCAGCTGGCTGACCTTGTTACAATCACCACAAAGGTAAAGGGTCAAGGAAAAAGAGATGCTTCAAACATGGTGAAGGGCCCTATTTCCCATGGTTGTGGGAAATCCTTTGTTGAGGAAAACAGTGGACATATTTATACTAAGTTGAAAATGTGTTGCTGGTTAAAGCACAGCAGGTTAGGCAGCATCCAAGGAATAGGAAATTCGACATTTCGGGCATAAGCCCTTCATCAGGAATCATCAGGAATATTTATACTAAGCTCTTTATAAAAATAACTTGCAAAGTTATAACTGAAAACAAAACGACTGTAGATCACAGCAGGTCAGGCAGCATCCATGGAGAGAGAGCAAGCTAATGTTTCTGGTCTAGATGACTCTTCATCAGAGTTGAAGTGAAATGAGGAAGGGGCAGCATTTATGCATTAGTTAGTGGGGGGGTTGGGGGCCGAGTGGGAGTGCTGGGGAAGAAAAGATGTTGAGCGTTCAGATTAAGTGATTGGAATATGAGAATGGCAGAACAATGATGTGTCTGACTGTTTGGACTGGAAATATAGGCAGTCCCGCTGGGACAGAGGGAGGGGAGAGAGGACATGCTGACACAGAGTGTAACATGTAAAGCCAAAAGAAGGAGAAGGAATGGATTTACAATTTAAAGGTGTTGAATTCAACATTAAGTCCAGAAGGCTGTAAAGTGCCTAGTCTGAAGATGAGATGTTGTTCCTCCAGTTTGTGCATGGATTCACAGGAACACTGCAGTTTGCTGAGGACAGACAAGTGGGGCATGGTGAGCAGGATGTAGTGTTAAAATGACCGGCTACAGGAAGGTCAGGGTCCCGCTTGCACACAGACCTGTGCTGTTCTGCAAAGGAATCACCCATCCTTCCACGTAGATTAGGCCACATTGGGTACAGCGAATGCAATACACAAGATTGGAGGAGGTACAGGTGAAATGCTGCTTCACCTGGTTAGACTGCTTAGGGCTGAAAATGTGTTGCTGGAAAAGCGCAGCAGGTCAGGCAGCATCCAAAGAGCAGGAGAATCAACATTTTGGGCATAAGCCCTTCTTCAGGAATGAGGAAAGTGTGTCCAGCAGGCTAAGATAAAAGGTAGGGAGGAGGGACTTGGAGGAGCGGCGTTGGAAATACGATAGGTGGAAGGAGGTCAAGGTGAGGATGATAGGCCGGAGTGGGAGTGGGGGGCGGAGAGGTCAGGAAGAAGAAAGGCGGTGCTGAATTCGAGGGATTTGACTGAGACGAGGTTGGGGGGAGGGGAAATGAGGAAGCTGGAGAAATCTAGGTTCATCCCTTGTGGTTGGAGGGTTCCTAGGTGGAAGATGAGGCGCTCTTCCTCCAGCCATCATGTTGCTATGGTCTGGCGATGGGGGGAGTCCAAGGACCTGCATGTCCTTGGCAGAGTGGGAGGGGGAGTTGAAGTGTTGAGCCACGGGGTGGTTGGGTTGGTTGGTCCGGGTGTCCCAGAGGTGTTCCCTGAAACATTCCGCAAGTAGGCGGTCTGTCTCCCCAACATAGAGGAGGCCACATCGGGTGCAGCAGATGCAGTAAATGATGTGTGTGGAAGTGCAGGTGAATTTGTGACAGATACGGAAGGATCCGTTGGGGCCTTGGAGGGGAGTAAGGGGGGAGGTGTGGGCGCAAGTTTTGCATTTCTTGTGGTTGCAGGGGAAGGTGCCAGGAGTGGAGGTTGGGTTGGTGGGGGGTGTGGACCTGACAAGGGAGTCACAGAGGGAGTGGTCTTTTTGGAACGCTGATAGGGGAGGGGATAGAAATGTATCCCTGGTGGTGGGGTCCGTTTGGTGGTGGCGGAAATGACGACGGATGATACGATGTATATGGAGGTTAGTGGGGTGGTAGGTGAGGACCAGTGGAGTTCTGTCCTGGTGGCGATTGGAAGGGCGGGGCTCAAGGGCGGAGGAGCGTGAAGTGGAGGAGATGCGATGGAGGGCATCGTCGATTATGTCTGAGGGAAATTGCGGTCCTTGAAGAAGGAGGCCATTTAGGTTGTACGGTATTGGAACTGGTCCTCCTGGGAGCAGATGCGGTAGAGACGAAGGAATTGGGAATATGGGATGGCGTTTTTACAGGGGGCAGGTTTGGAAGAGGTGTAGTCTAGGTAGCTGTGGGAGTCGGTCGGTTTGTAGTAAATGTCCGTGTTGATTCGGTCGCCCGAGATAGAAATGGAAAGGTCTAGGAAGGGGAGGGAGGAGTCTGAGATGGTCCAGGTAATTTTGAGGTCGGGGTGGAAGGTTTTGGTGAAGTGGATGAATTGTTCAACCTCCTCGTGGGAGCACGAGGCAGCACCAATACAGTCATCGATGTAGCGGAGGAAAAAGTAGGGGGTGGTGCCAGTGTAACTGCAGAAGATGGACTGTTCCACATATCCTATGAAGAGGAAGGCATAGCTGGGGCCCAGGTGGGTGCCCATGGCTACTCCTTTGGTTTGGAAGAAGTGGGAGGATTGGAAAGAGAAGTTGTTCAGGGTGAGGACCAGTTCAGTCAGTCGAAGGAGGGTATCAGTGGAAGGGTACTGGTTGGAACGGTGGGAAAGGAAGAAGCGGAGGGCTTTGAGTCCATCGTGATGGGGGATGGAGGTGTACAGGGACTGGATGTCCATGGTGAAGATAAGGCGTTGCAAAAATCATGGAGGAGATGGAGGGCGTGGGTGGTGTCTCGAACGTAGATGGGGAGTTCTTGGACTAAGGGGGGCAGGACCGTGTTGAGGTATGCAGAGATGAGTTCGGTGGGGCAGGAGCAGGCTGAGACAATGGTTCGGCCGGGGCAGTCAGGTTTGTGGATTTTGGGCAGGAGGTAGAAACGGGCGGTGCAGGGATGTGGGACTTTGAGGTTGGAGGCGGTGGATGGGAGATCCCCTGAGGTGATGAGGTTATGGATGGTCTGGGAGATGATGGTTTGGTGGTGGGAGGTGGGGTCATGGTCAATGGGGCAGTAGGAGGAGGTGTCTGCGAGCTGGCGTTTAGCCTTAGCGGTGTAAAGGTCGGTACGCCAAACTACTACCACGCCTCCCTTGTCTGCCGGTTTGATAGTGAGGTTGGGGTTGGAGCGGATGGAGTGGAGATCTGAACGTTCCAAGGGTGAGAGGTTGGAGTGGGTGAGAGGGGTGTAGAGGTTGAGGCGGTTAATGTCGCGGCGGCAGTTGGCTATGAAGAGATCAAGGGCGGGTAAGAGGCCAGCACGGGGTGCGTTGGAAGCGGGAGAAGGGGTCGTCCGAGGGTGGGCAAGAATCCTGTTTAGGTCCTTAGATGGCCGGCAGGGAGGAGGTGAAGGGGCAGGTGTTGTACCTTTGGCTGTTACATGAGAAGCTGTTGTGGGAATGCGGTGTGGTGTTGGTGATTATGGAATGGACTAGTGTGTCCTGGGGGGAAAGATTCCTGCGAAATGCAAGCTAATGTGAAATGCTTTTGAATGCTTTACAGTCTACATTGTGTTATTAACAACCACGGAGAGTTACTTCTTTCAAAGTGATAGGTGCTGTTTGTCAGAGATCTGGGACACCCTTTTTGCAGTGTCCTCAAAGTTTACTCTCTCTCTTAACTTTGCATTTTCAAAAAACCTGGATATAATCTACCCTGTCCCTCATATGACATTCTATCATTGATATAGATTGTAGATGTGAGGCTTAAGTGCTGATCCATGATGTACCCCATGATATTTGCAGCTAGCCAACCTGAAAATGACCAGTTTTTTGTGACTGTTTATCAATACTCAATCCACATTAACATATTACATTAATTCTGTGAGCCAAAATGTTGTTTTTACATTCTTGTATGACATGTTATTGAATGATTTCAATTTATTCTATTTATAACATTTGATTTCCACTGAATCTTTCCATTGGGCGATAACATCACAGTCTGACTGATCCCTTGCTGGGTGGATTGGGTTGAAATCCCTCACACTCGTTGATCTCTCTGCAATTCTAAAAAATAACTTAATTTAATCATCTGGCTTTGAGTTCTGGACAATAGCCAAACACCTACACTCTAACTGCTCTCAACAATATTTTGGCTGATTCACTGTTGAAGTACCTTCCACAACATATCTTCTCTCCACAACTGAGAGAGTGACTGGTAGAATTACCTTCCAGAAAGGATATTTATTTATTATTTATTAGATTCCCTACAGTGTGAAAACAGGCCCTTCAGCCCAACAAGTCCACACCAACCCTCCAAAGAGCCACCCACCCAGACCCATTTCCCTCTAACTAATGCACCTAACACAATGGGCAATTTAGCATGGCTAATTCACCCAACCTGCACATCTTTGGATTGTGGGAGGAAACTGGAGCACCTGGAGGAAACCCACACAGAAAATCACCTGATGCTGGAATTGAACCTGGGACCCTAGTGCTGTGAGGCAGCAGTGACAACCACTGAGCCACTGTGCTGCACAAAATGGTTATTATGAAAACATAAGGCTAAAGAGCAGTGAGCACAGTAAATTTGTTAAACTCTAATCCATTTGATCAAATTGTGGTGGCAGAGTAAACACATTCTCAGCGTCGATAGGTCTAAAGACCATTTGATCAGATTGGATGAGTATGAAATATGAAGGAGACAGAATACGATCTTGAAGAAAGAGAGATATTAGAGAAAAATTCCAAGCGGAGGCAGGAGTTATTATTTTACCCAGAGGAACAGGTAAAAACAATAGTTTTTTTTTATTAATACCAATTGATACAGAATCTTCTCAAATGTTCACTCAGTTCCACCACTGGTTCTTTTTAAGCAATGCTTTAAGGCTGACTATCAGATTACATATTTATGCCTGTATGCTGGCTTCAGGCGAATAGAACACAAGGTCTGCACTGTAGTTCTTCTGTGTTTGTAGAAACACACTGGGGGGTTCAATTTCCATGGGGGATATTTCTTTTTGATTGTTCACTGTAACTTCAACAGAAGATGATTGGAAATATGAGAGAAATGGCATAACCTCAACCTTCAATTGCTTTACCAACCCATTTTACACAGATTGAAAACTCTGTTATTGCTCCAAAACATAACACCTGTGCACATCAGACAGATTTCTCACTGTTTTTGTGTTTTATTTATTTTGGTAGACTGTGGCCACTCATTTTTCAAGCTGGGCCCAAGGAGTGAATGACTAGATAATTTCTGAGATCAAGCTCAGGCACTGCATTGTATTGACCAAACAATGCAAGCTTTATATATCGATGCCCTTCTCTGTAATGGTGGCCAATTAGAATTACTGAACTCCACCACGACGTGGGAAATGCTCTGAAGCATCAAGAACAGACAGCTGCCATGATCCAGCTTACTGTTGTCTTAAAGAAAAAAGGAATTGAAACATCTGACAATCAACAAAAAATGGTCCTATGTTTTATTATACATAGTTTCTAGTACATGACTGATAATCATAGATTTGTCATCAGTGTAACTTTTCGTATGCCCAGGATTAATTTAGTAAATGTTTTGTAGTCACAGGGTCACATCTCGTTTGTTTTCTGTAATTGTGAGCTAGTTGGTTACAGTCATTATCATGCCATTGGAGAAGACCTGAAGGAATATGCTGTTTGATACAGCCTACCAGTATTTGGGACATATGACCCACACACTTAACATTGTACCTGCTCTGAAATTCATCCAGTGGAATGGAATATGAATTTTGGTTTGCAAACAGAAATCGTATTTGCTCATGTTGCACCTGTTTCAACTCAATAAAACAGTTGATGGTCATTCACTGGTTCATTTCTCAGTGCAGTGCCTTGATCAATCAGATGTAACCAGATTTAGAAGTTAAACAAAGTTGGCACTTAATGTCAGTCATCACCAACTAGTACATTTTTCAAGGTAATATTTTTACCAATCAGGGTCCAAATCCCAAACAAACAGTTTTCCTCTCACAGAATATAAAGTCTAATTCTTTTCCTCACTTAATTCAGTATTTCATAGGAATTGTCCTGGTGAGCGCAAGACAAAAAACTTCAACAATTTATTTTAGATAGATATTGAGTTCTAGACCATTAAATGACTATGACTATGTTGGTGTTATGTCTCTATTCACCTTGACACATCCTTCAAATTCTATCCCTCGTCCACAATGGCCAAGATGCCAGCCTTGACTTCTCCTTTCTGCCTTCATTTCCATGATCTAGGACTCCCATCACCCAGCCGATCTTCCTGTCACCTGAACCTTGGCCCTCACCTACCTGGAAAGAGCTGCTAGAGACACAATGGCTCAAATTTGCTTTCCCTCCACCATCTGGATTCTTGTAACATGTCACCTCCATTGAAATAAAGTCTACAACCCAATGTCATGGTTGGTACTTCGGGGCTCAGCGTTCTGGGGCAGGGAATTTACTATGTACTCAATGACTAATGGCTTGGGTCATGCTTGAATTCTTCCCCCACCATGTTCGAGACTTTTACATTAGTGAGAACCTAGGCAGATCAAGAATGATGTCCATAGGGTCTCTGAAATGTCATGGCGCATATCATGATAGACTTTCTCATCAAGATGGAGAGGGATGTAACAGATTCAATGATGAGGGCCCTGCATCTGAATACAGGAATGACTGATGGCATGAGATATGAGATGTCCCTGATAGACTGGGGAATGCTACTAAAGAGAATTTTTAAAAAAACTGCTGGAGATCTGAATAAAAGCAAGAATTGCTGGAGAAACTCAACAGATCTGGCAGCATCTCTGGGGAGAGAAAGCAGAGTTAACATTTTGGGGCCAGCGACTGCGTTCTGAAGAAGGATTACTGGCCACAGCTACCTGATGAAGGATCAGTGCTCCGAAAGCTAGTGCTTCCAATTAAATCTGTTGGATTATAACCTGGTGTTTTGTGATTTTTAACTTTATACATTCCAGTCCAACACCGGCATCTCCAAATTATGACAACCTGAAATGTAACAGACCTGAGGAATGGGAGCAGCTTAAAGTTCAGCAAAAGAGGACAATGAAATTGATTAAGGACAGGAGAATAGAGTCTGAGACTTGCAGGAACATAAAATCTGACTGTAAACGTTTCTATAAGTATGTGAAGAAAAGAAGATGATTGAGGATAAATGTAGTTCCCTTGCAGTCCATAAGACCATAAGAAATAGAAACAGCAACAAGCTGTTCAGCCCGTTCAGCCTGGTCTACCATGAAAGTGAAATCATTCTTGACAAATCTACTGGCATTCTTTAAGGATTTAACTAGTAGAGTTGACGAAGGACAGCCAATGGATATGGTTTAATTGAACTTTCAGAAAGTTTTTGTCAAAATCCCTCATCCGAGATTAGTGTGTACAATTCAGGCATAGGGGTTTGGGAGCAGTACACTAAGTTGGATAGAAAACTGGTTGGCAGGCAGGAAACACAGAGTAAGAGTACACTTGTTTTTTTTTGTTGGTAGACGGTGATTAGTGAGTATCGCAGAGACCAGTGTTACAACCCCAGCTATTCACAGCATACATTGATGATTTCAACAAGAGAACAAAATGCAATATCTCTAACTTTGCTGATGACACAAAGCTGGGTGGGAGGGTAAACTTTGAGGAGGGTGCAGAGATGCATCAGTGCAATTTGGACAAGCTGATTGAGTGGACAGATGCGGTAAAATGTGGATAAATATGAGTTTACTCAATTTGGTGGCAAAAACAGAAAGGCAGATTATTATCCAAATGGCTATAAATTGAGAACAGGGAATGTGCAACAAGAGCTGGGTGTTCTCACACACCAGTCCCTGAAAGGAAGCTTTGCAAGTGTGTGGTATGTTAACTTTCATAATAAGATGATTACAAACAGAGGACGAGAATCTTGCAGCAATTATACAGTCTTGATGAGACCACACCTTTTAAGATTGTGTGTAGTTTTGGTCGCCTGTTTTCTGCTGGATCCTAGGGTTGCTCTCTCGTTAGAGAGAGAAAGGTGGCTAGCAGTGGCTTGACACAAGGGTCACCACACCTCAGGAGACAGCAGAAGATGAAAAGGAGAGCTCTTTACAATCATTTCAGCCAGAACAGGAATCCAAGCCGCACTGTTGGCCATCATTCTGCATTGCAAACTGACTGTTTAACCAACTAAGAGGGGAAAGTGAGGACTGCAGATGCTGGAGATCAGAGCTGAAAATGTGTTGCTGGAAAAGCGCAGCAGGTCAGGCAGCATCCAAGGAACAGGAGAATCGACGTTTCGGGCATAAGCCCTTCTTCAGGAATGAGGAAAGTGTGTCCAGCAGGCTAAGATAAAAGGTAGGGAGGAGGGACTTGGGGGAGGGGTGTTGGAGATGCGGTAGGTGGAAAGAGGTCAAGGTGAGTGTGATAGGCCGGAGTGGGGTGGGGGCGGAGAGGTCAGGAAGAAAATTGTAGGTTAGGAAGGCGGTGCTGAGTTCGAGGGATTTGACTGAGACAAGGTGGGGGGAGGGGAAATGAGGAAACTGGAGAAATCTGAGTTCATCCCTTGTGGTTGGAGGGTTCCTAGGCGGAAGATGAGGTGCTCTTCCTCCAACCGTCGTGTTGCTATGGCCTGGTGATGGAGGAGTCCAAGGACCTGCATGTGTGTGGAGGTGCAGGTGAATTTGTGGTGGATATGGAAGTATCCCTTGGGGCCTTGGAGGGAAGTAAGGGGGGAGGTGTGAGCGCAAGTTTTGCACTTCTTGCGGTTGCAGGGGAAGGTGTCGGGAGTGGAGGTTGGGTTGGTGGGGGGTGTGGACCTGATGAGGGAGTCACGGAGGGAGTGGTATTTTCAGAACACTGATAGGGGAGGGGAGGGAAATATATCCCTGGTGGTGGGATCTGTTTGGAGGTGGCAGAAATGACGGCGGATGATACGCTGTATATGGAGGTTGGTGGGGTGGTAGGTGAGAACCAGTGGGGTTCTGTCCTGGTGGCGGTTGGAGGGGCGGGGCTCAAGGGCAGAGGAGCAAGAAGTGGAGGAGATGCGGTGGAGGGCATCGTCGATCACATCTGGGGGGAAATTGCGTTCTTTGAAGAAGGAGGCCATCTGGGTTGTACGGTATTGGAACTGGTCCTCCTGGGAGCAGATGCGGCAGAGACGAAGGAATTGGGAACAGGGGTTGGCGTTTTTACAGAGGACAGGGTGGGTGGAGATGTAGTCTAGGTAGCTGTGGGAGTCAGTCGGTTTATAGTAAATGTCCGTGTTGATTCGATCGCCCAACATAGAAATGGAAAGGTCTAGGAAGGGGAGGGAGGAGTCTGAGATGGTCCAGGTAAATTAGATGTCGGGGTGGAAGGTGTTGGTAAAGTGGATGAACTGTTCAACCTCCTCGTGGGAGCACGAGGCAGCGCCGATACAGTCATCGAAGCAGCGGAGGAAAAGATGGGGGGTGGTGCCAATGTAGCTGCGGAAGATGGACTGTTCCACATATCCTACGAAGAGACAGGCATAGCTGGGGCCCATGCGGGTGACCATGGCTACTCCTTAGTTTGGAGGGAGTGAGAGGATTCCCCATCACGAAGGATTCACCATGGACATCCAGTCCCTGTACACCTCCATCCCCCATCATGAAGGACCCTTAGTCCAAGAACTCCCCACCTACGTTTGGAACACCACCCATGCCCTCCACCTCCTCCATGATTTTCGCTTCCCCGGTCCCCAACGCCTTATCTTCACCATGGACATCCAGTCCCTGTACACCTCCATCCCCCATCAGCATTAGACAGCATTGATGCAGGAAGGATGTCTTTGATGACCAAGAGTCCAGGATCGGGGTTACGGTTTAGAGATCTATGGCAAGTCATGTAAAACTGAGATAAGGAGAAATCTCTTCACTCAGCAAGTGGTGAGCCTGTGGAATTCACTACCACAGAAAACAATCAAGGCCAAAACAGTGCATGAGTTCAGGAAAGAGTTGGATGTAATGCTTGGGCTATTGGATGATCAGCTATGATCAAAAAGAAAGGTGCAGTGGGCTCAGACTTCCGAAAGGCCGCCTCCTCAGTCTATTTTCTATATTTCTATGTTTCAATAGAGATATTTGGGCCATTATGTCTGTGGCAGCTCTGTGAATGAGCCCTGTGACTGAGTGTCATTCTCCTGCCTTCTCTTGGTGCCCTTGTGTATTATTTCAAATTAATTATTCATCCATTACCATCATAAATGCCACAACTTGCCTCCAGCACAATTATAGGGATTGCATTCTTAGCCCAAACCACTTCTTGTCTGAAAACATTCTCACATCACATTTATTCTTTTGGAAATCACTTTAAGTCTCTGCCTGTTTGTTTTTGATCCTTTTTGTAAACACAAGCAGTTTCTCCTGCTCTACTCTGTCCAGGCATCTCCTGATTTTGAAAATGTTTGTTAGATCTCCACTTAGCTTTCTCTTCATGGAAAATGTTCCAAATCTCTTCAATGCATCCTTCTCAATAGTTCCTCATTTATGGAAGCAGTCTTGGAAATCCTTTCTGCACTTTTAGATGAATTCACACCCTTTCATTAAAGCAGAACACAGAATAATACACAATACTGCAGTTGAGATCTAACAAGTATCTTCTATAATGTCCTTCTCTTTTATTCTTAATGCCTATTAATAAAATCCAAAATTCTGTCTGCTTTATTCACTGCTCTCTCAAATATTGCTGTATTATTTCGTGACTTATGCAAAAATAAACACAGAGCTCTGATGAAGAGTCATCAAGACATGAAATGTTAGCTTGTTCTCCCTCTCTCTCTGGATGCTGCCTGACCCACTGTGATTTCCAGTATTTGTTATTTTCAGCACAGATCTGCAGTAATTTGCTCTGCACTCGGTCCCCTTTGTTCCTGCACTGCTTTAAGAATGATGCCCTTTAGTTTATATTGTCTGTCCATGTTTTTCCAAACAAAATGCATCACCTCACACTTCTCTGCATTGAACTTCATCTGCCATCTATTTGCCCACTCCATCAATTTGTTAGATCCTTTTGGAATTCGATATGGTCCACCTCCATGTCCACAATGTTTCCAAGTTTCATAGTTTCACATCACCCAGAAATTTGAAATTGTCCCCAGCACACCAAAATCTAGATCAGTAATATTTATCTGGAAGAGCAATGGTCGCAATATGGGCCCTGGGGAACTCCACTGCAAACCTTCCCCCAGCCTGAAAAACATCAGCTGAAACATTATTCTCTGTTTCCTGTTACTCAATCTATTTTATGTCTGCATTGCTACTGCCTCTTTCGTTCCAATGAGCTGTACCTTTTGAGGTGGTGACTCAGTGGTTAGCCCAGCTGCCTCACAACATCAGGGACCTGGGTTTGATTCTAACATTCGGCAAATGTTGTGTAGTTTGCATGTGATCCCTGTGTCAGTGTGTTTCTGCTCTGACTTTCTCCGGCTGTTCAATGTTATGACACGGAGTAAACCCTCCAAACCCCCTTTCCCATGCTAATGTAAACCTACAATATAGAAATGATTTAGCCCATGCTGTCATCTGTTAAAATTCAAGAGGCCAAAAATTTTCCCAAAAGTCACTATTTAAAGTAAAAACTAAAAACGTTAATTTTTTTTTAAGTCTAACAGAGAATAATTAAGTAACAACTATTTACAACTCCTTTCTCTAACCTATCATTTACTTTCCCTTCTGTAATACTAGTTTGATAAACCCCCAATTAAGATTTACCAAGAAATTCAAATTTCAAAAACAGCTGTTGAATCTTTTCTTTATACCTTCCTCTGTCTTCTTTTCTTCTTCTTGGAGATTTCTGTTTCACAGGTCATTGATAGATAAAGGTACCTTTAAGAGAGCTATTCTCTGGGTAGTCTGCATGTGTTGGTGATTTGGCAGTTCTCCAACTGTTCAATTTTCACATGTCTTATACCCTAAAGCATCAGATCATTTCATTGGTTTTAATCTTGTCAAAATACCAAATTTAAATTTGATTGGAGTTTAGTATCTTGGGGCATAATTTAACCTTCTAGGAGAAAGTGAGGACTGCAGATGCTGGAGATCAGAGCTGAAAATGTGTTGTTGGAAAAGCGCAGCAGGTCAGGCAGCATCCAAGGAGCAGGAGAATCGATGTTTTGGGCAAGAGCCAGCCCTTCCTGAAGAAGGACTCATGCCTGAAACATCGATTCTCCTCCTCCTTGGATGCTGCCTGACCTGCTGCGCTTTTCCAGCGTAATTTAACCTAGCTGAATTTGAGTTTATTTTTGTCTCATAGCAACCCAGGTACTGCTAGCTGTTGGACCAAATGTTATATCGTAAATTTGCCAGTACTCTGTGTTCTTCTCTAAGTCCTTCAATTCTCTTAAAGGTACAGTGCCCCTTACACCTTCATAACACCAAAGATGTACAGGTTGGGTGGATTCACCATGGGAAATCTTCCATAGTACGCAGGCTAGATGAATTAACTATGGTAGATGTAGTGTTAAAGGGGTAGGGTTGGCTGTTCTTCAGAGGGTTGGTGTAGGCTCAATGGGCTGAATAGCCTGTATCAGCATTGTCAGGATTCTATGAACTTTTCTCATAGTCTCCCTTGTGATATTATATTGAATGTCTTTTGAAAGTTTATGTATTTTATAACAACAGCATTACTTCCATCAAACGTTTCTATTATCTCTTCAAATAACTCCAAAAGTTAATTCAACAGCATTTCCCCAACAGAAATCCATGCTGAGTCACCCTAACTAACCAACATTTTTCTAAATAACCACTAATTCTATTCCAAATTATCATTCCTGTTAACATTATGAGATCAAGGAAACAATAGGATGGCCATAGAATCATCATAGAATCCCTACAGTGTGAAAACAGGCCATTGAGCCCATTAAGTCTACACAAACCCTTCCCTCATCCTATCTCTGTAACCCTGCATTCCCCTTGGCTAATCTATCTAACCTGCACATCCATGGACACTGGGCAATTTAGCTTGGCCAATCCATCTAACCTGCACACCTACTTTAACAAGTGCTGTGCTGGAGTTGATGTATTGATGTCTGTCTGGGGCCAGATGGAGTATATGTTTAATCCTTGAGCTAACCAATGCTCTTCCTGAACGGGGAGAATATGATAAAACATAAGATGGAAAAGTGTTCGATTTGTACGTTGGATGCACCTTATCTTGCTAAGAAAATTATATTGACTGAACACACAATGTATTTAAAAAATTGAATTTTCACGTTTTTTAGAATTCCCAGTCAGTTTCTTTGGTATCACTGACAGCTCTCTTGATGCTTTATCAAATCCTGATATCAGTCTTCTCTGAAGAACTGAATGGCTGTGAGCAGTTTGCTGACAAGATGGGGTTTCAAAGAAAACTCACTTTTGTTTAGTAGGTAACTGGCAAGACAAAAGTTGAATCAACAGTAGGAGTTTGATATTGAGAAACATTCTGTTGTTAAGTATGGATTTATAGCAGGAATTGAAAGTTTTCCTTTCATGCACCAATTGCAGACAAGAGTGTACTCAAAGTATGCTTGACTTGTGTTACCAATGCATTAAGGACATCTTGTGATGCTATCATGAGTGAAGATCTCTCGTTACACTGAACTTGATTTTGCAGTGATCCAACGGAAAAATGAAATATACAATAAGAATGAACTAATATCAAGTATGATTACAGTATTTCAATCATTCAATCAGCTTATTAACAAGACAATACAGTAGTAGGCTGGATTTCAATGACAGTAGCAATCCTATGGTTGCAAGTAGGCAGTGAGTTCGATATGCAATGGTATCAGGAACAGCAGGAACGAGGGACAGAGTGAGTGGAAAGTTTCAATGTTCTGATCATTGGTTCCATCTTTAACAACCAATCAGGAAAATGCAAAGCACACAGACAGAATGGTGAGAGCTCCCTAATCAAAGACAGAGCCAATGTTTACTCAAGGGCGGCTTCAAGAGTCAGTGATTCCTTCTCGGGGCTATTCCTCCAGGAAGCAAAGGAATGGAGGGGAGTTCCAGGAGGAAATCAGTCCAACAGATGAAGTAGATTTGATGAAGGCTGGAAGAGGTCAGTGCCTATGGTGTTGTCTAATGCATCTGGTGACTCTACTGAAAAGGCTTAATGACTGGTGTGCCAGGCAATGGGACTGCAGTACATAATATTCAGCTTACAGAGATCCCCTATCCATCAGTGAACATTCCAGGCATTAGGATTAGGTGACAGACGGATATTAGTTTCTCAGCACAGGACACTGGTGAGGTAGAGTTAACTCTTGTTCAGTCAATACTGATTGACAGCAGGCAGGAAGCTTGCCTCTGGCACTGAGCATGTGGGCATCTGGGAGGTATCACAAAATGGCTGAAGGAGCTGCACAAAATGGCTTCTGCATTGCTAAATGAGATTGCACTGAACCAGACAGAAACAAGAAACTACAGACTGACATAGATTTGATAATCCTAACCACAAGGCAGGACAAAGATGATTCTAAGAACAGGTTGTTTACAAGAAATGGTGATATCGCTGAGATGGTATGCACAAATGCTTTATGCCATTTTATTGGTTACTACCAAGCGGTCTTGCTTCATGCCTGCCTATGAACAATGTATCTGAACTCTATGCAAACTCTGAGAGAGGTCGGATCATTTTGGTGGTCTCGGAGTACTCATACTTCTGGGCTAATCAAAGTCTTCCAACCTGGCCATATAAAAGAATAAACAGTTGCTTATGTGATTGACAAAGAGTCGTTTACAAGTGTGTTTATTGACCCATCACGGAACTGAGAGACCCCCGGGGTTCAGATATTCAGCATTACATTAAATGGTAAAGTTACCATTAACATGGAGATTTTACTATGTTTGGATGGATGATTTGCATCTCATTAGCATCTTCATGAGTTTTGAAGCAATGGCTGGGCAAGGAAGGAATGGGCGGATTCTGAAACTCCTCAACTGGGATGGACAGTTATGTTCTGGATGGTTGGAAGAGGAGCTGATTGCTATCTGATATCTGAAGGCTGCAATCAGCATCTCTACAGCTCCTGTCTTGGTGATAGCAGTGTCTCAAGGACCTGCAGAGACGGAGACAGAACTCACATTTTAGAGGTGGTCAATATGCCAGAGTCTTCCAGGCCTCAGATAACCAGAGTGATTGAGAGTCATTGAACAGAAATGTCAACAATCTCCATGCTTTAATCACATGGACGGGGTGAGGTCACATGGCACTGTGGCATCTCCAGCACGTGGTAAATTCCACTGAGCTGCACTATAGTTATACAGGGTTCGATTCTGATCTTTAGATGTCATTTTTGTGTTGAAAATGCATTATGTGTATAATATTCTGTGATTTGAGTTTTAAAATAAAGGAAAATCAATATGGGTCAATTCTGTGGTGAAAAGGTAATTAGAAAAAGTGATCTATGTACATTAATTAACAGAAGGTGAGTGACCACAGTCAAGTGCATGGATGAATGTTAAATATCACTGAATTTATAACAAAACAGAAAACCATTAGGTTAGTTTTGACTGTGTTCAAGGTCTCAGTTCAGGAGAATCAGGAATTCAGGTCAGAAGGCAGAAGAGTTCATGGTCATGGAAGTATCAAGCTTCAGTTCAGAGAACCAGACAAGGTAGTCAAAGTTGGTAATGTTGAAACCAGGAGAGCTAAACCAGAAACCTCCAAGTTGTTAGAATTGAAAAAGTTTAGCCCCAACAGAATTGTGAAAGATTCATGCCGAGTGATTGAAAGAAAAGTCATGAAACTGTCTCTGCTGTCGCTGGGAAAGACAGTGGGGGAAGTCAGTTTGGTGAAATCTTAATGAGTTGAGATCAGAATGAAATTTCTCTAGAATTGATTATCTCTAAATAAATAATAATGGGAAATAGCTTGAAACTTTGCTGTTCTTTATGTTAAGACTTATCGATTACATTGTTTTAGGGTAATGAATACAATATCTGTTGATAAAGAATGTCTGCGGCTTTGTGTGGACATAGACTGAATTCAGAGTCACATCCGTTTTGACGGAATGATTCTTGATGTAAGGCCAATTGCGTTTTCTCACTGTATTTTACCAAACTCACTTTATTAATTTTCATTTCAGCTCGAATGGCAAAGATTGCAAGTGATTTCTGCTCCATCTTATCATCTTACCATGGACTTGGAAAAGAAATTGTTGGAGAAGATGCTAAGAGTCAAGATTTACTAGGAAAAGAATGGACTTGTTAGGGATAGTCAGCGTGACTTTATATCTGAATGTCTGGTCTCACATATTTGACAAGTTTTTTTGAGGATGTTGCTAAGATGATTGAGGGTGGGGCAGTGGATGTTGTCAACATGAACTTTATTAAGACATTCAACTGGGTCCCTCCTGATAAGCAGGTCCAGAAGATTAACTCGCATCAGACCATGATCTCTCTTGATTCCTCTGGCCACAAGAGCTTTATCTACCTCCTTCTTGAAAACAAAGAATTGACAAGCCTCAAACACTTTCTGTGGCAGAGAATTCCACCATTCTCTGGGTGAAAAAAACCTCTTCTAATCCAGTCCTAAAACATTTACCCCTTATCCTTCAACTACACCCCTTGGTTTTGAGTTCCCCATCATCAGAAATATCCTTCTTACATCTAAGCTGTCTCGTGCTGACTTTGGATTGAAGATGAGCCATGTGGATACATAGACACTAAGACATGATGAATGCCAATATCAGTTGGTTATGGCTGGTTTCTGTGGAGCATGCCCTGAAGATGTTGGGGGCCTGTTGTCAAACATGATTGTGTTTTGCAGCAAGCAGTGAGTCAAACTTGCCTAGAAACTGCTATAGTTTCCGTGGCGGGTTTTCCTGATGGCTAGTTTATATGGTGAATTTGGTCAGTTTGCAACCTGAGATGAGTGGGGCTGTTAACGAGGTGTTTAGCAAGGAATAATGAGTGTTGTTTGGGAGACCACTTTTGCCAAGAAAAAATGTCATCACACTGGAAAAAAAGTGGAGAACTTGTAACGAGATAATCTCAATGTTGAGCTGGGCATTACTGAACATGTCACCCAATAGCCATAGCCCACACCACTTAGAACATGGTAAGAGTCTACCCTATTTTTCAGTTAAAAACCATTATGTTAACCAACTGCTGAAGATAAACATGTGATCTATCAAGCCAAATCTCCTTCTGGGATCTGACTTGCCCAGTAATACTATTAGGTGGGATCGTTACACTTGATAATGCATTTTTTTTACAATGAATCACACAGTGAAGGATCACTGAAATTACCTGTTCCATTTTTATTGGATCATTGACAGTTCACTGGCTTCTATGGTGCACGTAAAGGAAAGGAGCTCATGATGAGAGATCACAAATTCCTCGTCTTGCTGGTTCCTGTGACGATGACATCAGGAGAATGTTTGGGTGCTTAAGGACAGGGCAGCAGGTCTACAGTAGATGGGAGATTGACTGGAATGATTGGATGTGTACAAAAGGCTCATGTGAAACATGCCTGTAGTTGTGATGTATGCATCTCCCCGGCATGTGCCTATTGCATCTTGACCCGTGTCTCTCATGTTCTCGTCTAGTCACCATACTACTTTGTTTCATCTAGGGAGATATCCTATTCCAGGATTCACTCATAATTCAAAGCCTCTCCCTCTGTAACTCCAGGTTGTGCAAGTACACCGCACACTGATATTCAAGACTCTTGGTTGGGTCTATTGATGAATACAACTATACTTATCAAGACATCTGAACCATTGCCTGCTCAATGGTCATTCAGGTCTCAAGACAGCTGTTGGTTACTTTCCTTGCATTGCTTGGGTTCCTATTGCTCTGTCTTCACTCAATCCCATTTATTGTCCTAGAAAGCGTATCTAAAAAGAACAGTGGGCTGTAGCTGTTGAGGCAGTTTCCTGGAATCCATCAATGCAACAGGAGGCTCCAATTATAATTGTTCGGACCAGTTGTGCATTGAGTAATAAGAAGTCTTTCCTATGGATGAAGACAGTTTGATGGCTTCTGAAAGCCTGAATGGCCACATGTCTGCAATCAATAACACTCTTGGGAAATCCAGCAATGGCCCCCAACCTAGAGGCCTCTCAACCTGACAGCTTGGATCGATCTAAAACTGTGTATATTGGCTGGCCTTCTCCAACATTTTGTTGATTGCCATCTCAATGCAGCTTTGAGCCTCAGATTCAAAGGTGCGATGGTACTTTCAAAAGTACAATGGAATGAATTTGAGGCATAAAAATTAATCACCATGGGCTTTGGGTACCAATCCTTTCCTCAGCTCCTTCTCCATTAAGACATACAGATCAGCAACTGTTTACCTGCAGTGGTGCAGTCTATGGTGGCATCATTGCTCCAACAATAGTAAGAGGTTGAGCATATAATCATGGACCCTGTCTAAGGATACTGGAATCTACATGCAAGTGTCTTGTTGTACCTATCTGGACCCTTAACCTTCCTCTGTCTTTCCACCTCCTGAATCTGGGGGCCCACTAGAAGCTGCTATTTCACTGTTTGTGGAAGTTCTTTAAGCCTTAGTGAACAAGGCCTGTGACAAATAGCCATGCCTTCATTCGCAGGACATCCACCTCACCATTGCTTCACCATTTCATATAGTGAGTCTGATAGAGATCTCAAATTAAGTGCTCCCATTCTGTTGATAAGTTTCCACATTTATTTCTTCGTGGGGTGTTGGCCATCTCTGGCTTGCTCAGCATTTATTGCCCATCCTTTATTCACATATTCTGGACTGTTACTTTCTTTGTCCAATCAGCTCCACTCATACTGCCAGGCCACACATCTGGAACAATGACACCTCAATGCAACCCACGTTGACGTTCCATTAAACCTCCAGCTGGTTATATTTGATGAGGCTGTAAGCTTCTTGGAAGAATTGGGAAAAAGCTGGTAAAATCACTTTTAATCTTCTGTTTCACAGGTGCATTTACCTTCCTACCACATTCCAACACAGCCTCATCCTGCCAGGCTGACCCATTTCATAATGTCTGCTCGTGATCCAAAGATGACGGGCTTCTCTTTCAATGTCTTCTCCCTCAAGTCAATTGTACCACTTCTTTGTGCCTCCTGGACAATCTAAATTGAGCTGGTAAAAATCTACCTAGTGTGTCTGTATTGAGGCAGGAGACTTTACCTTGTTTCATAATGTATAACTTATAGAATCCAGATTCTATAGGTGACAAACCTCAATCATCCGAAGGCTGCTAATCACAGCTGTCAATACCTTTTATTACCACCAGCTGACCTTTAGTATATCACAATGTGGGGGTCGAAGAGGCGGGCATTAAGCAGTACCTTAGCCAGAACAGGAACTGATTCCTTGGTAGTGTGTGACGAAGCCCAAGATTTAGCCAATTGAGATACTGGCCCTGTTAGGATGCTATTCCAAAAACATTATAAGACTATAAGTTATAGAAGTAGAAATAAGCCATTTAACCCATCATGTTTGCTCTGCTGTTCAATGAGATCACGGCTGATCTGATCATCCTGAACTCCATTTTCCTGCATCGATTTCCCTTCTAATTAAAAATCTGTTTATCTCAGCTTTGTGTATAATTAATGTTTCGGCCTGCACAGGCCTTTGTGGTAAAGAATTTCACAGATTCACAACCCTCTAACAGAAGAAATTCCTTAGACAAAAGTGAGGACAGCAGATGCTGGAGATCAGAGTCGAGAATCTGGTGCTGAAAAAGCACAGCAGGTCAGGCAGCATCTGAGGAATGAGGCCTTATTCCTGATGAAGGGCTTTTGCCCAAAACATTGACTCTCCTGCTCCTCAGATGCTGCCTGACCTGCTGTGCTTTTCCAGCACCACACTCTCGAAGAAATTCCTTCTCATCTCTATCTTAAATATGCAACTCTTTATTCTGCAATTGTGCCCTCATAATCTAGACCCTGCTACAAAGGGAAAACAACCATTCCACATCTACCCTGTCATGTCCTATAATAACCTTGTAAGCTTTAATAGTGTTTCCTCTCATTCTTCTGTATTCCAATTGTGACAATACTATGGCTGTAAGAAGAGAAATTTGTCCTTTTTAATGAAGAGAGGTTGAGTAAGAGGTGATAAGCAGTCCGCTAACAGCCAATAAAGTACACAGTTTCTGAGGATTTTCTTTAAAGTTGGAACAATAGAAGCTGTCTCAATGTGTGGGCTCGAGCTCCGACAGAACCAGGATTTTTAGTTTCAGTTTCAGTCACAGCTACTGAGGTCTTGGTGCTGGATGTGGAAGTTGTTTTTCTCCTCTCTCTGTTATAGATAAAAACTGGGGTTTCTTCCTGCTTCTAGAATTGCAAGTGAGACAATCTATTTTACTGAATTTGCCTTTACCAACAGTGTGCTTATGGGATGTTGCTACATTGATACAGTTACCATTTGGTAGTATAATAATCCATGATTCTGTTAAGTTGTCCAATAGAATTAAGTTATTCCAATTTATTTTTGTTATTTTGTTGTTTTTTTAACTATAGTATATAAATGAAGTCTGCTTTGCTTCAAATCCGGTAGTTCGACCAATCGAGTTGCATCTGGAACTCAACGCCTGGCACTTGCCTTTAATATACGAAAAAGTTGGGGCCTAGGTTGTCTTCTGATGAGGACTGGACCACAACATAATGAAGTAAAAACAATGACTGCAGATGCTGGAAATCAGATTCTGGATCAGTGGTGCTGGAAGAGCACAGCAGTTCAGGCAGCATCCGAGGAGCAGCGAAATCAACATTTCAGGCAAAAGACCTTCATCAGGAATCATAATGAATTCAGGCCCAATCTACTCAACCTCTCGTTCTGACAGTCTCCCCATATCTTGGATCAAAGTGTTAAACATACTCTGGACTGATTAAAATGTCAGTCTATCTTTCTTTAGATAAAAGGATGACCAGTTCACAGTTTTTCAGTTGTGATCTGACTAGTGCCTCATGTAGTTTTATCAAAAACTCCCTATCATTACACTCCATCCCTTTAAAACAAAAGACTTCTGCTGAACATGGATGCTAGCTTTTAATGATTCGTGGATAAGCATTCACAGATCTCTTTGCTCCATAGATTTCTGCAGCCTCTCTCCGTTTAAATAATATTCAGCTCTTCCATTCTTTCTGCCAAAATGCATAAGCTTACATTTCCCCATATTATATTCCATCAAAGGTTTGCTTACTCACTTAACCTCTCCGTATCCCTTTGCCAACTCCCTGTGTCATGCCCACCATTTATCTTCCCACCTACTTTTGTGTCATTCACTTTATCAATCCATTGAATTATGGCTATTTCACTGCAACATCAAAAAATGTTCTGTTTTTTTCAAGGAAGAGCAAGTCTCCTTTACTTTCTACATTTTATGAATTAGAAATGCATATATTTATATTTATATTGACACAAATATATAGAAACTAATTCCAGCCTCATCATAAAACACTTGGAAGAGACAATTTATTGAGCAGGATATTGCAATGTCCCTGTCTATTAGATTTTGGAGAGTTCACAATTGTTATTTTTAAATCAGTGAAATGACATTAAATTCTGCATTATTACTCATGCTCATCGAAATAAATGAAGAATTCTGATGCTCCTCCAGCTCTGGGACAAATGGCAAGCTAGTTGAAGTATCTGAGTTATTTCTTAATTGTAATTATTAAGATCAGGGATTATATTGTTTTCAGTTCCATCTGAGTAGACTCTATTTTCACTTTGTTGCTAGCGTCAAATGTGTTTTTTTATAAGGTGCCACAAAATATGAAAAAAAACGTAATTTTTTTTATTACTGCATAGAATCCTAATCAGGTGAACCCTAATCAATTCAGGTACGTTTCTATCAATTTTTAGGTTCTGTTACGTAAGTGTGTTATGATGACAATGGTCTTACAGCTGAATAAAATAATATCATAACCAATAAAATAATATGGCAACATAATGACTCAATCCATGTAAACATAGATAGAACAGTTGCCGTGTGTTTTGAACATAAGCAAGCAGATTATCATTACTGTAATTTTACACGTAAGCCCTTAGGATATGTTTTGTTGTTTTTCATTGTAAAAAATATATATTTATATTGCTCACACAGCTGCACAAATCCATAAAAATACACATTAAACATGATGATCTCAGAATAAATGGTAGATTGTAAAAAGAAATAGGCATCTAAATGGTGTTTATATTTTTGTACTCATCACCGTGATTAATGAGAGATGGAGAAAACTGTATTTTCATATTTCTCATTCTCAGTGCCAGAGTGTCCATGTTATAAATGAGACGCATTATACTGTTTTTGAAATAACTCCACAGAGGCCAATATTCATCACCGAGTCCCCCTTTAATTATAAATCGAAAAGTCCTTGACACTGACCCAGCTCCCTCAGAGCCAGCTCTCAGAGTGAACAGAACCCCTGACTCTCCTGTTTATCTCTGTCAGCCAGGGCTCCCTGATTGGGCCAGGTTAACAGCCCCAATCAAGGAACTCACATTCCAAGAGGTCCACCTGGCTGACCTCATCACAATCATTGCATGCTTCCGTCTCTGAGTTCGAGAACATAGGCCAGTTCTTTGTTTTTGTAGCTCTTTCTGGGGCGTTTTAGCACCAGGCCAGGTTCCTCCAAATCTGCCTCTGATACGGGCAGCATGTAATGCACCCAGCGCATCTCGGAAGAAACCCATCCTCCTCGTCAGGTGGCAAGGGCATTGAGGTGGTGACATCTGCTGTATCCATCTCAGATTCCGAGGTACCTACAACACTTGATGAACCCATGGGTTTTGGAACAGCTGGAAAGTCAGTTGAGGAGCTGGACACATTTTGCTTCAGCACTGTTTGCAAGTTTCCATCTTTCACAGTCTAAGTGCTTGTTCAGGACCATTATACCTACCGGAGCATCATACATCACTAGGCCTGACCTTGCATTGACCATCCCTCTAAGCTATGCAAGGCCATTCCCATGGTTCCTATTCTAAATTTTGGCCCCTGAAGTAAACTGCATCTCTCATTTAGCAGGGTCTTTTGTCCAACATTGACCTCCTGATGCCACTTCACCCTTCCCTCAGGTCTGGCAGGGTCAGATTTAACCTGCTATGGAATCTTCTCCCACATGCGGTCCACCTGACTGACCTCATTACGGTCACTACGGTTCTCTATGACATCACTCTCACTCCTGAGTCAATTAGCACTGGGCGGGCCTTACAGAATCATAGAATCACTTGCTGGTCAAATGTAAGACCAGAGGACAAAGGAGCAGAAATTAGGCCATTCAGCCCATCGAGCCTGATCCACCATTCAATCATAGTTGATGAGTTTCTCAACCCCATTCTCCTGCTTTCTCCCTTAAACCTTGATCCCCTTGATACTCAAAAATCTATCTATCTCCATCTTAAATATACTCAATGACTTGGCCTCCACAGCCTTCTGTGGCAGTGCATTCCATAGATTCTCCACTCTCTGGCTGAAGAAGTTTCTCCTTACCTCTGTTCTGAAGGATCTTCCCTTTACTCTAAGACTGTGCCCTTGAATCCGAGTCTCTCCTACCAATGGAAACATCTTCCCAACATCTACTCTGTCTAGACCATTCAGTATTCTGTGAGTTTCAGTTAGAGCACCCCCCCTCTCCCACCACCCCATCATTCTAAACCCCATCGAGTATAGAACCAGAGCTATCAAATGTTTCTCATATGATGAGCTTTTAATTCCTGGGATCATTCTGTTGAACCTCCTCTGAACCCACTCCAGGGCCAATACATCCTTCCTGAGGTATGGGGTCCAAAACTACACACAAGACGACACAATGTGGTCTGACCTGAGCCTTATAGATCCTCAGAAGTACACCCCTCCTTTTATATTCAAGTCCCGTCATTGCATTTGCCTTCCTAATTATTGACTCTACCTGCAAGTTTACCTTGAGAGAATCCTGGTCTAGAACTCCCAAGTCTCTTTGAATGCCAGACTTTTGAATTTTTGTCTCATTTAGAAAATAGTCCATGCCTCCAAACTTCCAAGTAAAGAGCATGACCTCACACTTTCCCACATTGTGTTCCATCTGCCAATTCTTTGCCCACTGTCCTAACATGTGATTTGAATGAAAATGTAGAGAGCATGGATAGTAAGTTTGCGATGACATCAAAATTGGTGGCATAGTAGACAGTGAAGAAGGTTTTTGAAGATTACAAAGGGATCTCAATCAAATGGGTCAATGGGCTAAAAAATGTCAGATGGCATTCAGTTTAGATAAATGCAGGGTATTACGTTTTGGCAAAACAAACAGGAGTGGGGCTTATACAATTAATGTTAGGGCCTTGGGTGGTGTTGTAGAACAAAGGGACCTAGGGGTTCAGGTGCACAATTCTTTTGAAGTCTGCATCATATATATATGAAAGAACCTCGATTATCTGAAGGACACGGGCAGTGAGTATTTCATTCAATTAATTGAATTCCGAATAATCGAATGTTGGATAACACAGTTTCGCCAAGCATTGGGACCTTTCGAGTTTGCTGGATAATCGAATGCTGGATAATCAAGGTTCCTCTAGACAGTTTGGTTAAAAAGGCATTTCACATGTTTGCCTTCATCGCTCTGTCCTTTGAGTACAGGAGTTGGGAAATCATGTTGACATTGTACATGACATCAGTGAGGATGTCTTTTTTTAGATTAGATTACTTAGTGTGGAAACAGGCTCTTCGGCCCTACAAGTCTACACCCATACCCCTACCCCTACATTGACCCCTTACCTAACTCTATTGGCAATTTAGCATGGCCAATTCACCTGGCCTGCACATCTTTGGACTGTGGGAGGAAACCGGAGCACCCGGAGGAAACCCACGCAGACATGGGGAGAATGTGCAGACTCCACACAATCAGTCGCCTGAGGCGGGAATCGAACCCAGGTCTTTGGCGCTGTAAGGCAGCAGTGCTAACCACTGTGCCACCGTGCCAACCACTGGACGCCATATTCTTCTGGAATATGGCGTCCAGTTCTGGTCATCCAGTTTTAGGAAGAATATTACTTATCCTGAAAGGGTTCCAGAGGGTGTTGCTAGATATGGAATGTTTGAGTTATAAGGAAAGGCTGAGTAGGTTGAGGCTTTTTTAACTGGAATGTGGGAGATTGAGAGGTGACCTGTTGGAAGTTAGTGAATTCCCCAACCCAAGGGAAAATGTAACAGCCATTAATTCCATCTATAGCTCTCTTTATTTTAAGATTGGAGGGTACATTATATGGTGAGAGGAGAGAGATTTAATAAAGATATGATGGGCAAAGTTTTTACACAGAGGGTGGTTCACGGGTGGAATGATCTTCCTGAGGAAGTGGTAGATGCAGGTACAATTGCAATGTTTAAATAACCTTTGATAGGTATGTGAATAGAAAAGGTTTGGAGCGATATGGGCCAGGAGCAGGCAGGTGGGACTAGTTTAGCTCAGGATTGTGTTTGGCATGGACAGTTGAACCAAAGGGTCTGTTTCCATACTCCATGACTCTATGACTCTAAGTTGTTTTGGGCAGTGTTCCTTCTAAGCTGCACAGCAAATCAAAATGTAACTGTCTTACAACAACCAGGGACATAAGGGATTTCTCAATGCAACCAGGAGATGCACAACAAATGCAAATGAGAAACAGAGAGCATTTATACAAAGTCCAAAACTTCTGTGGTGATTTAGCATTTAATCCAGGCCCACGTTTTAGCTTCAAATCAAAAAGGTACTGCAGTGACAGCAGTGCCGTTTTTTGACTAAGATTACACCGTTTTTGATGTGGCTATTTTGAAGAACAGCTGGAAAGTTTTCACCAGTGCCTTAGTCAATGTTCATGTATCAACCACCTTCAGGAAATACCGATTGTTCGGTCTTTATTAAATTGATGCTTCTGGACCGGGTCACTTGTGAATTGACTGCCATGATTCCTTCTTCAGGCACTTCATGGCCCTTTCTAGGGCTATGGGACATCCGAAGATCCACGATGACATTATTTCAGTGAAGGTTTTTCTTCTTCTTTATATTTTCTGCACTGCTTAGTTTTAGTCACCAGTAATAGCTAAATGAAACTGCCTTGTAAACTGTTTGCATTAAATCTAGAACTAGCTAAATATGAAATTGCTAATCTGATCACAAAACTAATATGAACTCCTATGAAAAGAGGAGAAAGAAGGAACACAGTGATATGGGGAAGTGAATGCCTTCATGGGATTATCGTTAGACTATTAACCCAGTGACATGGATAATGACCTGGTTTTGAATCCTGTCAAGATAGGTGGTGCAACTTGAATTCAATAAAGACCTGGAATTAACGCTCATCATTAGAGCATGAAAGTATTGTCAGTTGTCAGGAAAACCCATTCATCTCTTTCGGTAAAGAAACTGATCTCCCTGCTTGATGTGAGGCTCACAGAAATATTATTAGATTAGATTCCCTACAGTACGGAAACAGGCGCTTCAGCCCAACAAGTCCACACTGACGCTCCGAAGAGTAACCCACCCAAATCCATTTCCCTCTGACTAACGCACCTAAAACTGTGGGCAATTTAGCATGGCCAATTTATCTGGCTGCACATCTTCGGATTATGGGAGGAAACTGGAGTAAACCCACACAGACATGGGGAGAATGTGCAAACTCCACACAGTTGCCCAAGGCTGGAATTGAACCTGGGACCCTGGTGCTGTGAGGCAGCAGTGCTAACCACTGAGCCACCATACAGTGGCGCCAATATGGTTGATGCTTAACTGCCCTCTAGGAATTAGATTATTGATTTCAGAGATGGTCAGTTTAAGTGAAAAACAATTTTTCAGAAATGATTCAAGTGGGATTGTGATGTAATCCCACCATTCTATTTCGTTCTGTGGTGAAAGTGAGTTCACGTCTGCAATTCTCAAACTGATTAATCCCAAATTTGTGAATCCATAAGACATGTACTGATTCTACCTATCATATTGATAGGACAAAATCCAACCTGACCAGTCTTGTACTATACCAATCATCATAAAAATGCTATCAAGGGTATTTTTGTTCTTTGTTCTTTCATAGAGTGTAACCATCACTGACAAATCCAGTATTTATTGCCCATCCCTTATTTTTCCCAAACAGAGTAGGTTTCTAGTCCATCTGAGGGGCAGTTAAAAATCCACTACATTGCTGTGGGACTAGAGTCACTTGTTGTCCAGATTTCCTTTCTTAAAGGATGTTAGAACATAAAACATTACAGCACAGTACAGGCCCTTCAGCCCTTGATGTTACAGCAAACTGTGAAACCAATCTGAATCTCATCTAACATACACTGTTCTATTTTCATCCATATTTTTACCCAATGATCATTTAAATGCCTTTAAAGTTGATGAGTCTTCTCCAGTTATAGGCAGGGCATTCCACACCATTACTATTCTCTGAGTAAAGAAATTACCTCTGACATCTATCACCCCTCAATTTAAAGTTATGTCCCTTCATACCATCACCATCTGAGGGAAAATGGCTCTCACTGTCCACCCTATCTAACCCTCTGATTATCTTATATGTCTCTATTAAGTCACCTCTCAATTTTCTTCTCTCCAACGAAAACAGCCTTAAGTCCCTCAGCCTTTCCTCATAAGACCGTTCCTCCATACCAGGCAACACTCTGTTAAATCTCTTCTGAATCCTTTCCAATGCTTCCTAATTCTTGCTATAATGTAATGACAAAACTATATGCAGCTGCTCCAGAGTTTTGTACAGCTGCAACGCGACCTTAAGGCTCCCAAACTCAATCCCTCTACCAATAAAAGCTAACACACTGTATGCCTTCTTAACAACCCTATCAACCTGGGTGGCAAATTTCAGGGATCTATGCACATGGACACCGAGAGTTCTGCTCATCTACATGACCAAGAATCTTACCATTAGCCCCAGTACTCTGCATTCCTGTTACGCCTTCCAAAATGAATCGGAAGGCATTAAACTCCATTCTCAGCCCAGCTCTGCAGCTTATCGATGTGCCTCTGAAACCTGCAACATTCTTTTGCACTGTCCACAACTCCACCGACCTCAGTATCATCTGCAAATTTACTAACCCATCCTTATATGATTTGGATGAGGGCGTATATAAAAATGACAAACAGCAGTGGCCCGAAAATAGATCCTTGCGATACACTACTAGTAACTGAACTCCAGGATGAACTTTTCCCATCAACCACCACCCTCTGTTTTTTTTCAGCAAGCCAATTTCTGATACAAATCATTAAGTCACCCTCAATCCCATGCCTCTGTATTTTCTGCAATAGCCTACTGTGGGGAAACTTATCAAACACTTTACTGAAATCCTTATACACCACATCAACTGCTTTACCCTCATCCACCTGTTTGGTCACTTTCTCAAAGAACTCAATAAGGCTTGTGAGGCATGACCTACTCTTCACAAAAACATGTTGACTATCCTTATTCCTTTCTAGATGATTATAAATCCTATCTCTTAGAATTCTTTCTACCACTTTACGCACAACCGAAGTAAGGCTCACTGGTCTATAATTACCAGAGTTGTCTCTACTCCCCTTCTTGAACAAGGGGACAACATTTGCTATCCTCCAGTCTTCTGGCACTATTCCTGTAGACAATGATGACATAAAGATCAAAGCTAAAAGCTCTGCAATCTCCTCTCTAGCTTCCCAGAAAATCTGAGGATAAATCCCATCTGGCCCAAAGATCTTATCTATTTTCACACTTTCCCAAATTGCTAATACCTCCTCTTTATGAAACTCAATCCCATCTAGTCTAGTAGCCTGTATCTCAGTATTCTCCTCGACAACATTGTCTTTTTCCAGTGTGAATACTGACAAAAAATATTCATTATCACCTCTCCTATCTTTTCAGATTCCACAAACAACTTCCCACGACTGACTTTGATTGGCCTTAACCTTACTCTTGTCATTCTTTTATTCCTGATGTGCCTATAGAAAGCCTTAGGGTTTTCCTTGATCCTATCTGCCAAAGACTTCTCATGTCCCCTCCTGGCTCTTCTTAGCTCTCTTTTTAGGCCCTTTCTGGCCAACCTGTAACTCTCCAGCGCCCTAACTGAGCCTTCAGGTCTCATCTTTATATAAGCCGCCTTCTTCCTCTTGGCAAGAGATTCTTTAGTAAACGATGGCTCCCTCGCTCGACCACTTTCTCCCTGCCTGACAGGTACATACCTATCAAAGACACGCAGTAGCTGTTCCTTGAACAAGCTCCACATGTCAGTTGTGCCCAATCCCTGCAGTCTCCTTCCCCATCCTATGCATCCTAAATCTTGCCTAATCACCTCATAATTGCCTTTCCTCCAGCTATAACTCTTGCTCTGTGGTACATATCTATCCCTTTCCATCACTAAAATAAATGTAACCGAATTGTGGTCAGTATCACCAAAGTGCTCACCTACTTCCAAACCTAACACCTGGCCTGGTTCATTATCTAGTACTAAATCTAATATGGCTTCACTTTTTGATGTTTATCTGCATACTGTGTCAGGAAACCGTCCTGCACACATTGGACAAAAATTGATCCATCTCAGGTACTCAATCTATAGCATTTCCAGTAAATATTTGGAAAGTTAAATGCCTCCATAACAAGTACCCTTGTTACTTTTGCTCCTATGCAGAATTTTCTTTGCAATCCTTTCCTCTACATCTCTGGAACTTTTCAAAGGCTTATAGAAAAAGGCGGCATGGTAGCACAGTGGTTAGCACTGCTGCTTCACAGCGCCAGAGACCTGGGTTCGGTTCTCGACTCAGGTGGCTGACTGTGAGGAGGTTGCACATTCTCCCCGTGTCTGCGTGGGTTTCCTCCAGGTGCTCCGGTTTCCTCCCACAGTCCAAAGATGTGCAGGTCAGGTGAATTGGCCATGCTAAATTGCCTGTAGTGTTAGGTAAATGTGGGGGAATGGGTGGGTTGCAGGTCGGTGTGGACTTGTTGGGCCAAATGGCCTGTTTCCACACTTTAAGTAATCTAATCTAATCTAAAACCTCCAACAAAGTGACCTCTCATTTCCAGTTTCTAACCTCATCCCACACTACCTCAGTAGACGAGTCCTCATTAAACATCCTTTCTGTCACTATAATACTGTCTTTGACTAACAATGCCACACTTCCCTCTCTTTTACTACCTTCCCTGATCTTAGTGAAACATCTAAACCCCGGAACCTGCAACAACCATTCCTGTTCCTGCTCTATCCATGTTTCCAAAATGGCCAGAATGTGGAAATTCCAGGTGTCAAATCATGCTTCAAGTTCACCCACCTTAGTCCTGATGCTCCTGGTGTTGAAGTAGACACACTTCAAACCACCTTCCTGCGTGCCAGTACATTCCCACAACCTTGAAACCTTATTCATGACCTCACTACTCTTAACCTGCTGTACACTGGGGCCACAATTCAAGTTCCTAACTTCATGCTGAATTATTTTAAACCCCCTAAAGAGGATTGGTAAACATCCCTGCTCCACCCTACCCCCAGGATATGATTACCCCTCTGATTGGGTGTTGACCATCCCATTTGTAGTGGTCTCACCTACCCCAGAATGAACCCCAATTTTCCAGGTATCTGAATCCCTCCCTCCTGCACCAGCCCTGTAGCCATGTGTTCAAATCCTCTCTCCCCTATTCCTTGCCTCGCTAGCCACATGGCACGGGTAACAAACCAGGGATAACAACTCTGTTTGTTCTAGCTCTCAGCTTCCACCCCTGGATGGGGTTTCACTGACACTAGATTATAACTGCCATGGTTGCCATTACTGATACAAGCCATATTCTAGATCTGTGACTTGAAGTTTAATTCCATTATCCATCATGGTAGGAGTTGAACCCATCTCAAACACAACCATTGTTCTTAAATAAACCTCCCATGTCTCCTTTACCCATAGTTGAGAGTTCTGCATATTTTAGTTGTAAAGATTAAGACCAACCATTTGACTTTTTCTCCAGCTGTCCTCTCTCCCTCCAAAACAGCAAAATTCATCGAACATTATTTGCTGCTCAGGACTTATACTCTCCTCAAGCTCATTATGTCCATGAAATCTATATCCTGCCTTCTTGAATGTATTCCAGTCATACTGTGGAGCACACAAAGTCTTCTTCTGATGCTCTCTCCTGAGATATGTTTTGACCTCTACAGCATATCTGCCTTAATCACCATCACCTCAAAAAAAGAACATCTTTGATCCCATGCTCTTTCCAAAACCTCCACATTTCCAACACCCCTTTAATTTCCAAAGCCCTGGAATACATTGACACATCCTGAATCCATGCTCGCCTTTCCTGCAGTTCCATTTTTGCATCCCTTCAATTACGTTCTGAGACATTGCCGGAACAATTTTGTCAGTGTGATTGGTTACATCGTATGTGACCGAGATTAAGACCAATCAGTTTTAGCAACGTATTTTCAGACTTTCATACAGTTGATCACAATACTATTTGACAATACCTCGAGTTCATCACCCTGCTGGGTGGAGCTGCATTTTTTTCTATCCAGTTGCAGACAGAGAATTACCCAAAATGACCTTTTCTCGCTCCTGTCCAAGTACTACTGAAATCTCCCATGGATTTCTCCTTGGTTTCCTTATGTTTCTCATCCCATGCATCTTCAGATGGTGTTGAGCCCATTGCCTCCATTTTGATGGTTCTATGCTGTCTGACTGTGTCTGAGAATGCGGAGTCAACCAGATCTTGAGATGAATCACCATTGGTTAATATAGTCTAGATTAGAGTGGTGCTGGAAAAGCACAGCAGGTCAGGCAGCATCCGAGGAGCAGGAAAATCGACGTTTCGGGCAAAAGCCCTTCATCAGGAATGGTTGACATGGCGTATCAGTTCAGGCACATCATCATTCAAGGTGGCAGCAGAGTCGGTTGTTACAGCTCGTTCACTCATCTGTTTCTTTTCTTTTTTTCTCTCTCGTGTCTTTTTCCCTTTTCCTTTTCTGCCAATGGCCTGGAGTGAGGGTAGCAGCCAGTGGCTGAGAGCGGAGTGGGTTGGCAAGGAACGCCTCGTGGGCACAGAGTGAAGACAATTACTGGTTGGGAACTGGTGGAGCCCAGTCAAGCTACATGGAAGCTCGTATAGAAAGCTCGGTATGTCTACCATCTGCACCTTATTTCTTGTTTTCCTAATTTATACTCTGTATTCCTTTACTGTTATGTAACTTTATTTTCTCTATTTTTTTGTACCCAAGATGGTGCCATGTGTTGGCGACATTGTACACTTTTCACTGTACTCCTGTTCTTTTGCAATTTGAGTACACATGCCAATAAACTTAATTCTAATCCTCATCCTCATCCTAATCCTAATCCTAATATCTCAGGAAGTCACTGTTGCAAGTAACTCTTGCAACCATTTACCAAAGAGAAGAGATTTCTGTTTTTTTCTCCTATCTTCCATCAAGCTTTCTCAGAGCTTTCTCATAGGTGCTATCTCCTGCTTATCTGTCACCCCCTCTTGAGTCTTCGGGGATTGACTGGGTGGATGTAGAGAGATTGTTTTCCCTTGTATGAGAAACAAGGACCAGAGTAAATGGTCATCCATATAAGAGAGAGATGAGGAAAGTTATTTTTCTCTTTGGATAGTGAACCTATGGAATTCTTTGCTGCAGATTCGTAAATAAATTCAAAACTGATAAGGAGAGAATTTTAGTCAGCAACTGAATCAAGGTTTATGGGGAAAAAGCAGGAAAGTGAAGTTCAGTTTTATTAGATCAACATTTCTGCTTGTTTTTCTCATGGTCTTAGGCTGACCACCTCACTGTTTTTCCTCCACCCACGCTAGCTGATGATGTAAACAATCCTCTCCTTTCCCTGCTCATTTCCAAATCATCTTGTCATCTAGATCAGAACTACACCCATACCCCTCTGTCCTTGCAAACTAACACCCTACCTGTATCCCTAATCCCCTCGTTAAAGCCTATGACTTCCCAAATCCACAGATATCTCTACGTTTGGATAATACCAAAGGAACCTCCTTTCTGTACTATATCATTTCTACAGTTCCAAGTCCTATCGACCCACCATCATGTTCAGATTGGTTTGTAGCCTATCCTGATCCTATCTTTGAAATCTTCAAGAGTCTTACTCCACTTTGAGTATCAATTCCACCTTGAACTCTGGCCTCCTTGACTGTCTCTGCCTAATCACTGGGATAGAATCAAAAAAACTGCAGATGCTGGAATACAAAGTATTCAGGCAGCAGGGGATGGGGAGGGAGGTCATTTGACATTGAAGACCTCAATGTTGAGTTGTCCGGGCTGTAGGCCACCCAAGTGGAAGATGAGGTGTTCACCCTCCAATAGGCACTGTGGTTTGTTTTGGCAACCAAGGAGGCCAAGGATGGTCATTTCAGAAAGGGAGTGGTTGGGGGAATTGAAATAGGTCCGGCTGTGATGCTCGGTGAGCCGAACCCTTAATTTACATTTGGTCTCCTGGATGTAGAGATTGGGCAGACGGAACGTAAACTGAGGGAACGGCTCACCGATAATTGCAGGTGGGTCCACACAGGCCGAGCAGACCTCCCAGTCCGGCCTGCTGTGTTCTTCCAGCCTCCTGCCTGCCTATTCTGCCTAATTACTGGCAGTTATGAGATTAGTGTCCAAGATCCTCAAGCTCTCTCCTTCGTCTTCCACCTTTTGCACCTATTTCACGAAAACAAATACCCTCCTCTTAAAATTAACTCAAAAACAATTTACTCAGGTTTTTCCTTCAGTGACTCAGAATCATCTTTCTCCTCTTAAGATGAACTTGTACAGCACCTAGTAGTGTTTTCCTGTGTGGAAGATGTTACACAAATGTAATTTCAAGGTTAGTTATACATAAAGCACAGCCTACCTCTACATCTTTCTATTCAGTGGGATTTCATGACAGATTTACTTATTGTGCCAAACATAATTGTTCAAATTTTATTTCTTTTTCTCAACCATACAAAATCAAAACCTACTTTCTCTTACGCAGAAACCATCTGGACATGAAGCACTCAACTCTCATTGAAAGCCATGTCAAAGAACTGAAGATTCCTGACATCAACATATTTGTACAGTAAGGGTAGCAGACAGATGCAAAAGACAAAATGAAGTAAGAGTGCCTTTGAAAGTACTGTGGTGTTTCAAAGATGTCACAATATATCCTGTACCTTGAATACTTGCATTCTTTTAAATCGCTTACGGCTTTTGTGCATGAATAATATTCATTTATTAAATATTAACTTCCCTTGCTCCGAAATCCAAGAGCTGTTCCTGAACTCTGCTGACATTTCTCATTACAGGCACCGCAACATATTGCAGAGGCAGAGAGAGAGAGAAAAAAAACTTTGCTCTTGTTTAGGCTTTATCATTTTATTTCAAGGTCACACCTCACCAAGAATTTTCGAGGATGAAGGTGGTTCATGATTAGCTACAAGTAAAAGATGGAAATGATTCCCAAATCATATTGCTGCAGAAAGAATACAAAGAGATAATTTGGTGTTGGCTTTGCAACTGAAAGCTCAGCAGGTGGGATTCGTGCCAAACACGGAAACGTTCTGGAGGTCTTGGCTCATGTCAGAGTTCAAAGTGTCATAGAAGTAAGTGGTTCACTTGTGCCAGAGAGTTGTGCCCAACTGGAGTCAGAAAATAGATTTCAGAACAGGAAGGAAAAGGCAGATTCCAAGCTGACTGAAGTTTTATCAAGAATTCCAGTCAATGAGGCTTGTTTTTTTTTCATTTCTGAGATGTAGACATCACTGGCTGCTGCCAATATTTATTGCCCATCTCTAGTTGAACCTCAGGAAGATGATGTTGAGTTGCCTTCTTCAGTCATTGCAGTCTATTTGATGTGAGAAGACTGATACTTTTGGGGAGGATGTTTCAGGATTTTGACCCAATGAAACTGAAGGAATGGTGATTATATTTGCAAGTCAGGAGTGTGAGGAGTGCTTATAGCTGGTGGTCTTCCCATATATCTGCTGCTCTTGTCCATCCAGACAGAAGTGGTCATGGATTTGGAAGGCACTGTCGAAGGAGGCTTGGTGGATTTTTTGTACTGTATCTTGTAGACATTGCTGCTCCTGAGTGTCAGTCCTACAGAGAGTGAATATTTACCAATGTGGTGCCAGTCAAATAGGATGTTTTGTCCTGGATGATGTCAAGTTTCTTAAAATGTTGTTGTAGTTGTACCCATCCAGGCAAGTGGGGAGTACATTACACACCAGACCCACACCTCGTAGATGGTGGGCAGGCTTTGGGGAATCAGGAGGTGATGTACTCACTGCATGATTCCTAAACTCCGATCTACTCTAGTAACCACTGTATTTGTATGACTAGTCCAGTTCAGTGTCTGGTCATGTTTATCTCCAGGACATTGATGGTGAAGGTTTCAATAATGGTAATATCACTAACAGTCAAGGGGAAATGGTTAGATTCTTTCCTGTTGGAGATGATCATTGTTTGTGTAAAGATTTGTAGCCTTGGTGCTGGTTGCCATGGTTGTGGGGTATGTTTGCCAAGTTGGGAAGTTGATTTGCAGACATTTCATCCCCAGTCTAGGAGACATTATCAGTGCCTTGGAGCCTCCTGTGAAGCGCTTCTGTTCTGTGTCTCCTGGAATTTATTTGGTCCCATTCCCACTGCTTCCAGTTGCTGGTTCCGGTTGCTCATTGTAGTGGCTCCAGGAGGCTCCACAGCACTGAAGGGATCACCTAGAAATGGAACAAAATGTTTGTAAATCAACTTCTTAGCTAGGCCAACATACCCACAATCACAAATACTATCAGTGCCTGGCACATGTGTGGTGAAAGTGTTTCTTGCCATCTGTCACCCTGGATATTGCCAGGTCTTTCTGCATGTGAACATAAACCGCCTTGAAATCTGTGTTGCTGTTGAACATAGACAATCATCACCAAGTGTATAACCATCTGACATTTTGATGGAGGGAAGGTCACTAGTGAAGCAGCTGAAGATGTTTGGGCCTAGGATACTACCCTGAGGACCTCCTGCAGAGGTGTCCTGGAAATGAGCTGACCATCTCCTATGGGCCAGGTACAACTCCAACAAGTGAAGATTCTAGTTTTGCTCACATTCATTGATACCAGACCTGATCAAATGTGACCTTGTTGTCAAGGATGTTCAGTCTCACCACAGCCCTGGAGTTCAACTCTCTTGTCTAGATTTGAGCCAAGGCTGTGATAAGGTCAGGAGCTGAGTGTCCCTGATGGAAACAGGTGCTGCTTGATGGCACTGCCCTTCCATTATGTCCTTGACAGGGGAGTAACTGATTAGGTTGGTTTGACCGACTTTTGTGGCCCAAACATTCCTGGGAAAATTTCCAAATTTTCAGGTAGTTGCCAGCATTTTCCTTTATGGAAACATCTTTGTGAGTGGTATGGCGAATTCCAGAGCACAAATCTCCATTAGCATAGCTGGAATTATTGCCAAAGTGCACACACTTCAAAATGTCTCGTGCCTCCATTTCTTGACATCAAGTGGATTGAATTGAATTGACAGAAGGCTGGTACCTGTGATGCTGGAGAACTCAGGAGGAGGCCAAGATGGATCATCCTGTCAACAACTTCTGGTTGAAGATGGGTAGAACTATCTCAGCCGTGCCTTTTGAAATGATGTGCTGATCTCCTGTATTATCGCAAAGGGGGATATGTGGGGAGCCTTCACCTCATGTTCGCTGTTCAATTATCTACCAGCATTCACAATTGGATGTACGGACATTAGATTTTGTCTATTGGTTGTGGGATTGCTTAGCACTGTCTATTGCATGCTACATGCACTTTTTCATGGCCCTGCAACATATCTTCACCAGGTTGACACCTCATTTTTTGCAAGGTATGGTTTTACTCCTGGAATAACTTCCTGAACTTTTCATTGAAATAATGATGAGCAAAATCCTCAAACTGGATTTCATCCTTTGACTCTGTATTTCTCTGAGAATAGAGGTGCAAGCATTCTAGAAAATAATTCTTTTATTCTTGTCAATGTTAAATTGGAAGAAATTGTGACTATTTTCCCAGAAAACTGGGAAAGCTTAGCTGGTCTTTCCTTAATCAATCCTCAAAGATGTTTGCATTCTGGCAGCACATGCAATTAAATGCCTTCATTTCCTTAAACACCGAAGTTATATTTAATTGACTTTGGTCTTTATTCTGTTGCATTCATGTGAAATGTAATAACTGCTGCCAAGAATCAAAATTTTAATAAATCTCAATCAAATATTCATTATGTCAACTATCACTCATCAAATGATTTGTCATCTTAAATAAGTCAACTGAATTTTCAAATCACTTTCCAGCTGTAATTGTGCAAACAAGGAAAGAAAACTTGTTCTGATAAAGTCATCAGACAACAAGCCATTTTTTTCTCTCCACAGAAGTTGTGAGACCCATGGAGAGTTTTTCTATATTTTCTGTTTTTGTTTTCAAAACAAAAGTGAAAAAGCACCAACATCTTTAGAAACTTACTGTCCATAACCTCTCACCTAGCACCATGCACAATCAAGGAATACATCCAAATATTCTGCTTTTCTTTAATTCACTTCTGAGTTAAATAAAAGTTTGAAGTGCCATAGTTCCCTGGTGTATTGTTCTTAGCAATGCCTGTCCCAGTGTCAACTTGCCAACCAACCGGCAGTCTTTTCTCATTCAGTATAAACTCTTCGAAACTTGACATTTTTACATCTGTCCTGATCAGCATAAAATACAACAAAAAGTCAACTGCAAATCTCTTTTCTTCACCAATACCCAAGTTCTGAAATATCAAGTGAAAGTTTCACCTCATTCACCTTTGCTTCTATTATGCATTATCTTAGATCTTTGCTTCTTCGTCTGACCACTAACAGGAACAGTTTCTCCCTATCTCATTTTATTTTTCAGCTCCTTGATCATTCTGAATATCTCTATTTAATCTCCTCACAACCTTTACTTCCACAAAGAAAAATGACTCAATGTTTCCAAACTTTCAACACAACCGAAATTCCTTATCCCTTGCCCAATCTTATGAATTTCTTTTGTATCCCCTTCACATTTTTCTTCAAGTCTAGCGTCCTGAATGGATCACAATATTCCAACTGAGGATGAAACAACACTTTATCTCAGTTCAGGAAACATCTGTAGATCTGTAACAGAGTTAATGTTTCAAGTCCAGTTCTAATGAAGAGTACACTGTACATGTGATGCCAGCCACTATGTCTCTTTCTTGCTCAGTTGAGTGTGGTTCAAAGATGGCAAAGCTTCAAGTTCCTGTCCCCATGCATTCTATGCTCTATTTGAGGTGAAACATGATCCTTCCATCCTTCGAGTTCCTCTTGTGTCATTAAATGGTACCATTTCTAACTTCCCCAATTCCATTCAGCCCCTTTAGTTCTTCATTTCATACCCTGAGCACAATTGTCATGCTGTTGTTGACCATCCATTCTCCCAGTACAGAGGCTAAGGTGATTATTAACTGTCTAACTCTAACCTTAAATTTAATCCAGGTGTCACCAGCCATCTACACTCCACTCAGAAAGCTGTCCATCCCTTCCAGTACTCTGTCAGATTCCTGCTTTTTATCATTCAGCATTCATTCTATCCCACTTTCACCATCAGCCTTCCTTCAGTGACCCATTATAATGAACCCAGATTCCTCAGTTGTGTTCCACTCTTCCAAATATTTCCCAGATTTCCCTGTGATGAGACCCTGATCATTAAAGCCCAACCCCAGGGAACTGTACCATGGTACCTCCCCTAGTTTGACTCCCAATGACCATCCCAACTGAGCATGGTCCAGTCTCCAGACATCTCTCCAACATCCCAACTGCTGGACCAGTGATCTCCCCTTCAGACCTGCAGGACTGATTGTGGTCCAATTCCCAGCTACTAACTGCACACATCCATGGACTGTGGTTGTACCATGAGCCCACTGAGAGTGGCCGGCCCCTTGACTGAGTGCATTGATACACCTTGACTGACCATACTCCTCCCTTCAATCCATCCAGGATTGGTTCCTTTTCAATTTCACCAGTTTGAAGCACATGCAGTGTGATTGCTGTATAAGTTGCCAGCAAATGCAGGGGGTGTGCCATTGACCTAGCTGGTGTTGTTCAGCAACATGTCCACCCCTTGATTGTTCAATGTCTTGGTCAATAACAAGCTACCAACTTCCCATACTGTGCTAAACAACAATGCAAGCAAAAAAAAAGCTGACAGCCTGTAATTTAAGACAGAGGAGCCTGTGCATTGAAAGATAATACAGATTAGAGAGTCTAGCAGCCTCAAATTCAGTGCAAGATGAGTGAACACTAAGAAAGTAAGCAAAAGGGCATACAATGCATCCTGTGTAGACGTATGTGTTGCATGTGTACCCTGAAACCAAAACAACTTGGCTGCAGCATACACAGCATAACTCTGCAAATTCCAAAGTGAAGTTTAAAATGCTCCAGAAGTTGTTCCGAATGCCGTCATGCTGATACATGGTGAGGTTGATTGATTGGTGATGTCCATGGAGGAGGAGAACAGTGTCCATGGAGCATGCAGTAGGGTGATCCAGCTGGATGAGAGAGCTTTGAGAAGGAAGGCATGAGTTGCTGCTGAAAATGTGTTGCTGGAAAAGCGCAGCAGGTCAGGCAGCATCCAAGGAGCAGGAAATTCGACGTTTCTGGCATAAGCCCTTCATCAGGAATTCCTGATGAAGGGCTTATGCACGACACGTCAAATTTCCTGTTCCTTGGATGCTGCCTGACCTGCTGCGCTTTTCCAGCAACACATTTTCAGCTCTGATCTCCAGCATCAGCAGACCTCACTTTCTCCTCGATGAGTTGCTGCTGTCAGGTAACCAACCTGACAGTCAGATTAGAAATTTGTGCCATTTTGGTCTTCTTTGGAGAAGGAGAGGAAAATGGGGAATTGAATAGAAGTTGAGAATTATTGGCTAATAAGGAGAGGCAAATGAATAGAATTAAGGTGGTCACCACACAATAGCAAACTTCAGAACTTTCTGTTGAAACCATAAGGGGAGAATTGCACCTTCTCTCTACAACAAAAATCTGACTTTTTTCCCTCACTTTTACTGTACTTTCAAACTTTATCTCCATCACTCACACTTCTCAAGGTTTGGGGAAATTCTGCCCATACAGCATGTTTCCTCTTGTGAGGAAGATGATGAATAGAGATCATTAACAAAAGATAATCACCAAAATATTCAATATGAATTAAGAAGAAACTTATTTATCTAAAGAGGGATGGGAATGCCAAAAGGAAGAATTGTAGTAAATAGGAAAGACATTTTTGAGAAAAAGTTATGCAAACAAATGAGGAAAAAGAGTTACAATGACAAATTTACATAATAAACCTGGTTGGAGCATACACACTGGCATGGGCTGGGTCAGCTGAATGAACTCTGATGTTTTGCTCACTGAGCACTCTTGTGCTCAGCATCAGTCAGGCCTTTAGAGATTAGCCTTTATCCCCAAGGACCACATGTTGATTCTACTTGGAGGTGGAAAATCTGTGGAGAATGTGACTCACGCTGAATAAAATCATCAAAACATTCTGAAGGAAATCTTGTGCAGACATGCATGAAAACCCTCTTGAGGTGAGGCACCAGCTGAGCATAATTGGAAAGTAGTTCTTTCTGACTGGCAAGCTCTGCCGCTCTAATTGCCATTTTCTTTGGCTTGATGTTCTTTCCCAGGACTTGGCTGTCTCTACTCAAGGCCAGCAACCGATGAAGGGCTTTTGCCCGAAATGTCGATTTTCCTGCTCCTCAGATGCTGCCTGAACCGCTGTGCTTTTCCAACACCACTCTAATCGAAAAACTGTTGCCCATTCCTCAGCCTTGAATTGAGTGGATTGAGTAAACGTTTCAGTGGGCTGTTCACAGTCAGGTACCAGCCAGACTGAGGAAGGACAGCAGGTTTATATCCCTGAAGGACATTTGTAAACCAAATGGCTTTTCACAACAAAAATAGAAATTGAGAGCAAAACTCAGCAGGTCTGTGGGAAGAAAGCAGAGTAATGTTTTGAGCTTGGTGGTTCTTCGTCAGAGTTTCTCCAGCAATTTCTGTTTTCATTTCATTTGTTTTGTTTTTGGTTTTTACAACAATATTTTCATGGTCGACGTTACTGAGAAATGCTTTTAATTTTGATTTTGTTCAGTTAATTGAATGCAAGTTTCACACGGTGGGGTTTTAACACTCAGAAAATGTTCCTGGACTCCAGTGATGTTACCACTACACCACCTTTTCACTGACACATCACCTATTCTGAAATCCAGTGACAAAGTTAGACGTCACATGACACCAGATTACGGTCCCACAGGTTTATTTGAGATCACAAACTTTCGGAGTGCTGCCCCTTTGTCAGGTGCAGTCACTCAATGCAGAAGCAGCACTCTGAAAGCTTATGATTTCAAATAAACCTGTTGGACTAGGATCTGGGGTGTTTTGACTTCTGAGCTTGTCCACTCCTGACAAGTGCCAGCACTTCCACACCATGAAATTCAGTGACCATAGTAAATGCAAGATCCAGTCCATAGCTGAACAGACTTGGCAGTAATTATATATGTGTAACCTGAAGCCCTGACAAAGAAGGAATCAGTCACTTGAGGGATGAACTTGGGACAATAGATTATAAAATTCTGCAGATGATTTCCTTGGATATTTCCAGCACTGAAGAAGTTAAGGTTCTGGTCATCATGAGGACCACTGGTAATACATATCCACCTGGTCAGCACAGAAAACAGTCGTTCCCCAGAGGCAGCATGGTGGCTCAGTAGTTAGTACTGTGGCCTACAGCACCAGGGACCTGGGTTCACTTCCAGCCTCGGGGGACTGCCTGTGTAAGTTTCCTCACACAGTCCAAAGATGTGCAGGTTAGGGAGATTGGCCACACTAAATTGTCCATCATGTCCATAGATGAGTTAGCCATGGGTAAGGTAGGAAAAAGGGTTTAGGGTCTGGCTGGGATGTTCCTTGCAGACTCAATGAGCTGAATGACCTCTTTCCAGCCTGTAGGGATACTATGATGTTGTGAATGTGAGCAATGACTTTCTGTGGAAGTCTAAAGCCTGATAATCAGTAATGTCAAAGTGTACTACATGCTGAGGGCAACTTGTCCTTTGAGCTAGGGCATTGTATCTATCTGTGGAGAAGGATGCTGCTACTCCTTTAGTCATGAATCAGAATTTGAAGATAGTGCTGCAGGAGCTGATCCATGTTGCAGTGAATCTGACAGCAGAGTTGCACAGATCAATAATAGAATCCCTATGGTGTGAACACAGACCATTCAGTCTATCAAGTTCACATCAACCCACCGAAAAGCATCCCATCCGCCCCCCCCCCCCACCTCATAAACCTGCATTTCCCATGGCTAGTCCAGTTAACCTACACAGGATGAGATAACTTAGCATGGCTGATCCACCTCACCTGAACATCTTTGGACTATGGGAGGAAACTGGAGCACCCAGAGGAAAGCCACACAGACACAGGGAGAATGTACAAAGTCCACACAGACAGTCGACCGAGGGTAGAATCAAACCTGAGTCCCTAACACCGTGAGGCAGCGGTGCTAACCACTGAGCCACCGTGCCATTGAAGGTGAGTAAATGCCAAAGTTACAGAAATGACTTTCAAAGTGTCACGGGTATAGCACATTCAGCCAATGTCCTGTGAACATAAAATCTTTATCTTAGTGAAGTAAGCTGCTGAGCTACTTCAGTTTTCAAAATTGTCTGGTCTGCCGATTTCTAACTCTGTTCCGTTTCCATCTTTCTGACCCTGGTGGGTTTCATACAGCTCAGAAAACCTTTACATGAATTCGGGGTCAAATTTACAATTAATTTCCTCTTAACATGTGCAATGACAGATGTCGTGTTCCCATGAGATGATTGTGCATATTTCTAAATACTCATGAGTTAAAGGCAGAAATCGCCGCAATTATGTTGTGGTTTGGCTACACAGTTCTTTTAGTGTGGATTTAGAGTCCTCACCTCCCCCACCCCAGCACTACTCTCCCTGCCTGTTAATGGAATCTGTCCTCCTTGCAAGTTCAGTTTCGGTCCATGCTGGCCACCTTTCAGCCAACACCTTCTGGGTTTAGAGTCAGCCTTGAATTTCCAGTTTCAGTTTTTCAGCCTTCCATGTCTAAAACCTAACAGATGTGAAGCTGCTGCTTCAAGGTAACCATCCCAGGATCTCCTGTTTCTCAGTGAAATGGTGACTGAATATCAGTGATTGAGTGGGGTGAGTTGCCCAGCGGGTGAGTTAGTGAGTGTTTGAGCAGGTGAGTGAGTGAGTGACTGCATGAACGTGTGGGTAATGAGGGTGTGACCAAAACCTGGAAATTGGAGCAGGAGGAAGGACTTTGAGTCTGCTTGCCCGCCCAATATGGTCATGGGCTGGTCCTCTACATCAATACCTCATGGCTGCTTTCTCCCCAAACTCCTTGATGCCTTCAAACTCTGTCTAATCTTCTCTTCACTGTTTGGGACTCCAGCCTTCTGCAGTCGAGAATCCTACAGGTAAATCATGCTTGGAACGAACAAATTATTCCTCATCTCGGTCTGAAATGATATCTGGAGACTGTCCATATCTGGAGACTGTGTTTCTTGACGCTGCACTTTTCAATTAGAGAAAATGTCCCCACACTCAGTCTGTTCAGCCCTGTTGTGTTTCAGTCAGATTTCCTCTCATCTTTCCAACACAAATGAATACAGACCTGGTCCATCAATCTCTCCTTTTAGCACAGTCTTGCCACCCCTTGGTCATCTTTGTCAATTTCTGCTGCACTCCCCCGATGACAAATACATCCTTTCTTAGGAAAGGGGACCATGAGTGCAAGGAATACTTCAGGTCTGGTCTTAACAAGCCATGATCTGAGGAAGGGTCACTGGACCTAAAACATTAACTCTGATTTCTCTCCACAGATGCTGCCAGACGTGCTGAGCTTTTCCAGCAATTTCTGTTTTTGTATCTGGTCTTACCAAGGCCCTATATAAATGCAGTTGGACATCCCTATTTCTGAACTCAAACCCTCTTGCAATGAAGACCAATATATCATTTGCCTTCTGTTCCCATTATATATCCACACTTCTCAATGTATCACCAGTTAAGTAGTACACTGATTGTCTGTTTTTCACACTGAAGTGTATAACTTCACATTTAGCAACATCTGCCACACATTTGACCACTCACTCAAATTGTGTAAATCATCTCAAACCCTCTCTGCCTCCTCCTCACAACTCATAACCCCAGCTAGTTTTGGATGAGTAGGTCAGCAGTTAAGTTCATGTTTGAATAGTTGGCTGGGTGTATGAGTGAATTCTTGAATATGGAATCAGCCGAGGTTTGGGAGAGGGGAGCAGGTGAATCAATTGAATCATTGAGGGAAGTTTCGGTGGGGTAGCTGTTTGGGGGTGGGGTTATTATTGAGTAAAGGTTAGGATGTTGAGTCAGGTTGAGATGGTAACTGGGTCAGAGTGATTGGAATGGGTTTTGTTTCGATCTGTTGTGGGAATGCATTCCTGACGAAGGGCTCATGCCTGGAACTTCAATTCTCGTGCTCCTCTGATGCTGCCTGACCTGTGGTACTTTTTCAGCACCACACTTTTCAATTCTGATCTCCAGCATCTACAGTCCTCACTTTCTCCTGGAGATACAGTTAATTTGAGGGAAGTCATGTTAGCAGGGGGCTTAGTTGGGTCAGAGGCTGGGTCACAGTGATGTAGCTTTGTGTGTCAGAGTGGGTAACCGGAACGGTCTGTTGTGAAGCTGAGCTCACTTACACGGAGTTAGATTAGGCAATAATTAACTCAACATTTCCTGGGTAAAGATCCAGAGCCAGATCCCACATATCTAGTCAAAATCTCTGCAACTGAGTTCAGAGTTGAAAACTTGACTGACAATCCTGGGCACTGGAAATTAGTCCCTCTAAAATCTGATTTCCTGGTCAATTTCAGCCTGTTTTGGAGTTCAGCAGGGGGCTGGGAGGTGATGGGGAATGGTCCTGAAGCTGACCTGTCGATATCCAGATTTTGACAATAGGATGCCAAAAGATTTAGGCAACATCGATCCTTAAGACATTATTCAGTTTGAATTTATTCAACCTACTTAGGATTTCCCGACTATCTTTCAGATATCTTTGTTGGGAAGGTATTTGTTGTACATATTGTCCACACACGTGAAAGAATAACTTTCTATTTTGTGTTCATCAAGTTTCCAACCCATTTCTGTCTTTCATGGATTTCAACTCTGAGAGCATCATGGGACCTGCTGAAATATCTACCCAGCTTGACACATTCTCCAGCCCTGTATCCATAACATTTCATTAACTTATGCGCTCCAGTAAAGAATTTTTCCTGTTTTACTTTTCTCACTCATTCGGCTCCCTCTGATCGTATATTTAATGGATCTTAGCATTTTCTAGTGACTATTTTCAGCAACCACTTTTTCTTTTTCTGTAGAATTTCAACAAGTCGGTTTTCCTCTATCTGTTTGTACAATTTTTGTTCATTTGTTGTACGTCATTGTTGATTATTCAGATATTGTTTGGTCATGTTTTATCTTGAATTCTCAGTGTTTCATCTTTTGTGATGCTGTTCACTGAGTTGGTCTCCAATTTTTGCCATAATTCCTTAATTTCATTAAATTTAGCACATTTTTCAAATGTTTTGCACCTGGTTCCTGGTCTTGGCTATTCCTGGCTCCAAGTCTTTCTTACACTTTGTTACACCATGGGTGATGCAATCTTAAACCTGTTGAAGGTATAAAGCATTTTTTTTAGGTGAAATGTGAATTTCCAAAAGCTTTCTAAGTTAGCTGGTGTGTTTGCAATTCTTTCACTGTGAGATTGTTGCGGATTAAATGTTAGAATTTGATTACTGGTGTTGAGTCTTAAAAGACTTCATGATAGATTTGAAATTGTGCTGAATGGTAATTCCTTGAGGGTTAATTAGCAGTTTTCCAAAAACTTTTGATGTAAGGGAGGAGCTACATAAGACAGGACTGTGCTTTCTACATCTGATTAAAGGAAGAACAAATTGATCAGAATGGCATAGTTCTAAATTTAAATTTAATTCCCAATGTTTAGACTTGAGTTAAACTAATGCAGATAATTGTCATCATGAGGCATGCACAACTGGCATTTTCTTTCCCTTTAAAATACTGAGGAAGCACTTGGATAACTCAAAACATTTTGATAAATCATAAATCAAAAACTCAAGTACAAAGAAAAAATTGTTCTGTTAGAATTTGAATTCTCTGCTTCACACCACATGTATGGTTTTTAATGAGAGGTGAGTTATATTGGTAAATTGTTAGGTCGTATCTTATTAGGGAAAAGACTGATTGTTGTTGAAATCCGTAAATTGATTAATGGATATGGGATCTCAATGTTTTTAGTTGAAAAATGTGGTGCTGGAAAAACACAGCAGGCCAGGCAGCATTGGAGGAGCAGGAGAATCGACGTTTCGGGCATAAGCCCTTCATCAGGAACCTGAAAAGATTCCTGAAGAAGGGCTTATGCCCGAAACGTCGGTTTTCCTGCTCCTCGGATGCTGCCTGACCTTCTGTGTTTTTCCAGCACCACATTTTTCAACTCTGGTCTCCAGCATCTGTAGTCCTCACTTTCTCCTAATTGATCTCAATGTTTTTACACAATTTCATTCATGGATGTTTGACCATACTGTCCAGGTAGGGACTTGGCAGACGAGGTGTGTTGAAATGATTTACTTTTTAGGCGATGTCTTGTTCAATATGATCCCTGAAGACAAATAAAGGCCAATTCATTAAACAAGTTGGCGTCATCAGCTGAATACTTCAAGATTTGATGTTGAAATCTGTGCCTCATCGTCCTGAGCCATGTGAGAGAAAAGCCTTTAAAAATCAGGAATTCTAAGACCAAGGGATTGGCTATAACCAAAACCATTGACAGAACAGTGACTAAAAACTGATAGTACCAAGGGACTTCGGAGGTAAATTTTGTCAGGAATTTGCTTTAAAAAATATTTCTTAACAAGTTCACATCCCAGTCCTATCTGGCCAAAATGAGCAAACAATCCAAATTGAGAATGTTCAAATGTATTGAAATTCCTTTTGCTCTCTTCTCTTTTATTTATAAGGATCTACAGATTAGAACAACAGCAGTCTTCTGCAGTAAGATCTGGCCTTGTAATTTACCCACACACTCAACTCTCATCAAAAGCCATATATGGAAAGAAGCAGAGGAGTCAATTTATAGTGGACCAATATTTTCATTGTACTCCAAAATGTTTTGATTTACTCTTCAGTGTTTGTACTACTGAAGCCAAGGGAAATGCCATCTGTGTAACTGTGATGTAGATCTTATTTTGCATCAACATAAAACAAAATGTAGCGAGATGAAGGACGAATCTGCAAGTTTGAATAATCACAATCCTATTATTTGTCTTCAGTGGTGTGGTTGCAAAGCCACTTCAGAAACTTATTAAAACAATAGCACAGATTCAATGTGCTTTTCTTTTTAGAGGAGTATCAGAACATGTTCATGGTGAAGAAATAAAAAAACCTCATCTTTATATAACGACTTATACAAACTCAGGACAATCTGAGGCACATTTTAATGCTTCTATGGAGCCTAGGTATCATTGGAATGTCAGCATTTGTTACACTTGTCTAATTGCCCTTGAACTAAATAACTTAATAGACATATCCAGAGGCCAGTTAAGAGACAAGTATAATTCATCGACTTTAAAATAGGGAGATTGTACCTTTTTGGTAGGGTTTGACTGGGTTAGTAATCTACGAAAGTCGAAAAGTGTGTTACTGGGAAAGCATAACAGGTCAGGCAGCATCTGAGGAGCAGGAATATCAATGTTTTGGGCAGAAGCCCTTTGTCAGGAATGTTACATTCCTAATGAAGGGCATCTGCCAGAAACAATGACTCTCCTGCTCCTCGGATGCTGCCTGACCTGCTGTGCTTTTCCAGTAACACACTTTTCAACTCTGACACTCCAGAATCTGCAGTCCTCACCTTCTCCTAGTAACCTATGAGACCCAGACTCCACAAGAAATCAAGGCTCTGGTAAAATGGGATTGTTCCTCAGTGGCAGCTGACAGAATTTAAAATCAATTCATAAATCAGGATCATAAATCTTGTCTCAGCATTTGTGGCAATGATCATCCAATATTGTAAGAATCTATCTGGTTGTCTGATACATTTTATGGAAGGCGAATTTGACATTCTTACCGGGTCTGGTCTTTATGTGACTGCAGAGCTACAGCAATGCAGTTGACTCTGAATTAGCCTTTAAAATCACCCAGCAAAACTGCACAGCGACTCCCTAGATCCCATGAAAGAATAATTAGAAAAAGAAAAGGCGACTAAGAGCTATCACACCTCACTGGAGCGGTTCACTGGAAATCAATTCCTGCTATTCCTGGAGTTGTCTTAAAAATTAAGATAAGATTCTCCAATGTACCTGCCTTTAAGCCCAGATTGATAGAAAGCATGGACCAGGTTTCTATCTTTAACAAGCATTGTTATATATTACAAACAAATAGATGCTAACTACAGATAAACATTTTCGAACCATTGACATATACTCTACCAGTTAAGCTCCCTTACAAAACTTCCCCTGTGCATGCGTACAGACTCAAAAAAATGGTGTTATGAGTGGAGAGACAGGGTGGACTCAATTCAGCCCAAAGATATGCAGGTTAGGTGGATTGGCCATGCTAAATTCCCCATAGTGTCCAGGATTGTGTAGGTTAGGATTAGCCATGGGAAATGCGGTCATATAGGATTGGGAGTGTGTGAGTGGGATGCTCTTCAAAGGATCAGTGTGGATTCGATGGGCCAAATGATCTGCTTCAGTACTGTAGGGACTCTCTGAGTCTTTCCTGATACACAGGGTTTGCTAAGCTCCTTCACTTCATGTTTTCAGGTACTGTTACTTGCTTGCAGGAGGTTCAGGTAAATTGGTTCACAGTAATAAAGTCTAATACTTATTGCTTTAAAAAAAAGCAACTGAGGAGGGTTAAAAAAAACTAGCTTTCATTAGGCTTGAGATGTTTCTTATGACAGAGAAAGGACAGTTTCTCACTCTCTGACATTCTGACCGTTTCTGACCAAACATTCACACCTATAGGCTGTTCAGATCATTGGGAGCCAATCACTTATTTGTTAGCACACAGGACACCTCTACATTGACAACTGCAAACCATTTCACAGACCTATCAGCTATTTGTTGCTGGACAAATCTCCATTCATACTCACCTCTTGGCTCCTGCTCACCTGCAACGAGACTTCCCCCATTGCTTGTACAAACAGCAGTTTCAAGTGGACTCACAATGATTATCAGGAACCTCATTTGTAAGAAGTAAAGTAATCCTTTCCACAATTCTTGATCTTTAAAATAGTCCTCCTTCCATTTCAATTCACAATCATAAATACAAAAAATAAAGAATATACGGTCTTTACAGAGCTCAGTAGTACCATGCACATTTGGCTGATGGTCGCTGTGACATAGTGAAACCAATCAAATTCTGTATATAATTCTCCATAGCATTAAAAGATGTACAATCTTTACAAATCGTGAAATAACATATCCATATAGATCAAAATGTTTGAAGATTTTACCTCTCAATTAATGGGAACATGGTTCAGAGTTCGGGTTGAAGATTGTTGATGTTTCTCTTGCTAAAATGGCTGGGTTGCTGTTCATGTTAATTTGCAGTACTTCTGATTGTTCAATTAATAATATATGTGGCATTTCATGAGCACTTCTGTGAATATGATGTGAAGTCCGATTAACTCAGTCTACATGCTGAGAACAGTACATCCAAAAAATTCTGAAACGCTGGTTGTATGGAACACCTATGTTGCCATAGCCAAGAACAAGCATGGAAAGATTAGCTATTCTAGTCATTTGTTGACATTGTTTTTGCACCAGCACAGATCAGGGATGATTATGAAAAAACAACCATCAAATGTTGTGTCACCATATTCCTACCAGACCATAGGGGGTTCTCTCTCTCATTTGAGAGAAATAACTGGTGGTGATTTTACTTGAGGGCACCAGACCTCAGGCAAAGGGAGAGGTTGAGAAGGAGAGTCCTTCATGCTAACCTTACCTGGGGATGGGAATTGATCCCATGCTGTTGATAGCACGCTGCTTCACTAACTAACCATCCAAACTAAACTGACCCCCAAAAACCAAGCATGTGTAACAGAAAGAAAACATGAACAGCAACCCAGCCATTTTAGCAAGAGAAACAGCAAGATATTAATATTAACCCTGAAACATGCCATTATAAAGTGTATCTCAATAGATCAATGCAAAGCCACTTCATATGAATTCCTTAATATTTGGGAGCATCCTAGAAAGCAAATGACAAACAGCTTGGAGAGAGGTGAGGAATTTATATCAATATTGAAAGAATAATCTGCAATGACCCTCAATAGATTAAACAGAAAGAAACTAGATAAAGAAATAATGATAGATTGGAGATGAAATGGCAAGTACATTGATCTGATTTTCAAGCTTTTGAACAGTTTTATTCTTTAACTCCTAAAGCTGTAAAATAAAACACCCCAAGTTCTTTGCCAAAGGGAATCATTCACATCTTACAGTATCAAATACATTAGAAATAAAATCCCATAAAAGACAATGGATGCAAAAGAATATTTTTGACAATGTTTTGATTGGTTTTGAAATTTTGATATGCCAAACTGGCAGCTCCAACAACAATAAACTGTTTTTACTTCTTATGAAAGAACTCCTGCTGAATTTTTTGGATAGTGCCTCTTAACATCTCTGTGAAAGTCAATGAGAAAATGAGGCAGAATGTCCAAAATCAACAAAGTGAAGCCAGTGCAATTTTTCATCATAAACCAGGGCTGTGTTATGATCAGGTGGGAACAGGTCAAATGGCTGTACTCTTTTCCCACACATTTGACTGCAGCAGTTTTTTTTCTATAAAATGTGTATTTGCCGTTCAGTGACTGTTTCACTGTTTACATGCTGTGATAATGAAATACACAACTGAACAGGTTTCTTTGAATGTGTTTTTCTTAAGGTAAAAGATTTCTTTTGAAATTGTGCTTTAACTTTGAGGTAAAAATGAAAAATGCTGACTTAAACACACATGCATGCGCGCGCGCGCACACACACACACACACACACACACAAAAACACCATTAATCCCACATACCAAGTGGTTTCTCAGCATCTCATTAAGGGCAAAACCAAAGGCAACATGCATCGGCAGTCATCTTAATATCAAAAATCCCGACACAGAAACCCCAGTTCTCAAACTACTGAGTAAAACCAATAGCACCTCAGAATTAGAGAAGGCTTGGAGGTCATAATATTCCATAACTAAATCTGTCAGCTCTTGAAAGATCTTACTATTTGGTGTCTCAGGAAACATTAGGCTCCTAATAACTGAAAAAGCTGCAGGTCCACAAGCCATCAGGAGAATAGCTCATTGCTTTTGATCTTCCCCAATGTATTTCCCTGGAAAAAATAACACATTCTTTCCACATTCTAAGCCCAGTTTTAAATGACAGGATCAAATGAGTCAAGCTTCCCAAATAACAACAGAATGCCAGAAATGCTTACCCCAACTCAAAGACAAGTGGTGTAAGCAAATTTCTTCTGGAACACTTTTTTTTTCTCTCATCACCACAGAGGCCAATATCTCATCACTAAGTCACCCGTACTTACACACATATAGTACTTGACACTGGTTTGGCTTCCTCAGAGACAGCTCTCAGAGTGAGCAGAACCTCTGACCCTCCTGTTTATATCTGTCAGCCAGGGCTCCTGATTAGACCAGGTTAATGGCCCAAATTAGTGAATTCATATTCTATGATGTCCATCAGGCTGACCTTATTACAATCACGCAAGTGTAATGGAAGAGAGGTTAGTTATGATGCAAAAGCAGGAGGGGTGTCCCTGGGAGTGAGTAAGAAGCTGGGAGAGGTCTGGAAGGGCTAGTTATGTCTGGGAGGGTGTAGTGTGAGAGAGATCTTGAGTGGAAATTTTACTTATTCACTCAAAACTTTACTTATCTTTAAATCTTTCTTTTCTTTTGCTTTTTTAATGATTTATAAATGATATTATTCTTCCCACTATTAAACAAAGAGTTAAATATTATACGGAGGACTTGATGATACTGAAGCAATAACCTACGTTAATTACAATTATGTTTCAGTGGTAGCTATCATGGGATTATCAGCTGAGCAGTATCACATGGTTGAGTTCATATGAATAAATGTAACATGATTAACTTTTGCAGAATACGTCAAACTAAAGTTGGCAACGTTACTATATCGGTGTTTGAGAGGTGATCAGAACAGGTGTAAGTGACATCACAGAGCTAATCTCTCACTTGCAAAGGCTGAAACGGTATCTTCAAAAGGAAACACCTGAAAAAAAATCAAAAACATTAATCATAATTGAGATCAACTAAAGTAAACAAATTAATATTCTGTATGTAAAATCATGAACAGAAAAAGTTCAGCACCAACCCAACTGTGTATTGTAACTTTTTTTTTATATATGAGTTTCTGAATCAAATCCTTCCTGAACTAAAAATACTTCATTGGTGTTACTCAATCTTGCCACAAATTACATATGGCAAATAACAGTCACTTACTCATGTTACTGATTTTATCCTTTCTGCTATCTTTTTGTCTCTTTTTCTTCTTGACTGCACCTCTCTCTTCACCTCTTTTAGTTTCTCACTCAATCCATTCTGTAGCTCTCTGTGGTGAGCAGCTTAACATTTAATTGGATGGATATTGAGGGTGGCAATGAATTGAGATGTAGAAAGGAAAGGAAGAACAGCTGCCAAACTCCCCCTCCTTCCCATTCCCTTGCACATTATTTTTATCCAAATAATTACTCCTTGAGTGCTTCAGTTGAACCTGTCTTTACTCTATTTCCAGGCAGTGTATTCCATGCTCTAACTGCTCCCTGAGTGGAAACATTTTTCCTCATTCTACACTAGCTTCTTTTGCACATTACTTTAAATGCACACCCTTTGGTTCTTCACCCTTTTACAAGAGGGAAGTTCTTCCCTCTGTATTTTGTTCAGTCTATGTATGATTTTGAAAGTTGTTATCAGTTCTCCTCTTTGTGTCTTCTCTCCCGGGAGAACAGTCACAATGTCTTCAATCCATTCTCATAACTGAAGTTCCTTGTCCCTGGAATCATTCCTCTACACTGCTTCTGTACTTTTGCTGATTCATTTGCAACTGTCCTATAACATGGCACCCACAATTGCACACAATACTCTAGCTGAGGTCTAAAAATTATCTATGCAAATGTGTCAACATCATGTCCTTGCACTTGCAGTCTAAGTCCCTATTAATAAAACTGAGGATACCGTATCTTTACCTAATGTCTCTCTAATTGTCCTTCAATGATATGAGGATGTAAACATCCAGGTCCCTCTATTCCTGCACCCACCTTAGAATTCAATCCCTTTATTGTCTTTCAATGTTCTTCCGGCTAAAGTGCATCATCTCACACCTCTTTACATCGAAACCCCTCTGCCATCTGGCTGGTCTTTCCATCAACATGTATTTCTGGAGTTCTACACTGTTCTCCTCGCAGTTTACAATTCATTGACATTTCATGTCAATAGTAAACTTTGAAATTGTCCTCCCCTAAACTGCAAGATTGAGTTCATTAACATATATCAGGAAAAGCAAGGGTCCCATTACCACCCCTTAAGAAGCTGTACTACAAACCGACCTCCAGCCCAGAAAATATCCATTGATAATTTTACTCTCAATCTCCTGACACTCAACCAATTTTGTATCCATGATACTGCTGAATGTTTTATTCCATAACTGATAACTTTCCTCATAAGTCTGTTGTGTGGCATTTCATCAACTTTCTCCTGAATGTCCATGTACATGATGTTAATAGCTTTACACTCACCGAGCCTCTCTCTTACCTCTTCAAAAAACTTCAACAAGTTTTCCTCTTTAGAAATCTAAGCTGACTCTTATTCATCAGTCCACCTGTTTACATGTAATTAATTCTATCTGAATAATTGTTTCTGGAAGCTTTATGGAATCCCTATGGTGCAGAAAGAGGCCATTCAGCCCATCAACTCTGCACTGTGCCTCTGAAGAGCTTCCCACCCAACCCTATCCATTCCCATATTCCCATATTTAGCATGGCCAGCCACTAAGCCTCCACATCCCTGGATACTCTAGGTAATTTCCCATGGCTAATCCAACTAACCTGCACATCTTTAGACCATGGGTGGGGTGGGGGGGTGGGGGATGGGGAGGAAACCTGGAGCCTCTGCAGGAAGCAAACATGCAAACTGCGCTTAAACAGTCGCCCAAGGCTAGAATTGAACCTGGATCTCTGGCACTCTGAGGTAGCAGTGCTAACCATTGTTGTGATGTTTGCAATTCTCCAGCCCCCTGGCACCACTCCTGATTCCAGAAATAACTGAAAGTGTGTAGCGAGCACTCCTGTAATTTCCACCCTCACTTCATTCAAAATCTATCAATGCATCTCATCCAGCCTTGTCAACTTTAAGTATCAATAATCTAATCAACACTTTTGCTTTATCAGTTTTGGAATCTGCTGGTATCTGCCTTCTCTCCTGTACTACTATGGTCTAACTACAATCCCTCTCTTTGATAAATACAGGGCTAAAGTCTTTGTGTAACACCTCAGCTGTGCCCCTGCCTCCTGATGTAATTCACCTTTTTGGTCCCAAATCAGTCCTGCTCCTCCTTTCAAGAATCTATTTATGTGAACATTTAAAAAATAACGTGGGACACCTCTTTATGTTGGTTATCATCTTTTTTTTTTGAATAAAATCTATCTGGCTTAAAAAAATTCAAAGACTCCCATTACCTCTTCAGGAAGAGTCACTACTTTCTCTGAGGAATGAAAAATGTTGCCCGAGCTCTGCTTTATCTGGGTGCCCTTTGATTTCTAAAGGTTTTAGATTCCTGTGAAGACCCCTTGGGATTTTAAACATCTCAATCAAGTTGCCTCTGACTCTTCTGAACTCCAGTTGAAGTAAGACTAGGCTGTTCAACATTTCCTACTAAAACGAATCTCTCATTCAATTTCTCCGAACTGCTTTCAGTGTATTAACATCCTTCCTGAAATAAGGTGCTAAATAATGTATACAGTTTGCCATATGTGGTCTCACCCTGTGTAAATGAAGCATAACTCGGCTGGATTTGTACTCTGTTCTCCTGGAGCACATGGACTGCAGCGATTCAAGAAAGCAGCTCTCCACCCACCTTCTCAAGGGCACCTCAGAACAGGGAGTAAATGGTGGGCCAGCCAATCATACCCATGTCACCATGAATGAATTAAAATACATATAAAACTGCCTTCTTCATGATTTATAAGATGAAAGGAAATAAATAGATGGGAATGGACTGAAATTCCATGCTGCTTAAGGATCCCCCTTCTTGACCTTTTCCCTCAGCTGAGGTGTGGTGACCCTCAGGATAAATGACCACCAGTTATCTCCTTCTGTGGTCCACTAGGACTCTGTTGACCTTCCCTGGGGGTCAGTAGGTGTGTTTATGATGTAGCACAGGTTGAGGTTACCAGGAAGGGCTGTCTTTCACAGTCTCTCTTCACCAGAGGTGTGGTGACCCTTAGGTCAAACTACCACCAGCTGTCTTTCTCATTCAATGAGAGAGTAGCCCAGTGGTCGCTAAACATTTTAAACTTGAACACAATTGTAGAGAATAACCTTTAAATCTTGTGATTCGGTTTGAGATGAGGATTTGGGTTTCAGATTCCATGAATTTGATTTTTCAACAGAAACATTGGAGATGGAACTGAGGGCACTAAACCACTATAGCCTCACCCTCCAGGGCAGAGGGATACCCCCAAAATTGACATAGTTCCTGATGATATTCATTGGATGCTCCAGGCATTTGTACTAGGCATCACAATTACAACTGAATTGCATTTGTTTATCAGATAAGCTCCAATAAGGTATGATGGCACATAAAAAAGTTATTACACAAGGCAGGAGAAAATGATTATAAAGATAATGTATCAACATGGATTAAGGATTGGTTAACACACTGAGGACAGAAATATCAATGAGTCTTTATCAAGCTGGAAAGATGTAACTAATGGATAGTCACAAGGATCAGTCTAGGACCCCAATTAGGGCCTGAATTATTGACCATCTGTATGGGTGACAATAAAAGGTAATGTATTCAGATTAGTTATAATTATGACACAAGAAAACTTCAAGGGGATATGGACAGGTTGAAAAAGTAGGCAAAGACTTGGAGTTTAATGCAGAAAAGTGTGAGGTCATGCACTTTAGTAGAAAGAATCAAAAGGCATGTTATTATTTAAGTGGAAGGAGGCTCCATAAAATTCAAATGAGGGATCAGTGTATTTTTGTGCATGAAACACAAACTGTGAGCATGGAAATGCAGCAAGTAATTCAGAAGACAAACGGAAGGTTAGAACTTAAAAATAGTGGAGTCAGGTTACAACTGTACAGACTGTTGCTGAGGTCACACTGAGAATATTGTGTAAAGTTTTGGTCCCACGATGTAAGAAAGAATACATTGGCGTGGATCAAAAGAGATTCACTGGGCTGATTCCTGGAATACACGATTCAACTTACCTGGAACAGCTAAACAGGTTAGGCCTTTATTCATTAGAGTTTAGAAAAATAAGGGGTGATCTTATTGAATCAGTGAAGATTCTGAGGGGCTTGACAGGGGAGGTTTGAGAAAACATTTCCACTTGTGGAATAATCTTGAACCAGGGGACAGAGCTACAGAATATGGAAACACTCACTGAAACTAAGGTGCAAAGGTAGTGACTTTGCAAAATTCTCTAGCCTGGGGAATTGTGGATGCTAGATCACAGAGAATACTTTAAGTGGAGATAGTCATATTTCTTCGAATTATCAAAGAGTTGAGAGTTAAGTGGAGCTGGTTTGAAAGAAAGATTGAACCTGGGGTCAGTCTGCCATGATCTTATCGGGTAGTGGGGTGGCTTCAGAGAACAAATGTTTTACTTCTGTTCCTACTTCTCATATTCACAAGGTCTTATTTATTCATAATGATCAATAATAATTGAAAATAAATGATGCCTGATGAATGAAGGATAAGAATTGAGAATCACTCATGAATGTTCTGAAGTAAATTATTTTCCTGCTTCAGAAAGGAAGAGATGACACCACTTTACCACAAAACAGACAAACATTGAACATTAAAGGCTACAATAATTAAATAAGGAAACATAGGAGATGGCTATTCAGCCTCTCAAATCTCCCTACACCCTTTAAAAGACATTTGGACAGGGACATGAGTAGGAAATATTTAGAGGGATATGGGCTAAAAGCTTGAGAATGGGACTAGTTTTGTCTGGGAAATTTGGTTGGCATAGATGAGTTGGGCCGAAGGGTCTGGATGACTCCACAGCTATGACTCAGCCAACTCTATCATTGAGCAATAAAAACAAAATGCTGGAAATACATAAGCAGCATCTGTAGAGAGAAAACAAAATTAAGTTTTCACAGTTATCACCTATCATCGGCATCAACTTGAAATATTAAAAAGCTGCTAAACCTGCCGAGTATGTTCACCATTTTCCATTTTTATTTAAGATTTGAAGCATCTACAAGTATTAATGTGAATTAGTTTCGAAAGTTACTATGAAAGCCATGTTTCCCTCCTTATCAGGCAGGACATTTCCAATACCAAATACTTATTGCCCAGTATCACACAATTGTCACATCACCTCTGATTTGTTAATCACTAAAAATATGGTTATTAATTTCATTTGAATGTGCCCAACTATTTCAACAATCTTTCTTTGTCCTCATGGAAACTATTACTACTTTTTGCATTGTTTGCTACTTTTCCAAATACTTGTGTTATCTGCAAATTCTAAAATTGTGCCATACCCATGTCTCTTATCGATATCAAAATAGCAGCAGTTCTGAACCTTGAGGAACTCCACTGTTTGTCTACCATCAGCACAGCTACCAACCCTTATTAAATTTGTATCAAGGTTATTGTCATGTTATCACCTTTTGGATGATGTCTCTTTAAAGTGCACAACTTGTGAGTGAACTAAAGAATTGATCCAAATACCCAAATGTTCCACATGATTGCATGTCACAGGCTGTTCACTCCAAAGCATTCAAAGCACAGGATTTGTCGGAAAATTACTTTATATTGTGCAAGTTAGTTTAGCTGTAACTAAAACTGTATGGAGTTTGCACATTCTCCCGTGTCTGCGTGGATTTGCTCTGGTTTCCTCCTACAGTCCAAAAATGTGCAGGTTAGATGAATTGGCTGTGCTAAATTGCCCGTAATGTTAGGTGAAGGGTTAAATGTTGGGGAGTGGGTCGCACTTCAGCGGGTCGGTGTGGACTTGTTGGGCCGAAGGTCCTGTTTCCACGCTGTAGGTAATCTAATCTTATCAAATATAATCTGTCCTTGACAATTCTGTGTTGTAGCGCTGGAAAAACCACAGCCAGTCAGGCAGTATCCAAGGAACAGGAGAATCAACATTTTGGTCATAAGCCTGTAATCACGAATGTGGGGAGGTGAAGGGGGCTGGGAGATAAATGGGAGGATGGGCGTGGGGCAGGGGAAGATAGTTGGGAAGACAATGGATATATGGAGGTGGGAGATGATGATGATAGCTGAAAATGTGTTGCTGGAAAAGCGCAGCAGGTCAGGCAGCATCCAAGGAGCAGGAGAATCAATGTTTCGGGGCATGCTGCCTGACCTGCGCTTTTCCAGCAACACATTTTCAGCTCTGATCTCCAGCATCAGCAGTCCTCACTTTCTCCTAGTGTGATGATGATAGGTCAGTGGGGAGGGTGAAGCAGATAGGTGGAAAGGAAGATGGGCAAGTATGTCAGGTCAAGAGGGTAATGCTGAGTTGGAGGGTTGGAACTCGGATGAGGTGGGGGGTAGGGAGATGAGGAAACTGATGAAATTGACATTGATGCTGTGTGGTTGGAGGATCCCAAGGCAAAGGTGAGGTGTTCTTCCTCCAGGCGTTGAGTGGCTTGGATTTGGCGGTGACAAAGACTTAGGGTTTGCATGTCCTTGGTGGAGTGGGAGGGGGAGTTGAGTTGTTGGCTACAGGGCAGTTGGTGGTGTGTCTCAGAGCTCTCTTTTCGACTCTGATCTCCAGCATCTGCAGTCCTCACTTTCTCCTTGACAATCTGTACTGAGTTTCTTTTATTAATTCATTGATGTTCAGATGGCTGTTCATGTTCTTCATAATTATTGCTTCTTGATGCTTGCCAGCCAGTAACATGAAACATACAATTGTCACTCGTATCTTCCCCCCCTTTTTTGAAGAAAAGTATAACAGTTTTACCTTGTGCCTAAAGCCAATAGTGCTCCCTGCATAATGAAATACTGGTCTGCAGTATTGCCAGGCTGAGGTATCTGCATATATCCTTTATGTGATGATGTCTCTGTATGCCATGTAACACTCCCTCATTTATATAAGAACAAAGGAACTAGGAGCAGGTGTAGGCCATCTGGCCCGTCCAGCCTGCTCTGTCTTTCAATAAGATCATGGCTGTTCTTTTACATCTCTACATCGTACAGCGATGTAACTGCCTTCACCAATCCTCTGACAACCTTTCTACTTTTAATATGCCTATGCATACAGACTTGCAAAAGTACAAATAAATAAAGGGAAGGGGGAGGCCATTCAACCCATCGAACCAGGGTTTGATTGTAACTGCCAATCCGCATTTAGTATCTAAGACCTTTCTCTTCACATGCTCATTGTCGATTGATGTCTTTCTCTTATCAATGACCGAATCATGCAACTAGATACATTGTCATGATTTATATGAATCTCAATGTAATGCAGAAACATTTGCAATCCCCCACTCCACTGGCATTATCTCAAGAGGGACATATCTTTGCAATTTCCAATGTTACAGCCTAATGATGTAACCTTAGTGACCAAGGATGCTTTTAATCAAGACCAGGTGACCTACCTATTTTAAGTACTGTCAACCTTCTTAGTAACCATTCTTAATCTATTTTTATCACATTCATTCATTATCATGAAAACATCTTTGTAGCTTTGGCAAGGTCCTATTCCTTGGTGAATACAAAAGTATAATACACCTTTCCTACGTTAACACATCCCCAATTTGTCTATTGTCAATCCTCTGACAACCTTTTTACTTTAATATGCCTATACATACAGACTTGCAAATAAATAAATAAAGGGAAGGGTGAGGCCATTCAACCCATCGAACCAGGATCTGATTGTAACTGCCGATCCACATTCCCACCAATACCTGATAACCTTCCATTCTTTACTCACGAAGAACTCACCTGCAACTGCCTGAAAGATATTTAGTGACTCTGCTTCCACCATCTTTACATGTCAAGAGTTCCAAATACTCATGACAGTCTATGAGAAAAGAATATGCCATCTCAATTTTAACTGGGGTGTCCTGATTTTTAAACAGAGACCCATAGTTCTAGAATCTCTAACAAGTGGAGACTTCTTTCCATATCGACTCTGCTAAGAACCTTGATCTGATATATTTCAATCAAGTCATCTCTTACTTTTTTAAACCCCAGCTGATACAAATCTATCCCATGCAGGTTTTTCCTCAAAAGATAACCCACTGGCTTTAGCTGTTTGTCATGTGAACCTTCTCTCAAATGCTTCCAATGCATTTATATCTTTACTTAGTAATTTGCCTGAGAGTGCACAAAGTACTCAAGATAGGGACTTAATTTCACCAAAGAGTTTTGTCAAGTTTCATGATGGGTTCCTTTGTGTGAGGCTTAGAGGGGTTTTGTGTGCTGTCATCCTAGAATTGCCTCATTAACCAGGTAACGGTTAACCAATGCTACCACTGTAGTCTCACTTGCTGTCAGCAGAAGTACTCACTGCTGCATGGCACTGCTGTTACTGGTGTCATCTTTAACCCGGAGTTGTCCATGGGATTAAGGGTTAGCAGTCTAGAGTTGCACTTCTCCATCAATGCTGAGTTAAAGGAGCCATAACCCAATGTGTGGGGATAACAAATCTGATAATTCCTTCCCCATACATATGCATGTTCCATCTAATGGCTGTTTGAGCCACCCCCCTAACCTGAAACTATGCGCTGACGTTTAAGATGTCGTACCAACGATCACAGATTACTTCCACGCTGATACAATAGAGAACCTTTCTAAGAAAGAACTCAGGTATATTATGCTATGACACAATGTGTGCACCTTGTATCAAACCCTGCACCAGGGAGAAGCTAGCTCAGTTGCTGAACCCTACTACTTGGGCTGCAGAACTGGGAACAAGATGACACACTGGGATGTGGAATAAATGGCATCAGTGGCAGCTTTAATACATTTGTGCGTGGATCTGAGTGCAAGAAGTCAAGGGGCACCTTGGTTATGAGGAACCAGACAACCATTGAAAACCCTCCTCCTTAATCAACTGCTTCACTTCACGAAACAAGAGGGAATGATGCAAAGTTGTCTTAGAGTCAAGAACTTGATTGACATCCCTAATGGAGCAATGATCAGTAAAATGTCAGGCTTTGATTATATCTTGAAAGGAACTCGAAATGGTCACAAAAAAATGAAGAGCCATGGCCACATGGTCTCAGACAATGCAATTCTTGCCCTGCTTTGAAGCTCCAGTTATGTTGGAGAACTGTGCAGATTTTAATCGTAAACTTATTTGTGAAGAAAAAGCATCTCGTGAATTGGTCATTCTTGAACTTGAGTTAAGATGTGTGCTTCCTAAAAATCTTCAATGGATATGTTGCGCTGCCATTAGCTTTCCTCCCAATCATCCCTTTTGTTGACATTTTCCTTGCTCTTGTCTTCATTAGTTAGGCATGTCCACTTCCAAATGGGCATGACTGTGAGATCACAGCTACTCACTACAAGTGAATGAAGTTTCAGGCAAGTGCTGGAAAATTCCAAAAAATGTGTACAATTGCACCAAAAAACAATGTGTTCAGTTGTATGTGATAATACAAGGCAGAGGCTGGACTGTGGTGTTCACAATAACAGCACTGGCATTAAATCAGTGATGTGCACTGATTGACAGCATTATCTGCCGACTCTGCATGGTCCCAGAAATCCCTAGGAGCATGTTTTGAATTCCCTTTGATGAATGCTGTTTGCCAGACCCCCAGAGAACATTTGCTCACATCCCATTTTCAGTCATTAGATAGAAAAGTGGTGCTTAAAAAAGGCTGCTCTAGACTCATTTTTAACTCTTTATACCAAACAATATACAGTCTGTAATGTATTTTGTCAGATGAAACTGAACTCAATTAATCTGCTTTTATAATTCCACTATCGGATGGTTGTTCCATTTGAAAAGATCCTGCTAACCACATAATCCTCACAATCAAAGGGGCATTGGGTCATTAGCTACAGAACGCTTGATCTTCTCGGTACAGGCAGAAATCAGCTACCACCAGGATGAAATAACCCATTCAGCTTCTGGGTATGAGGCAGTTCTGTACAACACATAAAACTGGGATGGTCTAGTTGATCTATTGTATCCGTTGCCCCCCGATGCGGTCTCCTCCACATTGGGAAGACTGGACGCCTCCTAGACTGCTTTAGGGAACATCTCCGGGACACCCGTACCAATCAACCCTACCGTCCCATGGCCCAACATTTCAACTCCCCCTCCCACTTGGCCGAGGACATGGAGGTCCTGGGTCTCCTCCACCATCACTCCCTCACCATCCAACACCTGGAGGAAAAACGGCTCATCTTCCGCCTCAGAACACTTCAACCCCAGGGCATCAATGTCGACTCCACCAGTCTTCTCATTTCCCCTCCTCCCACCTCATGCCAGTTCCAAACTGCCAGCTCAGCATCGTCCTCATGACCTGTCCTACCTGCCTATCTCCCTTCCCACCTATCCACTCACCCTCCCCTCTGACCTATCACCTCCATCCCCACCCCCATTCACCTATTGTACTCTTAGCTACCTTCTTCCCCAGCCCCAGCCACCCCCGATTTATCTCTTGGAGCCACCTTGGAGGCTTCCTGCCTCTATCCTTGATGAAGGGCTTTTGCCTGAAATGTCGGTTTTCCTTGCTTCTTGGATACTGCCTGACCTGCTGTGCTTTTCCAGCACCACTTTATTCTAAACTCTGGTTTCCAGCATCTGCAGTCCTCACTTTTTCCAGGCTGATCCAGTAGCCTGCCTTTCAGTTCCTTATTTATTTCTATGGCCTCAATTTTCATGGGATGGGGGTAGGTAGAACTGAGATGGGGAAACAGTAAGGATACCAGGAAGCTCAATAACAGGTGATCAACTAGGCACTTTGGTCAAAGAGTAGATTCTCATTTCAATAAGTCCTGCAGAATTACACCGATCGCATTGACTCCCTGGCTAGCAACTGAGATTCACAGATGGAAACAGGAGGACAGCGCAGTGAACCTCTGGAAATAGACTTCAGCAATCGATGTGTGGAGGATACTTCTAGCTTTAGAAACAGAAGGGCAGGTCAGAGCTTTGTAAATTGAAAATTAGGAGAGCTCTAAGCGTGACAAAGTCTGAGGATTCCCTGAAGTGGTCTCAAGTTCCTCTTTCTGCTGTGCATGTGGACTTTGAAAGCAAGAGTGTGGTGCTAACTATGATGTTGGCAGCAAGTTACTCAATTCATGGACACGTATAAAAGCAAGCAAACAATCTGCCCGATCTCAAGTGCTCCATCGCCTTCGCCTTGCTATTACCAATTTTTCACCAAGGGTTCCTTCTTTCTCCCAGACAAGTTTTATTTACACTCTTCTGACATGTTCCAATTTATTGGACCTTTTCCTTACAATCAGCTGTTTCAATGCTTGGTCTATCACACATATAGATCCCTAATCTGGTGTTTGCAGGTAAATCTGTCCTGTACATGAATATATAAACTTTTTTACAACCATTTGTCCTCATATAAGTGACATTAAATTCAATAATAGCATGGAAAATCCATGGCCTAAGTTAATTTATGGAGAGATGTGATTAAGTGCTTCAAATGCATTATTTTACTTGTGATTGATGTTTGCAGTAAGATTTAGTCAGTCCTTCATTTCGACTTTCTTTTAGTTGTGATGCATGCCTGGAGATAAGTCTGTTACTTTATTTTTCCATTTCATTACCAAGCTCTGAAAAATTATTTACCTTCCATGTATTTTCGCTTGAACCTACTATAAAGGCCACTCCAGTTAATCTAGATATTATTAGAAGGGGCATTGTTTTGTATTTCAGTCATCGACTGATTTTTAATGTATTTAAATATTATGTAATAGGTTTTCCTTAATGGAAAAAAAAAGTTGATAAATGGGATAATTTAACTTCCACAATTGCATCCCAATAAACTGACTTCAACTCAATTATGCTCCTTTAAATAGGCTGTTTCTACTCTTACTGGTTTTATTAATCAAATATAGATTATTTAATAACCTTACATTATAATAGAAAATATTGAATCAGGTCTGAAGCACAATCCTTGTCAATAAGCTTGTGGAGTACATTGGGATTTTGTTTATGTCCTGTTGTCTAATCAACAACATATTACACAGAAGCCATTTGGAAAATTTCCTGAACTTTTGACAATCTGACATCTAACCATTAGCTTCTGGCCTTATTGACTGTTTGAATTAATGTTTGTCGGCTTTAGCCTTGCTCTTTCATTTCAATAGGAGGGGAAAGTGAGGACTGCAGATGCTGGAGATCAGAGCTGAAAATGTGTTGCTGGAAAAGCACAGCAGGTCAGGCAGCATCCAAGGAACAGGAGATTCGACATTTCGGGCATAAGCCCTTCTTCAGGAATTAGCCAGTTTCCTTTTCTTTCACAATTTTTGTCTTTCATGTTTGATTGAAAGTTAAATTGAGGTCTGGTCTCTCAGATGAATATAAAAAACCACAGGGCACTCCTTCAAACAGGAGAAGAGGGGTCATTCGTGACGTGCTGACCAATGTTTATTCATCAATACGCATGACATAAGCAGACTATTTTGTCATGGTCATATCGCTATTTGTGTTATCTTTCTGTGCAGAACTTGGCTGTCACATTTCCTACATTGTGGTTGCATTTAGTAAGTATTTCATTGATTGAAAAATGCTTTGTGATATTTGATGGTCATGAAAAATGCTTTATAAGTGAAAGTTATATTTGATTTGTTTTTAATTGTTTCTCAAAAACCATATCTCTCTTTGTCTCAATTTGAATTATTTGTTGTTTTGCCATAATCTCTAACTTAAATGCTCAGTTTTCAAAAAAAGAACTATAACACTTCCAGCTGCAAAGTTTCTCTAAATTAAACCGAGGTAATTGTCTGATTGTGAAAGCGGAGTGGTCTGGGCAGGTTGGAGCGAGGGGCCTGTTTCTATCCTCGATGACATGATGACTCTAGATTCTCTATTCACTAATTCCAGTGTTCATTCAATGTTTTTTTGAAACAAGGGACTAAAAATTCGATAGTGTTTATGCGGACACCATAATCCAAGTTTACCCAAGGCTCAGATGCTCAGTAAGGGTTTAGATACAAGTGTGGTTAATGTGTGTTTCAGCTAACCTGCACATCTTAAAGAGAGGTGCTTTCTGCTAGCAATACAATGTGAAGCTATATTTAAGTATCTTTAAAGGAAAAGCATTTTTATTCATTCATGGGGCATGTGTATCACTAGATCAGACAATATTTATTGCCCATCCCTAACTGGGAGTTGACAGTCAACCACTCTGTTGTGGACCTGGAGTGATATGTTGGTCAGGCCAGGTAAGGATAGCAGATTGCTTTTTACACCAACCAACGACGAAATTTCAATTATTATAAAAAACTCAATTTATTGAGAGAAAGTGAGGACTGTGGATGCTGGAGAGTCAGATTTGAAAAGTAAGGCCTATATTCCTGAAGAAGGATTTATGCCCAAAACATCAAATCTCTTGTTTCTCAGATGCTGCCTGACTTGCTGTGCTTTTCCAGTGCCATACCTTTTGACTCTAGCTACTTATTACAGATTTTTATTGAATTCAAATTTCACCATCTATTAAAAGTGAATGGTCAAGGCACCATAGTCTTACCAGCCCATAGGAGTGATCTCTCTTAGAAAGATATTACTGGTGTGAGTTTAACCTGAGAGCACAATATCTCATGCAAGGGGTGAGGTTGAGAAGCAGATCCCTTCCTGATAGCCTCAACTGATACAGGGATTGAACCCACACCGTTGACATTAGTCTAGAACTCAAACCAGCCAGCCATCTGAGCACAAGGTGGGAGTTGGCCCTTCCCCCATTGTCATCAGAACATTCAGTTAGTTTCTGGATGATGAGCCCAATAACATTCCCACCATACCAGCACCTCTGCCTAATAGAGCAGAGAGTGTGTTCTCGGACACACTGAGGCAGTGCTGAAAATCTGAATCCAGAACGTGGAAAGGAGAAGAGAGTCATTTTCATTGAGCCTCCAAAGGAACTTGAGACGCAAATTGTGAAGGGATTAGGAACAGCTAATCATGGAGCACCGGTGAATGCATCCACAAATGTCATCTTCGACCATGACATCGTCCATCTCACACACCTCTCAATACACCACAACCTGATCACCTACTCTCCAAGTACTACTCACAATCAGGCTTTATTCTTTACATTCACTTATTCCACAGTTTGCTAATGCACCTACCAAGACCACAATCCTCTCACAGATATCAAACCCAAATAGTTAATATTGCACTCAATGACATTCTTCACTCTCTTTTATAGAAAAGGGACACATATAGCAGGGGGATGATATCAGAGAAGGGAATGGGAGGGTGGACATGCCTGCGATCTCTCAGCCCCTTGAAGAAGACAGTGTTGTTAATGTTCAGGCCAACAGGGACTGAAACTGTTGCAGCTAATATCACCAGGAACTGTAAACTCTCAAATCCGACTTAACTCTCTTGTTACCACCTGGTACGAAAAACAAACTGCTGATAGAGTCACCGTGGTTCTCTTACTTTCCAAACAATCCCCTCCATCACCCAACCCTTGCCTTCTGCATTAATGCTTTCTGACACCTGGCCAGCTTGCCAATCAACTCTGTACGCAGAAGTACACGTGGGTGGATCCCTGCAGGCAAGAGTATACCTGGGTGGATCCCTGTAAACAGGAGTACACCTGAGTGGATCTCTGTAAGCTGAAGTACACCTGGGTGGATCCCTGCAGGCAAGAGTACACCTGGGTGGATCTCTGTAAGCAGGAGTACACCTGGGTGGATCTCTGTCCACAGGAGTACACCTGGGTGGATCCCTGTAAGCAAGTACATCTGGGTGGATCCCTGTAAGCAGGAGTACACCTGGGTGGATCCCTGCAGGCAAGAGTATACCTGGGTCGATCTCTGTAAGCAGGAGTACACCTGGGTGGATCTCTGTAAGCAAGTACATCTGGGTGGATCCCTGTAAGCAGGAGTACACATGGGTGGATCTCTGTACACAGGAGTACAGCTGGATGGATCCCTGCAGGCAAGAATACACCTGGGTGGATCTCTGTAAGCAGATGTACACCTGGGTGGATCTCTGTAAACAGGAGTGCAGCTGGGTGGATCCCTGTAAACAGGAGTACACCTGGGTGGATCTCTGCAGGCAGGAGTACATCTGGGTGGATCCCTGTAAGCAGGAGTACACCTGGGTAGATCTCTGCAGGCAGGAGTATACCTGGGTGGATCTCTGTAAACAGGAGTGCAGCTGGGTGGATCCCTGTAAGCAGGAGTACACCTGATTGGATCCCTACAGGCAGGTGTACACCTGGGTGGATCCCTGATCAATAAAGGCAACCAAACGGTGGCTCAGTGGTTAGCATTGCTGCCTCACAGGGTCAGCAACCCAGGTTTGATTCCTGCCTCGGGTTACTGTGTGGCGTTTACACATTCTCCCCGGGTCTGCGTGGGTTTCCTCCGGGTGCTCCAGTGTCCTCCCACAGTCCGAAGATGTGCAGTTCAGGTGAATTGGCCATGCAAACATGCCTGTAGTGTTAGCTGTATTAGCCAGGGGTAAATATAAAGGTAGGGAATGGGTTTGAGTGGGTACTCTTCGAAGGGTTGGTGTCGGCCTGTTGGACTGAATGGCCTCTTTGCAAACTGGAGGAAATCTATTCTAATCCAATCAGGTACCAAACACCTTCTTTACTATTCTGTCTACCTATGACTCCACTTTCAAGGAGCTATGAACCTGCACTCTAAGGTCTCTTTGTTCAACAACACTCCCAGGACCTTCCCAATAAATGTATAAATCCTGCTCTGATTTGCCTTTCCGAAATGCTGTACGTCATATTTATCTAAATTACACTCATCTGCCACCCCTCGGCCTGTTGGCCCATCTGATCAAGATCCCGTTATACTCTGAGGTAATGTTTTTGGTGTCATTTCCAGCCTGACTAACCATGCCTTCTATGTGTGCATTCAAATTAGTCCTCAAACAAATTCTCCTCCAGCTTCTCTCAGCTCAAAGAGACGGCAATGAAGAGCCCTTGCCCATGATGACTTTTCTGCTGCACCAAAGTTTAATAACTATAGATTTTAGCAATGTTATTTGCAGGATTTTTAGTCAATTTCTTCGTGATACATCATAAGGAGGTAATGACATTGTCATCTCTTAAATGTTCATCTTGTTTATTGGAGAATGGATCAATTGTTGATATTCCTGTAGAACTAGTTTCTTTATTTTTAGCAGATACTAAAAGCAGATACTATTTGCAGAGAACTTGAATAAAGATAACATTACCATTTAAGTAACTGAATGTGAAGGATAATTATAAGTAAATTATGAGCAACTTCCAGTGAATGGCTTAATTCTAATCGTGCAATGCAGCACAATACAGAGAGCTGTCAATGCAGTTTTATTTCATGAACAAACCATTATATACAATACAGGAAACCAATCCAACTTGGAGATCATGACACAATAAAGCAGAGAATGAGAAAATACAACTTGACCTTAAAAATGCATCTCTGCAAAGTAAAATATATTCTGAACATTAATTCTCTGCAGGAAGCTTCAGCTTCTGTCTTATCTGATACCAAAATGAAGAAGCAAAATTATGATATACTTGTGCATTGGCCCTTTCATCACTCAACCTTAAATGATAATCTTTCAAAAACAGCATCATCTACATTTTGCTTGTAGCACATTCGATGCCTTCGATCTGATATCCACCACTAGTTCATAACAACCCTGAACCAGACTCTTACGTAGCTTCTTCTGAAAGAACCCAACCTAACAGCAAACTGAGAGGTAGTTTCACAAAGAGAGACATGGGGGCATGCAAGGCAGCCCCTCCTGTCCAACCAATCCATGCTGACCAGAATCAAAAACTAGCCCCACCTGCTTGAGTTGGGCCCACATCCTTCCAAACATTTCTTATTCATGTACTTATTCAAAAATCTTTTAAACTTTGTGAGTGTAACTGCAATCACCACTTCATCTGGAAGTCCATTCCACACACAAACCACTCTCTGTGTCAACAAATTGCCCCCATTTCCTTTTTAAATCTTTCTCCTCTCACTTCAAAACATGCTTCCAGTCTTGAAATTCCCGACCCTAGGGAGAAGACACTTGGAATTCACTTTATCTATACTCTGCCTGATTTCATAAACCCCGAGAAGGTCACACCTCAAACTCCCAAAGTCTCCTCAACAGAAGCACGATATTCAATATGAGGAATGTTTTTGTGGGTTCTTCTAATCAGCCTCAAAAGTGTTAACAGAAATGTCGAGATATCTCATGTACTTGCTGAAATTGCAACTGATCGGGAAAGTCCTCAAAGAATGTACAATGCTACATAGCTTAGAGATGCATGGATTAAGATTAAGCCATGCTAATTGTAAGGAAATGAATCATATAAGGAAATGTAAGTGCAGGTGAATTAGTCTCTCACAAATGCTTTTCACAGCATTGTCTCCCTTTCATTTATTGGAAGGGATCCTGCTGAAATTGTATCACATAATTGCAAATAAAGCTTTGCCGATTCTCTGCACTATATTAAAAAGTATTGTTCAAGACTTATGCCCAAAAACATTGAGATTACTATCATATTCTATTAGCTTTGGTTATAAATGTTTGAAAGGATTAGAGTTTTTTTGTGATCACACCTACATCAGCTTCTATCTTTTGGAATGAGTATTCCTGCATCATCTCTAAACTTTAGTATTTCCAAGGCCAACTGACACAGCCATCTACCTATTCAACATAAATCTATTTACAGTTCCTTATTGTATCCACTTAAATAATTTCATTTCTTTGGCGTTTTGTCACTTAGCGACAGAGCTTCATGTGACCAACCATTTTACATTCCTCCTAGGATACACAAAATTAATGCGATTGTGTGTCAACTCCATTAAGTCTTTTTGCATTTGACCTATATGATTACAATGCAGAGGTTAAGTGAGAGCGAGTTTTGAGAAGATTTGTAGCTCAGGTTGAGGTTCTGGATGTAGCTTTGCTCACTGAGCTAGAAGGTTCATTTTCAGATCTTTCATCACCATACTAGGTGGTGCAGGAAAAGAACAGGAAATGACATTACCACAGGAAATGATATCACCATAGGCAGTGACATCACCAACCCAAGGAAGCCTAAACACATAAATAGAAAGCGGGCCACCAGTGCTTCATTTGGAGGTTCACTGATGATGTGACCTAGTATGATGATGAAATGTCTGAAAATGAACCTTCTACTCAGCAAGCAAACCTATATCCAAGAGTTTAAGTGAACTGAAGATACATGGGATATAGCCATTTTACAACAATCTAATGGGCATTCTCTTTCAAGTTGGCCATCAGTCTACTCCTCCCATCCTCAAATTGGGCAGTTGACTTCAAACTCTGAGAAAGAGGGAAAAAGAACCAATATGTGGGTAGCACGGTGGACAGTGGTTAGCACTGCTGCCTCACAGCGCCAGAGACCCGGGGTCAATTCCCACCTCAGGCGGCTGACTGTGTGGAGTTTGCACATTCTCCCCGTGTCTGTGTGGGTTTCCTCCGGTTTCCTCCCACAGTGCAAAAATGTGCAGGACAGGTGACTTGGCTGTGCTAAATTGCCCGTGGTGTTAGGTGACGGGGTAAGTGTAGGAGAATGGGTCAGGGTGGGTTGCGCTTCAACGGGTCAGTGTGGACTTGTTGGGCCAAAGTGTCTGTTTCCACACTGTAAGTAATCTAATCTAATCTAATCTTTGGATTGGTTAGTCTTTAAATCACACATTGGTTCAATATTCAGAACACATCAACTGGCATAGCCAGTTTCTGATCACAAATTCAACATTTTGCTCTTGCAAAGGACGCTTCAAAATGCCAAGGTTCTTTTGTACCTTTAGTCCACGATAACATTAATTTGACCATCATGTAAGTATCATATAGAAGGGCTTCTAACAGAGTTGACACACAACAGCATCACATTTGTGTTTCCATTGAGGAATGTAAAATAACATGTGTTTGCTGCTAATGACTTTGCTGTTAAATATCACTAATGTCTGCCTGCTGTTACTCTCTTGGCCCAGTTTCAGCTTCCTTTTCTTCATTTGACCGTTGGAAAAATAAGAATGATTTTGTGAACGGAAATGTCACTCACCATCAAAACCAAATATTCTTTCCACATTGAACAATCAATTTCCATAACAGAGCATGTTATATCAACTGACTGCAATACTGAATGGCAAATTTGCTCAAACATAGTTGAGGATAGCATAAATGATTCATACAGGCTATATCCTAAAGTAAATTATAAATGACCTGACATATCATGTAATTGTTTATCCCAGGGCAAGGATGCATAATGTAAAGCCCAAGAGAGAAATATTTTCCACAAACTGCTTTCATCAAAGATCTTGATGGGTTTATTACACTTTGAAAACAAAAGCTAAAACTATAGAAAAATGGGAAAGATTTATATGAAAAGTCCTCCTTCTCCTGTGGGGCTGCAGACAGAAAGACGGAAGTTGTAGGTGTTGGTTTCGGGGACATTCTCAGTTCAGGCTCAGCATGGCTAGGGCACGTACTCCATCCCAACTCCCATCTCCAGTATGGATAGGATCAATACCACCACCCCATACCACATGACATAATTCTGTCTGCTCGTTCTTGGAAAGCAAAAGCTTTCCAATAGACAGCTAAGATGTAAAGCTGAGGTAGATTTTCGATCAATCAGGGAATCCAAGGTTACAGGGAAAACATTTAGAAAGTGGATATGAGGAGTGTCAGATCAGCCATGATCGTATTGAATGATGGAGCAGGCTCGATGGGCTGAATAGCCTACTTTTTTTCACTCAGTATTTATTGCCCATCACTAGTTGCCCTTGAGAAGGTGGTTTTTGAGCTGCCCTCTTGAACCACTGGGGTCCACCTGCTGTAGGTGACCCACAATGGTCTTAGTGAAAAAATTCCAGGATTTTGACCCAGTGACAGTGAAGAAACAGTGATATATTTCCAGGTCAGGCTAGTGCGCAGCTAGGAGGGGAACTTGCAGGTGATGGTGTTCCCATTTATCTTGCACATCCCTGGGCACTACGGAACAATTTAGTGTGGCCAATCCACCCTAACCTACACATTCCTGGGCACTATGGGACAATTTAGCATGGCCAATCCACCCTAACCTGCACATCTCTGGGCACTATGGGACAATTTTGCATGGCCAATCCACCCTAACCTACACATTCCTGGGCACTATGGGACAATTTAGCATGGCCAATCCACCCTAACCTGCACATCCCTGGGCACTATGGGACAATTTAGCATGGCCAATCCACCCTAACCTGCACATGGGTTTTGAAGGTGCTGTCTGAGGATCTTTAGTGAATTTTTGCAGCACATCTTTCAGATTGTATACCCTGCTGCTACTGACCGTCGGGGTGGAAGAGTGGATTTCTTATGGTTACAGTGCCAATCAAGCAGGTTACTTTGTCCTGGATGGTGTCATGTTCTTGAGCTGCACCCATCCAGACTTGTTCCTATTTCTTATAGTCATATAGTCCAAAAGAGCATTCTTGTAAACTCAGTTTCTAGTCTATTTAAAGACAGTTCCCATAGTAACCACATCTATTTCAGCTATGAACTCCATATTTTTCACTCAGATTGTCTCTAATAATTTGTAAGTTTGTCTCCAGTACATGAATGATACTGGAAAAGCTCAGCAGGTCTGGCAGCATCTGTGGAGAGATTTCAGAGTTAACATTTCAGGCCCAGTCACCCAGTGACCAGACTGCAATGTTAACGTTGATTTCTCTCCACAGATGCTGCCAGACCTGCTGAGGTTTTGCATCAACTTTTGCTTTCATTTCTGATTTACAGCATCAGCAGTTCTTTTGTTTTTTTTTATCATGGATAACACTGTTTTGTTCAAGTTTTTAACCAAATGAATTTTTGATTATGTCTTCACAAGGTGAAATTTTCCTTCTGGGAAGGGTAGTAAAGCTGAACAATTTTATATGCCATTTATTTTTTTGAATTATATTGAAAAAAAATTAAACGGACCAAGTGCAGGGAAATGGGGTTAGCGTGGAAGGACATTTTGGTCGGCATGTACTAGTTTGGGCCAAATGGTCTGTCTCAGTGCTGTAGGACCCTCTGACTCTGTATGACTCTATTATAAAAACATGCAATTTATATTCCTTATCTCCTACCTTATTTCTGGTCCTTTAGTGCAAAAAATGTAACCACATTTAATGGATATATGATGGTTCAAGCACGTATTGCCTCTGAGTCAGACTGTCTCAGTTCCATGATTTTGTCTATTTTTCAGTCTCCTATCAAATCCTTGATATTTCTGTGCATTATCTTGGGCCCACTTTTCGGATATTGCCAGTTATATTCTTTGCCTCAGTACCTGTTTGGTGTCTCTATATTTCCAGCTTTTCTGGTGCCGTGCAGACTTTTGGTCAAGCCACATTCAAATTAGTCTGGTCTTCCCTCATCTACCAATCCAATCCATAAGACCATAAGACATAGGTGCAGAAGTTAGGCCATTTGGCCCATCGACTCTGCTCCACCATTCAATCATGGCTGATAGGTTTTAGAACCCCATTTTCCCATTTACTCCCCATAACCTTTGTTCTGCTTGGCAATCAAGAACTTATCTATCCCTGTTTTAAATGTACTCAATAACTTGGCCTCTATAGCCCTCTGCGGAAATGAATTCCACAGATTCACCACTCTCTAGCTAGACGTTTTTCCTTATCTCTATTCTATCCCCTGAAAGTTGCCACCCAGGTTGATAGTGCTGTTAAAAAGGCATACGGTGTGTTAGGTTTCATTGGTAGAGGGATAGAGTTCCGGAGCCACAATATCATGCTGCAACTATACAAAACACTGGTGCAGCCACACTTGGAATATTGTGTACAGTTCTGGTCCCCATATTTCAGGAAGGATGTGGAAGCATTGGAAAAGGTGAAAAAGGCATTGGATTTACCAGGATGTTGCCTGGTCTGGAAGAAAGGTTTTATGAGGAAAGGCTGAGAGACTTGTGTCTGTTCTCATTGGAAAGAAGACGGCTAAGAGGGGATTTAATAGAGACATACAAGATGATCACAGGATTAGATAGGGTAGACAGTGAAAGTCTTTTTCTTAGGACGGTGACATCAGCATGTATGAGGGGACATAACTACGAATTGAGGGGTGATAGATTTAAGACAGATGTCAGAGGCAGGTTCTTTACCCAGAGAGTGGTAAGGGTGTGGAATGCATTCCCTGCTAATGTAGTCAACTTAGCCACCTTAGGGAGATTTAAACAATCTTTGGATAAGCACAGGGATGATTTTGGGATAGTGTAGGGGGATGAGCTGAAAATAGTTCATAGGTTGGCACAACATCGAGAGCTGAAGGGCCTGTTCTGCGCTGTATTGTTCTATGTTCTATGTTCTAAAGGGTCTTCTCTTTACGCTTAGACTGTGCCCTTGGATCCTTGTCTCTCCTGTCAATGGATACATCTTCCCAATGTCCACTCTGTCCAGGCTATTCAGTATTCTTAAGTTTCACATTATCTTGCTATTCTTAATTTATTAAGTTAAGGATAATTTAAACTTTGTTGGATCCTCTTCTTCACTGATCAGTACCTTCAAGCTCCTTACCAAAGTGGAGCAGAATATTCTTCCCTTGAATTCTAGGGGTAAACATGTGTGGGTGAGGGTTTCAGCAGCAGATGAACAGAGAGGTAGACGAGTGACGTTGTGGAGTTGGGGTGGACAAGTCTGATGTTGTCGTATATTGGTGTCTAGATACTCATCTTGGCATCAAATACTACAAAATTGTTATTCACGGTATGTCTCACAGTTGCTAAAAGAAGGTACAGGAAGACCCAGTTTTTGTCATGAGGACCAAGTATAATGGCTTCAATCTCACAAGTATTTGTTTGGAGGAGTTTATGCTGATAAAATTTCAGTCAAGGAGTGTGAAACATCAGAAAGAATAGAGAGGTGAAGCAGTGTACTGGTGAGATAGATTGATGTATAATTGACTTAACAGATGTCCCGTTTTCAGTGAAAGTGGCCAAGGGCCAACATACCAATAACAAAAGAACAATTCCTTGAGGGACTCCGAGAGTAAGAGTAGGGGTCTGAATAGAAACTATTGAGGTGCTAGATTAGAATAATACAAAGAAAAATTATGTCTTAGATGGATAATAGAGGAAAAGCATTGGAGGAGAAGGATATGGTGAACTGTTGAATGATTGCAGTGACAAGAAACCTGTTTGGAATGATAGAACGATGTAAATATTGCTCAGTCCACAATAAGCACTCACAATTTACACAATGGAAGGTTCATTTACTATTTATTTTCATCTGACTTTTCTGTTTGTACAAGTCACAAATTATGTCATTCTGTCTGTTACTTCAGAGCTTTTTCCAAGACTGTGTTTTATTGAACAAGGTGACATGTTCTGTAAAGGTGTTACATTGTTTACAGAATAAAGCATGAATCTTTTAGCCTGTGCCACACTGATGACAATGCCCATGACAAACAGTTACGTTATCCAATAGGAATCCTGGGAACTCACAAAGGATTTCTGTAATATTCACTGTCAATCCAGTAAACAGTAAATATCAAATACTAGACCTATTTTATCCAGGCTAAATTGTATGATCAAATTCATTTATAACTAATCAAAATTCAACAGCAAATACAGTCGAAGTGTTAATAAATCAGCATTAAGTTATACAATACAACACAGCATAGCAACAGGCCCTTCGGCCTATCACTGATTCCTCGTCCTTATGTAGACTCGCTACTTATAGTCCAAACATGGTTTCTATCCCTCTGTTCCACTCCCATCTATGTGTCTAGAGTTATTTTCCTATTACTTTAAATTTATTGTTTACTTGTTGGTTTTTCATTCTAAGGATAAATCTGTTTAGTTTTTGTTTAGTTGAACTAACACCTCAAACAAAATGACATGGGGAGCAGAGTAAAGAACCGATTCTCTAAATTATTTCTCCAAATGTTAGAGCTTTTCGATTGTGAATGAAAAAAAAACAAAGTAAAGTAAATAATGTCTGTGCCTTAAACCTAAAATGGTTGTTTTCAACCCCCATTCACAGAAAAGACAGGCAAATACAGCTGAGGGAAAATAAAATAACACAGCTGGCCAGATTACTTAAATGGTTTTCATGATGTGTTTTGTTTCGCGGAGAGATGTGGACTCCTTAGCTTTCTGGTGATGTCAATTCGTAAAACCTTTGCAATTCAGTCAGGCAAAAATCACACCACACCAGGTTACTGTCCAACAGCTTTATTTGAAAGGGCTAGCTTTTGGATGCCACTCCTTCATCAGGTGGGCGGCACGGTGGCACAGTGGTTAGCACTGCTGCCTCACCGCGCCTGAGACCTGGGTTCAATTCCCGACTCAGGCGACTGACTGTATGGAGTTTGCACGTTCTCCCCGTGTCTGCGTGGGTTTCCTCCGGGTGCTCCGGTTTCCTCCCACAGTCCAAAGATGTGCGGGTCATGCTAAATTGCCCTTGGTTGTCAGGTAAGGGGTAAATGTATGGGTATAGGTGGGTTGCACTTCGGCGGGTCGGTGTGGACTTGTTGGGCCGAAGGGCCTGTTTCCACACTGTAAGTAATCTAATCTAAAGGTGGTGCTGTGTGATTTTTAAAAATGTCCACCCCAGTCCAACAGCGGATCCTCCAAGTCAGGTAAAGGTAGGAAGACTTCTAACTCAACTTGCTAATCTTTGGGTTTCCAGAAGATGGTTAGCTAATGTTTACAACCTAATCATTTTTGGGCAGTAATGGTAGGATGTCCCTGAAGGTAGTATGATTTACAATGCAACATTGACTTCTCACACCTTCCTTCAATACTTACAGATTCGCACCCCAGCAACACCACCCCCCCCAACCACTTCTCGTTTGATTATGTATATGCTTGCGACATTCTTGCTTTTTATGCCTTTACTTTCAGACATAACAGTTCATTATTTTGCCATTTACCCTCAATGTGACCAAATTCTTCATTTTTGACACAATTGCCTGTCCCTTTGCCCTTTGTTCCACAACCTTTGATATTTAGTCCCATATTTAGTGGGCGGCACGGTGGCACAGTGGTTAGCACTGCTGCCTCACAGCGCCTGTAGACCCGGGTTCAATTCCCGACTCAGGCGACTGTCTGTGTGGAGTTTGCACATTCTCCCCGTGTCTGCGTGGGTTTCCTCCAGGTGCTCCGGTTTCCTCCCACAGTCCAAAGATGTGCGGGTCAGGTGAATTGGACAAGCTAAATTGCCCGTAGTGTTAGGTAAGGGGTAAATGTATGGGTGGGTTGCGCTTCGGCGGGTCGGTGTGGACTTGTTGGGCCGAAGGGCCTGTTTCCACACTGTAAGTCTAATCTAACCTTTGATAGTTAGTCCCTCTCCCAGTCTCTAAAATAGCCCAAATATTTGTTTTTGTTCTTCCTTTTCCCTATGCCTCCGCCCTCACAAACATGTAAAACTCTTTGTTTTATTTACTGAGGCGATGTGATCTCATTGGCAGGATAGGGTTTATTGCCTGTCTCAAACAGCCCCTGGGAAGATGGAGTGAACTGCCTTCTTGAACTGCAGCAGTCCATGTGCTGTAAGTAGACAACAATGCTATTAGGGTGGGAGTAACAGGTGTTACAGCTAGAAAAACAAAACAAATGATGATTATTTCCAAGTCAAGATGTTAAACAGCTTGGAATGGAACTTGCAGATGGTGGTGTTCCCAATATCTGCTGCCCTTGTCCTTCTTGATGGCAATGGTTGTCGGTTAGCAAAGGACCCCTGGTGAATTTCTGCCATGCATCTTGTAGATAATACACACTGCTGCTGCTGAGCAACAGTAATCGAGGGAGTCAATGTTTGTGGATGTGATGACAATCAAGCAGGCTGCTTTGTCCTGAATGGTTGTTGAATCTGCACTCAGTTGAGCAAGTAGAGAGTATTAGAGCACAATTCTGATTTGTGCTTTGTGGATTGTGGATAGGTTTTGGAGGGGGGGGGTCGAGGTCACCGCAGTATTCCTAGTATCTGACCTGATTTTGTCACCAAATTAGATATGTATGGGGAGTCCATTCCGTTTCTGGTCATTGGTAATACCTGGGATGTTTATCATAGGGGAGTCAGTGATGGTAATGCAATTGAATGTCATGGAATGAAGGTTAGATTCTCTTTTGTTGGAGACGGTCATTGCCTGGAATTTGTGTGTGGGGTGAGAATATTACTTACCATAAATTGGCAGAAGTGTAGAAATTGTCCAGGTCAAGCTGTAATTGAACATGGAGTGCTTCAGTATCAATCACAAATGACACTGAACAGTGGACAATCATTACCAAACATCCCCTTCCGACCCAGTAACTGTGGTTTCAATAGTGATCCTTGATACTACACTCATTCATAGGGGCCTAATGATAGTATCACGGGACTATTAATCCAGAGAGCCAGCTCATGTCCTGAGGATCCATGTTCGAATCCCACCTGGAGGATTTGATTTCAATAAATGAAAACTGGAATTAAATGTCCAATAATGGCTGTGAATCCATTGTTGGGGAAAAACCCAACTGTACATGACTCCAAACCAGCTAAGGATGACAATTTCCTTCCCTAAAGGACATTAGTGAATCAGGTGGTGTTTTCCTACCATAGCAATGTGGTTGACTCTAAACTGGCCTTCTCGTGATAAGGGATGAAGAACAAATGCTGGGCCAGCCAGCAACACTCTTATCCCGTGAGTGAATTAAAAAAAAATGAAGGACAGTCACTTCTGGAGTTCAACTCTTTTATCTATGTTTTATCAAAGAGATAATGTGGTCAGGAGCTGAGTGTCTCTGACAGAACCCAGACTGCCGTCTGTGAACAGGTCATTACGCAGCAAGTATTACTGGGTAGCATGGTTGTTGGTTCCTTCCATTACTGATGATCAGAGTAGACTGCTGGACAAGTCAATTGAGGGATTGGATTCACCCTGCTTTTTGTGTACAGGATGTAGCTGGACAATTTTACATATTATCGGGTTGCTGACAGTCTTGTTGATCTGTGAGAAAAAAGCCTACGATCACTAATGGGATTATAGTTGTAGTGGCCCATTGGGATGCAGTACCATAAGAAAGTGGAGAATGGACAGCAGAGCACTGAAGCTTTGGATAGAAGAAGAAGCAGGAAGTGGAAAAAGCACCCTGCACAACAGTGTTCTGAATCAGCTGACTATGGCTCATTCTCAAGGCTCTGTTTCACAGAAGACATCCGCATAAACTGTTTTCTTAACCTGCTGGTAAAATTACTTGCTGCATTACATGCATTAGCCTAAAACAGACATTATCAGATCAACCTCCCACGTACACATCTCTGCCAATTTTCATTTGCAACGATTCTGAATGAATATTGTATCGCAGACTGCTGATCCAATATGGTTTATGAATGTTCAAATTTAAAACTATCCTGCGGGGATCTGAAAAGGAAACTTTTACCTTGACTAATTCCCAAATTAAAAATTGTTTGCCTGGGAGCTAACTCTCTAAACAACCATTTTAATTTGTAAGAAAGTGACTGGCATTTGCCAACAAATTGACTTGCCACAATTTTTTTAAAAGGTAGGAATTTGTTGTGCTATATTGACGATTTAAATGGTATCAAATAAAAGGCTGACTTTTGGGATCAAATTTAATGAAATATGAAATGAGTGTATCACATTATTCAAGCATTAAAGATTCCTGTTGAACTGAGTAAGACAAGTTTAACTTTTGGGTGTATGCTTGTCAAGATGAGTTTCAAACCCTATTTGTCACAGCTGAAAACAGACACAAACTGTTTTAACCCTGGGGTGGCATTAAGCCAGAAGCTCTCATTCATACCTGATCAGCCCATCTCTCCTCACCTGGGTGGAAATCTGATGGCCAGTCATTTCTGACCAGTGTAAGAACAATGCCCCAGGAGCTGTTTATTGGAGGCCTCCTCCTTTTGGCATTGGAAGGAGATTTTTTTTTAAAAAGCGCACATCCAAAGGTTTGTCTCATGCCGATTCCTTTCGTCTTTGACTTTCTCCGGGTGGGAAACGTACATTCCTTTTGGACCGGAGGAACCCTGGCAGCTAGAGGATTGTCCAGTAAGTGGCAACATTTTATTTGGTTCTGGTTCTGGTCCTCAAAGTATATTTCATCACTCCGGTGACCTAACAACTTCACTGTCACTGTGTCATACACTTTCCAGGAACTGACAACTGCTAATGGACAGCAGTTCATGGGAGCTGGGATTTTCACCTGGGGTTCCTTGAGGACTGAAGGTGGCCACTTAACTGCGCAGCTGGTATTTCATACTGAAGGGTCTTCCTGAATATCACAACATAGATCTCTCCTCAACTCTCCTGTCAGTGGTGAGATCCCCCAATAGCTCTGTGCTATATGACCTCTCCTGTCATTCCCCCAATGGCAAATTTGAAAATCTCTCTCTGAAGTCCAATATGGAGGACAAGAAAACAACAGTGGTGTAAGTCTTGATAAACATCCTTATCCTTTTATTTGAAATAAAACCATTGACCTCAACTCACTTTTTTCTAACCTTAAATTAAGTTTTAAAATTCAGGTTGACATTAACCCTCTTATTGGGTGAGGCACAATTTTGTCAACTGTTCTTTAAATACTACTTTTCCAAATTTTTTATTTAAACAGGTCTATTCATCACATCTTTTGAATTTCCTTCAAATTTATCCGTTATTTTCTCAATAGATTAGTTGAGTATGATCTACCTTTTAAAATTCTGGGCTCTTGTAAGTTAACCCAAACTTTTAAGACCATTTCAACAAAGGAAAATGTAGATGAGCATTGCTCCTTAGATTAAGGGAGTGATAGAATATATGATTGAAACAAGAAAGGAGGGTTTATGTCCAGGTAAATTGTCCAACTAAGAACCAGATCAAATACAACAGGTTGATTGGGGAAGTTAACAGGAAAATAAGATGGGAAGAGAGGCAAGAAGTGGATAGAATAGCAGGTAACATACAAGGGAATCTAGTTATTAATTAGTTTCCTCATTATTAATGTTAGTGACAGGGATTATCCTTTTGTAAACAAAGGTAAAGTTGCCATTGTCATATTAGACCAATAGGCTGCTATCACAGTGGAAGGAGAGATGACTGGTGGTGGTTTAACCTGAGAGTCACTATGACTCAGATGAGGGAAGAAGGCCTTTGTGGTAAGCTCAGGAATTGAACCCCCAGTGTTGGTATCCCTGTACTTTGCAAACCAGCTGTCCAGCCAACATGACCTAAACAACTTCTTTCTTTCTTGAATAAAGGTATTATGTTCACACTTCCCAATTTGGACAAAGTATTTAAAACACTTTTGTTATCTCCACACTCACGTCCTTTAGCAATATTTAGCCAATCAACTCAGATGAATTATTCACTCTGAGCAGAGGCAATATTTTCGGTAACATCTGGCTATCAATTTTCACCCCATCCATTACATCTATTATCTTCACTTCTATCAATATTTTGCCAGAATCCTCTTCCTTAGTAAATGCTGATTTAAAAAAAAACTCTCTTTAATTATTCTAACATTAGCTCCAAAAAGGAGATGAGATTATGATAGTTACCCTGCACCTCTCAGTATTCAGAACATACCCTACATTTTGCTTTCTGTTTGCATGCATGAGGGAGACCTTTGGTTCCCTTTTATATTACCTGCTATTCTACCCATATCTTGCCTCTCTATACATCTGATTTTTCTCTTGACTCAATCAGCTGTGTTTGATTTGGTTCTTACTTGAATAATTTGCCTGGACATATACACTTCTCTTTGTTTCTATTAAACTCCCTTTATAGCCAAAGAGAAATGTTAATCTACATTTTTCCTTTGTTGAAATGGTCTTAAATTACATCTGAAACTGCTTCTTATTAAAGTCCATCCTCTATTCCTTTCCTTTTTTTCCCTGATAAATCTTGGTTCCATTTTAACCTGGTTGGATTTTTTAGATTAGATTAGATTACTTACAGTGTGGAAACAGGCCCTTCGGCCCAACAAGTCCACACCGACCCGCTGAAGCGCAACCCACCATACCCCTACACTGAACACTATGGGCAATTTAGCATGGCCAATTCACCTGACCCGCACATCTTTGGACTGTGGGAGGAAACCGGAGCACCCGGAGGAAACCCACGCAGAATCGGGGAGAATGTGCAAACTCCACACAGTCAGTCACCTGAGTCGGGAATTGAACCCGGGTCTCTGGCGCTGTGAGGCAGCAGTGCTAACCACTGTGCCACTGTGCCACACTAATTTCTTCAGTGAAATTAGACCTCTTTCACTTTATATTTTCTATTTCAGATTCTTTCCTGCTCTTCTGCTTATCCAGTAGAAATAATCAACCAATTTATCTTTGGAACGTTTTCACTTAGCAATGGTGGGGGTGAACCTTCATGTTTGTTAATGTTGTAACCAACTATATGAGCATAAAAGTGGGTGGAGGTTAGAAGCTAAAGATACTGACATAAAATGCACACTACATGCTGAATCTACATACATGACCTACATACGGACGTTAAGTACATGCCTACCAACATGTTTATGAGGATAGTATTTGACACACTTCCTACTAGATGTACTTAAGAGGACTCATGGCATCAAGAAATGAGTACTACACATTCTAACATTTTCCTGTTGATTCAAGTCATCAGTAATTTCTGATGAATGTTCGACATGGTCTTGAGCTTTTGCTGTCATGATGGAAGTACCATCTTCCAGATGAAATGTTCAGCCAAGATTTCAACTGTCTTTTTCAGAGAGATGTGATCTATGTTGCAAGTGTACCAATTGTTTTTGCCAATATTCAACACTCAAAGATCATAGCAAATGTGGATTATTTGGTCATTCACCTCATTAGCATCATGCAGTACATAAGATAATTTCACCTTCCTACATGCCTACCTAAACTGACCATTCCCAGCAGTCACTACCAGGAACAGATTCTGTGAACTGAGGGTAGTGTGTTATGGGCCCTGCCAGATCCCTTGAAATATTTTAAGAAAGTGGACTACACCCTGATGTTTTCTTATTTTAAAGGTAAATGGGAAGTGGGTATTCCAGGTGTGATGCAGCTAAGTTTACCACTCGGCTTTAAGCAAAATGCAATTTATTTAAGCACTACAGTTAAAACATGTACAAAAGAAAGCATAATTTTGAAAACCTTTACTTTTGGAAAACTTAACCGAATACGCGAAACTGTAACTTAACTAATTAACTGTTCCGATATAGTAATATTCCATAAACACACCCCTTGGCAAAAGATAAATTCAAGCACAGGCATTGGGAAACAACACCCAGAAATTTCAGAGGAAGTCAGTTCGGAATCATTTACTGAAGCTTTCAACACTTCTAGACTTCAACATCTTGTGACTGCTACAGCTAAAAAAAAAAACAGAAACCTGAACTGGGAGAACTGGCCATTGTTAAACTGTTAAAAAAAACCTAAAGACTCTCCAGACTCTTCAGCACCTCTGCCTTTATGACCTCTCTTCAAAAAAGCTCCAGGAAAATGACTTTTTTAAAGGGACAGCATCATCACATAGTGTCATATCTATTCAACAGAAGCATGCATAGAGGATTTGTCTAACCTCAGTTATGACTGTGATTATGCCAATTCGATTGTTTTGCTTCCTCCTTTACTGTCATGTTGCAATAAATTTGGAAGATTTCCTGGCTATTTAAATTGCATTTCTAATGTTGTTTTAGAAATGTAACATGTTTTCGAGTCTGCTTGCAGAAGTGCTTTAGGGAAATGCCTGCACCATAATTTCCTTTCCTTTTTTAAGGCTAATGTTAGGTAATTAATCCTGCATGAACAGATCTTAAACATAACCTTAGAATGGTATGTGCATTAACAACTCCTGTGTAGAATTATAACGACAGAACTTATGCAGTGAAGCTCAGATCATGGTTAGCCCAGGAGAACAAAGTATTGTCATCACATTACAAGTAACATCTCAGAGCTTAGATATGTTTCACTGAAGTAACATATTTCTCTTGTTGTCATGAACAAATTTACATTCTCACCTTGAAATTTATGCTAATCTAGTTTACCTTTTCTCCCACGCCTTTCTGACTGTCTCTCAATTCAGGAAGAGACTTGGTTGGTACTGATTCTCACAAAACAACAAAATCCACCGAAAATCGGGCTACAGACAAATATAACAGGGACAAACCGAGGACCGCAGATGCTGGAAATCAGAGTCAAAAAGTGTGACACTGGAAAAGCACAGCCAGTCAGGCAGCATCCGGGGAGCAGGAGAATCAATGTTTTGAGCTTAAGCTCGTCATCAGGAAGTTATGACTATTTAGAGGTTGGTTTGTTTGGATGGCTGGTTTGTAATTCAGGGTGAAGCCAACAGTGTTGGTTCAACTCGCATGATGACAGAGGTTACCATGAAGGACTCTTCTTCAGAACCTCTCCCCTCATTTGAGGCATAGTGACCCTCAGGTTAAACTATCACTAGTCCCCTCTTTCTCTCTCTCCAATGAGAGAGCAAATTTATGGTCTGGTAAGACTATGGTGAGTCTTACAGATCCTACAAGAGAAACACCTGGAATGGATGAGATCTCTCCTGAGGAAACATTGGTCAGTCTAGATTTGTATCTGCCAAAGTCTAGAAGATGAAGGAGTGTCTCAATTGGAATAATTAAGATCCTGAAGGGTCTTGACAATGTGGATGTGAAGAGGATGTTTACTCATGTGGCAGAACTTAGAACTAGGTGTCACCGTTTAAAAGTAAGGGTCACCATTTAAGATAGAGATGAGATTTTCATTGAGTCTAGAGTCTTTGAAACACTTTGTCAGATTCTAGACAATATTCTTGCAATTAAGGATTTTAAACAATCATCTCGTCTTGCAGTCTCACCGCAGTACAATAGGGACAAACTATGTTGCAGTAAAGGTTGGTTGAGCAGCACCAAATTTGAATGCCTATCACAAATCCGTTTCTATAAAAAAAGTATCTCTGAGGGCATACAAATGTGAAAGATATTTTCTTGTTCTAATTAGGAAACCATTGTAACAACTGAATTAAACTATGTACCTTATATATTAAAGTCCAAATTATGACCCTAACTCACTTAACATGCACAATTAGACATTAATGTACAAAGCAAATCATGCAGAAATGTGTAACATTATCAGCTTTCTGTTCACATAGATGAATGAAGAAAACGTTTAGGCAGTTAATGCTGTTGCTTGCATTTTATTAATACCTGCTTTCTAATTATAACCAATTTATGGTGGTAATAATTATAGTTTAGCTGTGGTTTGGTAGTTTCCTTTGTAACAGATGATATTAAGTAGTCAAATTAATGGATTTCTCTAAAGTTGACTGTTTTCATCACCGTAGAAAACAAAAACTGTTTACAAAGGAAGAAATCTCCACAATGCAAACAGAAACAAAACCATTGGACAAGACTCACTTTTAAAATCTTTACTGTAACAAAACAATGAAACTCAGCATGATGCAAACATTGATTAACAAAGGATATTTCAAACAGAGATGCAGACCTAACTTTAAATAGCCACTGCAATGATGATACATGATGTGTAGGTGGAAGTACTTGCCTTAATTTTCATAAAAATGTGGAACCATTCGCAATCTTACAAACTCTACTAAAAGAATTTGATTATTCAAATAGTTAAAGGGCTAAAGGAGGAAATAAAATAAATATAATGACTATCATTGAGGAAAATTACTAGGGAAGTTAATGAAGCTAAAGACCAGTAAATCCCTTGGACCTAATGGGATGATCCTAAGATATTAAAGAAAGTAGCAACAGAGATAATGGATGCACTGGTAGTAAACTGGAAAAGTCCCAGAGGATTTGGAAACTGACAATGAAAATACCTTTATTTGAAAAGGCAATGGAGACAAAACAATTGGTAAAAGAATTATACAGTAAGCTTAACATCATTATTGGGGAAGTGATAGGGTATACTCAAAGGACCCAACAGTAGACACAGAAAATACATAATGTGTTCAAGCAGAGTCGGTATGGCTTCATGAAGGGGGGGCCTGACAAGTTTACCACATGATAGGTTAAAGAATAGATAAGAGCCTATGATGTTGAAGATAATATATTATCATGGAAAGGGGATAGGCTAACTAATAGAAATCAGAGAGTTGGGATGGTGGGGGATTTTCAGGATGGCAACCTGTCACTAGTGGACTGCCATATGGATCAGTGACAGGTCCACAATTATTAAATAAACTTGGATGAGGAAAATTAATGTACTATGTCCAATTTTGTGGATGATACAAAATAGAGGAAGGTAGGTGGTGAGGATGATAAGAGTCTGCAGAGAGAATGAGACAGGTGGAGTGAGTAGACAAAAATACTTGGCCAGATGGAATATAACATGGGAAAATGGAGGATTTGGACCATAAGAATAGAGGAACTGAAAATTGTCTTAAATGGAGAATGATTGTAGAATCAGGATTTGGGTGTCCTGATGCGTAAATTACGTAAAGCTAGCATCCAACTTCAGTGAGTAATTAGGAAAACAGATGGAATGTTGGCTTTTATTTCAAAGGGAATGGAAAATAAAAGTAGGAAAATTTTGTTAAAAATAAATGAGTTACTAATCAGATCACTGTTTGAATACTGTGCATAGTTTTGGTTCCTTTATCTCAAGAAAGCTTTATGAACATTGAAAGCAGTCAAGGGATGGTTCACTAGGGTGATACCAAGTATGGAGGGACTGTCTTATGAGGAAAGGATGAGTACATTGGTCCTGTACATACTACAATTTAAAGAATAAGAGATGACCTTATTGAAGCATACAAACTTTTTAGGGGACTTAAATGGGTAGATGTAGAAAGGTTGTTTCACCTTGTGGGAGAGTTTGGGTCTAGAGAGTATAATCTTAGAATAAATGATTGTACATTTAAGACAGAAATGAAGAGGATTTTCTTTTTTGATGAACTATGTGGAATTCTTTACAGTAGAGGGCTGTCAGGGCCAGTTCATTATGTATATTCAACACTGAGATGGACAGATTTTTAATCAGACAGGGAATCAAGGGTAATGGGGAGAAGGTAGGAAAGTGGAGTTAAGGATCATGAAATCAGCCATGATCTCACTGAATAGTGGAGCAGATCTGATGGGCTGAATGGTCAACTTCCATTTTTATGACTTATGGTGTTTCTAATTCAGCCTCTTCCACTCTGTAAAATCATACACTCACCACTCAATTCTTTTAGTCCTTGAGTGCAACCCAGCCATAATCGATCACTTACCCCTGGACATGGTTAACACTAATAAGGTGCACAAAGAGCAACCCTCTCTCACTCAGTTTATGACAGCATGATAGCACAGAATCCCCAGAGACTCCCTTCTCCAGCTGCTTTAATTGTTCTGATGGTCTCTGGCAATACTGATGCATATTGTATAATCCAGAATCCCTTGTCCTTTCCTGTCTGCAACTCTTTGCCCTTTTGAACTTCATGACATCCAAAGTGACAGAATTGCAATGCTATTCTTGGGAGGCTTCTAAACCGAAACAATCTGCTCCAAACCTGACAAACAGAAAATTCTTAGAAAACCTTACTCATTCTTTCTGACCTAAATTCACATTGTGTTCTAAACTGACAAACAGAAATACAGCCTGAAATCAACACACTCAAATCAGTCTTCTACAGACCTTTCCATTTCTGACTTGTTAATCTGCAGAGTAAGCTCATGCTCATTTATGCAATTCACAGAGTCATAGAATCATACAGAGTCATACAGCACAGAAAGAGACCCTTCAGTCCAACTTGTCCACATCAACCAAATTTCCCAAACTAAATGTGTCCCATTCATCTGCATTTGACCCATAGCCTTCCAAATCGTTCCTATTCATGTACCTATCTAAATGCCTTTAAAATGCTAAAACTGTACCTGCCATTTGTTCTGGTAATTCATTCCACATACAGACAACCCACTATGAAAACTTGCCCTCCAGACTCTTTTAAATCTTTCTCCTCGCATTAAAAATTATGGCCTTTAGTTTTGAACTCCCAACCCTGGGGAAAAAGACATTGGCTATTCATCTTATCTATCAGTGGGTACAGAGGTAACACTGACCGAGTGGGTACAGATGTCACACTGGCATAGTGGGTGCAGAGGTCACATTGGCAGAGTGGGAACAAGAGGTCACACTGGCAGAGTGGATACAGAGGGCACACTGGCAGAGTGGGTACAGAGGTCACACTGGCAGAGTGGGTACAGGAGGTCACACTGGCAGAGTGGGTACAGGAGATCACACTAGCAGAGTGGTTACAAAAGTCACAGTGCCAGAATAGGTACAAAGGTGACACTGGCAGAGTGGGTACAGCAGGTCACACTGGCAGAGTGGGAACAAGACATCACATTGAAATGTTGGTACAGAGGTGACACTGGCAGAGCGGTTACAGGAGGTCACATCGGCAGAGTGGTTACAGAGGTCACATTGAAAGAGTTGGTACAGAAGTAACATTGGCAGAGTGGGTACAGGAGCTGGCACTGGCAGAGTGGATACAGAGGTCAGACTTGCAGAGTGGGTTCAGAGGTTACACTGGCAGAGTGGGTTCAGAGGTTACACTGGCAGAGTGGTTACAGAGGTGACGCTGGCAGAGTGGGTTCAGAGGTTACACTGGCAGAGTGGTTACAGAGGTGACGCTGGCCAAGTGGATACAGAGTTGACACTAGTAGAGTGGTTACAGAGGTGACACTGGCAGAGTGAGTACAGCAGGTCACACTGGCAGAGTGGGTACAGAGCTGACACTGTCAGAGTGGTTACAGGTGTCACACTGCCAGAGTGGTTACAGGAGGACACACTGGCAGAGTTGGTACAGAGGTGACACTGTCAGAGTGGATACAGAGGTGACACTAGCAGAGTGGTTACAGAGGTCACACTGGCAGAGTGGGTACAGAGGTCACATTGGCAGAGTTGGTACAGCAGGTGACACTAGCAGAGTGGTTACAGAGGACACACTGGCAGAGTAGGTATAGGAGCTGACACTGGCAGAGAGGATACAGAGGACATAATGGCAAAGTGAATACTGAGGTAATACTGGCAGGGTGGTTACAGGAGGTAACACTGGCAGAGTGGATACAGAGGTGACACTTGCTGAGTGAATACATGGTGACACTGGCTGAGTTGTTACAGGAGGTGACACTGGCAGAGTGGGTACAGAGGTGACACTGGCCACGTGGGGCAGGAGGTCACACTGGCAGAGTGGTTACAAGAGGTGACACTGGCAGAGTGGTTACAGAGGTCACACTGGAAGAGTTGGTACAGAGGTGACACTGTCAGAGTGGTTACAGAGGTCACACTGGCAGAGTGGGTACAGGAGGTGACACTGGCAGAGTGGATACAGAGGACACACTGGCAGAGTGGTTACAGACGTGACACTTGCTGAGTGAATACTTGGTGACACTGGCTGAGTTGTTACAGGAGGTGACACTGGCAGAGTGGATACAGAGGTGACACCAGCAGAGTGGTTACAGAGGTCACACTGGCAGAGTGGGTACAGAGGTCACATTGGCAGAGTTGGTACTGCAGGTGACACTGGCAGAGTGGTTACAGGAGGTGACACTGGCAGAGTGGGTACAGAGGTGACATTGGCCACGTGGGGCAGAAGGTCACACTGGCAGAGTGGTTACAAGAGGTGACACTGGCAGCATGGATACAGAGGTCACACTGGCAGAGTCGTTACAAGAGGTCACACTGGCCGAGTAGGTACAGAGGTGACACTGGCAGAGTGGTTACAGGAGGTCACACTGGCAGAGTGGATACAGGAGGTCACGCTGGCTGAGTGGATACAGGAGGTCACACTAGCAGAATGCATACAGAGATCATACTGGCAGAGTGGGAACAAGAGGTCATACTGGCAGAGTGGGGACAGAGGTGACACTGGCAGAGTAGTTACAGGAGGTCACACTGGCAGAGTGGGTACAGAGGTGACACTGGCAGAGTGGGGACAGAGGTGACACTGGCAGAGTAGTTACAGGAGGTCACACTGGCAGAGTGGGTACAGAGGTGACACTGGCAGAGTGGGTACAGAGGTGACACTGGCCAAGTGGATACAGAGGTCACACTGACAGAGTGGTTACAGAGGTCACACTGGCTGAGTGGGCACAGGAGGTCACACTGGCAGAGTGGTTACAGAGGTGACACTGGCAGAGTGAGTACAGAGGTCACACTGGCTGAGTGGTTACAGGAGGTCACACTGAAAGAGTGTATACAGAGGCCATGCTGTCAGAATGCATACAGAGGCCACACTGGCAGAGTGGGAACAAGAGGCCACCATGGCAGAGTGGGTACAGAGGTCACACTGGATAATGATTGAAAGAAAGGTTGGCAAGTCTGTTGAAATGGAAAAGATGAGGGAAGATCTTGGAAAATATTCTGAAAATAAGTGGTAGGATTTATTTATTATTGTTTGTAAGTTATCATTTGGAAAGCTGTATTTGATGCCTTAATAGCTGCATACACACATTTAACAAATTGTGGTCCAGTGTGAATGCTTCACTGTTGGGTCACAATCATTTGTGATCAAGTGGCATTTCAAATTATAACATTTGATTTCAAAAGAGGCACTGCTACCTTTGAAGTACAATTAAATGCAATAATTAAAATCAAAATGTTCTGGTAGGGTATATAGTAAACACAAGCAAGATACACCTTGAAGCCACATTTGTGTTTTAATATAATAATTTTTGAAATAACTCCACAGAGGCTGACATCCCATTGCCAAGGCAACCTTTACTTACACATACTTGACACTGGTCCAGCTTCCTCAGGGTGAGAGTAGAACCTCTGACGCCCCTGTTTATATCTGTCAGCCAGGGCTCCCTCATTGGGGGCTATTAACTATGTCCAATCAGGGAACTCATATTCTATGAGGTCCACCTGGCTGACCTTGTTTCAATCACTACAGCCCTGCCCCTTGAAGAAAAGGATGTAGGCTTGTTCCTTTTCCTGTAGCCTCTCCAGGGGAGTTTCCACACCACGTCCAGTTCTTTAGATTCAGCCTTCGATATGGGCATTGTGTACCAGATCAGAGCCTGCCTTTTCTACCCAGAGTGTCTCAGAAGAAATTAATCCTCTTCTTCTGGTACTAAAGACACACAGCTGTGACAACCGCCATGTACATCTCAGACTCCGAAGTTTCTATGAAGCTGACAAAGGGGGAGCACCCCTGGAATCTGATCGTTTTTCTGGATATCCTACGAGGCCCTGTTTGTTTTTCTCCTGTGCTATTCGGGAGTTTGCAACTTTCACTTAGTCCACATACTTGTTCAGGACTGCCTCACCAATGTAAACTTTGTACGTCACAGGACCTGACCTCACGTTAACCACGCCTGTTACCCACACTGGGCAATTTCCATGGTTTTGGACACAAACTTCTTCCCCTGACGTAAACCATCTCTTACATTTATTGGAGTCTTGGGTCTGGCATTGGCATTCCCGATCTCGTTTCACCCTTTCCCGCCAGGTCCTGGAAGATCAGATTTAACTTGTGTTGTGAAGTTGAAAGTGTGTACTGTACTTTTCAGAGTAAATACTGTCCTGTGCTGAGTTCCTACCAATACCTGATATATGACTAGATGGCAGTGTCAAAGTAGACTGGGAAATTGAAAATATATAACATTTTGGCTGTGAAATGGATACCTGAGTTGGTTACTGTTTTGAAAACAATTCAAATTTAACCAATCAGTATAATTTATGCCTCAGGATACTAAAACCCAATCGAGATTGAATTCTTTGTTTTGCCAACGTTGAACCAATGGGATGATTCAATGTTGGAGCTATGAAAAGGCAGGCATTTTGAAAGTCAGACAGAGTAATAGCCATTGAGAAAGACCAAAGACGTTGAAACATTCTCTGTCAAAGGTACATTTTATATGAAACATATTTGCAGTAAAAAAAAGATTGTGGCCCAGGGAGAACTTCAGCTCAAAGAAGAAAGACACTGATAACAGCTACTGTATAATTTTGAAATTAAGTTGCTACAATATTAATAGGTGTTTTATTGGAACTGTACATTGTTATATAATTGGAGGCAGTTAATAAGCAGTTAAGAAAAAGGGGGCGTAGAGTTGTGAATAGCTGTTTTATGGTCACTTTTAGAGTTAAAGAAGAAGCGAGATTTGAGAAGGTTTGTAGCTCAGATTGAGATTCTGGGTGTAGGTTGCTCGCTGAGCTGGAAGGCTCATTTTCAGACGTTTCGTCACCCTACTAGGTAACATCTTCAGTGATCCTCCGGACGAAGCTGAAAATGAACCTTTCAGATCAGCGAGCAAACCTACACCCAGTTAAAGAATAAACTGATATTATTTTCTTTAAATAGTGGAATGTGGGAGTTCTCTGTCATTCATATTTTAATAGGTTATGAGGTAAAGTGAACTTTTCTAGGCGTTTAGCTTAATTAACAGAGGGGCTCACTGCCATGTCGTAATATCTGGCATAATGTCTTCTCTCTATTAGCATCTCTGCTGGAGCTATCCCTACAGTTGCATGAGAGGTAGTCCGATAATCAAATAGGAATTTGGGACAGTTTAGTATTGTGTGAAGTGTAGTCTGTTTCTTTAAGCCTTCCTTCAAAGTTTGCATTGCTCTTACCACCAAAAATAATGGATGATGGATGGTACGGAACTGCCCTTAATGCCGAAAGTATTAATAGTCAAAAAGATGGTAAATGATGGCCCACTGTCGGTGACCAACACTTCTGAGAGCCCATGTATTACAAAATATTGTCTCAGCTTTTCTTCATTGACCCTGTGTTTGACAAATAAATTCAATGCACATTCAAATATTTTGAGGGTGTCCACAATGACTAACTACTTTGAGCCCATGAATGGACTGGGCATTGTCAATGTGCAACAATGTGCAATGGACGCCATTTTGTGGCACATTTCTTGTCTTTCCTGAAGAAACCATCGAAACAGAATTTATAACTGAGCTTGTTTACAAGTTTCTGCTCTAGCCTGACCTTGCAGCTGTGCTCTGTATAACTATAGATAATTACTTCTTTCTGTATGAAGCCATTGTCTAGCAAAAATACTAACGCTTGCTTGTTGTTTACTAATTTGCATAAACAAAGGGCTGAAGCTGCGCAAATGGCCTATGCCTGCCTATTATCCTGTAGTCAACAGACAGTTAATGGTAAGAGTATAAAATGGGTGAACCTCTGTAGTCAGTTTGGAGAACGATGTGGTTCCATTCATTCATAATGCTATCCATAACTCTCCCTGTGAGATATCATGCAATAAATGGGTAATTACTCAAGCTTTTGAAATTCATTTCAACCTTGTAAAATGGGATAGACTGAATGTAGCGCAAATGACAGTCTCGTATATTTGTCTGAACCCATATGGGTATTAATCATCACGCTCTTCCGGGAATCCTCATCTAACCACAACTGTGGGTACACATGGTTCATGTCCAGCTTCGTGAAGGGCAGCTTCCCCCTCCTCCCCCCAACCCCCCCAACCACACAACCCCCCCCAACTGCACCCCCCCCCCCACCTCCCCACCTCCCCACCTCACACTCTGCCAGTTTTGCATAAAAATTCTCAATGTGAGAGGCAGGGTATTTATCCAGCTGTGAAGACTGGTTTACTGTTTGTTTAAATTCCACACAAACGCATCCCAAACTGTCACAATCAGTATGACCGGAGCTGCCATTTCACAAACTGCACTGTTTTGATGATTCCTTCACTTTCCAGCCTATGGATGTCTGCCCTCACTTTTGCCCATGAGGCAAATGGCACTGGGCAGTCCTTATGGAATCGTGGAATTGCTTCCTGGTCAACATGCAAAGTGGCCTTGGCTCCTTTGATAGTCCCTAGACTTTCCTGAAAAGCTTCTCAATATTTAACTATAGAATTCCTACAGTGTGGAAACAGGCTATTCGGCTCAATGAGTCCACACTGACCTGAAGAGCACCCCACCCAGACCCATCCCGCTATCCCAGTAACCTTCCATTTCACATGGCCACCACACTTAACCTGCACATCTCTGAACTCTATGGGTAATTTAGTATGGCCAATCCACCAAAGCTGCACATCTTTGGACAGTGGGAGAAAATCCATGCAGGCACAGGGAAAACATGCAAACTTAATACAGACAGTCACCTGAGGGTGGAACCGAACCTGGGTCCTTGGTGCGGTGAAGCAGCCGTGATGACCACTGAGCCACTATGCTACCCACATTTGAATAGGATTTCACTCAATTAGCCATTTTCTAAATGAAAAAATATTGAGTCAATTAACATGAATCTTTCTCAACCAAATTTGCCCCATCAGGTTTGGGCCTAAGACTTTTTGCTACTGGTAACTGAACAAGCTGTTTCTCATAAGAGACCAGAAATGAAGTTGTCCCCTCAATATTAAAGATTCCCTGATAGAGTTTCCCAGTCTGACCGAGGTCTTGCGCAAACTTAACAGTGGGAATCCACAGAGAATTTTGTAGAAGACTGGATCCACAATCACTGACACAGCCGCACTGGTATCGACCCCCATTAGAATCAGGTGACTATTTAACCAGATGTTTATTTTAATCCGTTCTGATTTGGAAGTTGCTGAGCAATTCAATTGTATCAAACCAAATGTAGCTTGACTTTCCAGGATGCGCTGTCTCCTAGATATTGGATCAGAGTTGTCTTATTCCATTTAGTTCCGGTGAGACTCTTTTGCTATCTCATAAGTCCACATGTATCAGCAACAACTACAATGGCTTGCGAACCCAGAATCTGAGGAAGTTGTTAACTGTTTATCTGAGGATTGACCTTGTTGTGGGATTTTGCAGTGGGCTGATCGAGAGTCCCTCCGTTCAGGATAAGTCATGAGTGAGACTATGTAATTGCCTAAGTGTTAGACTGACGAGAGTGTCCATGTCAATCAGAATACTTGTAATTTAAGCTCCATTTGTTGTATTTTCCAATGATAAATCCAGTTGTAGGGTCTGGATGTAGGTCTGTCCACTGATCTGGAATGTTTGTTTTCAGATGTTTCATCACCATGCTAGGTTTACATCATCAGTGAGCCTCAGGATGGAATCCAGAGGCTCACTGATGATGTTACCTAGTGTGGTGATGAAACGTCTGAAAACAAAACCTCCAGCTCAGTGAACAAACCGACATCCAAAACCTCAAACTGAGCTACAAATCTTCTCAAAACTTGATAGTTGTAGTGTCTGTTTGAAGTCCAGATGGGTTTCAGCTAGTATGCACTTTTGTATAGTTACATCATTAATCCCACATATCAACTGGTCTCTCAATATCTCATTAAGGGTTAAACCAAAGTCATTTGCCTCTGCCAATCACCTGAACCTCATCAAAACTCCCAACATGAATTCCCTTAATTCTCGAACTGCTGAATAAAAGTGATACCATCTCCGGGTTAGAGGAGACTTGGGGTCATAACATTCTTTAACTAAATATAACAACTGTTGAAAGCCTTTAGTATCTAGGGCCTTAGGAATCATTAGGCTCCTCATAACCGAGAAAGCTGTGGGTCCACAAGCAGTCAGGAAAATTACTCATTCTTTTTCATCTGTCCCAATGTCATTGCCTGGAAAAAATAACACATTCTTTTCACACCCTGGGCCCAGTCTTCGATGCAAGGATTGAATGGGTCAAGCATCTTAAATATTAGCATGATGCCAGAAATGCTTGCCCCAACTCAAAGATGAGTGTTGCAAGTAAATTTCTTTGGCGGCATATTTTTTTCTCTTTTTTTGTATAGGTTGGATGTGATCAAGGTGGATTCATCTTGTAATTTCATTCCACCAGTGGCACATTAATACTGAAATAACACCACACAGACCAGTATCCCATCACCAAGTCCCCGTTTACTTATATATGGAGAGTCCTGGACACTGATCCAGCTCCCTCAGAGCCAGCCCTCAGAGTGAACAGAACCTCTGACCCTCCTGTTTATATCTGTCAGCCAGGGCTCCCTGAATGGACCAGATTAACAGCCTCAATCAGGTAACTTATATTCTGAGATCCACTTGGCTGGCCTCATTAGAATCACTGCATTTTTAAAATCTTGATCTTGCAATCTGTTCCACTTTACAATGTTGTCTCTTTGTCTTGATTCTAATTAGAATGTGAAAAAGCAGCTCATTTCTTTCTTCCACTTGGTGTCTGATCCATGATGCTCTGGAAGAGTTCAGAAGCTCAGTGCACTCCCAACCTCTTGTACTGGTGCAGCTCTTTGTATTCTTGAATGGTGAATGGTTCCTTGTTCATGTCAGTAATTTCAATTGCAAATATGTATTTGACAGATCTATCGTAATGAGTACTTCCCATTGACTGAATCAAAAAAAAACAAATCTTTCGTGCTGGCAGTGGGTCAGTACTATTTTCAATCACTTTATTTACCATATGTTGCTAATCTCCACAAAACTGACACAGCTCCATCTGGCCTTTGAACAAAAATAACACTGCTCTTCAGCTTCTTAATAGTCCCATTTCTTTGTAACCTGTCTGACTGTTTACTGACTGCTTCTCACTGTGCGTCACACACTGGCTCAGCCCCACAAAATATCAGCTGTGCATTTACCTTCATCATGACTTCAATCCTGTAATGCTTAATTTCATCATTCGGTCCTCTCTGTCCCAAAGTGATTTTGTCTTCCATTAATATTTTCTCAAGGTCAAACATACCTCTTACTGATTCCCACCTTTTACTGACTCAGTTTGATCTCCCTGAGCCAATTCTTTGCCATCAGGGAGACTTTGTCACCTCCAACTGCTACCAACAGCAAGTAACAGGAGTCATCATGGTATTCAACCTCAACATAAACTTGTTCAACTTCCAATTTCATTTTAAGGTAGCCCCTCCTCCTGTCCCTCACTTTTGACTGTTTGCATGCTCCGAATGGGTTGTGTGTGTTAATTATACATTGGAAATGCCACTGACATACTTGAAGTGGTTAATAGATGATTTGGTGATAGATAGAGACCATTCAGAGCACTTCTGGATTTAAAAAAGAAAAACACTATCTTGGCCTGACACTGAAACTGTTATTAGAATAGTCAGCCTGTTGCACACCAGTTTTGCATAAAGAAATACAACACAGGGACTTACTAAATTTAAAATTGCAATTTCTTTTCGTGGATATATTTTAGGAATATAGAAGAAATTATTCAGCCTTGGGAAATACCAAATTTTGAAATATATTATAAAAGTAAAAAAAATATACTTTGCAATGTTTTATTTCCATTCCTCCTGAAGGTGTAAATGGTGAGCTTGGAATCTCACTAATTAGTATCGATTAGTTGCATGCATATACATTTCATTATTAGCCCAATTTCCCTCCTTTCTGCCCAATTCCTCTCTCCTTCAGAGAAAATAGGTGTGTCAATTCTCATCCGAAGGGTCACCCAGCAGCAACAGCTGATTGGTTACTTCTGTGGAACTTCAGCCAACTTTATATTCACCATCATCTCCCTGCATGCTCCAAAGTCACCATCCACTTCCATCCTTCCTCCATGCCAGTGTGCATTAGCAAACCACCAGACTTAACCCATCATCATGGATACTTTCAGAATGATTCACACACTGTTTTAAGCTTTCACCTTGGGGTTCACAGAGACTTACAATTTGCATGCTCCTGTTGAATCACTTCTGGTGCAAGGACACGTGTATCGACACAGGATGCATGTTATGGCTGTTGGCTTCAAAGTGATCGCTTCACTTGTGTTTACCTGCAGGTTAGGACCCCTGCTGTTCTTCACCTACATTCCCTGCAATCAGCCCTACCCCAGCTCAGAACAACACTCTCACAGACCTGCAAAGGACCCCTGCTGTTCTTCATCCGGCCTATCACCCTCACCTTGACCTCCTTCCACCTATCACATCTCCATCGCCCCTCCCCCAAGTCCCTCCTCCCTACCTTTTATCTTAGCCTGCCTGGCACTCTCTCCTCATTCCTGATGAAGGGCTTATGCCCGAAATGTCGAATTTCCTATTCCTTGGATGCTGCCTGACCTGCTGTGCTTTAACCAGCAACACATTTTCAACTGTGATCTCCAGCATCTGCAGACCTCATTTTTTACCTGCAGGTTGCCAACCTGTGGTTTGTATTGTTTCTTTTCCTTCATTCAGAGCTAACTGATTCCAACTTCTCTAATTTACATTGCTTTTTAGTGAAGAAGGAAAGGCAGACAGCCCGTCATGGTCAGGCACATTAAACATGCAAGGGACTGAACACTTGCTGCACAGCACTCTATCTTGTCAATGTCACACTTAGTGTGTGTCAGTAGCTTATACGACAAACACACTGGATGTGCTTCAACCAATGATCATGTCCGAATGTCAAAGGGACCAGAGTGGGTTAAGGAGGACTATAGTAAGGGTGTAGGTTTGCTCGCTGAGCTGTAGGTTTGATATCCAGACGTTTCATTATCTGGCAAGGTAGCATCATCAGTGGTGACCTCCAAGTGAAGCGAAGCTGTTGTCTCCTGCTTTCTATTTATATGTTTGTCCTGGATGGGGTTCCTGGGGTTTGTGGTGATGTCACTTCCTGTTCATTTTCTGAGGGGTTGATAGATGGTATCAAGATCTATGTATTTGTTTATGGCGTTGTGGTTGGAGTGCCAGGCCTCTAGGAATTCTCTGGCATGTTGTTGTTTAGCCTGTCCCAGGATAGATGTGTTGTCCCAGTCGAACTGTTGGTTTTTTCATCCATGTGTAGAGCTACAAGGGAGAGAGGGTCATGTCTTTTTGTGGCTAGCTGGTGTTCGCGTATCCTGGTGACTAACTTTCTTCCTGTTTCTCCTAAGTAGTGTTTGTAGCAGTCCTTGCATGGAATGACATTGGTTTTGTCCATGGGTTGTACTAGGTCTTTTAAGTTTGTTAGTTTTTGTTAGAGAGTGTTGGTGGGTTTGTGTGCTACTAGGATTCCGAGGGGTCTTAGTAGTCTGGCTGTCATTTCTGAAACTTCTTTGATGTATGGTAAGGTGGTTAGGGTTTCTGCCTGTGTTTGGTCTGCTTGTTGTGGTTTGTTCTTGAGGAATCTGTGCACTCTATTTTTTGAGTATCCGTTCTTCTTGAATACGTTGTATAGGTGGTTCTCCTCTGTTTTCCAAAGTTCGTCTGTGCTGCAGTGTGTGGTGGCTTGTTGGAATAGTGTTCTGATACGGCTCTGTTTGTGTGTGTTGGGATGGTTGCTGGTGTAGTTAAGTACTTGGTCAGTGTTTGTCGGTTTTCTGTATACGCAGGTTTGTAGTTCTCCGTTGTCCTTTCTTTCGACTGTGACGTCCAGGAATGCGTGTTTGTTGTCGGTTTCTTCCTCCTTGGTAAACTTTATGCCTGTGAGGGTGTTGTTGATGATGTTAAATGTCTCTTCCATCTTGTTTCGTTTTGTGGTGACAAAGGTGTCAGCTATGTAGCGGACCCAGATGTTTGGTTTGATGGTGGTAGGGCTGTTTGTTCTAGTCTTTGCATTACCACTTCTGCTATGAATCCTGATAGCGGAGATCCTATGGGTGTGCCGTTGGTTTGTTTGTAGATTATATTGTTGAAGGTGAAGTGGGTGGTGAGGCACTGGTCCACTAGCTTCATGATGTTTTCGTTGGTAATGTGATTGATGGTGGTTGGTGTGTGTGTGATGGTCTCTTCTAAAAGTGTGGTAAGTGTTTCTTTTACCAGGTCGATGTTGATGGAGGTGAACAGTGCTGTGACGTCGAATGAGATCATTGTTTCATCTTCCTCTATTTTGGTGTTTTTGATGATTTTTAGGAATTCCTGGGTGGAGTTGATGGAATGCTGGAATCTGTGGGCGGCACGGTGGCACAGTGGTAAGCACTGCTGTCTCACAGCACCAGAGACCCGGGTTCAATTCCCGACTCAGGCGACTGACTGTGTGGAGTTTGCATGTTCTCCCCGTGTCTGCGTGGGTTTCCTCCGGGTGCTCCGGTTTCCTCCCACTGTCCAAAGATGTGCGGGTCAGGTGAATTGGCCATGCTAAATTGCCCGTAGTGTTAGGTAAGGGGTAAATGTAGGGGTATGGGTGGGTTGCGCTTCGGCGGGTCGGTGTGGACTTGTTGGGCCGAAGGGCCTGTTTCCACACTGTAAGTCTAATCTAATCTTCTACTTGGGTATTCCAGTCTTGCATGTAATTCTTTGGCCAGTCTGTAAGCTGGTGTTCTGGGTAGTGAGACCGTGGATCTGAGGAGGGCTCCTGGTTTATGGATTTTTGGTAGTCCGTAGAATCGTGGGGTGTTGGTCCCGTCTGGTTGCATTTTTTGGAATTCCGTCTTGTTTAATTGTCCGGAATTGAGTAATTTTTTTTAGGAGATATATAAATTTGTTTCCTAGTTGTGTGGTCGGGTGTAGCGCCACCTTTTGGTAGGTGTTGGTGTCTGTGAGTAGTGCATTGGCTTTCTCTATGTAGTCCCTTCTGTTCAGGATGACTGTGAGCCAACCCTTGTCTGCAGGTAATATAGCGATGATTTTGTCTTTTTGAGGTTTTCTAGGGCTTTCTTTTCTTGTGTGTTCAGTTTGTTTCCTTCCCTCTTTCTGCTCAGAGTAGGTGCAACTGTCTGTCTGATCATTTGTTGTGTTTCTTCCGTGAGGTTGTTGTCCTTCAATGTGGTTTCTAATGCCGCTAGGAAATCCTTCTTGTCAGCGTCTTGGTAATTGAAATTTAGTCCTTTGACTAGTACCGCTTCTTCTGTGTCTGATAGGGTCCAGTCTGATAAGTTCTTTATCCATGCCTCTGTGTTTTCGGTTTTGTCTTTGTTTGTCAGTTTGTCCAGTTTTTTTCTTCAGGTCCCGATTTTTCTTTATCTGTGTTTGTCGTTGTTTGGTGTTTTTGGCTCATTCTACCATGTCTGTCCATTCTTGATTTGTTGCTTGTTTGAATAACGGTTTTTGGCGTGCAATTTCCCGGTTGTATTTTCAGAGTCTGTGGTGGCGTCATTGATGAGTTCTCGGAGCATTCTGCGGCCGTTTCGTTCTGTTAAACTTCTGGCTTGAGGTGTTTTTATCAGTGGTTTATATTGGAGACATTTTGGCAGTACTTGTTTTCTTAAACATTCATGCAGGGAGTACAGTTGTTCTCGGGTGGAACTCTCTCAGATGGCATCCCTTTCCCATCTTCGGACAAGTTGTAGCATGTTGCGCCCATAGGTTTTTGCAAGATTTGTGAAGGTTTGTAGCTCAGGTTGAGGTTTAGGGTGTAGGTTTGCTCACTGAGCTGTAGGTTTGATATCCAGATGTTTCTTTACCTGGCAAGGTAACATCATCAGTGGTGACCTCCAAGTGAAGCGAAGCTGTTGTCTCCTGCTTTCTATCTATATGTTTGTCCTGGATGGGGTTCCTGGGGTTTGTGGTGATGTCATTTCCTGTTCGTTTTCTGGGGGGTTGATAGTTGGTATCTAGATCTATGTGTTTGCTTATGGCGTTGTGGTTGGAGTGCCAGGCCTCTAGGAATTCTCTGGCATGTTGTTGTTTAGCCTGTCCCAGGATAGATGTGTTGTCCCAGTCGAACTGTTGGTTTTTTCATCCATGTGTAGAGCTACAAGGGAGAGAGGGTCGTGTCTTTCTGTGGCTAGCTGATGTTCGCGTATCCTGGTGGCTAACTTTCTTCCTGTTTGTCCTCCGTATGGTCAGTTGGAGCTGGATCCACAATCAAACAGAGTTTATAATCTGGATTTTGCTCATGATCAAATTTAATTTCTCTTTGGGGGCAGATGTAAATTTTAAAATGTTATGTCCTATTGTAGGTAATTGTCTTAATCATATTTCTGTTGACTCAGTGATGTCGCCATAAGTGACATGTCAATTGACAGGGCATTTTATTTTCCAAAAATAAACAATAAAAATGATGGTCAAAATCAACTGATTCCTGATTCAGGGGTTTTGGCCGAAACGTTGATTTTCCTGCTCCTCAGATGCTGCCTGACCTGCTGTGCTTTTCCAGCACTACTCTAATCTAGACTCTGATCTCCAACATCTGCAGTCCTCATTTTTGCTTAGTAAAAGTGATGGTCTCAAGTCATCATGACCGTGCAATATTTCACACTAACTGCTTCAGTGTCATGTCAGTCCTATGTTTGGATACTAACTTGAAAGTCTTGTCCGGGTTGACCCAGGGTTTCTGAATCCGTTTGCTTAACTGACAGTGGAAGCCATTGCTTTGGAATTGCTGCACTTTGACACTGAACTGTAGGCATGCAAGACCAAGCCCAGTGAGATTCAAGTCTGGCTGTTTTGTGTCAATTGGATGCAATCAAGGTGGATTCATGTTGAATTTCATTCCCCCAGTGGCGTGTTAATACTTTGACTCTACACTATATATAATAATTTTATCTACACTAGATAAAATTACATATCAGAAGACCATAAGAACTAGGAGCAGGAGTAAGCTGCCCGCCCCTTCAAGCCTGCTCTGCCATTCAATACAATCATGGCTGATCTTTTCATGGGCTGAGCTCCACTTACCCACCCTCCCACTGTAACCCTTAATTCCTTGACTGATCAAAAATTTATCTATCTTAGCTTTAAAAACATTTACTGAGGAAGTCTCAACTACTTCACTGGGCAAGGAATTTCAGATGGCTATTCCTAAAGGAGGCGTGACATTGGCTTTCTTGTAGAGCCTCCATGATACCACGTGTAAGGGCAGGGTGTAATGCTTCACTGTGGTTGATGTGAGGGCACGGGCATACCGTTATTGATTTGCTATTCTATTTGTGACATTCCTCATAGATTATTGTCGGATTTTGTCACTGCAATTGTTGCATTCCTTGTGATCTTGTTGCACAGGCTAAGACAGTGTCAAAGAAGACAGTAGATTAGATTAGATTACTTACAGTGTGGAAACAGGCCCTTCAGCCCAACAAGTCCACACCGACCCACCGAAGCGCAACCCACCCATACCCCTACATTTACCCCTTACCTAACACTACGGGTAATTTAGCATGGCCAATTCACCTGACCCGCACATCTTTGGACTGTGGGAGGAAACCGGAGCACCCGGAGGAAACCCACGCAGACACGGGGAGAACGTGCAAACTCCACACAGTCTGTCGCCTGAGTCAGGAATTGAACCCGGGTCTCAGGCACTGTGAGGCAGCAGTGCTAACCACTTCATTCACAGGATGAAGATATCACTGGCTAGGCTGGGTTTTATTGCCCTAAGGGCAGTTCAGAATCAACCACCTTGCTGTGGGACTGGAGTCACATGTAAACCAGACCAGGTAAGGAAGGCAGTTTCCTTCCCTAAAGGACATTAGTGAACCCAATGGGTTTTTCCAACAATCAACAATGGATTCATGGTCATCATTAGATTCTTCATTCCAGATTTTTAATTGAGTTAAAATTTCACCATCTGCTGTGACAAGATTTGAACTGGAGTCTCCAGAATGTTGTTATCTGGGTCTCTGGATTAACCACTAGGCCATTACCACCTCACAAGAGATAGTGTTGTCAGCAAGCCCAGCTAGAACAGTAAAAGACATTGGCTGCTATACAGGCACAGAAGGTAAAACCAGTGCATGAAGACCCTGTGAAGAATGGTCAGATTTCACATCTACAAGCTGTGCTGCCATTATCTACAGCTCTCAGGAATACCATGTAGATACAGACAAAACAGGACTCAGCCGTGTTCACCAAACTGTGCTACATGCTGGAGCAGCCTTTAACTCTGAAAGGAAGGGCTGGCCATGCCATCCCAGTGACTCTCCTTCAACTTTTATGCCAGCAGCTCATCCCAAGGAACAACATGGGATCATTTGTGGAGGCATTCTAGGAGTGACCATGATGTGTATGTGCTTAGAAACTTGGGCCATATAAGGATGCTTTGTAAGATACAAGGGGAATTCCATCCAAACATGGCTGAGAATACCAATAGGAAACCCTCAGACTGACATAACAAAGGCACAATTTTGCCCATGCTTCCAACAAGGGCATGGTAAAACAGACAATAGACATCCTTAAAATGTGGTTATGGTGCCAGAATCATTCCAGTACAACCCAGAAAAGCTGCATGACATTGCAATGGCATCTTGCGTCCTTCACACTGGACCTACCGATAGAGGAATGTCTGAGGTACAAAAAAAATAGGCACCATCAGCAATTCTTTCAGAATGGATCAACTGAAATCCAACAGAAGTTCATGGTGGCTAACATGATACCTGAACAGAAAGCAAAAATCAGCATGAAGGTTATGATGAGACCAGATCTGAATTCTGCTTACAGCAAATCTGTGTGGCTTAAGTGTTAAAGGTTAAAGGAAACACAGTTGGTCTCACCAGGAAGAAGGCTCACGATGTTTCTACTGGTAGACAATGATAAAAGCATTGGTGCCAACAGTTAGACCTGTTGAGAAGACTAAAAGAATGTTAGTTCCAGGAAGGTGTGGAAAATCTCCAGTTATCAATGGTTATGCACTGCTGCCTCACAGCGCCAGAGACCCGGGTTCACTCTCCGCCTCAGGCAACTGTCTGTGTGGAGTTTACACATTCTCCCCCTGTCTGTGTGGGTTTCCTCCGGGTGCTCCAGTTTCCTCCCACAGTCCAAAAATGTGCAGGTTAGGTGAATTTTGGCCATGCTAAATTGCTAGTAGTGTTAGGTGAAGGGGTAAATGTAGAGGAATGGGTCTGGGTGAGTTGCTCTTCGGCAGGTCAGTGTGGACTTGTTGGGCCAAAGGGCCTGTTTCCACACTGTAAATAATCTAATCTAATGGTTATACATTAAATTGCCCACTTCCTTCCATGATAGAATAGAGTTTGAATCTAAAGGTTAACTGACTAACATGGATATAAGGCCCATGTGATTCATATTGATATGGACATGAGCTTAAGATGGAAAGGATACCTAAGGAGCAACTTGTAGGATCAGATTCCAGGCTTTCAAAAAGACATCATTGAAACTCAAAGACAAAGCTGGACTGTCAAGATCACAGACAGAGAGAGAGGGTATAAGTGGATAGCTGAGCATTTGTTGTGCAGGAGTGGGTATAGGAGGTCTTGCTTCAAAGGAAAATAATGACCTTGTGATGATTAAGAATGAGACTGGGAGATTCCCTTCACTTGAGCAAGATGGAAGATCTCAAGGAAAATATTTGACCTTGACCTGAGATTAAGTATGACCAGCTGCCAAAGGAGATGAACTGAAGTCAACCCTTAGAAGGAGAGATTTATTTTGAACTAATTCTGGGAGAACTGAATTTTACCATTAGGTACAATATAAAGTATAATCATTAATTGAGACTTCTGATTGTGTTAAAATTAATAAGGGAAAAGTTCTGTTCTGTTGTTAAACTACAAGCTGCTAACATCAATAGTATCTAGTCAATGCAATTTTCTAGTTTTCTGTTGCAATTTCAATTATCAAAAAATTAAAATCTTGTCCCAACGCATGAAGATATATTATTTTCTCCATTCAATAATGTGTTATGTCTTGCTGAATTGCCCGTGAACAATACTCATGTGCATAAAACAATATTTTAAACATCAAAATCTTCCTTTTCTAAAAGTGTGATGCAACGTTCTTTGGTTCTCAATTTCTTAAGTTAAATGTAAAAATAAATTCCATCCTCGCCCCATCCTATTTTTCTGATGTATACTGAAGCGAGTTTTGATGTATACAAATCAACAAAACAGAATAAAGTACTTGGACTAGAGCCTGTGCCAATCTCCATGTTATAGGTGCATCTGTTGTTGACAGAATTAGTAAGAGTGATCACCATACAGTGCAGTTGGTGAAAAAGTCTCAGCTTCATACAAAAGATACAGCCTATCTCATTAAGTGACATAATCACACTGTGAAATGGGATTTCAAGGAACAGATCTAACAGCTTGCAACTGAATATCCATTAATCACAGTGTGATTATCATCAACAGAATTTTATTCAAACAGTGTTTAGCCCAATAACCAAGTTTATCCTTCATTTAACCACAACCTTAAGCCAATAGACCAATCATGAGCTGATCAGGAGTGTTGATGTTCAATTGCATTACTATTGTCAAATCTCCCGCAGTTAACATCCTTTGGATTACATTGACCAGAAACCAAACTGGACTTGTCATATAAATGGGAGATCCACAAGAGCAGGTCAAAGACTTGGAATTCTTTGATAAATGACTTAATTCTTAAGTTGCCTGGTGTTCCTTCACAATTTCCAAGGCACAAGTCAGGTGTTCAGGACCAGACCAGACCCCCCTCAAAATATTTCAAGAAAGTAGTCCAGGCCCTAACTTTGTGAATTGTTTGAAGCAGGTGTAGAGTGGATATTTGAGTAGTGATGCAGCTGGCCCAACCAATTAGTTTCAAACAAAACAGAAATTATCCACAAGATTACTGAATGAAACACAAATAAAAGAGAACAGAATACAGATTAACATAACCTATCCCAAAAACCCAACAGATCATCCCAATTTACTGGTGCTGTTCTAAATCTCTGCAACGATCCCCATAAACACCCCTTGGCAAAAAAGGTAAAATCAATCGCAGGGTCTTATGGGAGAGATGTCGGAGAGAGGGAAGATTAGCATGGAGATGTTTCTTTGCCCAGCCACCTCAAAAACTGCTTGCTCTGAACAAACTAAACCAAACCCGAGAAAAACAATCTGAGCTGGGATAAACCACTCCCCCTTTCCTTGTACAAGTGTCTTTTTTATTAAAAAAAAGCTTAAAAACTTCCTCAACCCAGACTTGTTGGAACCTGTGTCTCATGAAACACTTCCGAAATAAATCAAAGACAACACAACCTTATTAAAGGGACAGTATTGTCACAGAGGCAGAGAACAAACCTCCACTAACACTCAAGAGACTCAACACCACCAAGGCTAAACTAGCCTGCTTAATCAATCTGAAGAAGGACCTGAAATGTTAACTTTGATTTGACTCCACACATCCTGCCAGATCAGCTGAGCTTTTCCGGCAATTTCTGTTTTGTTTTCCGATTTCCAGCGTACACAGTTCTTTCGGTTATTTTACTTAATTAACAACTTATCCTCCACATTAAATATTCACTCTTTCTGCCACTGATGCACTGTGGATGTCTGTAGCATATACAAGATGCAGTGTTACAACTCAGCAGCACCTTCCAAATCTGCAACTTCTGCTAACTCGATGAATGAGGGCAGCAGGCTGGTGGGAGCTTCACCACTTCAAAATTCCTCTCCAACTCACACAATCTTGACTTGGAACTGTCTCCTTGTTCCTTCAGTGTTACTGGATCATAAACCTGGAACCCCTTTCCCAACATTACTGTGAGCACACCGACACCAGAAAGAGCGCAGCAGTTCAAGAAGATAGTTCACCATCTGTTTCTCGGGGGAAATTAAGGATCTGGCACAAACACTGGCCTTGCCAGCAACACCCTGATCCCATGCATGAATATAAAAAAGTGGAATGGCTGCTAATCAGTCTTTCTGATCAGAAGTCTGTTTCACTGTAGACGTGCCAATCTGAGTAAACTAAGTAATGATGTTGGCACTGGCACAAACAACTTTGCTTTGTCTGTTATTATTTGCCCAGAGTACCTAATCTATCACAGTTTTAACTATGTAGAGGGTATTATTATTGATTTATACCTCTCACCAATTTTATCTTAATCGAATGAGTATAGGATTCACAAACTGCAGCAATTATTCATTCTCTTTATGTGCTGCAAATAGAAAAGCTTACATTTATATAGCACCTCTCATTACCTCAGGACATTCCAAACTACATCAGAGCCAATTACTTCTGAAGTGCAAGACATGAAATGTGGCAGTTAGTTTGCTCACAGAAAGTGCCCACAAACAGATCTGCAATAATGATCATGATTTGGAGATGCCAGTGTTGGACTGGGGTGTACAAAGTTAAAAATCACACAACACCAGGTTATAGTCCAACAGATTTAATTGGAAGCACACTAGCTTTCGGAGCAACAATCACCTGATCAGGGACAATCACCTGATGAAGGAGCGTCGCTCCGAAAGCTAGTCTGTTTCCAATTAAACCTGTTGGACTATAACCTGGTGTTGTGTGATTTTTAACTTTGCAATAATGATGTTTGTGACAATTTTTATTGCACACCTGACATGTAAATAGAGAACCTGTGTATCTATGATCTCTTTCTCATCTTCAATATCAATGTGCTGGATTGTGCATTTAGGTTTCACCTGTCAAAACAAATACAGATTCAACTCTCAAAGCAAAGATATGGGGATGCTGGTGTTGACAAAGTCAGAAGTCACACAGCACCATGTTATAGTCCAACTGGTTTATTTGAAATCACAAGCATTTGGAGCATTGCTCCTTCATCACAAAGTTAAAAATCACACAACACCAGGTTATAGTCCAACAGGTTTAATTGGAAGCACAATAGCTTTCGGAGCGACGCTCCTTCATCAGGTGATAGTGGAGGGCTCGATCGTAACACAGAATTTATAGCAAAAATTTGCAGTGTGATGTAACTGAAATTATACATTGAAAAATTGATTGCCTGTTAAGCTTTCATCTGTTAGAATACAGTGATAGTTTCACTTCTTTCATGTGTAAATCACAAAACCATTTTTTAAAAAAGTTGCATTCTCAGGTTAGCTGTTAACAATGGTGATAGCTAGACAATATGTTGAAGGTGTTAGCCCCCTGTGTTCTCTGTCTATACCATGATGTTTAGATTGATTCTAATCTAAAAAGTGAGATAACGGAGTTTTACATAAATTCATGCAGTTTTTGAGCTCAGAGTTCTACATGAATGCATGCAGTTTTTGAGTAAAATACAATGTAACCCTGCAAGTACAAATTCACCCCACAAGATATATGTGTGCATGTGGGTCTTTGTCCGTCTGTGTGTGTATGTGTCTGTCTGGGTTGGGGTTGAGTGTGAGAATGTGTGTGTGTGTGTGTGTGTGTGTGTGTGTGTGTGTGTGTGTGGTGAGTGTGGAGTGTCTTAAGTCTGTGAGGGTGTGGAGTCTTCAGCACCACACTCTACCGCAAACCCACAGACAGCCTCACAATGCTATACTTCTCCAGCTTCCACCCAAAACATATTAAAACAGCCATCCCCTATGAACAAGTCCTACGCATACACCGGATCTGCTCAGATGAGCGTGGGTTTCCTCCGGGTGCTCTGGTTTCCTCCCACAGTCCAAAGATGTGCGGGTCAGGTGAATTGGCCATGCTAAATTGCCCGTAGTGTTAGGTAAGGGGTAAATGTAGGGGTATGGGTGGGTTGCACTTTGGTGGGTCGGTGTGGACTTGTTGGGCCGAAGGGCCTGTTTCCACATTGTAAGTAATCTAATCTAATGAGGAGGAACGTGACGGACACCTGGAAGTACTCAGGGATGCCCTCACAAGAACGGGGTACAATGCTCAACTCATCGACCGCCAGTTCCGCTGTGCCAAAGCAAGGAACTGTAATGACCTCCTCAGGAGACAGACACGTGCTGCAACCAACATGGTACCTTTCCCAGGAGCTGAGAAATTACACCATGTTCTTCGTGACCTGCAACACATTATCAATGAGGATAAGCACCTCACCAAGACCTTCCCCACACCTCCACTCTTTGCCTTTAAACAACCGCCAAACTTCAAACAGATCGTTGTTCGTAGCAAGCTGCCCGGTTCTCAGGACAACTCCATGCAACCCTGTCATGGTAGACACTGCAAGACGTGTCAGAGTGTGGACATAGATGCCACCATTACGCGTGGGAACAACTCCCACTTTGTACATGGCAGGTTCTCATGGACTCAGCCAACGTTGTCTATCTTACGTTGCAGGCAAGGATGCCCGGAGGCATGGTACATGGGGGAAACCGAGCAAAGGCTATGACAACGGATGAATGGGCACCGCACAACAATTGACAGACAGGAGTGTTCCCTCCCAGTTGGGGAACACTTCAGTGGTCCAGGACATTCAGCCTCGGACCTTCGGGTGACTATCCTCCAAGGTGGACTTCGGGACAGGCAGCAGAGAAAAGTGGCCGAGCAGAGGCTGATAGCTAAGCTCGGTACCCATAGGGAGGGCCTCAACCGGGACCTTGGGTTCATGTCACATTACAGGTGACCACCATTGCACTACACACACACACACAGACACTCCTACACACATACACACGGACACACACGCACACACACAGGCACTCCTATACACACATACACATGGACACACATACACACAGATGCGCACACAGACACCCACGCACACCTTTACAGACACACACACTCCCACACTCACACATGCACCCCCTCACAGACTTAAGACACTCTGCACTCACTACACACACATACATACACTTTCTCACACTCACAACCCCCAACCCAGACACACACACACACACACACACACACACACACACACACACACACACACACACACACACGGACAAAGACCCACATGCAGACATACATTTTGTGGGGTGAATTTGTACTTGCAGAGTTATATTGTACTTTGTTCAAAAACTGCATGCATTCATGTAGAACTCTGAGCTCAAAAACTGCATGAATTTATGTAAAACTCCGTTATCTCACTTTTTAGATTAGAATCAATCTAAACATCATAGCATAGACAGAGAACACAGGAGGCTAACACCTTCAACATATTGTCTAGCTATCACCATTGTCAACAGCTAACCCGAGAATGCAACTTTTTAAAAAAATGTTTTGTGATTTACTCATGAAAGAAGTGAAACTATCACTGTATTCTAACATGCAATCAATGTTTCAATGTATAATTTCAGTTACATCACACTGCAAATTTTTGCTATAAATTCTGTGTTAGGATTGAGCCCTCCACTATCACCTGATGAAGGAGCATCGCTCCGAAAGCTAGTGTGCTTCCAATTAAACCTGTTGGACTATAACCTGGTGTTGTGTGATTTTTAACTTTGTAGACCCCAGTCCAACACCGGCATCTCCAAATCATCACAAAGGGACAGTGCTCCATAAGCTTGAGATTTCAAATAAACCTGTTGGACTATAACCTGGTGTCATGTGACTTCCGACTTTATCAAAACAAATGCATTAACTGGAAAAAGGAAAATAAAGGTTGCAATAATATGACATTCCTTTATAGAATTGGTTAAGCTTATTAAGCTATGGCTGATTAAATAGTGTTTCCAATCTATAAACTAAAGTATTATAATTAATTTAAAATCACATGTCTTTTTATTTCCATATTAATTTTGACCATGTGATTAGCATACATTAGTTTCAGACAAATTCACCTGGAAGATGATGTGCAGGCAGTTTTTTTTTCAAACAAACAGGCTGATAAATTCCTCCAAACTATAAATGAGGCCAAGTTAAATATTTGTTTGTTAAATCCAAAAAGGATCCACTACAACCCAATCTGATCCAATCAATAGCACACTTGTCTTTCAACGGAGTAGATTGGTACATACCTGAAATAACTGCACAAAAGCAATTAACTGATCATCACAACCAGAGTCATTGAGTCATAGAGCTGTACAGCACAGAAATAGCTTCAGTCCAACTTGTCCATGCCAATCAGATATCCTAACACAATCTAGTCCCAGTTGCCAGTACCCAGCCCATATCCCTCCAAACCCATCCTATTCATATACCCATCCAGATGCCTTTTAAATGTTGCAATTGTACCAGCCTCCACCACATCCTCTGGCAACTCATTCCATACACGCACCACCTTCTATGTGAAAAAGTTGCCCTTAGGTCTCTTTTATATCTTTCCTCTCTCACTCCAAACCTATGCCCTCTAATTCTGGGCTCCCCCACTCTAGGGAAACGACTTTGTCTCTTTACCCTCTCCGTGCCTCTCATGATTTGATAAACCTCTATAAGGTCACCCCTCAGCCTCCAATGCTCCAGGGAAAACAGCCCCAGCCTATTCAGCCTCTCCCTATTGCTCAAATCCTCTAACCCTGGCAACATCATTGTAAATCTTTTCTGAACCCTTTCAAGTTTCACAACATCCTTCCGATAGGAAGGAGACCAAAATTGCAAGCTATATTCCAAAAGTGGTCTAATCAATATCCTGTACAGGCGCAACTTGACCTCCCAACACCTATACTCAATACTCTGACCAATAAAGGTAAGCATACCAAACGTTTTCTTCACTATCCTATCTACCTTAGTTTGCGGGTTAATTCCTGTTGATATTATTTAACCTCTCACATACCACTAATGAAGCCAATACTGAATGACATCTCAAAAATAAATGCTTAGCTGTTCTATTGGTTTTTGACAAAAAATATTTCAGAACAGAAAGATAACACATGCTCACTTTGAAACAGTATTCTATAATTTGCACTTCTGGATAAAAGTTATTGCTAATAAGACATTAGTCTCATTTTGACCTTAATCTACAAAATTACAATGGAAAATGTTAGAAGTGTCAAAAGGAACGTCTAAAAAGGAAGGTAGCATTATTAACTTTTCATAAATACTGTGATCCTTTAATAGAATGGTCCAGCTTAACAAGCTCCTACTAACAGGGTGTTAAAGGATAGTTTTATTTATGATTAGGTCTTCTATCTACTCAAATTCTGCTTAAATATTGCAGTCAACTGGCTTTATTAAGCAGACATTACATGCAGCAGTGTATGATGTTTATTTAGACCATTGAACTTAGAATCCCCTTTTACTGGTTGATTGAAAATTCAAATAGATTACAGCATTTATCAAATCAAATTCAAACTGTCGGTTTTTTTACATTTTTTCTCCCTCTCTTCATGTAATAGGCCACGCTTTCCTGCATTAAGTAATTCTATGAAAATGAGATACAAAACCATATTGGGAGAAATTAATTGACCTTGTCCACTATTGATAGCTTCACCATGAAGAAGAAAAAGCTTTTTATACTAAATAAGCTCCTTCTGTGTTGGACCATTGCAACTTTATTCTTTTTTTCTTATCAATAATGTAAAAAATGCACGTAATACATTATCATTGCTTGAAAGCTCTAGTTATAAAGTTGAGGAACGATGCATAACTTAAAGTTTAATTTCTATCGTGAGTGTGTTTAAAAAAAAACACTCTGAGTGGCCGTAGTTTCATTTTTTTGAGATCTGTGAGTAGTAATAGATTGTGTGCAATTTTGTTTTTGATTGAATGCACTTTAATGAGGTGATTAAGTCCTTCAGGCAACTCCATGAATTTGGAAATAAAGATGAAAGGAAAAACACTCTGATAATGCGGTTACGATATGATACAATTGTTACCTAAAGACAAAAACTTCCAAAAACAGTTCGCATGTGGGTTTCGTTCAGAGAGAACTGTTTAAAGCAATAGAAATATTATTAGTTGAGCAGTACCCAAAATGGTCTGAACTGAAAAGAAGTCCTGAGCGATTTAAAAGTCAGTAAAAGTTCCAGAAAGAGAAGGCTGTTGAAGCGGTGGGTTTACCTGCACCTGTTCAATAATTAATGAGCTGAGGTAACAGTTTATGTAAGGGTCTCGAGAAAGGAGGTTAATTAAAACAAATATCAGCATGTGAATGCGGAACTTTCCCGAGAAGGAATCTATCTACGTCTGCAAACTGAACGTGGAACTTTAGAATGGGGACGGTGTAGTCTTCACCAAGGTTTGAATTTCTGTAAAGTTGTTAGTGGGAGTAAAATTTTAAACCAGCATTTCAATATTTGGAATAAGACATTTAAAAATAACTATTGTGCCATATAACTTTGCTCATGTTTTTATTTCTCTTTGTCTAATAAATGCTTATGTTCTGTTGTGAAAAGTGCAGTGATACCCTCTTATGAGCTCAGTGTCATAGTAAATAAACAGCAAGATTAAAACCTGGGGTCTATCAAGCAGGTTTTGCGTTGGGATGTGCCCTGCCCAGTATTGCTGTTAGCTGGGATCAGAACAAAAGTTTGCTTTTGTTGTATAAAACTGGAATTCTAACCAGGGCATCTTGACATATTAGACCATATGGTATCAGTATTTCATTTCATCTAGTAATCTCCTGATTCTAAATAAATGCCAATTTAAAAAAGAATGATTTATGTGTGGGATGCTTTCACATGCTGAAATAACAGTTTTCCTTACCATGTTATCAAATGATTAAGGTTCCTTAAAACATTTAAAACAAAAATCAAAGGGCACATTTTTAATTAAGTCTCTTATTCTTTATTCCTCAAGCTGGTCAAGGTTCAAAACTTGTTGGTTACTAATTTAATGGATTGATACCACCCTGTTTAATAAGCAAGGGTGAACGATCAATATTACTGAAGTATAAAGAGGAATCAATAGTACTATAACCTGAGTAGATTTTACCACAGCTTCATTTTATTGTAATTGCATGGGCTTTGAGGAGACCACAGTTTGAGGATGGTGTGTAGTTTTCAGGCTGGATTTTTAATTGCCAGTCAGGGTGAGCTTGGTTTGTGGGTTAGAAATTCCTGAAGGTATCAACGGATCCTTGCAAAACAAGAAGGGATGTCTGACTTCCACTTATGGAGTAGATGAGCTCATTCCAAAGTCATTAAAAGGCCTTGAAGAGGACATCTAAATTTTCAATGAGGAAATTACAAAGTTTGGGACTCTTTAGGGGTCATTTAATGAGGAGCCTTGTAATTGCACTGGTCAACGTATGTAAAAAGTGGAGAAATAAGTGCAAAAGCAGAAATTGCTGGAAAATCTCAGCAGGTCTGGCAGTTTCTGTGGAGAGAAGTTAGAGTTAATGTTTCGGGTCATAGAGTCATAGAGATGTACAGCATGGAAACAGACCCTTCGGTCCAACCCGTCCATGCCGACCAGATATCCCAACCCAATCTAGTCCCACCTGCCAGCACCCGAGCCATATCCCTCAAAACCCTTCCTATTCATATACCCATCCAAATGCCTCTTAAATGTTGCAATTGTACCAGCCTCCATCACATCCTCTGGCACTCATTCCATACACGTACCACCCTCTGCGTGAAACAGTTGCCTCTTAGGTCTCTCTTATGTCTTTCCTCTCTCACCCTAAATCTATGCCCTTGAGTTATGGACTCCCCAACCCCAGGGAAAATACTTTGTCTATTTACCCTATCCATGCCCCTCATAATTTTGTAAACCTCTATAAGGTCACCCTTCAGCCTCTGACGCTCCAGGGAAAACAGCCCCAGCCTGTTCAGCATCTCCCTATAGCTCAAACCCTCCAACCCTGGCAACATCCTTGTAAATCTTTTCTGAACCCTTTCAAGTTTCACAACATCTTTCCAATAGAAAGGAGACCAGAACTGCACGCAATATTCCATCAGCCGCAACATGATCTCCCAACTCCTGTACTCAATACTCTGACCAATAAAGGAAAACATAAAGAAATATATAGAATATAAATAAATAATAAATGAATTAATAAATAAATAAAGGTCCAATGACTCTTCTTCAGAAGTTCTGAATATATATATTGTCGTTTTTCTACAAATGTGAGTAATATCTCTGTACCAATAATTTTGATAATGCTTGATTTTCTGGATGATATATCACAGAATGTAATTTGATTTTGAGTTTTCCTTGAATATGAATGTTACAGTTACAGTGTGGTGAGGTTACTGGAGGTTGAAGGTGATGATCAAAGCTGCATTGTTCATCATCTTTCAGATGGAATACTACATCACCTTTAAAGTTACCGATAGCAAGACATTGGTCTAGGTAAGCATTAATTCAGGTGATAGAAAGACTTGACCTTTCAGTTTGGATTCTTTGGTGTTGTAAGTGATGGATTTGTCATCTAATACTGCGATACTGTGCAAATCTATGTATACTGGTAGGCAACTGATAAAGGGCCATCCATTTCAATGATGTAAAATATTCCAAGTGTCCATCCCAGGGGTCTGTATTGACTTTTAAGATTGATAATGTCAATGCATGAGATGTCAGGCCAGTTATAAGTAGATACTGAATGACATTGTGCCCATTTTCTGAATTCTGCTTATGTAAGATACATGAAGGGATAATGCTTGCACCCATGCTAGTGTGAATCTTGGCATATTATTGCATATTGTCCACTCCTTGTAGAGTACACCATCTGGATGGAAATAAAGGCTATAACTCCTCTGTGAGGTGTCTGAGATGATACCTGGTGAGAAATATAGATTTCATTGAGAAACATTTACAAATATTTAGGCAAGACATGCATATCTAATAAAAGCTTTTAAAGATAAAGATTCATGTGGGACTTGGTTATTAAAGACACCATCATAATTCGCAAGAAAAACTGGAAAAGTCCTCTTTAAAATTAGGTTATATCTAAGAGGGACATGAAGGCATCACACAAATGCCATGAGTTAAGTTAGAAATCACATGACACCAGGATATAGTCTAACAGGTTTATTTGAAACCACAAGCTTTCAGAGCATAGCTGCTTCATCAGGTGAAGGGAGAGTGAAGCACACAGTCACAGAATTTATTGGCAGAGAGATCAGAAGATCATACAAGTGATGCAAGTGAAGTGTTGAATAATAAGTCTCTGCAGGTGACCAAGAGTGTTAGATGGTGTGAGTAAAGTGTCAACAGCTGAATAAGAACCAATGGGATGACCTGTAACCTGATTAACTGAGGCAGAGAGATAAACTAAATGAGATGAATAACATGGAACCAAACACTGAAGCTGCTGGTAATGCACAACACATCCGGCAGCACTTGGTGAAGAAAAACCAGAGGAAGGGTCACCTGGACCTGAAATGTTCACTCGAATGTTTCTTCACAGTTGCTGCCTGACCTACTGACCCCCCATCATCTACACCCCCCTGCCTCTTTCCCCCCTCCTCACACCACACCCCTGACAACCCCTGCCCCTGATGTACAGCGTCTGCAGTTCTTCCAGTTTTTATTTGACTGGAATAATATAATAGGTATAAGAGTTACATGCCGAGGGTCTAACCAAACTTATAAGTAATCCAAAACTGTACAAACTAATTAAGGTAGAGAGATCATACCAAATAAGGGTGGCACGGTGGCACAGTGGTTAGCACTGCTGCCTCACAGCGCCAGGGACCTGGGTTCAATTCCCGCCTCAGGCAACTGACTGTGTGGAGTTTGCACGTTCTCCCCGTGTCTGCGTGGGTTTCCTCCGGGTGCTCCGGTTTCCTCCCACAGTCAAAGATGTGTGGGTCAAGTGAATTGGCCAAGCTAAATTGCCCGTAGTGTTAGGTAAGGGGTATATGTAGGGGTATGGGTGGGTTGCGCGTCGGTGTGGACTTGTTGGGCCGAAGGGCCTGTTTCCACACTGTAAGTAATCTAATCTAATCAAGGTGATAGTGTTAAAACAGGATGGCCTGTATGTGTTTGATGGAGAGAGTGAGAACATGAGGGAGAGAGAGTATGTGTGTGTGGGAAACAGGGAGGAGCGTGAGTGTGTACGTGCTTGATAGAGTGTGTGTGTGAGTGTGATAGACTATATGCCTGTGAGAGGATGTGTGTGTGTGTGCTTGTGTATGCGAGAGAGTGTATACTGTAGTGGGGTCACTTGTAGTGTGACATGAACTCAAGGTCCCAGTTGAGGCCATCCTCATCGGTACCAAACTTGGCTATCAGCCTTTGTTTGGCCACTCTGTGTTGTTGCATATCCCAAAGCCCACCTTTCGTCACCCGAAGATCCGAGGCCGAATGTCCCGGACCGCTAAAGTGTTCCCTGACTGGGAGGGAACATACCTGTCTGACAATTGTCTACCCTGTCATGGCAACCACTGCAAGACATGTCAGAATGTTGACATGGATACCACCGTTACGCATGGGGACACCACCTACCATGTACATGGCAGGTGACTCGGTCAATGTTGTCTATCTCATATGCTGCAGGCAAGAATGCCCTGAGGCATGGTACATTGGTGAGACCAAGCTGACAGTACGTCAACGGATGAATGGACACTGTGTGCAACAATCACCTGACAGAGTGTTTCCTCCCAGTCACTCAGGGACATCCAGCCTCCGGCCTTCAGGTGACCATCCTCCAAGGCGGGCTTGAGTATACCCATCAACACAGAGGCTGATAGCCAAGCTCAGTACCCATGAGGATGGCCTCAACTGGGACTTAAGGTTCATGTCACACGACAGGTGACCGTACCACACTATACACTCTCTCACACACTCACACTCACACACTCACGCAGACCCTCTCTCATACACATTCTCTCACAGGCATATACGCCATCAAACTCAATTAAGCTCTCTCACACTCTCTCTCCCCTTGTCACGTGCATGCAGACACACATATAAGTCAATGGGGTGAATTGTATTTGCAGATACATTCTATTTTTTCAAAAAGCAAGCAATATGTTTTTCTAATCCATGTGACATTTTATAAATTCCTCAAGATTGGAATACAGACAGACTCTAACCTCACATCTTTAAAGCATTGCCTGAGCTGAATGTTACCCCTTTTTAAATTAAAAACTTAAATTATCTTGGGAATGTGACTTGAAAGAAGTTCTGGGATTAATGAATTGAAACCTGAAACCCCTTCTAAAAGATTACACCACATCAGGTTATAGTCCAACAGGTTTAATTGGAAGCACACTAGTTTTCTGAGTGACACTCCTGAATTGGGTGACAGTGGAGGGCCCAATGCTAACACAGAATTTATAGCAAAAATTTACAGTGATGTAAATGAAATTATACATTGAAAAATTGATTGCCTGTTAAGCCTTTCATCTGTTAGAATACAGTGATAGTTTCACTTCTTTCATGTGTAAATCACACAACCTTTTTAAAAAAAAGTTAAATTCTCAGGTTAGCTGTTAACAATGGTGATAGTTAGACAATATGTTGAAGGTGTTGACCTTCAGTAAACACAGAGAACCCAGGGGGCCAACACCTTCAACATATTGTCTAGCTATCACCATTGTTAACAGCTAACCCGAGAATGCAACATTTTTAAAAAAAGTTTTTGTGATTTACACATGAAAGAAGTGAACCTATCACCGTATTCTAACAAACTTAACAGACAATCAATTTTTCAATGTATAATTTGAGTTACATCACTGTAAATTTTTGCTATAAATTCTGTGTTACGATCGAGCCTCCACTACCACCTGATGAAGGAGCGTCGCTCCAAAAGCTAGTGTGCTTCCAATTAAACCTGTTGGACTATAACCTGGTGTTGTGTGATTTTTAACTTTGTACACCCCAGTCCAACACTGGCATCTCCAAATCATGACTTCTAAAAGATGAAAGACTTAGTGGCAATCTAGGTTTGTTCAATATATCATATCAGTTGTGTGACACTATGATTGTTTGCTGTTTATTCTGTGTTCTATAATCCTACAACACTAGCTACCTGATGAAGGATCAGTGCTCCGAAAGTTTGTACTTCCAAATAAATCCATCGGACCATAAACTTGCATCGTGTGATGATATATTTTCGTGAGACATTATCAAACAACATCCCTTTTAACCCCATCCAGCACAGATTGCATGTATGGTAAAGAGAGGTTGAAGCTCCAGTGCCATTTTGGTTAAGGTGCAAAGTCCTTTGATTTCAAAACAACCCAGGCCAAGCACTTAAATTTAGCACCAAATGTATAAGTTCAGCGTTAATGGCATAAGTTCAGGGCTTGTGCAAGGCCTTACTATCAGGAAGCTGTCAATCACAATAACCCAACCACAGATTAAACTGCCATCAGTTACCCATGTCTAATGGGATAGTGACCTTATGGTCTACTAGAGCTATGGTAACTTTATCTCATCAACAAAAGCGTTGATGACTCTCCTGGGGCTGGTGACACATTTGTGACAGCTTTTGTTCATCAGTCCTGACCCTTGATTGGCTCTTTCTAATAATGCTGAAAATGTGTTGCTGGAAAAGCGCAGCAGGTCAGTCAGGATTCCTGAAGAAAGGCTTATGCCCGAAACGTCGAATTTCCTGTTCCTTGGATGCTGCCTGACCTGCTGCGCTTTTCCAGCAACACATTTTCAGCTCTGAACTCCAGCATCTGCAGTCCTCACTTTCTTGACTTTCTAATAATGCCACACTTTGATCGCATTCTTACCCAACTTCCATCTGCCCAGATGGCAAAAGTACTCTTGAGTTTTCTTCCAGATATAGGAATGGTCACTACAACAATTACAACAATATAAAATGTACTGGGGGATATTTGGTCCACTTATGAACTGACATTCTGCCATATCTGACTCACTGGTTAAAAATCAAAGAACTAAATCTGTAATTGCTTTTGCTTTGTGACCGTAATGCAACAGGATTTGGGTCCAACCTTACTTTTGTGAGTGGTGGAGGTGAAGAGATTTCTTCAGGAGTTTTGATTTTATACTATGCATATTTTCTCTTTGTCTCTGGCCAAGGAAATTGCCAATTTGCTGATCTACCTATCATGCAGGGAACAATCCAGAGATGGCCACAGATCAAGAGCAGGTCAGAAGCATGCTGCTGGCTCATGGAAATGTAGGAGCCAAGACCTTGGGAGAAATCACCTCACAGATCCCAACACTGTTTTTCTATTCCAGGGTCAGGATGGGGCATGTCGTCACCAATGTGAGAATGTCAGGAAAGGCCAGTGGCACATTTCCTCTTTCTGATTCACAAGTTTTGCTGTAAATACATTTCTCTTATTATGTACTAGTCTGCAACTTAGTGAAGCCTGGTAAATCCATGTGCGTAACTGTTAAACTTGGAAAATAGATTAAATGTGAGGCATCCACGTCAATGATCATAGGATGGAGGAAGGGTTGAAAAGATCAAGACTGTTAAGTATTAGAGGTCATAGACTAGAACTGAATACAGAGGTTGTGTATGTGAAGGCAGTGACTGTCAGAGGAAAATATGGGGAGAGATTGAGATACGTGGGGAACATTCTTACTATTCTTTTTCCACAAAGAGTGATGTGAAGGGCATTTTTATTCTCACTCCAGAACCTCCCTCTTTCACAGACAGGTGTCACAATTCTTTGTGTTATTGGCTCTACCACCTTCACAACACCACCTCCTATCTCCGACAGGGTTAATTTATCCAGTTGAAAATTGTTAGGCCAAATCCACAACTCAGAGAGATTTCACATCAGTATACAAACATAGTTAGCATTACTAATTGTAGACTACATCCAAAAATTTAATATTGTCCTCCCTCGGGGTTTCCTATTTTCCAAATTTTTGTCAAAATCAAATACATCTACACAGGTGTAATACCGCAGAGGTACCTCACTTGAATGAATCCAACTTTAGAATTAATCTAAATTTTTATTCATTTGTTTTGTAAGTCAGATTTTTGAGGCATTTAATGAGAGTCTGTAACTTTCTAATGATTAATTAATGACATTTTATTATGAGAATTAATTATTGATTACATTATTTTGCCACATATATTGCAATAGCTTATGGTATGAGATATTTAAACTCATTAATTATTCTAAAGACATAATGAAGACTAAGTAAATCCAATTAACTGTAGATAACCAACTTAATTACAAATAATTATATGGTAAACGAAAATCCACTTGAATTCAGAATTTTCAAACAAATATGTTACAAAATGTATTCTAAAATTCCAATATAACTTAAATGTATTTTTGGTTTTTGTCTCAACCTTTATTGAGGAGTTATTTTACTTTGTGTCAAAGACAACTGATCCGCTTGCGAGAAATCAAAATGTATATTTACCATCCAGTTTAAAATAAATTTTCCTGCTGTATGTACCTTAGCAGAATAGGCAGCCATAATTTAATGTGAAAATATTTTTTATTTTGATGAGAAGACTACATTTAGTAAAATTTATGGCCTATTCTTTGAGTATCAGCACGTTTATTTAGTTGCAGAACTCACAAGGGTGTGACTATCTGCCACAGCTTTAGGGCCTCTGAAATCTGCCTGCTCTTCCTTATTTATGAGACTTAAACTCGGCAAAGATTCATATCTGTGTTAGATGTTTGAAATGATTAACTGAACATTGTATTAATGTAATTAACACCTAATTTCCTTTATTAAATGGACTAATTTCTTAACACTGGGATACTTGTGTGACAACTGTTAAATATACATCAGGCTTCCAATTGTATTGCAATTGCTTTGAAAATATGCCACTGAAAACCAGGATTTAGCACCCACAGGAGAGGCAGGCTCTGAGGTGGACACTGGTAAACTTCTGGATTGCTTGTTAGATGAGCTCTTTTGATGTGGATTGATCATCGAAGCTTTTTAACAACAGTGGGAGATAAGGCAGATCTCTGCACACTGCAGCATATTGGCCATTGTGCAGGTTCAACGAGGGGCCATGTTATATTACTGAGGCATTTTCCTCCAACAGAGGCACTTCCTGTCAGAAGGGATGGCCATCTTGGATGAGGTCTCAGTAGCAAACTAGCAAGGAAGGACTCACAGACCAAAATAGTAACTGGGAGCAAGAAATGCAGCAGCTTCAATATCATAGAATCTCAACAGTGGGGAAGGAGGCTATTCTGCCCATCAAGTCTGAAAAGCATCATACCCCCTACCCTGTCCCGGTAACCTTGCGTTCCCATGGCTAATGCATCTAGCCTGCACATAAAATCAGAGTCATACAACACAGAAACAGACCCTTCAGTCCAATCACTCGATGCTGAACATAATGTTGAAAAGTGTGGTGTTGGAAAAGCGCAGGTGGTCAGGCAGCATCCGAGAAGCAGGAGAATCGACATTTCGGGCATAAGCCCTTCTTCAGAAACGTCGATTCTCCTGCTCCCCAGATGCTGCCTGACCTGCTGCGCTTTTCCAGCACCACACTTTTCAACTCTGGTCTCCAGCATCTGCAGTCCTCACTTTCTCATCCATGCTAAACTAGTCCCACCCACTTGCTCCTGCCCCATATCCCTCAAAACCTTTCCTATTCATGTGCTTATCCAAGTGTCTTTTAAACATTACAATTGTGCAAACATCCACTACTTCCTCAGGAAGTTCACTGCATGCACGAACCACCTTCTGTGGAAAAAAACAATTGCTCCCTATGTCTTTTTTAAAATCTCTCTCCTCTCACCTGAGAAGTGTGCCCTCTAGTCTTGAAATCCCTCATCCTCTAGAAAAGACAACTCCCATTAACTCTGCTTATGCCTCTCATTATTTTATACACTTCCATAAGGTCACCTCTCAACCTCCAGTGAAAAAAAGTCTCAGCCTATCCAAAGTTTCTTTATAACTCAAACCTCCCTTTTTTTTGTTCATTCACAGGGTGAGAACACTGCTGGCGAGGGCAGCATTTATTGCCCGTCCCTAATTGCCTAGAGAGCAGTTAAGAGTCAACCACATTGCTGTAGGTCTGGAGTCACATGTGGGCCAGACAAGGTAAGGATGGTGGCTTCCTTCCCTTAAGGACATTTGTGAACCCGACAATATCCTGGTAAATCTCTTCTGAACCCTCTCCAGCTTGATCCAATCCTTCCTATAACTGGGCCACCAGATACAGTACTTCAGGAGTGGCCTCACCAAATCTCCTGTATAACCTCAACATTGACGTTTGCAGGTGATACAAAGATAGATAGAGGAACAGGTTGAATTGAGGAGCTGGGGGGATGCAGAAGGATTTGGATGAGTTAGGAGAGTGGGCAAAGAAGTTGTACACAGAGTACAATGTGGAAAAGTGTGAGGTCATGCACTGTGGTAGGAGGAGTAGAGGCACGGACTGTTTTCTAAATGGGGTGAAAGTTCGGAAGTCTGAGTGCAAAGAAACTTGGGAGTCCTAGTCCAGGTTTCTCTCAAGGTAAACATGCAGGTTGAGTGAGTTGTTCGGAAGGCAAACGCAATGATGGCATTTATTTCGAGAGGACTTGAACATAAAAACAGGGATGTACTTCTGAGGGTCTATAAGGCTCTGGTCAGAACACACCTGGAGTATTGTGTGCAGTTTTCAGTCCCATATCTCAGGAAGGATGGACTGGTCTTGGAGCGTGTTCCGAGAAGGTTGATGAGAATAGTCCCTGAAATGAAAAGCTGAACATATAAGGACTCTGGTCTATACTGAATGGAGTTTAGACAGATGACAGGGGGATCTAATTTAAACCTACAGAATACTGAATGGCCTGCACAGAGTGGATGTTGGGAAGATGTTTCCATTGGTAGGAGAGATTGGGACCAGTGGGCACAGCCTTAGAGTAAAGGTAAGATCTTTTAGCACGGAGATAAGAAGAAACGTCTTCAGCCAGAGAGTGGGGAATCTATGGAATTCACTGCCACAGAAGGCTGTGGATGCCAGGTGATGGAGTATATTTAAGGCTGAGCTAGGTAGGTTCTTGAGTAACAAGTGGATCAAGTATTATGGGGTGAAGGCAGGAGAATGGGATTGAGAAAATTACCAGCCATGATTAAATGACAGGTGACAAAAGACCTGCAGATGCTGGAATCCAAAGTCGACAGGCATGATGCTGGAAGAACACAGCAAGACAGGCAGCATCAGAAGTCCTGAAGGAGGTTTACATCGGAAACGTTGGCTTCTCCACCTGCTGATGCAGCCTGGCTTGCTGTGTTCTTCCAGCCTCCTGCCTGTCCCTCCTGATGCTGCCTGGCTTGCTGTGTTCTTCCAGCCTCCTGCCTGTCCCTCCTGATGCTGCCTGCCTTGCTGTGTTCTCCCAGCCTCCTGCCTGTCCCTCCTGATGCTGCCTGCCTTGCTGTGTTCTCCCAGCCTCCTGCCTGTCCCTCCTGATGCTGCCTGCCTTGCTGTGTTCCCCCAGCCTCCTGCTTCTTTACTATGATTGGATGGCAGAAAGACTCAATGGGCTGAATGGCCTAATTTCTGCTCCTATGCCTTATGGTCTTAACATGACTTCCCAACTCCTATAATCTTTGGAAGGAAACCCTGGCAGATACATGAAGAACATACGAGCTCCACACAGAGAGTCGCTCACAGTTGGAATCAAACTTGGATCCTGACACTGTGATGCAGTAGGGCTAACCACTGAGACACCATACCGCCCAAGAATTATTGCCCTCCACAGCAGAGTTTTCCCTCCAAACCTGAACAATCTAAATGTTTAAAATTCCTGCTCCACTTACCTGCTGAAGAGTCGGGTGGACTGAATCATCCTGAGATATTGATATCAAGGTGTGGGTTAACAGCTGACTACAAATTTGGCCAACTCCATGATCTTGTGCAAAGATGATTTGAGAATTAGGTAAGATAAGTTGCAACATAGAGAGGAGCCACATGGCAAAATGTTCCAACATTCTCTGAGAATTTATGCACAGTGAAATAAAGACACAATACATCATCAATACTTAGGCTGCTCAGTCAGATATCATGATACCAAGAGTGAGGTAATTGAAATTTCAATGTGCCCAGAACATAGCATTTATAGAGTTTGAGTACTGATGCTTAAAGGAAAAGATTAATACAGCCCAGTCTCCCACAGTGAGGATTGTGTTCTAATTATGAGTTAAGAACTTGACTATTTTGCAAATTCAAGTTGGAAGAAAAGGATAAGGATGCCTCAACATTTCAGCTGCACAGACAGCCTAGTGCCTTCAATAAATCTCACCATCGTGCTGTTTGCATGGTCATGGGTTCAAATCCTTTTAAAGATTGAACTTCTATCAACAGCACTACTCTAGAAAAGGGTTTGATTATTGCTATACACGATCTATTACCTTGGCTTACTTGCTTTAGTAATTGCCAAAGTTAGGCTAGATACAATTAGAATTTGTCATTTTTTTTAAACCTATTGCCAATCCTCAGGTATTGATTATTATAGACTGTGATTATTCAGGATTAGACTGAGATTTCAGCCTACATGCAGATAGTCTATGTTTAAATGACTATTACTGATTGTCTTAGTTATAACTTTGCTTTAATTGAAAATGGTGAAATAGGTCTGTGTTGTATCTGAGTAACAAATAGGGTGGGCTGGTTTGGGATTGGCTAGATAGAAAGCAGCTGTTCCCCTTATGAAGGGCTTATGCTCGAAACGTCGAATTCTCTATTCCTGAGATGCTGCCTAACCTGCTGTGCTTTGACCAGCAACACATTTGCAGCTGTGATCTCCAGCATCTGCAGACCTCATTTTTTACCCTTAGTTGAAGGGCCAATACCAAAGAGGTATAATGAGGAACACCTTTCTCACCCAGAGGAAATCTGGAATGTGCTACCTCAGGGGATAGTTGAAGTGGGTAACCTCATATATGTTATGCAGTAAGGAATTGAAATGTCATGAAAATCAAGGCTTTGGGTCAAGAGCTGGAAAAAGTGACTTATATAGATTGAGTATTTTAGTCAGTTCAGACTCACTGGGTTACTCCCTGCACAGTGTGGTCTGATACCAATCCTGTCCTAATTTTGCCATGGGATATTATTTGGCTAAAAATGTGTTGCTGGTCAAAGCACAGCAGGCCAGGCAGCATCTCAGGAATAGGGAATTCGACGTTTCGAGCATAAGCCCTTCATCAGGAATGAGAGAGAGTAGCCAAGCAGGCTAAGATAAGAGGTAGGGAGGAGGGACTAGGGGGAGGATGACCTGGGGGGTGCAGTGAGAGAGAGACTCACTGAAATCCTTGTAGAGGGAGGAAGAGAGCTTCTTCAAGGAAGGCATCCTTGCAAGAGGATTCGCAGTAGGTTAAAATCTTCGAGTAAAAAATGAGGTCTGCAGATGCTGGAGATCACAGCTGAAAATGTGTTGCTGGTCAAAGCACAGCAGGCCAGGCAGCATCTCAGGAATAGGGAATTCGACGTTTTGAGCATAAGCCTGGTCAAAGCACAGCAGGCCAGGCTATTTAGTGTCAGGTTCATTGTCAAATTTGATGCACCCATTTTGAAGGCATTATAGGAAGCTTTCTAAAAATATTCCCAGGATATTTAAGAGTTACTGTAGCCACCAACCAATGAAAATTTTAAAAAGAACGTAGTCAACAGAGCATACATCCTTCCCCTGCCTCCAGGACAAGTGATCTGCCTCCTCTTACGTTGCCCAGCTCAAACTCCTACTTCAACTCACCTGAGGGAGGTAGACAGTCCACAACTAATTCTTCCATCTGAATGCCCTAAAGTTGTTTGGAGACCTGTGGGTCCCTTACAATCATTGAGGAATTTGGTTTGTGTGGACACTGCTCATGCAGTGTAAAGGTTAGATCTAGGCTACTAGTTGGTTTTGATGACTCGTGCTATGTCTTGACCCAACGGGAAAGTGGAACTGTTGTTGATCTTATTATCATGTGTGACCAGCTGACTATACAGCCAGTCTTCTGTCAGTCTAATATCCACTCATGTATGTTTTCAATTAGTGGTTACGTTATTGGGCAAGCCTAATGGGTTTTTTTCCTGTCCAACTGATGGATATTAAACTGTTCAACCAGCCACAGTAATGCCCTGGCTGAAGTCGTCCAATTCAAGCCAGGGATATTATCTTAGATTAACAGATTTGGTTTCACATCATTTCATTTACTACTATTATCTATTTAATCTACTGGAAAATACAGCCCTAATATTAAAGGATCCAGAGAGAATATTTAGTCAAATGTCACACAATTCCTTACCTGAATATTTAATGCCCATGCTTGGATGGTATAATTCTCAATTGAAAAATAAGTATTGATATTTAAACATTGGGATCCTCACCTCAGAACTTAAACATTGCAAAAAAACAGATGGAAGGGGAATGTTTTCATTTTGCACTCTCCAGATGTAGACACAAGAAACAGATGAGAAAAATAAAATAACTCAATCTGATGAAGGGGCAGTGCTCTGAAAGCTTGTGATTTCAAATAAACCTGCTAGACTGTAACCTGTTGTCGTGTGACTTCTGACTCTGTTGGCCTTTGCCCGAAACATCGCTTTTCCTGCTCCACGGATGCTGCCTGACCTGCTGTGCCTTTCCGGCACCACTCTGATCTTGACTTTTGACCACCTCAGCCCAACACTGGCCCCTTCACATCATGGAATAAAAGAGATACCATTTTATGTAGAAACAGAAGAGGGTGTAGACTAGATCGTTCATTATTGACATGGAGAAGCTACAAGACCAGTTAACTGTCAATCTTAATTCTCAGAGCAGACAAGGATATTCTGATAGGTCAGCCTGTTGCCATGAGGATGCAGTGGAGTTTGATTGTCTCTATGACCGTTTTGTTTTGAAAAAGGTACAAACTTCTTTTGTCTACATAAAACAAGATCCCAAGTTTGTGTATGTATTCAGTGTAGGTATTCCACAACACACTTTATTATTTTTGATAAATGATCAAATTTGCAACATTACACAAAACATAAGCAATTTGAATCTATAAATTGAATATTTCATGATCCCAGGAGATATGAATGCCTTTACAACCAATAATGGAATTTTGAAGCCTAAACTCTATACTGTGTACACCAATTTGCTCACAGGAAAATCCCACATACAGCAATCAGACAACCATCAGCTTTGTTGCTTGGTAGATAACTAATGACCAGACACTGAAGTTTTCACATTTCATTGCACATCATTTATATTTTTGATGTTGTGGGTGTTGTTTTGAAAGCAACATTATATCCTGTATGTTTCTGTTGTGTGCTGCGCTGGGTTTCACTTTGGATAAATTGTGGGAAATGAGAATGTGTGTTAGAAATAAAAAAAAATGTAGGCAGATCACAATGTCAGTCTGGGTCTGATGCTGATTTTACTCCAGCACTACCAATTTCAACATTCCTGCAAACTCCATCACTTCACCCCCTTGTTCAAGAAAGGATCAAGTCAAAAGATGAAAAATTATAGCCCAATTACCTAACTTCAGTTGTAGATAAAATTCTAGAATCCATCATTAAGGATGAGATTTCTAAATTCTCGGAAGTACAGTGTTGAGTTAGAACAAGTCAGCATGAATGGAGGTCATGCCTTACAAACCTGTTAGAATTCTTTGAAGAGGTAACAAGTAGGTTAGACCAGGGAAACCCAGTGGATGATATTTACCAAGACTTCCAAAAGGCCTTTGATAAGGCTGCTGAGTTGGTGAGCGCGCATGGCGGTCAAGGTGAGCTACTGGTATGGATTGAAGATTTGGCTGTCTGACAGAAGGCTGACAGTTGGGATAAAAGGTTCATTTTCGGACTGGCAACTGGTGACAGGTGGTGTCCCGCAGGGTTCAGTGTTGGGGCCCCAGCTGTTCACTTTATATAATAATGATCTGGATGCAGGGACTGGGGCATTCTGGCGAAGTTTGATGATGATTTGAAATTAGGTGGGCAGGCAGGTAGTACTGAGGAGATGGGGAGGCTACAGAAAGATTTAGACAGTTTAGGAGAATGGTCCAAGAAATGGCTGATAATTCAATGTGAGCAAATTCAAAGTCCTACACTTTGGAAAAAAGAACACAGGCATGGGCTATTTTATAAACGGTGAGAAAATTCATAAAGCCAAAGAACAAAGGAATCTGGGAGTGCTAGTCCAGGATTCTCTAACGGTTGACTTACTGATTGAGTCCGTGGTTAAGAAAGCAAATGTAATGTCATTTATCTCAAGAGGGTTGAATGTAAAAGCAAGTGAGGGGCTACTGAGACTTTATAAAGCTCTGGTTAGGCCTCATTTAGAATACTGTGTCCAGTTTGGGCTCCAAACCTCAGGAAGGACATACTGGCACTGGAGCGTGTCCAGCGGAGAGTCACATGGATGATCCCTGGAATGGTAGGCTTAACATACGATGAACAGCTGAGGATTCTGGGATTGTATTTGTTAGAGTTCAGAAGGTTATGGGGAGATCTAATAGAAACTTACAAGATAATGCATGGCTTAGAAAGGGTGGATGCTGGGAAATTATTTCCGTCAGGCAAGGATACTAGGACCCGTGGCACTGCCTTAGAATTAGAGGGGGTCACTTTAGAATGGAAATAAGAAGACATTTCTTCAGCCAGAGAGTGGTGGGCCTGTGAAATTATATTGCCATAGAGCACAATGGAGGTTGCAACGTTAAATGTCTTCAAGGCAGAGATTGATAAATTCTTGATCTCGCAAGGAATTAAGGGATACAGAGAGAGTGAGGGTAAGTGGTGTTGAAATGCCCATCAGCCATGATTGAGTAGCGGAGTGGACTCGGGCTGAATGGCCTTACTTCCACTCTTATTTCTTCCGGTCGTATGGTCATCTTAACCTCCCACAGCTGAACATGCATTCAGCAGGAGGAACAATGGCCTTACCAGAGCTAACTAAATTGGTCACCAGGCTAGTTACTTATAGATTTCTACTATTACTGCTTAGCTAGTAGACATATGTAGTAATTTTTTACTGAAGTCTGTAAGTTAGCATGTGCAAAAAATGAGGTCTGCAGATGCTGGAGATCACAGCTGCAAATGTGTTGCTGGTCAAAGCACAGCAGGTTAGGCAGCATCTCAGGAATAGAGAATTCGACGTTTCGAGCATAAGCCCTTCATCAGGGCTTATGCTCGAAACGTCGAATTCTCTATTCCTGAGATGCTGCCTAACCTGCTGTGCTTTGACCAGCAACACATTTGCAGGAGTTAGCATGTGCAGAAAGCCTTGGTTCTATCCTCAAGTATTTGCTGATTCTGATTGCACCAGGAACACAACAAACTGCTCGAAGATAGAAACAGAGGCAGAGCAGATGAACCCATGCGTATTAGGAGTTTTGATGGAACATCCCTCCTGTCTCAACCAAGGACATTGAATACGCTGTGTCTGTTTCTCTGAAGAATGTCTTGTGGAATGCGTTACTTGGAGCTAGTTACAGGCAGAGCTGCTCTCAGCGCAGACAGTGTTGCCAAAAGCTTTAAAGGTGAATGTGGCTACAGGTTCTTTGTATTCACCTCTTTCCAGGCTGAAGCAGATAATATTTCCAACATCTTATTGACCACTATTGCCTGAGCCAAGTAACTGAGATGCTGTCTGCAAAGGGAGATGAATGTAATTCAGTCTGTTTTAGCAGATTTGATGCAGACAGAATGAGTGCATGGATTTGCCAGGACAATAGGATTCTGCACGGTGGAGATTATCGTTGATGATGCATTCATCTACTTTCAAGGACCACAAGTTAATTCCAAGATGCATCATCACTGGAAAAGGGATTGCATTCCCTCAATTTTGAGTTGGTGTGCCTTAATACCTTACACATTGTATAGGTCACTGGCCAGTATGTTGGCTGGTGTCATGATGCCTTTATTCTGCAACAGCCCACTAAGCCATTGAAATTAGAATCAGCGTATCAAAGCAGAGCGAGAATGGTGAACCATTTACCACCTGGCTTATCATTCTGAAGTACAATCAACCAAACATGAGCATTGCATGTATTACAAGAGTTATACTGTCACATGAAATGAGTTGAGCATACCACTGGGTGCTTCAGTGATGTTTCTAATGTCTGGATCACTCACTGGGAATCAAGAACAAAGAACAAAGAAAATTACAGCACAGGATCAGGCCCTTTGGCCCTCCAAACCTGTGCCGATCCAGATCCTCTATCTAAACCTGCTGCCTATTTTCTATCCCTTTGAACCCTCCCCATTCATGTATCTGTCTAGATATATTTTAAATGACACTATCATTCCTGCCCCACCACCTCCGCTGGCAAATCAATCCAGGCCTCCTCCACCCTTTCTGTGAAGAGCCTTCCATGTATGTCTCCCCTAAACATTTCCCCTCTCGCATTGAACTCGGGATCCCTAGTACTCGAGTCCTCCATTCTGGGAAAAATCCTGGAGGACTCAACAGTGACTGGGATGTTTGAAGGTGAATTAGGTGTAAGGATACGCTCATTGCTTGGATATTTTCTAACCAACTAGTTCAGACGTGTATTACCCACCTCTGAAGCAGTGTAATTGCAACCATGTTAGAAAGTCAGTTGTTGAAGGATGATACTGGAGACCATCTTTATTTAGTCTTGTAATTGTTCACAGAATAAAATATGACATGTCTACACCACTTAAAGTACATAAACAGTTTCAGTGACACAGTTTCACTTTGACTGTTCTCAAGTAAAACCTCAATTAAAGCCCTTTGCTTGCACATAATTAAACTAATTGATAAATATTGAAAAAAAATCATGGCCGTTGTAATAATTGTTGTCATTGTTCCTTCCATTGGGGGGTAATGACATGCAACCACACCTAACCATCTCCAATCAGTTGTAAGCCCCTTGCCCTTCCACAGAAAGTAAGGTATGTCAGTTAGTGTGGTGAAGAATATCTGGGTGAGACATGAATGGCTGGTTTTATATACAAATTGTGAAATTTGGAAGTGGGGTTTCAGCAGTGATAAGTGTGTGAGAGTCAAGATGAAGCAATGAATGTAAGTATGAGTTGTGTTGATAGAAATTATTAGACGGTGACCAAAATGTGCTGATTGTGAGACTCAGGTTCATTTTTAAGGCTGTGGCTTTTGAGAATCATGTGAGCCTATTGAACATCTTATGGCAGTTCATCTTGGAATTTGTATATAAGTTTGGGAGAAGATTTGTAGCTCGGGTGCTCGTTGTTGTGGTTCTGTTCGCCGAGCTGGGAATTTGTGTTGCAAACGTTTCGTCCCCTGTCTAGGTGACATCCTCAGTGCTTGGGAGCCTCCTGTGAAGCACTTCTGTGATGTTTCCTCTGACATGTTTATTTATATATATATAGTTAACATTGACTATTCACTATCTGATTCCATATCTTTACACGTGACAGTTTTAGAAAATCTCCTGGTCCCCTTTCATTAGGGTATCTCCCTTCTGTCTTCTACACCAAGACTTCAGTGCTACATGAAAGAACATTGGAGCATACTTTCTAACATAGAACATAGAACTTAGAACCGTACAGCACAGAACAGGCCCTTCAGCCCACGATGTTTTGCCGACCATTGATCCTCATGTAAGGTAAACCTAATGTATGAACCCTCAAATTTCTGTGACCATATGCATGTCCAGCAGTCTCTTAAATATCCCCAATGACCTCGCTTCCACAACTGCTGCTGGCAACGCATTCCATGCTCTCACAACTCTCTGCATAAAGAACATACCTCTGACATCCCGTCTATACTTTCTGCCGAACAGCTTAAAACTATGACCCCTTGTATTAACAATTTCTGTCCTGGGAAAAAGTCTCTGGCTATCAACTCTATCTATGCCTCTCATTATCTTGTGCACCTCAATTAGGTCCCTCTCTTCCTTCTTTTTTCCAATGAAAAAAGTCCAAGTTCAGTCAACCTTTCTTCGTAAGATCAGCCCTCCAGTCCAGGCAGCATCCTGGTAAACCTCCTCTGAACCCTCTCCAAAGCATTCACGTCCTTTCTATAATAGGGTGACCAGAACTGGACTCAGCATTCCAAGTGTGGTCTAACCAAAGTTTTATAGAGCTGCAACAAGATCTCACGGCTCTTAAACTCAATTCCCCTGTTAATGAAAGCCAAAACACCATATGCTTTCTTAACAACCCTGTCCATTTGGGTGGCCATTTTAAGGGATCTATGTACCTGCACACCAACATCCCATTGTTCCTCCACACTGCCAAGAATCCTGCTTTAATCCTGTACTCAACTTTCAAGTTCGACCTTCCAAAATACATCACCTCGCATTTATTCAGGTTGAACTCCATCTGTCACCTCTCAGCCCATCTCTGCATCCTGTCAATGTCCTGCTGCAGCCTACAACAGCCCTCTCTACTGTCAACAACACCTCCAACCTTTGTGTTGTCTGAAAACTTGCTGACCCATCCTTCAATCTCCTCATCCAAGTCATTAATAAAAATTACAAAGAGCTTGCTGAAGTCCATATACACCACATCCACTGCTCAACCCTCATCAACTTGTCTAATAACATCCTCAAATAACTCAGTAAGATTTGTGAGGCATGACCTGCCCCTCATAAAGCCGTGCTGACCGCCTTTAATCAAGCCATGCTCTTCCAGATCGTCATAAATCCTATCCCTCAGAATCCTTTCTAACATCTTGCAGATGACAGACGTGAGACTGACTGGTCTGTAATTGCCGGGGATTTCCCTATTTCCTTTCTTGAAGAGAGGAATTACATTTGCCTCTCTCCAGTCCTCCGGCACGACTCCGGTGGAGAGCGAGGATGCAAAGATCTTCGCAAGCGATGAAAGCCAAAACACCATATGCTATCTTAACAACCCTGTCCACTTGGGTGTCCATTTTAAGGGATCTATGTAACTGCACACCAAGATCCCACTGTTCCTCCACACTGCCAAGAATCCTGCTTTAATCCTGTACTCAACGCTTGCATATAATTAAACTAATTGATAAATATTGAAAAAAATCATGGCCATTGTAATAATTGTCATCATTGTTCCTTCCATTGGGGGGTAAGGACATGCAACCACACCTAACCATATCCAATCAGTTGTAAGCCACCTTGCCCTTCCACAGAAAGTAAGGTATGTCAGTTAGTGTGGTGAAGAATATCTGGGTGAGACATGAATTGCTGGTTTTATATACAAATTGTGAAATTTGAAAGTGAGGTTTCAACAGTGATAAGTGTGTGAGAGTCAAGATGAAGCAATGAATGTAAAGTATGAGTTGTGTTGATAGAAATCATGAGACGGTGACCAAAATGTGCTGTTTGTGAGACTCAGGTTCATTTTTAAGGCTGTGGCTTTTGAGAATCATGTGAGCCTATTGAACATCTTATGGCAGTTCATCTTGGAATTTGGATATAATTTTGGGAGAAGATTTGCAGCCACATTTCTCGCTTCCCAAAGCAGCCGAGGACAAATCTGGTCTGGCCCTGGTGACTTGTCAATCTTAATGTTTGTCAAAATTTTCAACACATCAGCTTCCTCAATCTCTATCTGTTCCAGCATGCTTACCTGCTCCTCAATGGTCTCATTCACTACAAAGTCCTTTTCTTTAGTAAAGACAGAAGCAAAAAACTCATTTAGGGCTTCCCCTACCTTCTCAGACTCTATACACAAGTTCCCTATGCTATCCCTGATCAGCCCTACTCTTTCTTTGACCATTCTCTTGTTCCTCACATACGTGTAAAATGCCTTTGGATTATCCCTAACCTTCCTGCCAAGCCTTTTTCGTGCCCCCTCCTGGCTCTCCTCAGACCATTTTTGAGCTCCTTCCTCACCTGCCTGTAACCCTCTAGAGCTGAGCAAGACCCTTGCTTCCTCTACCTTACGTAAGCTGCCTTCTTTCTTTTGATGAGAAGCTCCTCCAGTCTCGTCATCCAAGGTTCCTTTATCTTACCACTTGCCTGTCTCAGAGGAACACATTTATGCATCACTTGCAACAACTGTTCCTTAAACAGTCTCCACATGTCAATAGTGCCCTATCTATGGAACAATTGCTCCCAGTCTATGCTTCCCAACTCACGTCTGATAGCATCAAAGTTTCCTTTTCCCCAATTAAATATCCTCCCATTGTGCCTGCTTCTCTCCTTCTCCATAGCTATGTAGAATGTGAGGCAGTTGTGGTCACTATCACCAAAATGCTCTCCCACCGCAAGATCTGACACCTGCCCCGGCTCATTGCCGAGCACCAAATCCCAAATGGCCTCTCCCCTCGTCGGCCTGTCAACGTACTGAGTTAGGAAACCCTCCTGAACACACCTTACAAAAACAGGTCCTTCCAAACCACCTGCTCGAAGCTGGTTCCAATCAATATTGGGAAAGTTAAAGTCACCCATTACAACAATCCTACTACATTCACCCTTTTCCAAAACCTGCCAACTTATGCTACATCTTCTGCTGTTCATCAGTTTTCTTTCTACATGGGAGTTGTTTTCCACACAGCATACTAGACTTAAATGGTGTTTAATTTCCACTATCCTGTGCTCCCTACCAGGTGGATATCCAGCCACCTCATTTTTTTTTAGATTAGATTACTTACAGTGTGGAAAGAGGCCCTTCAGCCCAACAGGTCCACACCAACCCGCCGAAGCGCAACCCACCCATATCCCTACATTTACTTCTTACCTATCACTACGGGCAATTTAGCATGGCCAATTCACCTGACCCGCACATCTTTGTGACTGTGGGAGGAAACCGGAACACCCAGAGGAAACCCACGCAGACACGGGGAGAACGTGCAAACTCCACACAGTCAGTCGCTTGAGTCGGGAATTGAACCTGGGTCTCTGGCACTGTGAGGCAGCAGTGCTAACCACTGTGCCACCGTGCTATCCATGTAATATCAATCTGCACAAAGTGTATGTGCTGTCTGCATCAGAATCAATTGGTGCAGGTGAATTGTGCTTCATGATCCCTCTGTCTGTTTTTGGCTCTCATGAATTTTTGTGCCTCTCTACTGTTTCTTTTTGAATATTATCATGAGATGTTTTATCTCCCCTGAGGAGACCGATCAGGTCTCAATGAAACATTTCAATCAAACAATGGTATCAATCCCACAGTGTTGCACTGAACGGTCGGGTATCTACATTGTAGAGTGGCATTTGATCCCATATCGTTCTGACTCAGACTCAAAAATGCTGGTTCTGAGTTGAGGCCAAAAAGCTTAAAATATATGATGTGTACTGAGAAGATTTGACACTAAAAAAAATTCTAAATTGATCCAAATGTATTTTCTCTCCAATAAACAACTTTATAAATGGGAAACGGGTTTTCCTTCCATCAGGAACACTGCTAAAATTACCCTTCTTCATCATCATGCTGTAAATATCTTGTCAATTTTGGGTATTGATGAAGCAATTGAATTATTGGTCACTGTGTTAATGAGTCTGATTCCTCTGCAACCCTGGATCAATATGGTGCTTAAATATCTTGTTTGGTTTGTACCAGTTGCTAATTCAGGATAAAACATTCCACAGTCATGATCAGTGTTACTGCTTGGCTTGCTCCCTTTCTGTTGAACATACTGCTTTAGGGCATAAACAAATAAGGTTGCTTCAGTCAGATAGAAAGTGCTATTACGTTCATACTGTGTGTTGTCCCTCATCTGAGAAATTAGCTCAGCTGGTAGGATGACTAGTTTGTAGCTGATTGAATCTGTCAGGTAAAGGATTTGAATCTTTAATTCAGCTTGGTGCCAGATTGTCATAAAATGAGGGATAGCATGGTGACCTATGTTTTTTTTTACTTACTGATGGATATTAGTCGCAATGCTTTTCTTTCAGTCAATTACATAAGTCTTTGATATAGATTCAAGCATTTACCAAATTGTAATACATAGATTTAACTTGAAAGTATCAAGCATATGTTTTATTACAGCCTGAAATGATCTAGTGTTGTATGAGGGTGGTCACCTTTCTAGTCTGAAGAGAAGGATTTTATTGAGTAAACACGTAATTTATTGCATTACTGCAATTATTTACAGATTACATTGTTGTGACCTACATTTTGACAGAAGCTGTTAGGAGCACATTAGCCTTAGGTTTGTCCTCTATCAGCTTGTCCTTTACCAGCTCTTCCTCTGCTCTCATCAAATCCCCATAACAGCAGCACATTTGGTGGTGCTTATTACATTCAATCATGTATTAATGTTTTCAGACCCACATACATCTCCCCAAAGCCTGTTTTTCCTTGCTATTAATCTCTCCACAAGTCCTTGATTTCACAATTTCTAATTATCTGGAGGCTTCACCATTCTGTGTGCCCTCCTGGCTGAGAGGAATGGTCATCTGTCAGGTGGAAGGTAATTGACTGTCTTCCTGGTAGTCTGAGGTCTGTACTTCTCCCTTGAACTGGAGGGTCTTTGTAAAAAAAAACACCTTGTATTTCTTTCATAAAGGATTTTCACAATTTTCTTTTTGTGTTTATAACTGCCAGTGCGGTTCCTACTATTGCAAGGTTTGGATCTTTACTTGTCTCATCTTTGTGATGCCTTCTCTGGAGTTGTATGATTTATATTTTCTGATTGTGTCAGTGGTATTTGGCTTTCATTCCGTGTGTAGATCTGTGCCGAAGTATAAGGACTTAACTACTTAAACTTTTTAAATATTTTGGGCTTTGCACTTCACTTTAATTACTAGCAAGACCAGCTTGTTCACTTCCTCAGTTGAAGATTCATTCTTGCGAGATGTGATACTCTTTGTTGCTGCTGGGATCCTCCTTTGGAAGGTCAGACATTTTGCTTGTCTTTGTTCAATCCTAATCACCTCAGTTAAAAATAGCAGACTTGAACTCAGAGTACCGACTTGTTCATTGTGTTGACAAGCAGACTCTGTTCAGTAGTAGATTCTTCCATTGTCTGTCTATCACTATACTGCCACTCGAGTGGTGGAGACAGTTCAGTTATTGCCTCATCAATGCAAGATTGAACATTTTTGCCACATGGGATCACAGCTTTCTTCAGTTTTGATAGCAGTGGAAAGCATTTCAGCCAAACCATTATGGTCCATCTTGTTTATTGTGTAAAACAAACTTTTTAGGCCATTGTGATGAACCCCCAGCAGATCTGATTTTTTTGTCTAGGTTCTGACAGGAACTTACGAAGCCTAGAAAAAAATTCTACCAACTTTTCCTTGGTGGCACGGTAGCTTAGGATGGCACGGTGGCTGGCACTGCTGCCTCACAGCACCAGGGTCGCAGGTTTGATTCCAGAATGTAGAATTTATACATTCTCCCCATGTCTGTGTGGGTTTCCTCTGGGTGCTCCGGTTTCCTCCCACAGTCCAAAGATGTGCAGGTCAGGTGAATTGGCCATGCTAAATTGCCCATAGTGTTAAGTGCTTTAGTCAGAGGGAAATGGATTTGGGTGGGTTAGTCTTCGGAGGGTCAGTGTGGACTTTTTGGGCCGAAGGGCCTCTTTCCTCACCGTAGGGAATCTGATCTATTTGTTATATAACATCTTCTTTTGAATGTGTTTGAAATCAATATATGCCTTTATTCTAAAAAGTGAGAAATCTTGGTTGTGAAAGGTTTTCTAATATTTGTCCCCTATTTTGGACCATTGCATGTAGCATTTATTTAATGTTAAATGTATTGTTCCTGGACCATATAGTTGAACCACTGTTCACTGTAAGAACTGTTTTGTGAACCAAGACTCAATATCTGACAACATTTTGACACTTGCTCGCAGATGCCCATTGGCATAAATATCTGAATACCAAAATATTTGGCCTGTGTGAATAATTTTGCCAGGAAAACATTGGGCTTATCTTCTATTAGAAAGCTGTTAAACTCGTTAATTTATTATTTATTCATTATTTACCTTCTTTTTATGAGTAGTAATTCAGTCATTTGCTTTTCTGTGACTGTGTGCATTGCTTTGTCATTTTTCTTGGAAGTGACCTACTTGCTTAAAATAGGAGCATTCTGTCTTAAAAGGTGGACACTGTTTGCATCTATGTAATTTCTTAACTCAACTGCACAGGTAAGGATGTTGAGTATTTAGTGTTTACCCTACCCACTACATTGGTTTATCAGATGTGTCTTCTGTAATTTTGTGCCTTAAGAGACAAATTGATTCTGATGGTCTCCTGTGCTAAATGTTTTAAGAACTGACTTGTTTTACTTCTGGATCTTTGGCTCACTCAGTATTTGAATGGCTTTCTCCATAGATTGGTCTTCTTTACACTGTAATAATCCTGACAAGGACTCAGCAGTAATGCTCATAGGAATCCCACCTCTTGTGAATTCTTTAGATCACCATAGCCCCACCTCTCCTCACCTGCAGAGATCAGGTTAATGAGGTTATGGATTCATCTGATGGGTGCACAATGATTAACATTGCTGCCTCACTGCACCAGGGACCCAGTTTCAATTCCAGCCTTGCGTGACTGCCTTTATAGAGTTTGCCCCTTCCCCCTGTATCTATGTTGATTTTTCTCTGGGTGGTCCAATTTCCTCCCACAGTCCACAGATGTGCAGGTTAGTTGGACTGGCCGTTGCTAAAAATTGTCCGGTAGTGTCCAAGTATGTGCAGGTTAGGTGGGTTAGTCATTGTTTTAAAAAAGTCCATAGGTGGATAAATCTTGGGGTGGGTCTGGATGGAATGTTTGTTGAAGGTTCAGCACAGATTCAATGGGCCAAATGATGTCTTGTGTACTATTGGGATTCATCTGAATGTTGGACCCTTTGATTGAATTTTGTTCTTTCAAAAGTTTTTTTGTCAGTAAGTAATTGCTCAAGGGTTCTCATATCTCTGTGAATTTGTCTGTTTCACTTATAATGAACAATGATATCATTTGTTATCCTCAAAATTCTACACAAAAGTTGTTTAATTCTTCAGCTTCTGTCCTAATAGCCAGTTGACAAAACTATTCTGTATCTCAAGGATTGTTTTCTTCAGGATGTGCAATTTTGTGTTCTATCTCTGAAAATAAATCTTCCTGGCAATACTCCTTACCATGTCATAGCTTCCTGACATGAAGTATTTTATCTTCTACAAAGATTTTTATTCTGCACAGATAGTAGCTCTCCCGTTATTAGAGTTGTGGTGAAAATAGTCAACTCCCAACATTCGATGTTAGTACCTGAGACTTTTGCAGACTAAATGTTTTTGTTAAGAAAGGACATGACTGTCCTAAAATGGTTGTTGTGATGACCTGAGAAGCCCAAGTAACCAACTTGGAATAGACAACATTGGATACCTTGGAATTGCTATTTTAATTGGAAAAACTCTGAAACTCAGTAAGATATAAAGCCATTTGTACCTCTTATTTTCTTCTCATTTACATGATAACTTCATATTTTGGAGATGATAGATTGCCTGTAGAGTCTCCAATTTGGAAAAGACGAAGGTTGGAAATTTCCCAGCAACTGAACGATCTGGGTAATGGCAAGAAAGCTGGAAAAATGTGGTGAGCATGACAGGAATTTGTCTACACATCATGATGGAAAAGTCAACTTTGGACCAAGAAATAAAAATGGTTAGTTGAGAATCACGTTAGTAAATGTCAAGGGTCCCATCTACTTGCATCATCATCTCATGGTGAGCTAATCTCACTTCATTTATGTTTGAGTTGTTATTCCCCAGGTACCAAGGAGAAACCCACTCCTCTATTGAAAATCAGAGCAGTAAACTGGCAACTGTAATTCGCCAGTACATTTTATGTGCTTCCAAGTTGGCTGGGTATACAGCAACACCTCAGGCCCACCACACTGGCAGCTCAGAACTCCAGCAGCTACTAAGCAACCCCCAGGTGGAGATGTTGCAGGAGGATACTCCCTCTCAGGGTGAGGAGGAGCTTCATGGGTGGAGAGACCTCACAGCCATTCCTTCTGGATGAGTGACACTCAGTGCTGCTGCCAAATTAGCATGTTCCAGGACCTCATTGCTGCACTGTCACTTGCTGGTGCAGGCCTTGCGATCTGTATGGGTGGATATCAAGGTTTATTTTTATTCATTAATGGCATTCAGGCTTCGCTGGCTGTGTTAGCAGTTATCCCAAACTGCCTCTGAAAGGTGGTGATGAGCTATCTTTTGAACGACTGCAATTCATAATGTTGTTCGGGAGGGAGTTTCAGGAAGTGACACTGAAGTAACAATAAATATGTTTCCAAGTCAGAATGGTGAGTGGTTTCGACAGGAGCTTCCAGGTGATGGTGGTCCCTTTTATCTGCTCTCTTTATCCTTCTGGATGATAGCAGTCATGTATTTGGAAGGTGCTGTCTAAGGAGCCTTGAGGAATTTCTGCAGCGCATCTTGTAAATGGGACACACTCTGCTTCTGTGCTTTGGTGATGGAAGGAGTGAATGTTTATGGTAATGATGCCAATAACGTGTGCTGCTTTCTCATGGCATTGTGTTAAGCTTCTTAAGGATTTGTGGAGATTCATCCAGACTAAAGGGGAGGATTCCATCATATTCTTAACTTGTACCTTTTAGGGGTAGGTGATGGCCAGCTAGTATTATTACTGGACTGTTAATTCAGAGATCCAAGTAATGTTCTGGGAACCCAGGTTCAATTCCTGCCACAGCAGATGGTAGAATTTGAATTCAGTAATAAAAACAACTGGGATTAAGAGTCTAATGATGACCAAGATTCCATGGGCAATTGTTGTTAAAAACCCATCTGGTTCACTCATGTCCTTTAGGGAAGGAAATCTACCATCCTTACCTGGTCTGGCCTAGATGTGACTCCAGACCTACAGCAATGTGGTTGACTCTTAACTGCCCTCTGGACAATTAGGGATTGGCAATAATTGCGGATTATTGATGAAGGGCTCTGGCCCGAAACATCGAATTTCCTGTTCCTTGGATGCTGCCTGACCTGCTGTGCTTTAACCAGCAACACATTTTCAGCTCTGATCTCCAGCATCTGCAGACCTCACTTTTTACTCGAATAATTGCTGATTAGCCAACCATGCCCTTATCCCATGAATGAATAAAATAACTAATGATGGGCAGGCTTTGGGATGTCAGGGGACAAGTTACCCACTGCACAATCCCTCTGAATTGCTTTTATAGTAGCTCCATTGATATTGCTAGTCCAGTTCAGTTTTTGGTCAATGGTAAGCCCTTGGATGCTGTTCATAATATTGAACAAAGTTAATACTCTTGGATACCAAGGCACAATGGGTTAGATTTTCTCTTAATCATTGATGGTCATGGAGATTGTCAATGTCTGGCACTTGTATTATGAGAATGTTGCTTGTCACCACATGCTGGGTATTATCCAAGACTTGCTGTGTTTGAATCTGGATTGCTTCGGTATCTGAGGAGTCATGAATGGGACTGAATATTGTGCTATCACTTATGGGGGATGGAAGGACATTGAAGAAGCTGAAAATGGTTTGGTGCAGGACACTCTCTTGAGTAACTCTGGCAGAGCTTTCATAGAACTAAGATAACTAACCCCCAAATAATCAGAAACATCATCCTCAATACCAGGTGTAACTCCAGTCATTGGAAAGCTTTCCCCCTCATTCCCATTGACTTGGTATCTTGTATCCATATTCAGACATATGCTTCCTTGATGTTGAATGGTCACTCTCACCTCACCCCTGGAGATCAGCTTTTTTATCGATGTTTGAACTGAAACTGGAGAGAGATCAGGAGCCAACTAGCCCTGGCAGAACTCCAGATGAGCTTCAGTGAGTGGGTGATTGCAATGTGGGAAAATGTGGGTCATGCACTTTGTTAGGAAGAACAAAACAGCTGAATATTATTTAAATGACATGATTTGGGGGTCCTTGTCTATGGATCACATGCAACTAGCATCTAATTTCAGTGGTTAATGATTAGATTCCCTACAATATGGAAACAGGCCCTTCAGCCCAACCAGTCCACACCGACCTTCCGAAGAGTAACCCACCCAGACCCATTTCCCTCTGACTAGTGCACCTAACATTATGGGCAATTTAACCTGGTCAATTCACCCAACCTGCACACGTCTTTGGACTGTGGAAGGAAACCGGAGCACCCGGAGGAAACCCACACAGACACGGGGAGAATGTGCAAACTCCACACAGTCAGTTGCTCGAGGTTGGAATCGAACCACTGAGCTACCGTGCCGCCCTAGGGAAAACAAATGGAATGCTGGCCTTTATTTCAAATGGAATGAAATATTAAAGTAGGAAGCCACATTGGACAGTCGTCAGAGTACAGCTGGAACACTGAGCGGTTTTGGGTCCTGTATCTAAGGAAAGATACACTAGCGTTGGAGGCAGTCCAGGGAAGGTTCACTAGACTGATACCAAGTATGGAGGGACTGTCTTATGAGGAAAGGTTAAGTGAGAACCCATTGGCAGTTTGAAGAATGTGAAGTGCCCTAATTCAAACGTACGAGATACTTGGGGTCCTGACAGAATAGATGTATAAAGGCTGTCCCGCACCATCTCCCCACTCAACTCCCCTCCAGGAGAGTGTACATCCAGACGGCATAATCTCAAAATAAAAGATAGCACAATTAAAACAGAGATTGGGAGGAATCTCTTCTCTGTGAGGGTAGTTAATCTATGGAATTCTTTACTGCAGACAGCTTTGAGGCTGAGTCATTAAGTACATTCAAAGCTGAACTAAACAAAGCTTTAATCTGTACAGAAATCAAGGGTTATATGGAAAGGTAAAAAAGTGGAGTTGAGGATAGTCAGATCACCCATCATCTCACTAAATGGTAGAACAGGCTCAATGGGTTGAGTGGCCTCCATCTTATCTACATCTTTTGATCGAAGCAAGTGCTGCTTGTTAGCACTGCAGGTAACACCCTCAATCATTTGTCTACTGATCAAGAGTAGTTTGAGAGTCAGCAATCAGTAGAAAATGTGCTGCTTTTTGTGTAGAGGACATAGCCATGGAATTTTCGACATTGTCAGGTGACTGCCTTTGTTCTTCTCATGGACTGATGTTGGGGCAAGTGACCAGTCTTCTTCCATCAGATGGGGACTGATTCCGTGTCCCTGTCCCACCTGGTAATAGCCTTATCTTAAAGACTATTAATCCATGTGGTGGCAGTCACCTGTCTGATGTTTGTCAGCCAATAACAACAAGATGTTATTTGTGATGTTGAGATGATGGTAACTCACCTCCATTTGAAGGCTAATTGTCATTCCTTCCAAGACCAAAGCTTCCCATTTCCCCAACCATTGCATTGATGATAGACAATAGGGCAGGGGTAGGCCATTCTGCCCATCGAGCCAGCATCACCATTCATTATGATCATGGCTGATCATCCTCAATCAGTATCCTGTTCCTGCCTTATCCCCATAACCCTTGATCCCACTGTCCTTAAGAGCTCTATCCAACTCTTCCTTGAAAGTATCCAGAGACTTGACCTCCACAGCTTTCTGGGGCAAAGCATTCCACACACTCACCATTCTCTGGGTGAAAAAGTTTCTCCTCAACTCTGTTCAAAATGGCCTACCCCTTATTTTTAAGCTGTGCCCTCTGGTTTGGGACTCGCCCATCAGCAGAAACATGCTTCCTGCCTCCAGAGTGTTCAATCCTTTAATAATCTCATACATCTCAATCAGATCCCCTCTCATCCTTCTAAATTCAAAGGTATACAAGCCCAGTCGCTCCAATCTTTCAGCGTAAGATAGTCCCGCTGTTCCGGGAGTTGACCTCGTGAACCTACGCTGCACTCCCTCAATAGCCAGAATGTCTTTACTCAAATTTGGAGACCAAAACTGCACACAATATTCCAGGTGTGGTCTCACCTGGGCCCTGTACAGCTGCAGAAGAACCTCTTTGCTACTATACTCAATCCCTCTTGTTATGGAGGCCAGCATGCTATTAGCCTTCTTCACTACCTGCTGTACCTGCATGCTTGCTTTCATTGACTGATGTACAAGAACACCTAGATCTCGTTGTACTGCCCCTTTACCTAACTTGATTCCATTTAGGTAGTAATCTGCCTTCCTGTTCTTGCCACCAAAGTGGATAACTGCACATTTATCCACATTAAACTGCATCTGCCATGCATCTGTCCACTCACGTAACCTGTCCAGGTCACCCTGTAATGTCCTAACATCCTCCTCACATTTCACCCTGCCACCCGGCTTTGTATCATCAGTAAATTTGCTAATATTACTTTTAATGCCATCATCTATATCATTAATGTATATTGTAAAAAGCTGCGGTCCCAGCACTGATCCCTGCGGTACCCAACTGGTCACCACCTGCCATTCCGAAAGGGAGCTGTTTATCACTACTCTTTGTCAGCCAACTTTCAATCTAAGTTTGTACTTTGCCCCCAATACCATGCCCTAATTTTGCTCACTAACCTCCTATGTGGGACTTTATCAAAAGCTTTCTGAAAGTCCAGGTACAATACATCTACTGGATCTCCCTCATCCATCTCCAGAGTTGCAACCTCAAAATATTCCAGAAGATTAGTCAAGCATGATTTCCCCTTCATAAATCCATGCTAACTCTGACCTATCCTGTTAATCCTATCCAGATGTGTCGTGATTTCATCCTTTATAATAGACTCCAGCATCTTTCCCACCACTGAGGTCAGATTAACTGGTCTATAATTTCCTGCTTTCTCTCTCCCTCCTTTCTTAAAAAGTGGAACAATATTAGCCACCCTCCAATCCGCAGGAACTGACCCTGAATCTATAGAACATTGGAAATTGATCACCAATGCATCCATGATTTCTAGAGCCACCTCCTTCAGTATCCTGGGATGTAGACCATCAGGTCCCGGGGACTTATCAGCCTTCAGACCTAACAGTCTCTCCAACACCAACACCAATCCTGGCAAATTTAAATTCCCATCAGTTCAGGTCCTTCAGCCACTGTTACCTCTGGGAGATTGCTTGTGCCTTCCCCAGTGAACACAGATCTGAAGTACCAATTCAACTCCTCTGCCATTTCTTTGTTCCCCGTAATATATTCCCCTGTTTCTGTCTTCAAGGGCCCAATTTTAGTCTTACCCATTTTTTTTTCCTTTCATATACCTAAAAAAGCTTTTACTATCCTCCTTTATAGTTTTGGCCAGTTTACCTTCGTACCTCATTTTTTCTCTGTGTATTTCCTTCTTAGTAATCCTCTGTTGCTCTTTAAAAGCTTCCCAATCCTCTGATTTCCCTCTCATCTTTGCTATGTTATACTTCTTCTCTTTTAACTTCATATGTTTCTTAACTTCCCTCATCAGCCACAGCCATCCCTGCCTCCTCTTAGGATCTTTCTTCCTTTTTGGAATGAACTGATCCTGCATCTTCTGCATTATACCCAGAAATATCCGCCATTGTTCCTCCACTGTCATCCCTGCTAAGGTATTGCACCATTGAACTTTGGCCAGCTCCTTCTTCATAGCTCCATAGTTCCCTTTATTCAACAGAAATATTGTCACTTCTGATTGTACTCTCTCCCTTTCAAATTGCAGATTAAAGCTTATTGTATTATGGTCACTACTTCCCAATGGCTCCTTCACTTCGAGGTCCCTGATGAAATCCGGTTTGGTGCACAACACCAGATCCAGAATTGCCTTCTCCCTGGTAGGCTCCAGCACCAGCTGTTCTAAGAATCCATCTCAGAGGCACTCCACAAACTCCCTTTCTTGGGGTCCAGTACCATCCTGATTCTTCCAGTCTACCTGCATGTTGAAATCCCCCATAACAGCTGTAGTAAAATCTTTGCGACAGGCGAATTTCAGCTCCTTATTCAACTTACACCCTACATCCAGGCGATTGTTTGGTCTGTAGATAACTCCCATGAGGGTCTTTCTACCCTTAGAATTTCTCAGCTGTATCCATACTGACTCTACATCCCCTGATTCTAGGTCCCCCTGCACAAGGGACTGAATATCATTCCTTATCAACAGGACCACCCCACCCCCTTTGCCCATCAGTCTGTCCTTACGATAGCATATGTAGCCTTGAGTATTCATTTCCCAGGCCCTGTCCACTTGAAGCCACGCCTCCGTTATCCCCACAACAACATAGCTGCCAATTTCCAAATGAGCCTCAAGCTCATCCATCTTATTTCTAATGCTTCATGCATTCATATATAATATTTTTAATTTGTTACTATCCTCACCCTTCCTATCAATCCCTATTTCACTTGACCTTATGGCATGATCCTTTTTTGAGTTTTCTGCTCCATTGATTCCGTTGTCTTTCTTGACTTCCCTTGTTCTAACTTTCCCTTCAATTTCCTTCTTAAACTTCCAGTTTGTCCCCTCTCTCCCCCACACTATTTAGTTTAAATGCAGCTGTGTTGCCATGGCAAACCTGCCTGCCAGAATTCTGATCCCCCCCCCCCATCTATTAAAGTGCAACCCGTCCCTCTTGTATAATTTATCCTTCCCGCAAAACATACCCCAGTGATCCAAGAATTTAAATCCTTGCTTCCTGCACCAGTGCCCAACCACAAATTCAAGTCCATTTTTTCCCTGTTCCTGGCCACTCCAGCCTGAGGAACTGGAAGAAAACTGAAGATAACCACCCTGGACGTCCTGCTTTTCAGCTTTCTTCTGAGTTCTCCGAAGTCCTCCTGTAGAATGTCCCTCCTCTTCTTCTTGACATCATTTGTGCCAACATGCACCAGCACGTCTGGCTCTTTACCTTCGCCCTCTGTCTGCAATGTTATTAACCCTGGCACCAGGAAGGCAACACACCATCCTCAAATCCCACCTGTTGCCACAGAAACCCTGTTCAGTTCCTCTCACTATGGAGTCCCCTATTCCCACAGCTCTGTATGATGTCTGACTCCTCGGCCCTGTCTCCACGCCAACTTTTGATTGACAGACCTGACCGCCTCGCAGACTGGCAGTGTCATCTGTCTCTGCTGTTTCCAAAAGATTCAATTTGTTCCTGATAGGTACTTCCCCTGGGGTCTCTTGCACTTGTCTCCTCTCTGCCTTCCTCACCGTCTTCTCTCTTCTACTCTCTTCTGGAATGCTCAGTGTAATAACCTCGCTGAAGGTCTTGGCTAGAAAGATCGCGTTCTCTCGGATGAGTCTGAGGTCATCTACTTCTTTCATCAGTGCTGCAATATGCTCTGTCAGTAGCTGAACATGCACACACTTTCCACAGTTATACGAGCCAGATCTACCAGATAGGGTACAGCGGTACACGGTCCCTGACAAATCATTGAGTTTATTTCAATGGGACCTTGTTAGCTCGATGCTTCTTGCATCTATGATCCGAGTATAAAGGCTACATCATCAACTCATCTTTTCCTGCAGCTTTCACCACTTTTAAGCAGAGCACCAATTTTGGGGGATGTGTTATCTCCATCGTTTCCATACTCTGACTTTGACTCTTACAATTTATTCATTACATCCTGGCATTTCCTAGTTAACAGCATATTGAGAGCACCACCACCAGTTCAGTGGTTCAAAGCAATGTGCACAACCACTTATTCTGGGAAATATGGATAATTATGGTTTTACAGTTTTGGTTTTATCATAAGAACAAATATTCATCTAACAGACACGGAAGAAACTTCACACCATCTTAATTTATTCATAATGGATGATCAGGTAGAGTTTTATAACAGTATCTTCAAAGATATGCATTTTTGGTGCATTGGCCATGGGAAATACAGGATTATAGGGATGGGGGTTGAGCTAAGTGTGATGATCTTCAGAGGGCTGGTGTGTAGGGATTCTATGAAATCTCCAAGAGGGATGTACGCTGTTTCAAAGCATGCGGAGTATATAGGTGTAAAGTTTTTGAATTTCTGATCATTAATTTAGCAAATCCCACTGACAGTGCAGAATCACTCCTGATGTGCCATCTAATCTATTCCAATGTCTGAAGGAATCATTTTGGCATATTTCCAAATGTACTACTAAATTCTGGATGTGCAGAGTCTGAGTGTGCCCATAATATCGAGAAACATTACATCCAATTGAACTGAAGGTTGAGCCTCAAGTTATGAAGCCAGACAGCCGTTCGATAAATTGTAAGTCGCAGTGACATATATAATATTCTGTGTGATTAAAATAAAGAAGCGAAACAAAGCTAGTCAGAAAAAATCTAATCTGGAAATGATCCAAATCATCAACTCCGCACTAACCAAAACAGGTTTTGCATATTTTAATAACAAATAAACATATTGAGGATCTGATTGCTACCTGTCTCTGATGCCAAGTAACTCCTCCTAACAGAGTGTGTCAAATACTACAGATGTCAGAATTGCTGTAGGCTTATGACACAATGTCCATTGCAGACCTTTATAAATTCTTTTTCAATCGGGTCCCTCTCTATCCCTTATAATTGGCAGAACCCTGTTGGAAAGCTTGTGGAAAGGGGTGACACAGTGGCTCAGTGGTTAGACCTGCTGCCTTAGAGCACCAGCTTCCCGGGTTTGATTCCAGCTTCAGGCAACTGTCTGTGTGGAGTTTGCACATTCTCCCCGTGTCTGTGGGGGTTTCCTCCGGGTGCTCCGGTTTCCTCCCACAGTCCAAAGATGTGCAGCCCAGCTGAATTGGCTATGCTAAATTGCCCATGGTGTTAGGTGCATTAGTCACAGGGAAATGGGTCTGGGTGGGTTAGACTTCGGAGGGTCGGTGTGGACTGATTGGGCCAAAGGGCCTGTTCCCACACTGTAGGGAATCGAATTAAATCTATTCAATCTCTCCTTATAGCTCAAATTCTCCAACCTTGGCAACATCCTTGTAATTTTTTTCTGAACCCTTTTCAAGTTTCACAACATCTTGGAAGGAGACCAGAGTTGCATGCAATATTCCAACGGTGACCTAAGCAGTTTCCTATACAGACGCAATATGACCTCGCAACTGTACTCAATCCTCTGACCGATTAAAGTATATTGGAGAGCAATGGGTCAACTTTCTTGGTTTCACAACAAAGAAATATTTTACATTTATACTGCATCTGCCATGTTTATAAGGTATCATAGAGTGCTTCGGTATGAATGATTGACATAGGTAGAACATTCATGTCATTTTGGTCATAAGCTGTTGTTGAAATACTGCACTTTTTTTGGAATTTCTAGGGCCTTTTGTTTTACTGCTGTCACTGTGGGGCGGAATAAGTAAGAATTCCTGTGAAACAATTCAACAATGTCTTCAGTAGAATTTCTGCAAAAGCACTGTAAATCCAGCTTCTAACACTTAACACACACATACTGCATATCAAGTGATTAAGAGACAAAATAGGGAAATTACACAGCCCACAGATTCAGCACTGAACCACTGATTATCAGACAGGAAAATGTGATAATAGTTCATTAAACAAGGGCAATCAGTCACTGTTGAATCCCAGTCCAGTCAGAATCAAAACCTCCATGATTACTGTTTGAGGAAAAAATATTAGACAGTAACTCGCAACTCATCACATTCCAAGGTAATTACAAGTCACGACCAGACCATATTTATGTCTGATGAGGAAGAAAGTGATGATGGTTTTTGAAGATCGACATCCATGTAACGTTCCACCTGATTGTCCTAAATGTTTGTCTAATAAAAGCTACAGCGATAAACTATCAAGGAGATATAGATCATTAGGTCTGAAGGACATTATTTTGTTTTGTATACCACAAAGACAATGACCCAGATTTCTGATGGCCAGTTAAATTCGAATCTATATGGGAATTGTGCATGGGGACCTTGCAGAATCAACATTGTAACATAGTCTGAAAGAATGACCTGGGATGTTGAGTGTTCTCTTGGATAATGCCTCTATGATGGAACTCCGTGAAAACCTCCAGCACTAGGCCCATGGCCTTGATATTGCTAGAACGTTTTAAGTACTCATCCCAGTACTTTTTTTTTAAAGATTGTGCGGTTACTCAATTCAATTACCCTCCCAGGCAGTGCATTCCAGATTCCCACCACTCTGTGCAAAATAAACCTTTATTTACAATCCCCCATACCTCCTAACTTTCATGTTAAACATTTGCCCCCTTATACTTATCCTTTCAACTAACGGGAATAACTGCTTCCTATCCACCATGGTCATACCCCTCATAATCCTGTACACTACCATCAGGTCTCTTTTCAACCTTTTCTGCTCCAAAGAAAAGAATTGAAGATCATCCAACTTTCTTCATCCCTAAAGTGCTCTATCCCAGATAAAAATCTGGTGACTCTCCTCTGCACCCACTCCTGTGTGATCCCAATCTCCCTATAGTGCAGTAACTAGAACTGCACACAGTGCTCCAGCTGTGGCCTCACCAGACTCCCATCCAGCTTTAACATAATCTTCCTGCTCTTGTCATTTATGACATGGCTGATGACTGATAAACACAAGTGTCCTACACTTCTTTAAAACGCCCTTATTAACCTGCTCTGCTGCTTTCAGGGATCTGTGGCTACGTACCGAAGATCCCCCCAGTCCTCTAAGCTTCCTGATTTCCTAGGGTTTCGAATGATTCTGAAAAAAAATGTAAAATAATGACTCCATAAAATGAGATTATTAAATACACAGTCTAATTCCTGAGTAACTATTCAACAACCCAACACTTAACTCATACCCCCACCTAATGACACTTACCCCCCCCCACCCAAAACCCCAAACACCTCCCCCCACCAGGTTCAAGACCTGACATCTGCAGGAGCTGCACCCTACCTTCCACATTGCCAGAGCTGACCAGACCCCCTTGCTAGTCCAAACCCAATCTCTACACCCCTTTAACCCCAGTTGACCTGTCCCAATGTCCTTACCTCGCTGTTAAATCCCACTCAATCCATTCCCCAAACCCATGCCGGATCGGATCTGACCTGATTCAACTCTACGACTTCCAGCCCTGAAACCCACACACCCAACGCACACACTCCATCCCTCGCCATTGTTTTCGATTCCTCTTAGTCACCTCCATCTGCATCTCTTACCTGGCCATCCTGCACTGTACCCCCACTCACCGGCCCTACCCAGTTGGCATCCTGTTTAGCTAATGGCACCACTTCCTCTACGCATCTGGCATTCTACCTCTTCACCAACTAGCACACTACCGCCTCTGGCTCACCTAGGAGATGATCCTTGGCCTCCCAGCTGGCACTTTTGCCAACTGGTACCCTACTCACCTGGCACACTATTGTTCTGAGAACTCCTCCTTTATCTTCAGTAAAATGTACCTGAGGCAATTTAACAGGAAGTTACTTCCAGAATAACTGCTTGTACATAGACAAGGCCTGCCAGGGGAAGCATGCTGCCAGTGGCCCTAAAGGCCAAGGATGTGTTGAACTTCTCCGAGTCCGGATTTTGCCAGGTAGGAGCAAGTGCCATTTGAAAATACTTCACGTACACCGTTTGTCAAAGCACTGAGAGACAATGGAGGCCATTTGCACAAGGGATGGCCAGTACATCACTTTCCACTTCTGCATGGAAAAGCAGAATGAGTGATTGATTGATTGATTGAAACATGTATTTGTTACATGCATTTGTAGTGAGCAGGGTTGTATAGTGTCTCGACTCTCCACTGCCATCCAATACCACAGAGGTAACCCAGATATGGAGTATAAACGTAGAAAACTGAAGAAATATAGTTAAAAGTTCAATGTTACAGTTCTTCTTAAGAGCTTAGCCAAGGGTTTGGATCTGATCCTGGAAGTAATACCAACTCGAAGCAGTTGACCGGCCTTGGGTTCCTTCACCATATCGCTGCTGCAACCCTGTCACCATTCTTCAGTGCCATCTTAGCTCCACTGATGTCACTTCCATCATGAGTCTGTGCTGTGGCCGTCCCAGTATCGCAGCTGCTGCTGAAGCTGCTAGCTCCCACAGCAGGCACTGCACCCGAACCCATCTCCCTCCTCCGCCACTCAGAACACAATCTGCACTCCCACTGCCACCACCACCAAGAACAAACCTTGCCTCTGACCTGCTGGACTCCTCGATGCTGTCTGGAATTCTCAACAAAAGGTCGATAGGGTTACAAAAAAAAAGTGCAGAGAAAGAGGGAAAGAAAAGGAAAAGCTGATGAAGCTCCATGCTCTTGGGCTCATGGGTTCAAATGCTGCACTGTCACTCTGCCACCATCTTAACTGGAATCACCACCAACAAGCATGCATGTCTTTGCCAACAAAGGAAGATTTCCAACGATGCAGGGGTCATTGACTGCATTTTTGTGACTCTGCAGGACCCATATGTCAATACTTTAAAGGAGCAGCAATGGTTGCTTCTAGTTTAATGAACAATTTGTGTGAAACCATGAGCAGTACAACATATGGTATTATGAAAATGTAGGTGTACTGTACCTTTAAGAAAGCTAAAAGCTAGTAGAGCTATTTGACAGCACCAAGTGTTCTGAAAAAAAAAGTAAGGTATCATTTGGTCGAATACTTGGATTAGCTGGTCGTCTGGAGACAAAAACAAATTCGAATTTAGCCAATCAGTTTAAATTATAGCCCATAATACCATCCTCCAATCTAGTTTGAATTGAATATATTGACAATCTTAAAAAGCAAAGATACAGTCTGATGCTTTGGGGGTATAAGACTAGGGAAAATTGAACAGTTGGGAGGAGAACTACCATACCACCAGCATGGAGAGACTGCCCAAAAAATAACTCTCTTAAAGGTACCTTTATCAATCAGTAACCTATGAAACAGAATTCTCAAGAAGAAGACAGGAATACAGAGAAGAACTGAAAGCTGCCTGGTTTTGGAGATAAGGAGTTTTGTTTTGTAAATATTAATAGAGATTTTTATTGGGCCAATATTGTAGAGAGGAAAGTAAAAGATCATTTAGAGGAAGGAGTTTCACAGATTATTGCACGGAATAGATCTGCTGGCTTGGAATAAACAGGAGGCTTTATCCAGTGCCAGAACAGGTTGGGGGCTCGTCTTGGGGATTTGAACTGGTTAAGACATGTTTGAATAGATTTGTGGGTACGAAAACTCCTAGCAGCTTTAAACACATGCAGGTTAATGTCCTATATCTTTAAAATGTAGGTGAGACAATTTGTTTAATTTCAGTGACGTGTGGTTGATTAAATTAAAAGTGGGAGAAATGGCTCTTAAAATTGCTAAAGAGGTTCTGGGATTAGAAGATGATTCTCAAATTTGCCAAGAAAGTTTAGAAGGAAAGAAAAAGGCCATACTTTTAGAATTAGCGAATAAGTTAGTTTTGGGTTTAACCAAGGACAAAAGAAAAGCTGAAATCGTCAGGGAGTTACGCAAACACTTAGGTGTTTCAGAGTAACAGACAGTGCGGTAGAGGTAGAAAAACTTCAATTACAATTGAGGAAAATGCAGTTAGAAGATAAACAAAGGGAGAGAGAGAAAGAGAAAAAAAAGAGAGAGAAAATTCTTGGCTGAGCAAAGAGAGAGAGAAGGAAAGAGAAAGAAATAAGAAAGAGAGCAAGACAGAAAGAGAATTTGAACTTGAGAAGTTGCAACTTAGTCAGCAAAGTCAAGTTAACAGGATGGAGATTAAAGGAGAAGGTAGTGATATATACAAATATGTAAAAATTCTGCCATATTTTGATGGGAGAGATGTTGAAACTGTCTTGATTTCATTTGAAAAATTGGCAGATGGAGTGGTCTGAGGATTTATGGGTAATGCTAGTTCAGACTAAACTGGCAGGCAGGGCTAGTGAGGCATTTGCCATGCTGTCAGATGAGAGGTCAAGTGATTATGAAGAGGTTAAACAAGTTATTTTAAGTGCTTATTGGTACCAGAAGCATATAGACAATGGTTTAGAAAAACAAAGAAGGAACCAGACTTGACATTTCTGTCTGACCCTCTGTTTGTTCAGGTTTTTCCTGCACCATTATGTAAAACAGGGTATCTGATAACTGAACCTCAACTCCTTCATCTTCCTCTTTACTTTTCACTTCATGCTGTGACTTATGATGGCGGGATCTGGTTACGACACAGTCTGGAAAAATACCAGGATATTTCTGTTTTAACTCCTCAGTTTCTTGGCATTCCTTGGGCTTCTCCATAGCAAGGGGTGTCACTCCCACTTTGGATCCTGCCAAATCATTCCCAAGAACAAACTGAATTCCTTATGTTGAGTTTGAAAGAATTAAGCATTGTCATTTTGATCGATGGGTGTGTGCTTTGAAAATAGATAGGACATTTGAGGCTCTCAAAGAGCTTATTTTGCTGGAAGAGTTTAAAAACTCACTTCCAGAGATGGTAATAATTTATGTGGAGGAACAGAAAGTTCAGAAAGTGAGAATGGCAGCAGAATTAGCAGATGAGTACACGTTAGTGCATAAGACAAGCTTCCGGCCAGACTTTCTTCCTGAGAGGGATAGAAGCTAGGAGACAGGGAGATCCTACCCTACTAAACCAAAAATCAAGAACACTGGTAAGAATTTGCCAGAGGATAAAAAAAGCTGAAGAAGGTGGAAAGGAGGTGAAAGGGCGCAGGTGTTATTACTGTAATGGAGTGGGACACAGAAAATTACAGTGCCGGTAATTTCAGAAGGGCACTGGGAAAAGATGTTTTCATTGCCAGAAAGTGGGACACGTAAAGACACAGAGCTGGTTGTTGAAGAAAAGTGCTGTGGGAAAAGATTTGGTAAAAGAATCCAAGCCAGTCGCATTAGTGAAGGGAGTAGAGGAGACCCCAAGAAGAGCCAAGGAGCTGCAGGAGAGTGCACAGCCGAGGCAGGGGCTGGGTATGGAGTTAGTACCTGATCTCTACACAGAATTCACTCTGTGGATAAAATTTACTCAGAAAGAACAGGGGGAGATGGACAAGAAGTTAGAATTTTGAGAGATATAGGGTGTAACCAGTTGTTGATAGTAAGGGATGAGCAAATATACACACTTTCTGATCTGTTACCCAAGAGTGTGGTAATTTGTGGGATAGATGGGCCATAAATTTAACATTTTCCGATGCAAGATCAGGTTGGAGTGCCATTCAAGACTGAGAAAGTTACATTGCGAGTGATTGAAAGTGTGTCAGTTCCAGGAATCCAGTTTGTTCTTGGGAATGATTTGACAGGATCCAAAGTGGGAGTTACACCCCTCGTTATGGAGAATCCTAAGGAAGGCCAAGAAACTGAGGAGTTAAAACAGAAATATCCTGATATTTTTCCAGACTGTGTGGTAACCAGATCCCACCATCATAAGTCACAGCAAGAAGTGAAAAGTAAAGAGGAAGATGAAGGAGTTGAGGTTCAGTTATCGGATACCCTGTTTTACATAATGGTGCAGGAAAAGCCTGGACAAACAGAGGGTCAGACAGAAATGTTTACTCCTGAAAGGCTAAGAGATTTGCAACAGCAAGTCAAGACAGTAAAAGGTATATACAATGAAGAACCTTTCATGCAGGTTATAACTGACTGTGTAGGTCCCCTCCTGAGAACTAAAAGTGGTAACCAGTACTTGTTAACCATAATGGATGTGTCTACTAGATTTCTGGAGGCAATTCCATTACGGAGTATCAAAGCAAAAAAGGTGGTAGAGGACTGAGTAGCTTTGTTCACACGGTATGGGCTACCCAGAGAGATTCAGTCAGACTGAGGGTCACATTTTACTGCTAGGCAGTTTAAGGAGGTTATGGATAGCTTAGGTATACAGCATGTTAAATCCAGTGCATGTCGTTCTAAATCCCAGGGAGCTTTAGAAATGAGGCATCAGATCTTAAAGACCATGTTGAGAGCATAATGACCGGATTACCCGAATGATTGGGATAAAGGTATCCCATTCGTAGTCCTTGCCATTAGATATGCCCCAAATGAATCTACTCAGTTTACTCCCTTTGAGTTAATATTTGGGCATGAAGTGAGAGGCCCTTTGAAATTAATTAAAGAAAAATTGATAGGACCAAAGGCAGAGATCTCACACTTAGCTTATGTATCGGAGGTGAGGGAGAGACTGACTTGTGTAGATGATTGAGTTAAACAGCACCTAAAAAGGACACAGTGTAGAACGAAGCAGGTGGCACGTGACAGCTCTGATACTCGAACGTTTTCCCGAGGGGATGATGTGTTAATACTGTTACACACATTAGATGATCCCTTCAAAGCCAGGTTTGGTGGTCCATATCAAATTGAGGATAAAGTTGAGTCAGGTGAACTATTTCGTAAAGATGCCAGATAGACAAAAAAGGTGAACATGTTGAAACCATATTGCACCAGAGAGAGAGAACTGGAGAAGCAGGTGTTTGTTACTGCCCCGCAGAGTGAGGAATCAAATCCAGATGGTATGGATTTTGATGTGCCTCAAAATAGATTAAAAAATGAAGAAGTCCTTGAGGAGTGGGATAGGTTAGTAAGCTATCTGTCTCAGAAGAGTAGATTGCAGTTGAAAGATTTGTTACTGCAGAATAAGGACATATGTAAGAATCAGATGAGGAGGACTAATGTTATTGTACATGAGGTGGACAGAGGGAATACTGCTCCGATAAAACAACACCCCTCTCGGCTTCATCCTCTCAAAGCCAGACAGGTCCAGGTGGAGGTGGAGGCCATGCTCGACAAGGATATCATGGAACCAAGCCAGAGTGGGTGGAGTTCGCCAATTGTCACAGTTCCCAAAGTAGACAGGACTCAACAATTCGGCGTGGTATATTGGAAGGTCAACGCCATTACAAAATTGGACTCATATCTAATTCCTAGATTGGAGGACTGTATCGAGAAAGTCAGACAAAGCAGTTACATCACCAAGTTGGACTTACTGCATGATTACAGACAGGTACCTTTATCAGACACAGCAAAAGAAATTTCCATGTTTGTAACCCCAAACGGGCTATATCATATTAAAGTGATACCTTCTGGCTTGAATAAAGCCCTTGCCCCATTCCAAAGACTCATGAACAGAGTTGTGGCTGGGTTTGCAAACTGTGCAGTCTATTTGGACAATGTAGTGATCTCCAGTAAGTCCTGGAAAGATCACATGGTACAGTTGGCAGAGCTCTTTGAAAAACTACGAGAAGTTAGAACTGGTGATAAACTTAAATAAAATGGAATTCACAAAAGCAGAGTTGACGTTCTTGGGACATAACAACAGTCATGAAAGGTTGACCCCACAGAATGGAAAGATTAAGGTCATTGAGCAATTTCTGTGACCAATCTTGAAGCAAGAAGTGTTTTGATTCTTAGGACTCAGCCCGATGAAGGGCTTTTTTCTGAAATATTGACTCTCCTGTGCCTCGAATGTTATATGAGCTGCTCAGCTTTTCCAGCACCACACTCTCAACTCTAACTCCAGCTATTACAGTCCTCACTTCCACCTAATGGATTCTATCGCAAGTTTGTTCCAATGTCAGCAGTGTAGTGGCACCGTTAAACGAAATGCTGAAGAAGAACACAAAGTTTCAGTGGACAGAACAATGCTATGAGGCGTTCAACCATCTGAAATCAATATTAACCACCAAACCAATTTTAGCTACATCAAACTTTTCAAAACCCTTTAAAGTCACCATCGATGCTCGTGACATTGGGGTTGGAGCTGTACTGCTACAGGAAAATGAGGATGGGATTGAACTCCAGTTGGTTACTTTTCAAAGAAGATCAACGCCCACCAGAGTAAATATTTCACAATCAAAAAGTAACGAATGAGTTTGGAACTGGCCTGACAACATTGTAATCTGTATGTAATGTACACTGACCACAATCCACTTACATTCTTAGAACGCTTTAAAGATAAGAATATGAAACTATTTTGCTGAAGTCTTACATTACATGCTTTTAATTTAAAAATCATACATGTTGCTGGTCATAAGAATGTAATCAGAGATGCATTATCACAGTTTTAACTGAGAAATTAGATGAAATTTGTATTTATTTAATGTTATATATAAGGTGAACTTATAATAAAGTTATCTGTATGTTAGGGTAATATGTTTTTAAAAAGAAACAAATGAAGCCATCTTTTCATAGTGATGGTTCATTTTTTTCTTAAAAGGGCAGGTGTTGTGAAGATGTGGGTGTACTGTACTTTTAAGAAAGTTAAAAGCTAGTAGAACCAACTGACAGCACCAAGTGTTCCAAAAAAAAAGGAACATTTGGCTGAACAACTCGATTAGCTGGTTGCCTGGAGACAAAAAACAAATTCAAATTTGGCCAATCAGTTTAAGTTATATCCCAAAATGTCAACCTCCAAGCCAGTTGAATTGAGTATATTGACAATCTTAAAAGCCAATGATCCAGTCCGATGTTTTGAGGGTTTAAGACTGGGGAAATTGAACAGTTGGGGGGAGAACTGACACTCCACAGCATGGAGAGACTGCCAAAACAATAGCTGTCTTAAAGGTATCTTTCTCAATCAGTAACATGTGAAACAGAATCCCAAGTAGAAGAAAAGATGATCGGAATACGGAGAAGAACCAAAAGCTGCCTGGCTTTGGAGTTAAGAAGTTTAGTTTGGTAAATCTTAATAGGGATTTTTATTGGACCAGCATTGTAGAGGGGAAAGTAAAAGATGGTATAGATGAAGGAGTTGTAAATAGTTGTTCGTAAATTACTCTTTTATACATTAAGAAATAAAGTTGTTCATTTTTACTTTAATTAGTTTTTGGCCTCTTGAATGTTCACAGATTACTGCATGGGATAAACATTTTCAGTGTTGCTGGTTTCAATTAAGCAGGAGAGTTTACCCCATATCGTAACAATTGTCGAACCTCCATATCCTGTCAACAGCCACAAGGTCCTGATTCTAAAGAAGTCTTTGCGCATCCAAAAACTTGCAAAATCCAATTGCTTTGAGACAAAGGTGTACACATTTTTTGTATACCTGGCTGATGAAGACATTCCCAATAACTTCTCAATGAATCCCAATGACTCCGCAACCTAATCCCAACCTTGTAAGAACAGCAGTGCTATCTAGCTGGGCTAGAATGAGAGCTATAGAGTCACTCAGCACATTGCAGGGCAGGACATAAATGTGCTGAAGCAGGACGCTTGATGCCTAGAGTCCACGGGAAGCATTGGTTTATGGTGGTCTGGTGGGTCTTCTACAATTTCACCATTTCGAGAATGCAGCACTGTCCTCCAGAATCTGCAGACTGGCTCAGAGGCTGGGTGCCTTTGTTTGAAATTGCTCATTTGAGGCCTTTTGCTCAGACCTCAGTTTCCTTGGAATACGCATTTCCCCTCATGGATCAATCCTTTCCCATGCTCCATCCATCCAGGAGACTCCATGTAATGTTTCATTGGCCACCATTTTACTATTAATTCACTTAACAAAAGGCTTTTCATGAACAACCTTATCTAATAATGTACCGAATTCACAAACTCATTTAACTGTACAAACAAAACTGGATGATTTGCTTGGTGCTTAGTTTCATACAGTTTTATCTGAGAGTCTGCAGTCTGGCTGGTGGGAGTCTGCTGTGCCATTCTATAGGGATGAGGCGATGGCCTCACAGCAAGCTGTGTAGTTTTTGGCTCTGAGGGTCTGGCTTCATTCAGACTGTACCACTTCGCAATGGACCGTACCGGTCAGAGTCATTGACTGACAGGCACCAGAGAGGGCACTGATGAAGTGATCATGATGGGAGCAAGCATGCTGTCATCCTGAGAGAGAATAGCAGTTTAGGGATCCAGATGGTCCCTGCCGTTCCCATCACCTGGAAACTGATGAAGAATGCAGCAAGTGCCTGTGTGCTGGTACAAGCACTGAGACCCACAGCAATAGTGACAAAAATCTAAGGCCGTATGGCAACAAGTATTGATCACTAATGTCAGCACCAAGACACTGACTAGCTTCTATCTGAGGGTCATGGCTGAGTCTGCAAGCGCAGCTACAGAGCTGCTCATCACACCCATTGTGAGAAGCCAGCACTCTGTGCTCTGTATCGTGCAATTTTTAGTGCTGTGATGGTCCTGTAGTCCCCTTTGCTCCTTGATAATAACAAAACACTCCTTGGCACTCCAGGCATTATACCAAGGACAAACATAAAGAGAAATTGCTGGAGAAACTCAGCAAGTCTGGCAGCATCTGTGGAGAGAAAGCAAAGTTAACGTTTTGGTTCCAGTGACCCTTCTACAGAACAGCGAGTGATTGCTAAGAAATATCATGTGAAAGTAGATTCACCGAACCTTGATGGCCATCATCACTAAGGCTCTTCCTACACTGGTAACAGGTCTTCAAGGACAGACTGCAGGAGTTAGTCTCCCTGGGTAACTACTCCCATTCTGTTCAGAGGGCATTCCTTAAGGCCTCCTGCCCTACCCCCCTCCTCTTAGTGAAAGATGATATCTCTTTTCATGATTACCTCCATGATGAAGACCTCCGGTGTTGCATCTAAAAACAGCAGAGGTTTCTTGCTGCTTGGCTGTTCTGTTGCCTTTCTCTCCAAATGTGACAATAATATCCTCTCTCCTCTGATTCAGTGCAACCATTCCACAGAAGCTGAGACTTGGAAATAAATGATCGCAAACAGGTCAATGGCAGGAGCTCAGCCAATGGACGGTGAAACTTGAATCCAATTATCAATCTGGAATTAGAAGCTAGTCTGAAAACAACCATATAATGGCTGATTAGTCAATCAGATCAAGTTTTATAACATCTTTTAGAAATGGAAGTCTGCTATCCCGGCCAGTATAGCCTACATATCGCTCCAGATTCATGGCAATGTGGTTCACTACTGCTTTCTGAAGTGTCAAAAAGTGTGGTGCTGCAAAAACACAGCCGGTCAGGAATGATGAAGAGCTATATGCTCGAAATTTTGATTCTCCTGCTCCTCGGATACGGCCTGAGCTGTCGTGCTTTTCCAGCACCACACATTTCGTCTCTGACTCTCCAGCACCTGCAGTCCTCCCTTTCTTTCTGCATTCTGAAGTGGCCCAGTCAGCCCCTCAGTTAAAGGATGGACATCAAATGCTGATCTTCTCATCAACACCCTCAGGAAAGGGCCAAGTGGTATTCTCGCAAGATGTCAATCCAGAGACCCATGGAGAGATCTGGGTTTGAATGCCACCATGGCAGATGGTGGGATTTGAATTCAAGAAAAAGCCTGGAATTAAGGATTTAATAATGATTCTGAAACCATTGTCAGTTGTCAGGAAAAACTCATCTGGGTCACTAATGTCCTTTGGAGAAGGAAATTGCCATCCTTGTCTGGTTCCATGACTGCAGACCCACAACAAAGTGGTTGACTCTGGGCATTTAGGGAATGGGCAATGAATGCTGGCCTAACCAACCATGCTCATGTCCCATGAATGAATTTAAAAAAAAAACACATCTAGTCAACGTTTAAACAAGAATATCTTTGAGTACTATACAGTTTTGGTCTCTTAAATCTAAGCAGGGATGTAATTACGTTGAAGACAATGTTCAGTGGATTAATTCCTGGGATACAGGTATTTGCCTCAGAGACCAACGTTGTACAGGTTGAGCCTGTATACATTGAGATCTCCAGCTCAGAGTCGATGAGCTGGAGTCTGAGCTTCAAACATTGCAACACATCAGGGACAGGGAGAATTACCTGGACGCTGTGTTTCAGGAGACCATCATGCCCCTTAGACTAACTAACATGAATTCAGCCAGTGGTCAGGGACAGGAGGGTGTGGCAATGAGTGAGGCAGGTAGATGGATTCATTTAAAAAGCAGAATCAAAAATGGAACAATCTCTGGATCACTACCGGAGCCATGAATTAATTGGCACAGGGTCAATAAGATTAAGCAGCTAAATGCATGGCTCGAAGATCGGTGTGGGAGAAATGGGTTTGAATTCATGGGACATTGGCTCCAATACTGGGGAAGAAGGGACTTATTCCGATGGGATGGTCTTCATCTGAACTGTGCTGGGACCAGAGTCCTAGCCAATCACGAAACTAGGGAAGAAGATAGGGCTTTAAATGATATAGGTGAGGGGAAAGTTTCAGTTATAGGGGAAATCAGAAAACCCAAATTAAACGAGGAGGTAAGAGTGCAAAACTCAGGAGGGCTTATTCGAACCTTCAGTACAGACAGAAATAGGAAAGAGTGAATGGAAAGGATTAACAATTAAATTTCAAGTATTACAAGATGGGGTAAACCATCCTGATTAATTTATTAAAACCAGCAATGCAGAAAAGATTTATCCTGTGCAATAATCTGTAAACATTTGAGTGGTCAAAAACTATGTAAAGTGAAAATTAACAACTTTATTTCTGAAAGTATAACAGAGAATAATTAACTAACAACTATGTACAATTCCTTCCTGTAACCTATCTTTTATCCTACCTTTTATAATGCTAGCCTGATAAAACTCCCAATTAAGATTGATTTAAAAAATCCAAATTTGGAAACCAGTGCAGTCAAATACTCTATTTGTCTTTGTCGGTAGATTAGCTCTCCAGGTCAATGTTGAGGTTTTTCTCTGTGCAAACTCCTTTTCTATACAGGTACCTGTCTGACTAGTGATTTACAGCTGTTGGTCTGGTGGAAGTTCTCCTCCCAACTGTTCATTTTTCCCTGGTCTTACACCCCAAAGCATCAGATTGTTTCATTGGTTTTTAAGATTGTCAATATACTCAATTCAAACTGGATTGGAATTTGGTATTGTCAGGGTATAATTTAAACTGATTGGCCTAATCCAAATCTGTTTTGGCGTTTCCAGGCAACTAGATACCCCAGTAGCTGGAGCACATGTCACATTGTGACTTACTGAGAATTATTGGTGCTGTCACAGATAGTAAAAGCTATCTTAAAGGTACAGTACACCCAGATCTTCATAACAAACTACACTGGACAAATGAATGATAATGCGAAGAGGGACAGTTAATACAAGACTGGAATTTTTTGAGGATGTAACTCTGAAGATGGACAAGGGAGATCCAATAGATGTAGTGTACCTGGACTTTCAGAATGCCTTTGATACAATCCCACATTGGAGGTTAATGAGCAAAATTAAGGCGCATGGTATTGGGGGAAAAATACTAACTTGGATTGAAAGTTGATTGGCTGACAGGAAACAAAGAGTAGTGATAAATGGCAGGAAGTTTGGAATGGCAGGCGGTAACCTGTGGGGTACCGCAGGGATCAGTGCTGGGACCATAATTTTTTTACAACATACTTTTAATATCATCATCTATATAATTAATGTAATATTAGCAAATTTGCTGATGACACAAAGCTGGGTGGCCGGGTGAAATGTGAGGAGGATGTTCAGAGAATACAGGGTGACCTGGAGAGGTTAGGTGAGTGGACAGATGCATGGCAGATGCAGTTTAATGTGGATAAATGTATGGTTATCCACTTTGGTGGCAAGAACAGGGAGGCAGATTACTACCTAAATGGAGTCAAGTTAGGTAAAGGGGCAGTGCAATGAGATCTGGGTGTCCTTGTACATCAGTCAATGAAAGCAAGCATGCAGGTACAGCAGGCAGTGAATAAGGCTAATAGCATGCTGGCCTCCATAACAAGAGGAATTGAGTACAGAAGCAAAGAGTTCTTCTGAAGCTGTACAGGGCCCTGGTGAGACCACGCCTGGAATATTGTGTGCAGTTTTGGTCTCCAAATTTGAGGAAAGATATTCTGGCTATTGAGGGAGTGCAGTGTAGGTTCACGAGGTCAATTCCCAGAATGGCGGGACTATCTTACGTTGAAAGACTGGAGCGACTGGGCTTGTACACCCTTGAGCTTAGAAGACTGAGAGGGGATCTGATTAAGACATATAAGATTATTAAAGGATTGGACACTCTGGAGGCAGGAAGCATATTTCCGCTGATGGGTGAGTCCCGAACCAGAGGACACAGTTTACAAATAAGGGATAGGTCACTTGGAACAGAGTCGAGGAGAAACTTCTTCACTCAGAGAGTGGTGAGTGTGTGGAATGCTCTGCCCCAGAAGATTGTGGAGGCCAAGTCTCTGGATACTTTCAAGAAAGAGTTGGATAGAGCTCTTAAGGATAGTGGGATCAAGGGTTATGGGGATAAGACAGGAACAGGATACTGACTGAGGATGATCAGCCATGATCATAATGAATGGTGGTGCTGGCTGAAAGGGCAGAATGGCCTACTCCTGTACTTATTGTCAATTGAAGGCATATCTTAATGCACGCAGTACAAAGAATAAGCTAAATGAGCTTCTGACGCGGATTGATATTGGCAGTTATGATGTGTTGGGCCTCATAGAGACATGGCTGCAAGGGAATCAGGATTGGGAGCTGCGTATTCAAGGATATATATATCCTATCGAAAAGGTGGGCAGGTCGGGCAGTGGGGGTGGTGTTGCCTTATTAGTAAGAAATGAAATTATATCAATAGTAAGAAATAAAGTAGGGTCAGATGGGGTAAAATCTGTGTGGGTAAACTTGAGAAAGCACAAAGACTAAAAACAAAACATAGTTGGAGTTACGTTCAGGCTTTGAAATAGTAGTCAGGGACTGTGGCACAAGATTCACCAGGAGATAAAAAAGATGGGTAGGAAAGGCAAAGTTACAGTGATCATGGGGGATTTCAATATGCAGGTGGACTGGGAAAATTAGATTGGTAGTGGTTCACAAGAAAAGGAATTTGTGGAATGTCTACGTGATGGCTTTTTGGAGCAGCTTGTGGTGGAGTCCACTAGGGACCAGGCAATACTGGATTTAGTTTACTGGATTAGGTAGACTTGATAATGGAGCAAGTAATATAAAGGAAGACTGTAAGAATCTTTTAGATATATACAGGTCAGAAAAAGAGGCAAAAGTGGACACTGGACCACAGAAAGCGATATTTGAGAGATAGTAGTGGGGAACAAGGAAATGGCAGAGAAAATGAATAACTACTTTATATCCATCTTCATGGTGGAAGGTATGAGTGTTATCCCAAACATTCAAGAGAGTGAAGATACTGAGCGGAATGTGGTGGCTATCACCAAGGAAAATGTGTTAGAAAAACTGAATGGCTTGAAGGTGGATAAATCACCTGGACCAGATGGACTACACCCCAGAGTTCTAAGGCAGAGAGCCAAAGAGATAGTGAAGGCATCAGTGGTGATCTTTCAGGAATTTCTAAAATCAAGTAGAGTCCCAGAGGACTGGAAATTACTAACATGACACCCCTGTTTAAAAAGGGAGCAAGGCAAAAAACGGAATATTACAGACTGTTTAGCCTAACCTCTGTTGTGGGTAAGATCCATTGTGAAGGATGAGATTTCTGAATACTTGGAACTGTATGGTAAAATAGGGTAAAGTCAGCTTGGTTTCATCAAGGGGAGGTCATGCCTGACAAATCTGATAGAATTCATTTGAGGAAGTAACAGGCAGGTTAGACCAAAAAGAGCCAATGGACTATCTACCTGGACTTCAAAAAGGTCTTATACGAGGTGCCACACAGGAGGCTATTGAGTAAGATAAGGGCCCATATGGTTAGATGCAAGGTGCTCACATGGATAGAAGCTTGGCTGTCTGGCAGAGAGCGAGGATAAAAGGGTCCTTCTCAGGATGGCAGCCAGTAACAAGTGGTGTTCTGCAAGGCTCACTTTTGGGATGACAACTTTTCACTTTCTACATTAATGATCTACATGAAGGAACTGATGGCATTCTGGCTGCGTTTGCAGATGGTACAAAGATAGTTAGAGAGACAGGTAACATTGAGGAGGTGGGGAGGCTGCAGGATGGTTTGGACAGGTTAGGAGAGTGGAAAAAAAAGTGACAGACGGAGTACAATGTGGGAAAGTGTGAGGTCATGTACTTTGGTAAGAAGAATTGGTAAGAAGAATAAGTACTATTTCCTAAATGGGGAGACAATCCAGAAGTCCAAAGTGTAAATAGACTTGGATGTTCCAGTCCAGGATTCTCTCAAGGTAAACTTGCAGGTTGAGTCAGTAGTTAGGAAGGCAAATACAATGATGGCATTTAATTTGAGAGGACTTGAATATAAAAGCAGGGATGTACTTCTGAGGATCTATAAGGCTCAGGTCAGACCACGTTTGGAGGATTGTGCACAGTTTTGGGCTCCATATCTCAGGAAGGATGGACTGGCCATTGAGCATGTTCAGAGGAGATTCACAAAAATGGTTCCAGGAATGAACAGCTTAACATATGAGCAACGTTTGAGCACTCTGGGTCTATACTGAATGGAGTTTGAAATGTTGATAGAGGATCTAATTGAAACTTACTGAATACTGAATGGCCTGGATATTGGGAAGAAGTTTCCATTGGTAAGAGAGATTAGGATCTGAGGGCAGTAAAGGGAAGATCTTTTAGAATGGAGATAAGGAGAAACTTCTTCAGCCAGAGAGTGGTGAATCTATGGAATTCTTTACCACAGAAGGGTGTGGAGGCCAGGTCACGGAGTATATTTAAGACTGAGATAGATAGGTTCTTGAGTATCAAGGGGATCAAAGGTTACAGGGAGAAGGTGGGAGAATGGGGATGAGAAACTTATTAACCATGATTGAATAGTGGGTCAAAATCAATGGTTTGAATGGCCTAATTTCTGCTCCTATGTCTTATGGTCTCAGGAAGACAGGCAAGGTTTTGAGGACCTTTACTGTGTTGGTGGTGAAAAGATGCTTCCTCTCATGGGAGAATCTCGAGGTCATAGTTTAAAGAAAATGCATCTCCCATTTACAAAAGAAATAAAGAGGAATTGTTTTTTTAGATTAGATTTCTTACAGTGTGGAAACAGGCCCTTCGGCCCAACAAGTCCACACTAACCCGCCGAAGCACAACCCACCCATTCCCCTACATTTACCCCTCTACCTAACACTACAGGCAATTTAGCATGGCCAATTCACCTGACTTGCACATTTTTGGACTGTGGGAGGAAACCGGAGCACCCGGAGGAAACCCACGCAGACACGGGGAGAACGTGCAAACTCCACACAGTCAGTCGCCTGAGTCAAGAATTGAACCCAGGTCTCTGGCACTGTGAGGTAGCAGTGCTAACCACTGTGCCACCATGTCGCCCATTTCTCAGACATTTCTCAGAATGTCTTTAGAATTCTGTTCCACGAAGGATAGTGGATGTTGACCATTGAGTATGTTCAAGGTTGAGGTACACAAATATTAAAATACTTGTCATTCAATAGTTATAAAGGCGAAAGCATTAAAAGAGGTGTCTTGGCCACAATCACACTAGCCATGATCTTATCAAAAGGTAGAGATAAATCGAAGAGACCAACAATCCACTATTGATCCTATTTCTTTAGATCTTACAAGCCTTGCCTTTCAGAAGCACAGACATCATTAAGAGCCGCAGGTGAGCTGGTAGCTGTGTTAGCCTTTCACACTGTTAGCCTCCCTGCTATGTACCTAGCCAAACAGCAGCACCAGTTGTAATGAGCATTAAGCAGACATCACAGAAAATGCCAAATCCGAATAGCCTCATTGAGTAGTTAGCCTATTAATCACAGAATGATGTAACACAAGGGACACCATGCAGTCATCATACTCTGTTCAGCCTCCGCTGGTCTTTCCACACAGCCCTATTTATCCTCTGTGCATTTGTTCAGGTTGTTTCTCATCACACTTTCAGATAGTATGACAACAACTGACAGCATTAACTTCCTCATCTTTGGTTCTTTTGCCAACTAATTTAAGTCTCTGCCCCCACCCCATTCACTGACTAATATTTTCACTGGGAGAGTTTCTCTTCATTTGCTCTGTGAAATCTCCACTGAACCTGTGCTCAAAGATGAATCTGAGTTTTCTCCAGTCTCTCGAAGTAACTGACATTCCTCATTCTGGTAGTAATCGAGTAAGTCTCTTCAGTTTCCCTTCCCAGTCCTGGGTAATCCAGTGCCGTGCCCTGAATTGAACACAATATGGCAGACGATGCCTTTTCAGCTTTCTATTCCTCTCATAATAAAATGAAACAAGGATAGCAACTCCTTTTTAATGGTCTTCTCATCTTGGCCAGTCGCTTACAATGATTTGTATATATTCAGCCCCATTAGAGGAAAGCACTTATTCTGTATGCCACACATACTTCCACAAGAAAATCATTTGGGAGTTTAATTAATTTATTAAGAACAAAATCCATGATATGCTTTCAAGTAAAAGTGCTATTGCGCATCAAAATTAAACATGGGAGATTAACTTGTGCTAAATCTTACATACAACAGAATATAGAGTTAATTCCTTTAAATTTTCATGATCTGTATCACTTTTAAGTATCTTCTATAACGGAAAATCTGAAAGATCTATATATGTGAGTGAATGAGTGTTTCAGTGCATTTATGTGACAGGATTTAAAAACCTCCTTTTGGGTTCAGAACCTATGAGAATAGGCTATGTTCCTGGCTGGTGCTATTGGCAACTGGAAAGCAACATGCAGATGCAGCCAAACTGTTGGCCTCCTATTGTTCCAAATTCACTCTTTCATTGTAAGGAATATCTGATTGGGATTGTTAATCTGGACCAATCAGGGAACCCTGGCTGACATATATAATCAGGAGATTGTTTGATCTCACAGCATCATCCTTTGATGTGAAGAGCACCGCTTGTCACAGGCCACTTGGGTGTTTTCCTAACTTCCTGGTGGTGGGAATTAAATAAAGATTTGTGCACTTTGTGTCTCTCACTGTGTCTCACACCTGCACACACACACCATGGGTGCGGGGGAAAAAATATGCACTACCGCAGTTAGGCGGTAGTGTGGGGGTTAAAAAAAAATAAACAGGAGGTTGTATTGCCATTTGTTGAGAAGGGCACTGTTTGTCACTGGGCACTCTGGTGTTTCTTTTCTTCCTGCTGGTGGATTATAAATAAACATTTACACACATGTTGTTCTTCACTGTGTCCTACACCTATACACACACAACATGGGTGCTAGGGAAAAATAAGCACGACTGCTCTTAGGCTGTAGTCTGGGGGGAAAGGGAAAAATAACAAAAAAATAATCAAGAGATTGTTTGATCACACAGCATTGCGCTTTGATGTGAAGAGCACTGCTTGTCACTGGCCACTCAGGTGTTTTCCTAACTTCCTGGTGGTGGAAATTGAATAAAGATTCATACACCTTGTGTCTCTCACTGTGTCTCACACCTGCACACACACACACCATGGATGCTGGGGAATAAATAAGCACTACCGCAGTTAGGCAATAGTGTGGGGGTTTAAAAAAAAGATAATCAGGAGATTGTTTGATCACACAGCATTGCCCTTTGATGTGAAGGGCACTGCTTGTCACTGGCCACTTAGGTGTTTCCTTTCTTCCTGATGGTGGAAATTTGAATAAAGATTTGTGCACCTTGTGTCTCTCACTGTGTCTCACACCTGCACACACACACACCATGGGGGTCGGGGAAAAATAAGCACCACCGCAGTTAGGCGGTAGTGTGGGGGTTAAAAGGGGGATAAACAAAGAAAAAAGATAAATAGGAGTGTCAGACATCCCTTCCACTCTAAGAAAAGAAAAAAGAAGAAAGAAAAATAAAAAAAGAAAAAAAAAATCAGAAGATTATTTGATCACACAGCATTGTCTTTTGAGGTGAAGGGCACTGCTTGTCACTGGCCATTTGGGTGTTTTCTTTCTTCCTGGTGGTGGGAATTTGAATAAAGATTCATGTACCTTGTGTCTCTCACTATGTCTCACACCTGCACACACACAACATGGGTGCTGGGGTGAAAAATAAGCACTACCAAAGTTAGGTGGTAGTGTCTGGGTAATTTATATTAAAAAAAGAACAAGAGTGCCAGAAAAAAAGAAAAAAAATCTGGAGATTGAGATTCGAGGTTAGTCCTCATTTCCCTGAAAACTGGTTGAATGTCAATGTTTGGGACCTGGCTTTGCTGTTCCTCTCCCTTGTAAAAATGCTGTTTCTCTGTAGACAGCTGTTAATGTTAATTGATTTATAGACTGTGACTTGTTTAATAAAATAAATAATCAGGAGATTCAGGGAGTCTCCTTATTCTAAGGACTGGCTCTGTGCTACAGGCAGTGTATTGCTGCTGCTGCTGTTAGTTTCTGCAATTTTTTGAGGGGGGGGGGTGGAGGGCGGGGAAGAAACCTGATTCTGGAACTGGCTGAATTATTTAACTTGTATTCCTTTTTAGTGAGGACTGATTTGTTAAAACTGCTTGATCTACACAGTTAATGTGTTTCATGTGTAACCGAGTTCTCATGAGGGGGGTTGTTATTTCACTGGCTGGTTATAACCTGTGTTTTACGCTCTTTCTGTTTGAGAAGAGGACTGTGCTGATTTAGAGGCAGGGCTCTGCTTCTCTTTCTTTTGAATGTGTTTTCACTTGTTTGGTGTTTGGACTGAGCTCTTGTGAGAAAATACACATTTCCAGATGAGCTGATCCCATATGGGTAGGTCTGGCCCTTTGTAGTTGACTAGGCCTCTGTAAAGACTGAACATCTGTGTGCGTGTATGTTGGGAGGCTGATCCTGGAGTGGACTCTGCATCCTGAGGTTAGATTAGATTCCCTACAGTGTGGAAACAGGCCCTTTTTCCCAACAAGTCCACACTGACCCACCGAAGCACCATCCAGCCAGACCTATTCCCCTATATTTATCCCTTCACCTAACACTACAGGCAATTTAGCATGGCCAATTCACCTGATCTGCAGGTCTTTCGACTGTGGGAGGAAACCGGAGCACCTGGAGGAAACCCATGCAGACACGAAGAGAATGTGCAAACTCCACGCAGTCACCTGAGGCTGGAATTGAACCTGGCTCCCTGGTGTTGTGAGGTAGCAGTGCTAACCACTGAGCCACCGTGCTGCCCTGGGATGGACTCTACATCCGTGAGTGGACCTGGTCCTTTGGGTGAATCAGGCCTCGGAAGGCCGAACACCTGTGTGTGTGTGTGGTGTGTGGATTTTGCCTTTGGGGCTAGACCAAACCCCTGTGAGCCAACTGCAGCTTCACAATGTACCGTGTTCCTGAGAGTGGGCCTGGTTCTCCCTGGAAGAGCCAAGCCCCTATGGAGATTGAACACCTGTGCGTGCTGGGAGGTTATCATTTGCTACATCCTGGAGTTTGGGTATGGACTCTGCCTTTGGGCATGGACTCTGTCTTTGGGCATGGACTCTGTCTTCGTACTGGAAATTGTATTGAGGATTTTGTGAATTCTGTTACTGTACGTGGGTTTTTTATTTATTGGTGGGCCAGAGTGGGCTAGTCAGTATGTGGGGTGGTTGGGGACTGAAGGGTTAATGATTAGGCTGAGGGAAAGTGGGCTGGGGATGGGTCTGTTAGTACATAGGGTGGGGCCAGGCAACTGATTGCGTGCTCATATGAAAGCTGGTCAAGGGCGGGCAGTGTGTGCTAGCTGGGGGCTGGAGTGTTGATGACTGGCCTGGAGAAAAGTGGGCCAGGAGGAGCCTGTCAGTACATGGGGTGGGCAGGGCCAGGCAACTGATCGCGTGCTCGCAAGAAAGCCTTATTATAAGGGAGGTTGGTTAGTACACCAAGGGGTTGGGTGCCGGGTGGCCGACAACGGCCTGTAGGAATGCCGACTGGGGAGAGGACTGGTCAGTACGCTGGGTCGCTGGGACCTGGACAGCCGATGGCTGGTCCGCAGAAACACTGGCCATGCGAAAGTGTCAGTCAGAATGCGGGGTGTCCGGGCGCTGGAAGACCGACAGCCCGACTGTAGGAAAGTAGGTCGGGGGATGGTTCGGTTATTGTGCAGGGTGACCGGGAGCCGATGGCTGATGTCCGTCCTGGAGGAGTGTGGACCTGGGGAGGGTCAGTCAGTACGCAGGACGGCCGGAGATCAGAAGGCCAACAACCAGCTCATAGGAAAGCAGCCCGGGGTTATACGGTCAGTACATGGGGTGACTGGGAGCTGGGTGGAAAGGAGGCCTGGGGAGGGTGGGTCAGTGCGCAGGGTAGCCGGAGACTGGAAGGCTAATGACTGTCCTGCAGGAAGGCTAGCCAAGGACTGTCTGATCAATATGTGTGTGGACCAGTGTCAGGTGTCTTTCACAGCTACACTGGGGGTCTGTGCTCTATGCACTGTTACTCATTTGATTGCACTGACTTGTCTGTGTTTGGTACTATTTTCTGTGTGATGAATGGAAGTGGGATTTGAAGTTTGTCCTCATCTCTGGGAAGCTAGGGAAGAGATAGCAGAGCCTTTGGCTTTGATATTTGAGTCATCATTGTCTACAGGTTTAGTACCAGAGGACTAGAGGATTGTAAATGTTGTGCCCTTGTTCAAGAAGGACAGTAGGGATGACCCATGTAATTATAGACCAGTGAGCTTTCCTTCGGTTGTAGGAAAGATTTTGGAAAGGCTTATAAGAGGTAAGATTTATAATCACCTAGCAAGCTACAATTTGATTTCAGATAGTCAACACGGTGTCGTTAAGGGCAGGTAGTGTCTCACAAATATCATTGAGCTTTTTGAGAAGGTGACCAAGCATGTGGATGAGGGTAGGGCAGTTGACGTAAAGCCTTTGATGAGGTTCAACACGGTAGGCTGTTGGAGAAAATGCAGAGGCATGAGATTGAGGGTGATTTAGCAGTTTGGATTAGAAACTGGCTTTCTGAAAGAAGGCAGCAAGTGATGGCTGATGGCAAATATTCAGCCTGGAGTCTGGTTACTAGTGGTGTACCACAAGGATCTGTTTTGGGACCACTGCTGTTTGTCATTTTTATAAATGACTTAGATGCAGGCATAAGTGGATGGATTAATAAATTTGCAGATGACACTAAAGTTGATGAAGTAGTGGACAGTTTGGAAGAATGTTGCAGGTTACAGGGGGACTTGGATAAACTGCAGAATTGGGCTGAGAGGTGGAAAATGGAGTTCAATGCAGCTAAATGTAAGGTGATGCACTTTGGGAAGAATAACAAGAAGACAGAGTACTGGGTCCACGGAAAGATTCTTGGTACTGTGGATGTGCAGAGGGATCTTGGAGTCCATGTACATCGATCCCTGAAAGTTGCTACCCAGGTTGATAGTGCTGTTAAGAAGGCATATGGTGTGTTAGATTTCATTGGTAGAGGGATTGAGTTCCAGAGCTGCAATATTATGCTGCAACTATACAAAATGCTAGTGCGGCCACACTTGGAATACTGTGTACAGTTCTGGTCGCCATATTTCGGGAAGGATGTGGAAGCATTGGAAAAGGTGCAAAGGAGATTTAACAGGATGTTGCCTGGTCAGGAGGGAAGGTCTTATGAGGAAAGGCTGAGAGACTTGGGTCTGTTCTCATTGGAAAGAAAAAGGCTAGGATGGGATTTGATAGAGACATACAAGATGATCAAAGGATTAGAGAGGATAGACAGTGGAAGTCTTTTTCCTAGGATGATGACGTCAGCTTGTACGAGGGGGCATAACTCCAAATTGAGGGGCAATAGATTTAAGACAAATGTCAGAGGCAGGTTCTTTACTCAGAGTGTAAGGGCGTGGATTGCCCTACCTGCCAATGTAGTTAATTCAGCCACATTAGGGGGAGGGATTTAAACAATCCTTGGATAAGCACATGAATGATGATGGGATAGTGTAGGGGAATGAGCTGAGAATAGTTCACAGGACGGTGCAATATCGTGGGCCGAATGGCCTGTTCTGTGCTGTATTGTTCTATGTTCTATCTCCCTGGAAACTGGTTGAATGGTGGGGTTTGGAGTTTGGCTTTGCTGCCCTTTTCCCTGTGTATGTAATGTTCTTTTTTTGTGAACTGCTGCTTTCTGTTCATTTTTAACTGTATTTTGTACTGGTTAATAAAATAATAATGAAAATAAACAGGAAATTCAGCAAGTCTTCTCATTCTAGTTGCTGGCTTTGAGCTGGTTGGTCACAGCCCATGTACTGTACACCTGTACATAAAGGGTGACTTGGGAACAGGATACTGACCTCTGTGATTATTTCCGAATACAACACTGGAACCAATGAAAATCATAAAGAAACTCTGGGTCCTCAGGAACAAATGGAAGGAGAGAGAAAGAAGCAGACCTAGAGGGTAGAGAGAATGGAGAAATATGCACAAATATGAGGAAAAAGAGAGAAGCGCAAATGATATGCAGAAGCAATAGAAACTGAGTGGAAAGGGGAGACACCAACTGAGCAAACATTCTCGAGGGGTTACTGGATTCACGCTGGTTTCTCTCCACTGAGTTTTCCCAACAATTTCTGTTTTTGTTTCTGTTCCTGATTTCTTTTTAGCACTTGTAGTTCCTTCAGCTTTTTGTTTACCACAAACTAGTGACGAGAAGAGAGAGAGAAACCCGATGCTGAGCAGAGGGCAGGTACAAGGAGAATATAAGCTGGAATGAAGGAGAATTCCTCTCAGTCAGGAGGGAGAGGTTTTCTTTGCCATCCTTTGTCCCAGGAGGCAGGCAGCATGTGTGCTTCTCTGAGGACGAAGATTAATCTTTCTGATGCTGTGATGTAGAGATGAGGTAATTCAATTAGATTTAGTCTTAATTTCATTATAAGGTCAGATTTTCCACTCCTTAGAGCATCGCAGGCAATTTTCATAAAATAGGACAAAAAATGGTGGAAATACCAAAGAACAGAATTTTAATTGTGATTTTCCCCTAAAATTTTAATCGGCAACTTCAGAATCTTACCATGAAGTAGCGACCATATATTTTCAACTTATTATTGGAGCAACTCACCACATTCCTATGCTACTTTCAAATCTCTCCTTCCCTGAGAAATTAGATGATATCATTTCCTCAATGAAATTGAGAGCAATTATTTGGAAGTGCAGCGTACTTGTCTTAACCTTCATCCTTCTCCATCCTTCATTCACATAAATGGGGAACAGAAAACCAGCAGCCCTATTGTGACATTATGCCTTCTCCCAGTTCAACTTGCACACAGATTTCCCCGTCAGGATCTGACTTGGGAGCTTAGGGACACCTACAACTTGTATGCTTCTGCCGAGTCAGTTAGTGTACAATGAAACACAAGCATCAAACATGTACACCTTATGGCTGTTGTGGTTCAGTTCGCCGAGCTGGGAATTTGTGTTGCAGACGTTTCGTCCCCTGTCTAGGTGACATCCTCAGTGCTTGGGAGCCTCCTGTGAAGCGCTTCTGTGATGTTTCCTCCGGCATTTATAATGGTTTATAGAGGCTCCAAAGAACTAGCCACAGTACCATACATCAAAAACATTCCTGAACTGACAGCCAGACTACTACAACCACTAGGACTCATAACAACACACAAACCAACAGCCACTCTCAGACAACAACTCACCAGGACAAAGGACCCGATACCCAGCAGGAGCAAAACCAATGTAGTGTACAAAATCTCATGCAAGGACTGCACAAAACACTACATAGAACAAACAGGAAGACAGCTAACGATCCGCATCCATGAACACCAACTAGCCACGAAACGACATGATCAACTACCCTTAGTAGCCACACATGCAGATGACAAGCAACATGAGTTCGACTGGGACAACACTACTATTATAGGACAAACCAAACAGAGAACAGCCAGGGAATTCCTAGAGGCATGGCATTCATCCACAGATTCAATCAATAAGCACATCGACCTGGACCAGGTCACTGGCCACTGCAACGGACAGCTGGAACTGACAACTGGAAGCGGCAGATTCAAACCACTACAAATGCCGGAGGAAAGATCACAGAAGCGCTTCACAGGAGGCTCCCAAGCACTGAGGGTGTCACCTAGACAGGGGACGAAACGTCTGCAACACAAATTCCCAGCTTGGCGAACAGAACCACAACAACGAGCACCCGAGCTACAAATCTTCTCCCAAACCTTGAACACCTTATGGCTTTTTGCTTCATTTTCTCGTGCTCACACACTCATATTGTATTTACTTGGAGGTGCCAGCCTAAGTTGTTCACATTGCATTTTCACTCACAGACTGTACACTGCTAAATATCAGACATCCAGCCTCTCTGCCTTGTATTACTTATCGTTGCAGAGGGAGAGGCAGGCAGCTCATCATGTTCAACAACATTGAAAAGTCAAGGGATGAACGTGCCTCTGTACTGCACTGTACTCCATTCCCATCACACCTAGGGTCTATGCCAGCAGCTTATATGGAAAATGCAATGAAGGTGCTTCAACTAAAACTGGGAAGTCAAAGGGGAATCATTGTTACTGGGATCGAGAGAGGCAAGGAGTCAGTCAGGGAGTAGTCAACATTAAACCATGGCCAAGGATTGTCTAGTCAGGAACTTGGTCTTCCCTGAGTCTTGGGATCCATGTTGCACCATCTGGGAATTGAACCATGATCAGTCCAGCTGGTGCAACAGGAAGATCAATCAAGGAACTGTAAATACATCGGTGTGGACTCTGGATCATTCTGAGATCTGGCCTGCCGAGCCAATCTGATGTTCGAGTAATGGTGAGTCTTGGGAGATTTGAGAATTTACGGTCATGGATTTTATTGGGACATGCGTTGAGTCCAGAGGAAAGTTGGGGTTTCATGGATTGGCTCACTGAGGGAATGGTTCTAGTCAATGGGGCAGGTCCAGGTAGGAGGGTGGTATCTCATAGTCTAAGAGATGATATGGAGCCCTGGAAGAGAAAAACTTTCTGAACCACGATCACTCTAGCCTCAACATGAGGACAGTGACCAACAAAGAAATCATAATTCACAAAGCCATGGTGTCTGGAGATAAACAGAGGACATGAAAGGCTATATAAAGGGGCTGGATGGAAATATGAGAGGTCATCGAGAACACAGGGATAACAACACAAAATCACATCAACTAACTGAGACAGTCCAGGGCAGTGCATCTGAACATTTTCATCTTGGTGGCTCAGTGGTTAGCACTGCTGCCTCACAGTGCCAGGGACCTGAGTTCAAATCCAACCTCAGACAACAGTTTGTAGAGTTTGCACATTTTCCCCATGTCTGTGTGGGTTTCCTCCAGGTGCTCCGTTTTTCTCCCACAGTCCAAAGATGTGCAGGTTAGGTGAAACGGACATGTTAATTTGCCCATAGTATTCAGGATGGTAGGTTACGGACATAAGTCAAGGGAAATGTAGAGTAGTAGGGTAGGTATGCAGGTCCGGGTGGAATACTCTTCGGTGGGTTGGTTTGGACTTGCTGGGCTGAATGGCCTGTTTCTGCACTGTCGGGATTTGATGATTTGATAAAGAACATGAAGGATGAAATCATGCTGCTTCTCTGGCAGAATCCACAAGGGCACAAAGTTGCAACCTTACCATCTTCAATCCAAATTAACAGATCGATAACAGTATACAGACACTGCCACCACATAATGCATGCATGGATTCAGTTTTAGATTAGATTCCCTATAGTGTGGGAACAGGACCTTCAGCTCAACAAGTCCACACCAACCCCCTGAAGAGTAACCCACCCAGTCCCATTTCCCTCTGACTAATGCACCGAACACTACAAGCAATTTAGCATGGCCAATTCACCTGACTGTGGTAGGAAACCGGACCACCCAGAGGAAACCCATACAGACACGGGGAGAACGTGCATACTCCACACAGACAGTCACCTGAGGCTGGAACCGAACCTGGGACCCTGGTGCTGTGAGGCCACAGTGCTAACCACTGAGCCACCATTTCACCCCCACTTTCTCTTCTAAGACACTTGTATAAATATTTTTAAGAATGAAGCCCTCTCAGGGTAATTGCATTTATCATGTTCCCACGATTCAATGATGCCACTCATCTGGCATCAGATTGCATTTCATCAGAATGCCATTGATTCGCCAGGAGTGAACATTGTAAACTAATGGGCACAAACAATCATGACCATCAAAGGGAGGCGATGGTCTTGTGGTATCATCATTGGACTATTAATCCAGAGACCAAAGTAATGTTCAGAGGTTCTGGGGAGGCCTGGTTTGATTCCCACCATGGCAGATGTTGGAATTCGAATTCAATAAATATCTGGAATTAGGAATCTAATGACCAGGAAACCATTGTCAATTGTCGGAAAAATCTATCTGGTTCACTAACATCCTTTAGGGAGAGAAACTGCCATCCTTCCCTGGTCTGGTCTTCATGTGACTCCAGACCTACAGCAATGTGGTTCACTCTGAACTGCAGTCTGGGCATTAAGGTATGAGTAATAACTGCTGGCCTAGCCATTGACACTCTCATCCTGTGAATGATTAAAAAACAAATTGCTCACATGAATTATCTCCTTTCTAAGTCAGATAAGCAAATGGAAACAGCTGCTCACTGAAGGCATCGCTTGGGCTTGAATGTTTCTGAAAACACTCCATAGTAATTACTGAAGGACAATGGTTCAGATGCAGCAAATTCAGACAGAAGTGTAAGTGCACAAGGACATGATATGTGTTTGCCAAGATGCTGTTGTTGGGAGGGTTTTTTTTATCGTGGTGTCTTATTGCCCCAATTTCATTTTCCCAGTGTAGCATTAACAATGTGATTGTGCAACATCTACTTGGACCTCAGAGCTCCTTATCGAAGTGTGACATTGACCTCTCAGTAAGGAACTGTGCCACATTGTCTCAGGGCATGATCCTCATCATATTGATGTGAGGGTTTAGCATTGGCATTTGTGAAAAAAACTGTTCTTTTGCAGACATTCTCCAAAGATTATCAGCTTATACATTTGGTGTGGACATCAGTAAGTTGGGCTTTGTTTGCATTGCTTCAAGTGTGACAACAGAAGGAGATTTTAATGACAATGGCATCATTAAGCCCAGAAATAAAAGTCACCTTCAGCAGCTGCTGCACAGCTTCCTGGGGGACAAGTGACAGGGAATGGTCCCTCGGGAGACAGAGAATGATGTGACCTAGCATCTACTCTCCACGCCAACGCCATCATTTTCTACAGCTCCTGGAAACACAACGCCAGTGCAGATTAAGGAAATCTTGGGTTATCATCACTTAGTTCTGTCACGTGCTAGGGCAGGTGAGAATGGCCATTCCATCCCAGTGACCATCAAGGTTATAGCTGCCCCGCCAGCAGCTCATTTCAAGGAGCGACTGTATGGCGCATTCCAATTCATGATCCACAAATGCATCTGAGATATCACTGAGACCATTTCCTCCACATCATTGCTAACTGTATCCTTCCTTTCGGATCAGCACAGTCCAGAAGCTCCAGCAGTGGGAGTCTCCAACATTCCCAGTTTCCACGTGCTGCAAAGTGCTGTAGACAACATCCACATTGCTTTGACAACCTCTAGTTCATGCCATTCAGAGTCAGTGACAGATAAAGCTACTACCACAGTGGCTCAATGGTTAGCATTGCTGCCTCACAGCACTAGGGACTTGGGTTCCATTCCAGCCTCGGGCAATTGTCTGTGTGAAGTTTTCACATTCTCCCTGTGTCTGCATGGGTTTCCTCTGGGTGCTCTGGTTTCCTCCCACAGCCCAAAGATGAATTGGCCATTGCGTTAGGTGCATTAGTCAGAGGGAAATGGGTCTGGGTGGGTTACTCTTCAGAGGATTAGTGTGGAATTGTTGGGCCGAAGGGCCTGTTTCCACACTGTAGGGAATCTAATCAATTGTTCAATTTAAATGTGATAATCGATGTTAGAGTTAAAGATCAATGCTGGATATACCAGGGGCTGCTGTGGTGCATACATATCTGAGAATGTACAGGCACCTGCCCCCTTCTGGCTTCTAATGTTGTACAGGAATGGTGGTTGCAAGAGGAGGGCTATCCTTTCCATCTATGGCTGATGACACCTTTACAAATCTACAAGGGCCCCAGTGGAAAAGATCAATAACCTCCATTAGTTAATGTAAGGGCTGAGCTGCTCTAGTGGGACTTTGCAGTGTAACACAAAAAGTCTGTGCCTCAGTACCACAGGATGCTATACCTCTCACAACTGGAGTGAACAAGGGAGGGAAATATCCGGGATGCAGAAGAGATGAGGGAGTTGACAACAGTCTTCTAAGGTTGATGATCAGTACACTGAGCAGGAGAGATATCTAGGGTAGCATGAGGCTGCAATGCATCATTGAGCTTAGTAAGCCCGATAGAACCTAATTAATGGAACCCCATAGCATTAATGCGGACTTCACCAGTTTCCTCAGTTCTCCTTACCCCACCTCACCCCAGTTCCAAGCTTCCAGCTCAGCACCATCCCCATGGCCTGTCCTACCTGCCTATCTCCCTTGCCACCTATCCACTCCACCCTCCTCTCTGACTTATCACCCCCATTCACCTATTGTACTCTATGCTACTTTTTCCCCATCCACACCCCCGTCTCATTTATCTCTCCACCCTGCAGACACCCTGCCTCTATTCCTGATGAAGGGCTTTTACCAGAAACATCGACTCTCCTGCTCCTCGGATGCTGCCTGGCCTGCTGTGCTTTTCCAGCACCACTCTCACCTAGATTCTGGTTTCCAGCATCTGCAGTCCTTGATTTTACCTCGAACCTAATTGAAACCTACTCCCAGGATTAATTAGCTGTGCTTTGGTTTCTGGGGTGGTGCAACGTTCAGTCTGTTATACGGCAAGTAGCCCCCACTTCGTTTAAAGTACATATGGACCCAATTACTTTGCAGCCCTTGACATTATTTTTTCAGGATAAATGTTTCATTGTCCATCCAAGTGCCCACTTGCTGTCATCAGGGGATCCCACATTCAAATTTCCAATCCGTACAGTTCCTCGTCCACCTGTTCCAGCCATAAGCATTAGTATTGCTGAGCAAGTTGATTAGAAAATAGATTTTAACAAAGTAGACCCCCTTTTAAAAAAAGCATTACAGGTTCTACCCTCACTCTGAGCCAGGAGGCCTAGGTTCATGTCTTACCCGCTGCAAAGGTGTGCAACAACATCTCTGCACAGGGTGATTATAAAATATCAAGAAGGTAAAACTGAATAGAGTGTCAAATAAATACTGAAGGTTCTAAGACTTAAATATTAAAGGCTTTGTGCTGCAGTGCTAGTTTCTAGACCAGGAGACCCAGGCTCAAGTCCCACCTACTAGACAAGGTCAGAAGTCACACAACACTAGGATCCAATCCAAAAGGTTTATTTAAAATCTCAAGCTTTCAGAGCGCTGATCCTTTGTCATGTGAAGATCAAAAGCACTCCGAAAGCTTGTGATTATAAATAAACCTGCTGGACTATAACCTGATGTTGTGTGATTTCTGACCTTGTCCACCCCAGTCCACAGCAAAAAAGGCACAAGAGCACACATTTTAATCAAGTAATTGTAGATATATTTATAAACTTGTGCACCTCCACGTCATGGTTACTCCAGAAGTGAGTAATAACATCTCTGACCAGGTTGATTAGGAAAGTATCTGAAAAAATAACATCAGTACAGCCCTTATTGACCATTAGGGAATGAGCACCATCAGTGAGGCATTGTAAGGTGTTCAGGCTGGGTAGTTTTGAAGGTAACAATCAGTATATGATTGTGAAGTTTATTGTGATATGCAGCAAGTTTGAGGGGAACCTCCTTCAGATCATTCCTGCAACCTTTCAGAATTTGCATACTCTGGACAATTACTTGAATGTCCTGGAGGAGGCACTAGTTTATGCAGGTTTTCTTGAAGACCACCACCTTGTGAGGAAGAATGGAAATGTGAGTGCCCCCAGTCTTGAATTGCTATGCGCTCTATTAGAGAGCACATAGAGAGTGTGAGCCATGCCCTCCAGAGATGTGTGGAATCATAATTGGTTCAGTATTCTTACTTACAAGGTGATTGCAAATGTGGAAGATAACTGCAGGCTAGGCCCCAGTACAATTCCACATTGTATTCAGCCTCAGTGCTCATTAAATGCAATGTCAAGTTCAAGGGTCCCTGATGTCTAATGCTATCTACAGTTAAGGATTCAGCTATTGGAAGAGATGAGTAATACTTGGCGAGTGCAATGTCTTCCAATTTGGGCTGTCAGCAGAACCTGGTGACCTCTCACATGTGCACACCTTAACCAGCTTCCACAGTAAAAAAGGCACTAGAGCACACATTTCAGTCAAGTAATTGTAGATATATTTGTAAACTTGTGCGGTTACTTACAATGGTGTTCGATCCATGCCATGCTGTTATGCTTTAAATAACTCATTCATTTTTCTTTCTTTCTTTGAACCAGCATTAACATTGTACGGGTGCAGCAAAGCTGATGTAATGGAGTGACAGAAGCTGCACAATTCCAGCTTACTTGGGATTGATGGCTCCAGTCACTATGATATCCTTGAGGTTTGAGGGCCATATCAGCCAAGACCAGAGCAAACTGCAATGCTCAGTAAGCCATATCGAAGAAAAATAATTCATTGACTTTTGGAACAATCTAGTTCATTGCAGCAATCTACCATCCTTAGTTAGTCTTGCTAATGTCTAATTTTAGATCCACAATAATGTTATTGACTCTTAAATGTCTTCTGAAATAACCCAGTAAAAGTCAATCAGCTCATGGGATAGGCAACAAATACTGGCCTTGTCAGCAATGGCCCCCAACATATTAAAGATTAAGGAATAAATAAATAACAACTCCAATAAGATTTTTGAAATAGCTGTGGTGTTGTATACTCCATAATCCCCAGACAAGTATAAACCTGCAGAGTATTGAACAAGATATGATCGTCCGAATGACACCAAGGAATGGGAAACCAGTTTTTTACTGATGAAAGAAACACCAGCATTGTTGAAATGATTGGATAGGCCATCAGTGTGCATAAAGACTGAGTCATGTCAGTTTCTGTGCTTGTATGACAGTGGTTTCCTGGATTGGGTTTTTGAACATGTCTGAGGGTACAATAGTGTTCACTATGCAAGGGCAATGCCATCACAATCTGCTGCTTGTATGATGTCAATCTTCTTACTGGATGGAAGGACAAGTATGTTGGGTTTTGTCTTCCCAAAAATGAGATCTTTACTTCAAAGCTTCTTTGTGATAATCTTGGTTTTTGGCACAGTCCTTGTTGACAGGTTCTTTTGGATGTCACAACAATTGAAGCCATCAGCAGAATTAGGATGAAAACAAATAGACTACACTGCTGTGTTTTGCCATATCTGTGAAAACCATCCAGAATGTTGGGCTTTAAAGCATCAATTCATAGAATAGAAGTAGGCCATTCAGCCCATCAGGTCTTCACAAAGACTGAATATGTCAGTTTCTGTGCTTGTAAGACAATGGTCACCTGGATTACATCAAATTAAGGTTTTACCTTTCTCTAAAGTAAAGTGTCACTCAATAACAACATGGAGAAGGATTTGGAGACACCGGAGTTGGACTGGGGTGGACAAAGTTAAAAATCACACAACACCAGGTTATAGTCCAACAGGTTTAATTGGAAGCACTAGCTTTCGGAGCTCTGCTATAACCTGGTGTTGTGTGATTTTTAACATGAGAATGTGAGTATTAGTGTGCTTGAGATGGGCACCAAAGGATAAATTCCCACAGGGTTTCTTTAACTTGGTCATTATAACTTTAACACAAGACACTGAGAGCTGAGGAAAAAGACATATTTCTGGGATATTGCCAGCCCTTCTGCCAATGTTCTATCAGACGAGCAAGGAGAGACTATACAAACTCACTCCTAATAATTTGTAAGCAAAGACTTCTCCCTGTGCTCACTTGCTCTCCTTGTGCTTCATAATGTATCCTCCTAGAAGGCATCCCCTGGCCTCTGATGCTAATTATGTCCTTCTGGACCCCCAGAAACAGTTGTTGGTTAATCAATCTGAGGCTGCTTTCCTCCCAGAGACGCAATGTTAGTTCCTGAAATGACTGGCAGGTTGTCAGAACATGTTCTTGTGTGATACAATATTTTGAATTGCAACAAGTGATTTGATGGTAAAGTCAATTCTATGCATTTTATAACACATGTTGAACCTGCCTTATATTTAATTATGAGTCTGCTGCTCAGCTTCTGACAGATTTAATTTTCCAAATTGTAATTCTGCGAAAGGTTTACCTTTGGTTAAACTTCAGCTGTCCTTGTCCGGTTTAATAAAGGGAAGTCTAATCAGATATTGTTCCAATCGACCTACAGGTTAACCATAATCATTACAGATGACTATGGTATAACTTCAGAATAAAATTTTGGAACATATTGTGGCTCAAGGTCGGCTCAAATATCAATTCTATATGGAACAGCATTTTGTCTCCAGTGGGTTACAATATGAGAGCATGGTGAAAGATGAAGATGATATGACAAAGCCCAAGAGTAATGCTTGAATGTTATTGTATCTTTTTAGCCCAAAGATATACTCCATCCTTGATGCACTCTGATCAATGCCTCGTTCCACAATGTGCATGGAAAGAATTCATAAACTTTCTCCCAGATAAGGGTGTCAAGGGATGGAGACCAATTGCAGGTACAAATCAGATATGATTTAATTGAAAGGTGAAATATGTTCAAGATTGGAAAAGTATTCTGAGAGACGTAGTAAATAGGTCATTCAGCACTTTGAGTCTGATCCAGCATTAAATTAGATCATTGTTGGTCTGTGACCTCACTTCATCCCTGCCTTTGACCCATTCCTGTTAAGCCTTACAGTATTTAACCAAAATCTATTATTTACAAGTTTAAAATTAACAGTTTCAATTGACAATTCAGCGTGAGTAGCCATTTGTGGAATTGTTTCAGATTCCAGTACCAATTTGTGTTTGAAGCATCTTGCTGAGGGAGATATGGAGAGGCTAGTTCCTCTTTTGTCAGAATCTGGAACTAGGAGTCACTGTTTAAAAATCAGACATTAGCCATTTTTTAAACAAAGACAAAGTTTTTTTTTCTGAGGGTCATGAGCTTTCCAAATCTTTTCCTGAAAAGATGGTGGAAGCACGGTGGTTGAATATCAAGAAGGCAGATGTGGTTAAATTCTTGTTCAACAAGGGCGTGAAAGTTGATCAGGCATAAGTGGGAATGGCAATTAAAGGTTCTAATCAGACCAGCCATGATATCATGGAACTTCAGAGCAGACTTCAGAGGCTAATTAGCCTTCTCCTGCTCCATTGCATAGTTCATATATATGTAGAAGCATTTCTTAACTTCACCCTTTAGAGTTCTGGCTGAACATTTTATATTTCTTTGTCTGAAACACCTCAACCATTGAGAATAGTTTCTCATGATATGCCTTCACTGTTCCCCTTAATGTTTTGAAACCGTTGATCATATCACCCCTTCACCTTCTAAATTTTAGGAAAGATATCAAAAGGGTGCAGTTTTTGGAAGAACGACTGGTGTGTTCAGAAATGAAGAATGCATGCTTGGATAATTAGTGCCTTTACTAACTTATGTCAGTTTTTTGACTTTTTATTTCACTCCTCACAAAGAATATGGGATGGGATTGACAGTAGCAAGCAAAATATTCCATATAAGAAATCTGTGCACCTGTGAATCAATTTATGAATCAATTATCATATTTCTGTCACTGGGACGATCATTGTTAAAGTTGGAATGCTTTACAACAAAGGTCAACCAAGATTTCAAAGAAGCTCAAATTGCCACTTTTTTTTGCCTTTCGATATTTAATCTCTTCTTATTCCATACCTTTTCTTCAGTTCCTCCTCACCCCATCCTCCTGCATCAGTGGAAAATCCATTAGTTCTTCCTTCATTCTTTTCTGAATGATAGTCATATTGAAAACATTGACCCTGTTTCTCTCTCTGTTGATGCTGCAAAGTTTCCAGCATTTTTTGTTTTTATCTCAAAGTAGCACACACCTCTTCAGAGCAAGTAAGGCTTACCAGGGCCACTTTATTACACAACAAGGTGAAATTATGAATAATGAATTATAACGAACTGAAAGTTCTAACAACAAGATTCTCTAGTCACAACAGTATAGGATAACATATTCTTCCTAGTAAAATATGGATTTCACACTGTGTCAAGCAGATTTAGGACTGAATTGAGAAGGAACTTCTTCACCCAGAGAATTGTGAATCTATGGAAATCCCTTCACAGTGAAGTAGTTGATGATCCTTCAGTAAATGTTTTTAAAGCTAGGATAGATTTTTTTGAACAGTAAATGAATTAAGGGATACGGTGAGAGAGTGGGTATGGGAAGCTGAGTCATGACCTTATTGATTGACAGAGCAGACTTGATGGGCCAAATGGCCTACTCCTGCTCCTAGTTCTTATATTCTAATTGTAGGTATAGTATTATTTCATAAAGCCCATGTTCTAACAATTAACTCAAAGAAACAAAACACATTATCAGATATTTCATTTTTTAAAGCACTATAGATGCTTTGGACTGATCAGAAACAGACCGTGCTTCAGATTGTATGCTCAGCTGTTTGTGTATAAGGGAATAATGTGTAAATAGCTAATCAGATGAGTTTCAACATTTGCATCATCTCTATCAGTTAGCCTCCTGTTGTTTCAAATTTTGCAAAGTCTTTGAAATGCCTAGTGCTTCAGTTTATACACAGCAATGATAGACACCAGAAAAGAAGATACACAGAAATGACAGATTCTCAATAATAATCACTGGACTCAAAACATTAACTCTGCCTTCTCTCCACCAATGCTGCCAGACCAACTGAGCTTTTCCAGCAATTTCTATTTTTGTTTCTGATTTCCAGTTTCCAGAATCCTTGTTTTTGTGCTTCAGTTTATGCAGTATATTGTCAACTTAACAATCTATAGTTAGTTTAAGTTTATACTCTTGCAAAGAAATATGAATAGTTGTTAAGTATAACATCGCAAAGATAAGTGGGAAAACGGAGGACTGGGAAGCTTTTAAAGAACAATAGAGGATTACTAAGAAGGAAATACGCAGAGAAAAAATGAGATACAAAGGTAAACTCGCCAAAAATATAAAGGAGGATAGGAAAAGCTTTTTTAGGTATGTGAAAAGCAAAAAAATGATAAAGACTGAAATTGGGCCCTTGAAGACAGAAACAGGGGAATATATTACGGGGAACAAAGAAATGGCAGAAGCATTGAATTATTACTTCAGATCTGTGTTCACTGGGGAAGACACAAGCAATCTCCCTGAGGTAACAGTGGCTGAAGGACCTGAACTGAAGGGAATTTATATTTGCCAGGAATTGGTGTTGGAGAGACTGTTAGGTCTGAAGGTTGATAGGTCCCCGGGACCTGATGGTCTACATCCCAGGGTACTGAAGGAGCTGGCTCAAGAAATTGTGGATGCGTTGGTGATTATTTTCTAGAGTTCGATAGATTTGGGATCAGTTCCTGCAGATTGGACGGTAGCTAATGTTGTACCACTTTTTAAGAAAGGTGGGAGAGAGAAAGCAGGAAATTATAGACCAGTTAGTCTGACCTCAGTGATGGGAAAGATGCTGGAGTCTATTACAAAGGATGAAATTACGACACATCTGGATAGGATTAACAGGATAGGTCAGAGTCAGCATGGATTTATGAAGGGGAAATCGTGCTTGTCTAATCTTCTGGAATTTTTTGAGGATGCAATTCTGAAGATGGATGAGGGAGATCCAGTAGATGTAGTGTACCTGGACTTTCAGAAAGCTTTTGATAAAGTCCCACATAGGAAGTTAGTGAGCAAATTTAGGGTGCATGGTATTGGGGGCAAGGTACTAACTTGGATTGAAAGTTGGTTGGCTGATAGGAAACAAAGAGTAGTGATAAACGGCTCCATTTCGGAATGGCAGGCAGTGACCAGTGGGGTACCGCAGGGATCAGTGCTGGGACTGCAGCTTTTTACAATATACATTAATGATATAGAAGATGGTATTAGTAATAACATTAGCAAATTTGCTGATGATACTAAGCTAAATGGCAGGGTGAAAGGTGAGAAGGATGTTAGGAGATTACAGGGTGACCTGGACAGGTTAGGTGAGTGGTCAGATACATGGCAGATGCAGTTTAATGTGGATAAATGTATGGTTATACACTTTGGTGACAAGAACAGGAAGGCAGATTACTAGCTAACTGGAATCAATTTAGGTAAAGGGGCAGTACAAAGAGATCTTGGTGTTCTTGTACACCAGTCAATGAAGGCAAGCATGCAGGTACAGCAGGTAGTGAAGAAGGCTAATAACATGCTAGCCTTCATAACAAGAGGGATTGAGTATAGAAGCAAAGAGGTTCTTCTGCAGCTGTACAGGGCCCTGGTGAGACCACACCTGGAGTATTGTGTGCAGTTCTGGTCTCCAAGTTTGAGGAAAGACATTCAGGCTATTGAGGGAGTGCAGCATAGGTTCACGAGGTCAATTCCTGGAATGGCAGGACTACCTTATGCTGAAAGACTGGAGCGACTGGGCTTGTATACCCTTCAGTTTAGAAGACTGAGAGAGGATCTGATTGAGACATATAAGATTATTAAAGGATTGGACACTCTGGAGGCAGGTAACATGTTTCCGCTAATGGGTGAGTGCCGAACCAGAGGACACAGCTTAAAAATACGGGGTAGACCATTTAGGACAGAGATGAGGAGAAACGTCTTCACCCAGAGAGTGGTGGCTGTGTGGAATGCTCTGTCCAAGAGGGCAATGGAGGCTCAGTCTCTGGATTCAATTAAGAAAGAGTTGGATAGAACTCTCAAGGATTGTGGAATCAAGGGTTATGGAGATCAGGCAGGAACAGGATACTGATTAAGGATGATCAGCCATGATCATATTGAATGGTGGTGCAGGCTCGAAGGGCAGAATGGCCTACTCCTGCACCTATTGTCTGGTGTCTACTGTTTATTGCTATTAAATCTAACTATATACAATGAACTGTTTGAGGAGAGTTCTACTAGAAACCTGTAGCTCAGCCTACAGAACCATGTGATCTGACATCATACAGCACAGAAACAGACCCTTCGGTCCAATCACTGGATCAGTGGAGCTGGAAGAGCACAGCAGTTCAGGCAGCATCCAATGAGCAGCGAAATCGGTAAAAACAATGACTGCAGATGCTGGAAACCAGATTCTGGATCAGTCAATGCTGGAAAAAAATCCCAAACTAAACTAGTTCCACCCGCATGCTCCTGGCTCTTATCCCTCCAAACCCTTCCTATTTAAGTTCTTATCCAAATGTCTTTTGAATGTTATAATTATACCCACATTCACCACTTCCTCAGGTAGTTCATTCCATACATGAATCATCCTTCATGTGAACAATTTGCCTCCATGGCTTGTTAAATCTCTCTCCTCATACCTGAAAACCGGACCCCCTAGTCTTGAAATACCTTTTCCCCATGTAAAAGACAACTACTATTAACTGAGTCTATACCCCTCTGAATCTTATAAAGTATGACACAGCTCCTTGCTCAATGCCTATTCTTAGAGTAAAAGTGAAATGATTAGCCTTTTATGTCTTCCATAGGTTCTGTTATGGTATCCTTTTTAACAATTAACATTTAACTAGCAATATTTAATTTTTTACACTAATGTCATCCTTTATCCCCCCAACCCCACCCACAGATTGTTTTCATTTGAAACACAGGTCTCCAACAGCATTTACAATTCTCTTATAAAGGATAAAAGTACACAACACCAGGTTATAGTCCAACAGGTTTAATTGGAAGCACACTAGCTTTCGGAGCGACCCTCCATCAGGTGGTAGTGTCGCGGAGCATCGCTCTGAAAGCTAGTGTGCTTCCAATTAAACCTGTTGGACTATAACCTGGTGTTGTGTGCTTTTTAACTTTGTACACCCCAGTCCAACACCGGCATCTCCAAATCATGACTTATAAAGGATGTGTGAGGTGTATCAATAAGAGATTCCAACTCAGTATTTGTGGTCCATCCGCTGAATGGAAAATTGGTTTATTGCCCAATATATTTATAAAACTTTTTTTCTATTAGAACACCTTCTTTTACATGCGTTCTCTGTTATTAAGAAAGACTTGCTTCTCAGTGACAGTTCTTTACAAACCTACATGAATTTTGTTTCTCTCGGAAGTGTCATTTTCAGATAAAATATCATCACACGTGGATTTTAACAGAAAGTTTACACCAGTTGACAGTTCATTTACATTTCTTTGCTATGTCAGTTGCATAAGAACCTTGGTTGTCTCTGTGCAGGATTTTTGGAAATCTTCTATGAGTTTTACTTTTTCCAGCCTCTGAGACTTTATTACCTCATGTAACTGTATACAAGTTGGACTTTTAGATTAACAGTTTTTTTTAATGATAGACTTCTCCAATTTGGGTCAATAGACAATAGAGACAATAGACAATAGGTGCAGGAGTAGGCCATTCTGCCCTTCAAGCCTGCACCACCATTCAATATGATCGTTGGCTGATCATCCTTAATCACAATCCTGTTCCTGCTTAATTTTCATAACCCTTGATTCCACTATCCTTGAGAGCTCAATCCAACTCTTTCTTAAATGAATCCAGAGACTGGGCCTCCACTGCCCTCTGGGGCAGAGCATTCCACACAGCCACCACTCTCTGGGTGAAGAAGTTTCTCCTCGTCTCTGTCCTAAATGGTCTACCCCGTATTTTTAAGCTGTGTCCTTTGGTTCGGCACTCACCCATCAGCGGAAACATGTTTCCTGCCTCCAAACTGTCTAATCCTTTAATTATCTTATATGTCTCAATCAGATCCCCTCTCAGTCTTCTAAGCTCAAGGCTTAGAAGCCCAGTATACAAGCCCAGTCGCTCCAGTCTTTCAGTGTAAGGTAATCCCGCCATTCCAGGAATTGACCTTGTGAACCTATGCTGCACTCCCTCAATAGTCAGAATGTCTTTCCTCAAATTTGGAGAGCAGAACTGCACACAATACTCCAGGTGTGGTCTCCCCAGGGCCCTGTACAGCTGCAGAAGAACCTCTTTGCTTCTATACTCAATCCCTCTTGTTATGAAGGCCAGCATATGAAGGGTCGAACATTAATCTGCTTGCGCCTCTTTTTTGGTCACTTTAAGTTTCCCCCCATGGTGTGTGAGGGAGTTCTATAATTTGGTCTCTTTTCACCTTTTTGAAAGAAGCCTTGAATCCTTCCATAGATTTTCGATGGGTCTCAGTTATGCATTTCAGTTTTTTTTTCAGAGATTAGCAATATTGAACCTTGAATATTGGCATGATCCTAATTGGACTGAAGCAGATCCTTTCCCATGGATGACATATTATAAGCTTCTTGTCTTCATTGGACTACCAATTCTTCCAAGCAAAGTACCTTTGGGATCTTGGCAGCATCTTCTTCTTGTCAGTTGCAGACTAATACAGTTTGAAACTTTCTCGCGATAGATTAAAATCTCCTTTGCCAAATCATCTGAAAATGGCGTAACATGTGGCACATGTGGCATTCTGGATGGACAGGGATAAACATCAACATGGAAATCTCCTGCCGCAACAGAGTCAAGAAGCAACAGCTGGACTGACATCATCCTCCCCATGCATTTGCTGTCTTTCTGGCATGTAAGTAGCTCTCAGATTTACGAAGTGACCCAGACAGAGTCAGTGGAGTGAAAAAATATCTGTCTCCAGAAATAAAAAGTCAGTTCTGTTTGACAGCTTGAGTTTTTCTGAGCTAATGAAAGGTCTTCTTTAAACTAGAAAATTTCTGACAGGGCTTTATCCTGTATCCTCCATATAATGCAGTTCAGTAAGTACTCTTCATTAAAGATTCTACAGTGACAATATTCTACAAAGTATTAGTAATAATTTATTAAAAAATCAAAGGTTTCCCCTTACTCCTGACCATGCCAATTAAGTTTTGTTCAACATACAACGAGGTTTGGCCTTGAGCTGAAGTAAGAGTTGACAGTGGTAATTACTTCGGTGTATTTTGCAGTTACACTATATTATAGTGCAGCTGATTCTTCTAGGACTTCCTTGGCAAGTATACCCTTAGAATTGCTGTTCATTGCAGTTTAGTAAAATGATCTAATCTTTGTCTGGTTTTGCATTAGGACCTGAAGCAATATGGTGTCTGCTAGGGCGGAGAAGGGTGGGTTAGTAAATTTGCAGATGACACTAAGGTTGGTGGAGTTGTGGATAGCGACGAAGGATGTTGTAGGTTACAGAAAGACATAGATAAGCTGCAGAGCTGGGCTGAGAGGTGGAAAATGGAGTTTAATGCGGACAAGTGTGAGGTGATTCACTTTGGTCGGAGTAACTGGAATGCAAAGTATTGGGTTAATGGTAAGAATCTTGGTAGTGTAGATGAGCAGAGAGATCTCGGTGTTCAGGTACACAGATTCTTGAAAGATGCCACCCAGGTTGACAGGGTTGTTAAGAAGACATACAGAGTTTTAGCTTTTATTAATAGAGGGATCGAGTTCCGGAACCATGAGGTTATGCTGCAGCTGTACAAAACTCTGGTGTGACCACACTTGGAGTATTGTGTACAGTTCTGGTCACCGCATTATAAGAAGGATGTGGAAGCTTTGGAAAGGGTGCAGAGGAGATTTTCTAGGATGTTGCCTGGTATGGAGGGAAGGTTTTACGAGGAAGGGCTGAGGGACTTGAGGCTGTTTTCGTTGGAGAGAAGAAGGTTGAGAGGTGACTTTATAGAGACACATAGGATAATCAGAGGATTAGATAGGGTGGACAGGGAGAGCCATTTTCCAAGTATGGTGACAGCGAGCACGAAGGGGCATAGCTTTAAATTGAGGGGTGATAGATACAGGACAAATGTCAGAGGTAGTTTCTTTACTCAGAGAGTAGTAAGGGTATGGAATGTTTTGCCTGCAACAGTAGAAGATTCGCCAACTTTAAGTACATTTAAGTCGTCATTGGACAAGCATATGGAAGTACATGGAATAGTGTAGGTTAGATGGGCTTCAGATTGGTATGACAGGTTGGCGCAACATCGAGGGACAAAGGGCCTGTAATGTTCTATGTTCTATAAATCATTGGTGCAATTGTAACCAATGACCTGGATGAAGTGCATGTGCCCATCGATCATGCCCTGAGATGGTGTTGCACAAAGCAGCCTCGTCACAGTAAGCGGTGAACTGAATTTGGAAGCTCCCTGCTCTGATTTCCATATTGAATTGAATTGAATTTATAGTCACATGTACCGAAACACAATGAAAAGCTTCGTATTGTGAGCAATACAGGCAGATCACATCGTAAAGTAACATAGATAGTAAATAATAGGTAAACAGTGGCAAAAACAAAAACACAGATATAGGCAAATGGTAAAAGTTTGAGAGTCCATTCAGTATTTTAACAACAGTTTATAGAAACTGTTATAAAACCAGTTTCTGCACCTTCTCCCCGGTGGTAGAGGTTGTAGAAAAACATTGCCAGGGTGGGATGGATCTTTGAGAATGCTGGCGGCCTTTCCTTGATAGCGGGCCTGGTAGATGGATTCTATGGAAGGGGGGTTGGCCTTTGTGGTTGTCCGGACTAAGTTCACTACTCTCTGAAACCGTCTCTGACCTTAAATAGTACAGTTGCCATACCAGGTAGTGATACATCCAGACAGAATGCTCTCCATGGCACACCTATAAAAGTTGGCAAGGATATTCGCCGTCATGCCAAATTTTCTCAGCTGCCTGAGAAAGAAGAGGCATTGTTGGGTTGTTGGGCCTTTCAAATCATTACATCCACATGAAAGGTCTAAGAAAGCTTGTTGTGGATGACCACTCCCAGGAGCTTGACACTCTCCACTCGCTCCACCCCTGTGCTGTTAATGTGTAGGACGGCGTAAGTAACATCCCGCCGAAAGTCAATAATGAGTTCCTTGGTTTTGCCGGCATTGAGAGCCAGGTTGTTGTCAGTGCATCATTTTTGAAGGTCTTCCACCTCCCGTCTGTAGACTGTTTCGTTGCCATCTGAGATTCAATCAACTAGGATGGTGTCATCAGGAAACTTGTAAATGGCATTAGTCTGGTATTTGGTGATGCAGTCATGGGTATACAGTGAGTATAGAAAGGGGGCTGAGTACACATTCCAGTGTTGAGTGTTAGTGAGGATGAAATATCATCCCCAATCTTCACCGATTGTGGCCTATGGGTCAGGAAACTGAGGAACCAGTTGCAGAGAGTGGGGCTTAGTCCGAGATCGCTACGTTTAGTAATCAGCCTGTTTCTATTGATTTGAATCAATACTTGTTCTGTAAAAAACTCCCTCTAGTCGCGAACAACAGCATTTCTAAAAGAAATCTGAAGAAAAACTACCTGCCCAAAATGATTGAAAAATGTATGAAAATTGAAGTCAACAGATAATGTCAGATCTGCTGGGTTTTTCTAACCTTTCTCTGTTTCTATTACATAAAAATGCCTTTCCTTGTGTCAATTCTCCTCTCCAGGACTAATTCAGCAAGGAAAAACATTACTGACACAGTTAAACAGGACATCAAAATCTGAGTGTGCTGTTCCCGTGCCTTTGTTCTGTCTAGCATCGCCTGTGAATAAGAGCTGGTGAAACGTAACCCTGTATATCAAAGGTCAAATACATTTATTCATGCAGTCCAACAATGCTACAAATGTATGTTGAGTTAGAGTAAAGTGAAAATGTTCAAGAATATTACATGACTTGGTAATCTCACATCTCGAACAATTGTTATGTCAAAATGTCATTTCTCTGATTCTATGACCAGTTGAAAGTTTTTTCAAGCAAGATGCTGGTGTGTGTGTTCAAATAACATTGTAGCTTATAAGGCTGACCCTGTGAAGATAAGGACTATCGAAACTTCTATCATATTCTACAGATAAAGGGTATCAGTCATGACTCAGTGCTGGCTCTCTTATATGTTCATGAGTTGTTGGCTCAAGTTCCACATCAGAAACTTCAATACAGAATCAAAGCTGACAACTTAAAGCAGCATTGAGGGTGTGCTGCATTATCGGAGATCTCATCTTTCAGACGAAATGGTTCAATAAGGATTTGCCATTCTTTTCAGTAGGATATGAAAAATGTCATAGCCCTATTTTCAATGGAAGAGAGTTCTGGATGTACCTTTAAACTTGACCCTATATCAACATTAAAACATAAATGTCCTGTGTTATGACAGAGATGACAAGGCCATCATTATCATCTTTCTTTTCATATCATGTGATGCCTGAGCATCAACCTGTTGGCTTGTAGTTATGCTGCAGTGTTGCCAGGAATCCTCATGTCTATGACTGTGTAAGCAGCCAATCCTAGTCTGTGGTGGAAAATGGATCATGAATAAATCTCAACAGCAGCTGATGTTGTCAGGGAGCTAGCAATGGATGACCCATCCAGACAAAGACTACAAAAGTCATCTCTTGGATGGACATTCTGTTTCTCCCTGAAGAAAAGAAGTGGGATTGTATTCATTGGAGTTTAGAAGGTTAAGGGGAGATCTAATCGAAACTTACAAGATAATACATGGCTTGGAAAGGGTGGACGCTAAGAAATTGTTTCTGTTAGGCGGGGAGACTAGGACCCGTGGGCACAACCTTAAAATTAGAGGGGGTTAAGTCAGAACAGACATGCGGAGACATTTCTTCAGCCAGAGAGTAGTGGGCCTGTGGAATTCATTGCCACAGAGTGCAGTGGAGGCCGGGACGCTAACTGTCTTCAAGGCAGAGATTGATAGATTCTTGATGTCACAAGGAATTAAGGGCTAAGGGGAGAATGCGGGTAAGTGGAGTTGAAATGTCCATCAGCCATGATTGAATGGCGGAGTGGACTCGATGGGCCAAATGGTCTTACTTCCACTCCTGTGTCTTATAGTCTTATGTAAAGATTCTGATGAACAGAATATTTTTAAGCCCAGGGCATATATGGATAAGACTTTCCCAAGGATATCAAGCACCCTTCACAATATCCCATTGATAGTCACATGCAATCTGGGTATTGATAGAATACAACTCCCTTCTGATGATGACGGCCCCCAGTTTGCTGATGTTGCTTCAATAGCCATATGCATGCAATCTGCAGCTCATTACACTTTGTGGAATCCAGGAAGAGAAGGAAAATCTTTGAGTCATCTGGCTTGACTTGCATTGTCTGTGTAAGTCTGATTCTGAATATTGCATCTATTGCAGCCTTGACGCTATGATGTGTTGGTGACTGCAAAGGTCTTTGGGTAATGTCTGGAAGGGTCCAGATGCAGAAATCGTTAAGTCACAACAGAAGCCAATTTTACAAATGTAGAGTGGCCTCCAAGACCATTGAGAGCTATTACCCCAGTCAACATACCACACAGTGTCTCCAGAGAAATGGAATCTGTGGAGACAATAGCATACCGACATCTGCAGGCATGTCATCCATGGCCTGTGCACACTTTGGTCAGATTAGTGTCATCTCCTTCCTTTTGAGAATGTGCTCCTGCTGCTGCCTGCCTTCTGCAGACCCACCTGAAGTAAGGTGCACTTGTCCCTGGTAGCTGCCTTCCTCTGTCTCCTTCCACATTCCTCTGCACTGGAGCGGCCAATTTCTCCAGAGTGCATGATGCCTATAAAGAACAGGGAGCTCTAGGTAGTAGAGAGCTCAAATATCATTGCCACCCTGTCTACAGGTCTCCCTCTTTCCTTTGGAAAGATTCAGAAGAACAAGTCTATTTATGAAAAACAACAGCAAATGCTCCAAACACCACGAGATAAACCTTATTCTCTCATCCCAGATAGCAGCTATTTCTCTCTGTACTTGCACCATCTCCTAAACCTGGCGTGAATCAATTCCTTGTGCTTGGTGAATAATGGAGTTGGCCACAGACAGTCTCAGCTTGTTAACAAGCTGAATTGCTGGTTAATTAGTTTTTCATGAATGGTGGCTGGCTGCCAATGTTTGTCCCCTTACTCTTCTGTATTATCCCAGCCTGGCATGAGAACATTGCATTGGCAACCTGACTTCATCATGATAAATCTTTTGACAGAGCAAAGACGGTAGTGCACCTGCTGCAGCAATGTAAGTTCCAGGCCGTACGAGCACTGAGGTGGGTTTGTGCCTTGTTCTGTACTGCCCAGCTTCTGGGCCAGGGACACGGAGAGTCTGTCTCATGATGTGATAGCAGCTTGCAGCTGATTAGGTTCACTTAGTAAGCTGTTTATGGTCTGATAAAAACAATACTAACGTTGGCACCCATAGTTAGTACTGATGTTGAACAGGGCGGATTGTTAGACCATGCTTCAGAAGACGAGACATTATCCATGAAACAGACCGCCATGACTCCCTGAAATATTAATCCACAAATACTTGAATGAGATGAACCTCTCTCTTGTAATAATTTGTAGAATTTAGAAGGTATATGAACAGGATGGAATATGTGGTGATGACACTGATGAATTTCTTTGTGTGAGTTGGTTGGGAGAGTAATGTCGACAACCATAAATCTAACAATGCATTCACAATATTGTTTACGACCAGAAAACCTTAAAGACCGTAAGACATAGGAGCAGGAATCAGGCCATTCAGCCCATCAAGACTGCTCCATCATTCAATCATGGTTGATAAGTTTCTCATCCCTATTCTCCCAATTTCTCCCTGTAACCTTTGATCCCCTTTACAATCAAGAACCTATCTATCTCCATCTTAAATATACTCAGTAACTTGGCCTCTACAGCCTTCTACTGCAGTGAATTCCATAGATACCCCACTCTCTGGCTGAAGGAGTTTCTCCTTATTTCCATTCTAAAAGGTCTTCTCTTTACTCTAAGGCTGTGCCCTTGGGTCCCAGTATCTCCTACCAATGGAAACATCTTCCCAACATCTACTCTGTCTAAGCCATACAGTGTTCTGTATGTTTCAAGTCGATCCCCCCACCTCATCATTCTAAACTCCAATGAGTATAGACCCAGAGTCCTCAAACATTCCTCATATGTTAAGCTGTTCATTTCTGGAACGATTCTTGTGAATCTCCTCTGAACACACTGCAGGGCCAGTACACCCTTCCTGAGATATCAGCCCAAAACTGCAACAATACTCCAAATGTGGCCTGCCTAGAGCCTTATACAGCATCAGAGGTCCATCCCTGTTTTTCTGTTCAAGCCTCTCAAAATAAATGCCATCATTGTATTTACCTTCCTAACTACTGACTCAACCTGCAAGTTTACCTTGAGAGAATCCTGGGTTAGATCTCCCAAATCTTTGTACTTCAGACTTCTGAATTTTCGGTGTTACGACACGGGGTAAACTCTCTTGCTTAATTTGAAAATAGCAACACAGAAAAGATTTATCCCATGTAGTAATCTGTAAAAATTTGAGTAGCCAAGAACTATGTAAAATAAAAATTAACAACTTTATTTCTTAAAGTATAACAAAGAATAAATAACTAACCACTATTTACAATTTCTTTCTCTAACCTATCTTTTACCTTCCCTTCTATAATACTAGTCTAATAAAACAACACTTAGAGCATAGAACATAGAACAATACAGTGCAGAACAGGCCCTTCGGCCCTCGATTTTGCGCCTACCTGTGAACTATTCTCAGCTCGTTCCCCTACACTATCCCAAAATCATCCATATGCTTATTTAAGGATTGTTTAAACCTCCCTAATGTGGCTGAGAAAAGGGGAGGGGGGGCTGGGGGGGCGGGGCATTGAACTGTGTCTTATTTGCTCCTTGTTAGGAATTTCTGCGTCACAGGTTACTGATCAAAAAGGTCCTTTTAAGAGTGAGTTTCTTTTTCAAGCGGTCTGTTACATGCTAGGACTTGGCAGTTCTCCTCTCAACTGTTCAATTTTACCCCAGAGCATCAGATTGCTTTTAAGATTGTCAATATACTCAATTCAAAATTTATTGGAAATTGGTATTTTTTCAGAGTATAATTTAAATTGATTGGGCAAATTCGAATTTGTTTTTGTCTCCAGGCAATGAACTACTCAAGTTGTTCAACCCAGAATTACACTGTTGCCTTATTGAGAACACTAGGTGCTGTGTCCAGTAGTTCTGCTGCTTTTAACTCTCTTAAAGGGACACCATATCTTCATAACATTCACCCGATTTGGAAAACAGTCCCTTTCTCTATTCTTCTTACCAAAGTGCATGACCTTACACTTTCCCATATTATACTCCAACTGCCACTTATTTGCCCACTCTCCTAACCTGTCCAAATCCTTCTGCAGCCTCCCTAACTCCACAATGCTACCTGTCCTTCTACCTATCTTTGTATCACCTGCAAACATATCCAGAATGCCCTCAGTTCCTTCATTGTTAATGTATAAAGTGAAATGTTGTGGTCCCAACACTAAGCCTTGCAGAACACAACTTGTCACCATCTGCCATACTAAGAAGAACCCTTTTATCCTCGCTCTCTGCTTTCTGCCAGACATCCAAGCTTCTCTGCATGCAAGCACCTTGCCTCTAACACCATGGGCCCTTATCTTACTCAGCAGCCTCCCGTGCAGCACCTTGTCAAAGGCCTTCTTGAAGTCCAGTAGATAACATCGATTGGTTCTCCTTGGTTAACCTGCTCACTACTTCCTCAAAGATGTTCAGCAGATTTATTAGGCATGACTTACCCTTAGTGAAATCATGCTAACTTTGCCCAATTTACCATACAGTTCTGAATATTCAGAAATCTCATCCTTCACAATGGATTCCAGGATCTTACCCACAACCGAGGTTAGGCTAATTGGACTGTAATTTTCTGTACTTTGCCTTACTCCCTTTTTAACAGGGGTGTGATATTAGCAATTTTCCAGTCCTCTGGGACCCTCCCATTTCTAGCAACTCCTGAAAGATTACCACTGACGCCTCCACTGTCTCTTGAGTTACCCCCTTAGAACTCTAAGGTGTAGTCCATCTGGTCCAGATGATTAATCCACCTTCAGGCCATTTAGTTTTTCTAGCACCTTCTCCTTGGTGACAGCCACCATACTCAGCTCTGCCCCTCACCCTCTTGAGTTTTCAGGATATTACTCATGGCTTCCACCATGAAGACTGACGTGAAGTAATTATTCAGTTCCTCCACCATTTCCTTGTTCCCCACTACTATCTCTCTAGCGTCATTTTCCAGCAGCCCAATGTCCAGTTTTGCCTCTCTTTTGTCCTTTATATATCTAAAGAAACTTCATATTACTGGCTAATTTACCTTCATATTTAATCTTCTCCCTCTTTATTTCTTTTTTTCTTGTTGCCCTCTGTTGGTCTTTGCTTTAGTTTCCCACTGCCCTTTGCCACATTATATGCTTTCTCTTTTTTTATTATACTATCCCTGACTTTCCTAATCAGCCATGGTTGCCCCATCTTCCCTGTGCCATGCTTCTTTTCCCTTGGGTTGAGGAAGTGAGATTACTGTAATAATTACTATTTCATAATTGCTTACTAATTAATGCACTTGCTATATCCCTGATACCTATGTCAAAATGTAATCCATTCAATCATTTTCTTTGAGCCAAGGTTTATTGGTGAGAGTCAGAGAAAGTAGGTACTGCAGATGCTGGAGATCAGAGTTGAGAGTGTGGTGCTGAAAAAGCACAGCAGGTCAGGCAGCATCTGAGGAACAAGAGAATCGACGTTTCAGGCATAAGCCTTTCATCAGGAATGTGAAGATGGGGTGGGTCTGGGAGTGGGGAAGGGGGCTGATAGATAAACAAGAGGGTAGGGTGGGGTGGGGTGAATGTAGCTGGAAAAGTTAGATTCAGTTGGGAAGAATTGTGATGGGTCGATTTAGAAGATGGGCAGGTCAAGGAGGTGGTGCCGAGTTGGAGGATCTGGGATGAGGTGATGAGGAGGAAAGATTTGGAAACTAGTGAAGTCAATGTTGATGCTGTGTGGTTGAGGGGTCCCAAGGCAGAAGATGAGCTGTTCGTCCTTCAGGCGTCGGGTGGCTTGGAGTTGGTGGTGGAGGAGGCCCAGGATATCCATGTCCTTGCGGGAGTGGGAGGGGAGCTGGAAGTGATTGGTCGCTGGGTGATGGGGGTGTTGGGTGCATGTATGCCAGGGTTGTTCCCTGAAACACTCCGCAAGTTGGCATCCTGTCTCCCTGACATAGAGGAGACAACATTGAGAGCAACTGACACAATAGATGAGGTGTTTGGGTGTGCAGGAAAATCTCTGCCTGATGTGAAAAGATCCTTTGGGGCCTTGGATGGAGATGAGGAGGGAGATATGGGCGCAGATTTTATACCTCTTGCGGCAGCAAAGGAAAGTTCCAGGTGTGGAGGGTGGGTTGGTGGGGAGGCGTGGACCTAATGAGGGAGTTGCAAAGGGAATGGTAGCAGAGGGAATGGTCTCTGCAGAATGCTGGTGGGGGCGGGAAAGGAAATATATTTTTGGTAGTGGTGTCTGATTGGAACTTGTGGAAATGGCAGAGGATAATTCGGTGAAAGTATCAAATGTAGATTTGTGAAGTGTTCAAAGAATCATTCACCTGCTGGTCCGAGGCAATCTATAGATAGTGCCCTCTTGCAATTTTATGCAACTTCCCACTGCCCTTCATATGAGTAACCAGGCCTCGATATCTAACAATCCCATGAATAGGAGAATGTCCCAGTGCTGAAAGAAATGCTGTTGGAGTTGGTGAAACTAAACTTTTTGCCGACAGGGTCATAAAATGTCAGACCTGAGGTAGAACGTTCAGCCCATTCAGAGGGATTGTCGCTGGACTGCTCACCGGGATTCAAATCCACCATGACAGATGGTGGCATTTAAATTCAATACAAATCTGCAATTAGGAATCTAATGATGACAATGAATCCACAGTTGATCAATGTTTACTAATATCCTTTAGGGAAGGAAACACGGCTGTCCTTACTTGGTCTGGCCTACATGTGTCTTTGGACACACAGCAATGTGGTTGACTCTTAGACTGCTCACTGAGCAATTAGGGATGGGCAATAAAAGCTGCCTAACCAGCAACACCCTTGTCCTTGCAAATGGGTTAAAAACAAGCCCGTTGAGTCTCCTTCAACATTCAATGGGATCATGGCTGATCTGATCATCCTCAACTCCATTTTCCTGCCTTTTCCCCATGAACCTTTAGTTCACTTTCTGGGTCACAGTCTGTCCACCCCAGCCTTGAATATATCGAATGACCAAACCTGCATAGCCCCCTATGATAAAAATCTCCACAGGTTCAATATCTCATGTCATGGGTGGAGTTTCACAAGGATCTGCTCTGGGCCCCACAGTTTGTATCAATGGTGTAGGTGAGGTGATTGACGTATGGTGGGTAAACCTGCAGATGGCACAGCGATAGGTAGGAAAGTATGTTGTGAAGATAGCATAAGGAGGACAAGGACTGATGTAAATCGGCAAAGTGAAGGATCTTAAATCTTGCCGATGGAGTATAACATAGAAAAACAATCACTTAAGTAGGAAGAAAAAGACTTAAAAAGCATAATTTATATTGAGAATAAATGCAGCATTTTGAGGTGTGGAGGGATTGAGGTGTTTTGTGGGAGGTAGGAACAGAAGTAGGCCATTGCGTCACCCGAGTCTATTCCACCTTTCAGTGAGATCGTGGCTGGTGTGTAGGCCAGCTCCACATACCTGCCTTTGGCCCATTTTGCTCAATATCTTTGCTCAACAAAAAAAAATTATCAATCTCAGATTTAACATTTATGAACTGATCCAGCATTGCTTGCCATTTGGAAGAGAGTTCCAAATATCTCCCACCCTTTGTGTGTAGAAGTGCTTCCTGACATCTCTCCTGAATGGACTGGCCCTAATTCTCAGACTATGCCCACTCCCCCTGGTTTTAGAGTCCCCAGCCATGGGAAACTGTTTATCTTTTTCCACCTTGTCTTTTCCTGTTGATAGCATGGACACATCAATCAGATCTCTCCTGAACCTTCTAAGTTCTTGGGAAAACAGGCTCAATTTGTATGATTGATCCTCATAATTTAACCCCTGAAGTCCAGGTTTCTTTCTTGTAAACCTATGATGTATTTTAAAGCAAGAGAAACAAGATAAATGAAGATATAAAAGGGACCTAAGGGGCACCACACAGAAGGTGATGTGTGCATAGAATGAGCTGCCAGAGGAAGTGCTGGAGGCTGGTACAATTACAACATTTAAAAGACATCTGAATGGGTATATGAATAGGAAGGGTTTCGAGAGATATGGGTCAAATGCTGGAAAATGGGACTAGATTAGGTTAGGTCGGCATGGACGAGTTAGAACGACAAGTCTTTTCCTGGTCTAGCTAGTGACACCCTGTATTCCTTCTATGCCCAGATCTCCTCACAATACTCCAAGTGGGGTCTAACCGAGATTACGTATAACTGCAGCATCACTTCTGCATCCTTGTGCTCTCGTCCTCTAGGTATTAAGACTAGCATCAATTAGCTTTTTATTTTGATAATTTTCTCCACTTGATTGTGACATTTTATGAATCACAAAAAGTTATTATGTACAACAAGTGATTGCGAAAGCTAATGTAATGCTGTCCTTTATAATGTGAGGAATTCCGCATATAAGTAAGGAGGTTATGCTTCAGTTATACAGGGCATTGGTGAGACTACATCATGAAATTTGTGTGTAGGCATGGTATATGTATTGAAGAAGGCTCGGAGGAAGTTAACCGGATTGATATCTGGAATGGTTGGATTCACTAATGAGTAAAGATTAGACAGGTTAGAACAAACAGTAACAGAAATTGCTGGAGAAACTCAGCAGGTCTGGAAGCATCTGTGCAGAGAGAGACAGAGTTAAAGTTCCAAGTCCAGTGATATTTCTTCAGTACAGGATCAGTCTCAGTCTTCAGAACTGGTCACTGGACTCAAAATATTAACTCTGTTTTCTCTCCTCAGATGCTGTCAGACCTGCTGAGTTTCTCCAGCAAATTCTGTTTTAATTTGTTTCAAACTACAATCCTCAGTTCTGAGATGTATTTTAGGAGGGCTCAAGTTGCTTTCAAACCAATCACTATCACTCTTTTAAACGTTTGTGAAGTTTCAGAGAACCTGGATGGCCTTGACAAGTTGGAAATGGAAAGAATGTTTATTCTTGGCCATGACTCCAGAACGAAGGGACACCCTTTCAGAATTGGGGTTGCTCTTTTTGGACAGAGAGTAGGGGATTTTTTTTTGCCTCAGACAGTTGCGTGACTCACTATCTGAGACGATCCTGGAGAAGAAATATTCTGTCGGCAAAGGAATTGAGAAGAGTGGAGCTAATGAAGAATGTTGGAGCGTGAAAACACAAACAGATCAGGCAGAACAGGCTTCAGGGGCCAAATACCTGACGTCTGCTCTGAACTCAGTGACTACATGTTTAGATTAGATTACTTACAGTGTGGAAACAGGCCCTTCGGCCCAACAAGTCCACACCGACCCGCTGAAGCGCAACCCACCCATACTCCTACATTTACCCCTTACCTAACACTACGGGCAATTTAGCATGGCCAATTCACCTGACCCGCACATCTTTGGACTGTGGGAGGAAACCGGAGCACCCGGAGGAAACCCACGCAGACACGGGGAGAACGTGCAAACTCCACACAGTCAGTTGCCTGAAGTCGGGAATTGAACCCGGGTCTCAGGCGCTGTGAGGCAGCAGTGCTAACCACTGTGCCACCGTGCCGCCCATGTTATTCATGGGATTTATCAGGGAGCAATGTGGAGCTGACACAGGATCAAAGCTAACATCAGGCTTATAGGCCACGCTTTAAACAATCTCAGATACTGCACTATTTCTGTGCACATGTTCACAGCTCAAGTTGGTCAGATCTTTCCAGAAGATTCTGCTTACTCTTTGAGTTTACTTTCACGCTAAGTGAAAGATCCCAAGCCAATGGGATCCACTGCCAAAGCAAACTTCCGATACCATACTTGAAACATCACGAACACAGGATTAACCAATCACAGTGAACATAGATCTGTCAACAGAGTAGCATAATCAAATGCAGATCGATTAAACCATTGACATTAAACACCTCCCTTCGATTACATTTGTAGATTTCTTCCCACCAGTGAAGGCTCTAGTTCCCTCAATTTCTTCCCACGTAAGTTCATAGGAGCAGAATTAGGCCATTCCGCCCATCGAGTCTGCTCTGCCATTCGATTGTGACTGATATGGTCCTCACACCTATTTACCTGCTTTCTCCCCATATCCCTTCAACCCAGAGCCAATTAAAAATCTGTCTAACTTCTCCTTAAATTTACTCACTGTCCCAGCACCCACTGCACTTTGGGGTGGTGAACTCCACAGATTCACAGCCCTTCGGGAGAAATAGTTTCTTCTCGACTCTGTTTTAAATTTGCTGCCCGTTATCCTCAGACTATGATCTCTCATCCCAGAATGCCCCACAAGTGGAAGCATCTGCCCCACATCTATTTTATCCACACCTTTTATCTGCCTCAATTTGATCTCCCCTTGTTCTTCTAAATTTCAGAAAGTATAGATCTAAACTGTTCAACTCTCTTCATACAACAGACCCCTCATCTCTGAGATCAGCCCTAGTGAACATCTTCTGAACTGCCTCCAATGCCACTACATCTTTCCTCAAATAAGGGGACCAAAACGAGCCATAATACTCCAGGCATGGTCTCACCCCTACCTTGTATAGTTTATATTCTTACCTTTATATTCTATTCCTTTTGCTATAAAAGCTAATATTCCATTTGCTTTCTGTATTATCTGCTGTACCTGCACCCTAGTTTTCTGTGACTCATGAATGAGTATGTCTAGATCCCTCTTCACCAGAGCACCCTGAAGTCTCTCCCCATTAAGATAATAGGTTGCCTTCTCAGTCTTTCAACCATTCAGTTATCTATGTTAAACTCCATCTGCCACATTTTGGCCCACTCTCCTAACCTATTGATATCCCTTTGTCAGGTTCTTATTTCCTCACTGCAATTTACCATTCCATCTATTTTTGTGTTGTCCACAAATTTTGGCTTTGGACCCTTTATCCCTGTATCCAAGTTGTCAATGTGGATTATAAATAACTGGGGTCCAAGGATTGAACTCTGTAGCACCCCACTAGTTACATCTCACCATCCAGATAAAAAAGCCCATTCCTCCTGACTCTATCTTGTGTCCATCAGCCAGTCATCTATGCAAGATAATAAATTACCTCTAATTCCATGTGATCCCACCTTGTGGATTAATCTTTTGTGTGGCACCTTATCAAATGCCTTTTAGAAGTCACATGATACGAGGTTATAATTCAAGTGAATTGTCAAGTGCCACTTCACCACATGAAGAGACAGTGCTCCGAAAGCTTGTGAATTCAAATAAACCTGTTGGATGTGTGACTTCTGGCTTTGTCGACCCCAGCCTCTCCACATCATGACTTCTTCTTATATTGTTGCTGTTGCAGAGAGCTCCAGGTCATGGTGACAGTATATCGGCACATATTCAATATATTCTCTGCTGGATCTCCCTCACCATATAGAACTCTTACTGTGTGGAAGCACACCATTTGGCCCATTGAGTCCACACACCCCCTTCAAACAGCATCCCTCTTAGACCCATCCCCCCTAAGAGAAAGTGAGGCCTGCAGATGCTGGAGATCAGAGCTGAAAATGTGTTGCTGTGAAAGCGCAGCAGATCAGGCAGCATCCAAGGAGCAGGAGAATCGACGTTTCCTGAAGAAGGGCTCACGCTCAAAACGTCGATTCTCCTGCTCCTTGGATGCTGCCTGACCTGCTGCGCTTTTCCAGCAACACATTTTCACCACACCCCCTCTAACCCTATCCCGGTGACCCTGCATTCTCCTTGGCTAACCCAACTAGCCTGTACATCCTGAATACTATGGGCAATTGAGCATGGCCTATCCATCTAGCCTGCACATCTTTGGATTGTGGGAGAAACCGGAGCACCCATGGGAAACCCACACAGACAGAGAGAAGGTGCAAACTCCACACAGACAGGCGCCAGAGGCTGGAATCAAACCCAGCTCCCTAGAACGTGAGGCATCAGTGCTAACCACTGATGCCACCCAGGACTGACCAACTTCTCAATAATAATACCTATGATGCTATAGCTGGGAAGTCAGCAATAGTAATGTTGGTGATAATATGTAATTTTATGCAGGATTTGTTCTGTCATGTTTCTCTTGAAGGCAAATGTTGCCAACCTGGTGTGAGGTTTCTGCTCCATGAAAAGCAGGGTAAATAGCTGGGTTTTTTTAAATTAGACAAAGCAAGCATGAAGATGTGGAACTGGGCTGACAAAGATCCAGGATTTTAGTTTCATGCTTATAGTGTTGAAGTTGGGGATTTGGAGTTGAACCTACTGGATTCTTCTCTTTCTCTCTGTCTCTCTGTCTCTCTGTCTCTCTCTCTCTCTCTCTCTCACTGTCTGTCTCTCTGTCTCTCTCTCTCTCATTCACTCACTCTCTGTCTCTCTGACTCTGTCTCTGTCTTGCCTAAGGTGTGTTGAGGAGATCCTGCTATGTTGGTTTGGAGATGCTGGTGTTGGATTGGGGTGCACAAAGTTAAAAATCACACAACCCCAGGTTATAGTACAACAGGTTTATTTGAAAGCACTAGATTTTGGAGCGCCGCTGATGAAAGATCAGTGCTCCGCAAGCTAGGACTTCCAAATAAACCTATAGGACTATAACCTGGGGTTGCCTGCTATATTGGAACAGTTGCTGACTAGTAACTCAGCGATATATTATTTTATTAAGTATTATAATAAAGTTAAGACGATGTCAGTTCTTCATTTCTTGTTTGTATTTCATCTGTAGTGTAATAATAAAGTGTGTTTTGCTTAAAGCTAAATAGTTTGACCAACTGAATTACATCTGAAACGCAGCACCTTACACGTCTTTAAATAAGGTAAAAGTCAGGGTCTAAGCTACCATCTTGATATATTTTGAGGGAATTTGGTCTGGTCCATAACACATTGAATTTCAAGGGAAAATGGCTATATTTTCTTTTCTCTGAAATGTTTATTGCCCAGCATTTATATGGCATTAACATTACCTGTCACTCATCAGCCCAAGGCTGGATGGTGTCCAGGTCTTGCTGCATATGGGTGTGCACTACTTTAATGCCCAAGGAATCACAAATGATGTTGAATATTGCAGCATCCATCAGTGAATATTCCCACGCCTTACTTTACGATGGAGTGAAGGTGATTGATAAAGCAACTGAAGATGATTGGGCCTGGGATTCTTACCTTAGGAAAGTCCTCCAGAAATCTCCTGAAACATTTGACCTCTCAAACTACAAGCACCTTCTTGAAAATAATTATGATTGCAATCAGTGAATAATGTTTCTTTCTGATATGTGAGGTTTTGGCCTGTGATGCTGGAGATCTCAGGAGGAAGCTGATATAGATCTTCTATTCAACACTTCAGGCTGAGGTGGATACAAATGCTTTGTCTTTGGTTTTTGCTCTGATGTGCTGGTGTCTCCCAAGACTGAGGATATTTGTGGAATCTCCTCTTTCAGTGAGTTGTTTAATGCTCCATCACCATTCATGACTCGATGTGCAGAACTACAGAGCTTAGGTCTCATCAGTTGATTGTGGGAGCACTGAGAGTTGTCCCTTGTATGCTGTTTGGAATGCTTGGCATTCAATGTAGTGGCTTCATTACGTTAACGACTCGTATATAGGTATGTTTGCTCCCAAGTGACCTCCCACATTCTTCACTGAACCACTGAAGAAATAGAACAGTACATGCTGCACAAATTTAAATGTGAGCAGTGGTGACAAGTCAAAATGTGAGTGGGTGTTGGAATATCGATACGTTCACACATTGCATTACTTTTTCACAGAGACAAAAGCTATAATGTGGGAAGAATTTGGTGAATCATTTTCTCAAAAGTGCATTCCAAATACTGTTGAAATGAAAAAAAAGACATTAGTGTCACAGCAATAGGAGGAACATTGCAAGTGTGGAATTAGAGGATTTTTTAAAAAAAAACATAGTTTTTGAGTGCAATACAAGTGAATAACCACCTGCTGTGAAAGGATTTGAGGCTTCTTAGCTCTATTTGACATGAATGTTCCTTGTAAAACTTTACCTCTGGCTGCATGTGGTCGAGAAAAAATGGTAAACTGGAAATGGATGAAACAACATGCAAATTTCACTTAAAAAAAAGAGGGAATAAGAGGCTTTGCAAATTCTGAGTTGGGTCAGAAACAAAAGCCACCTTGATAATTTCTTTATAAAATTGATACTTGTTAGAGTGAGTATATACGACCTGCAATAAGAACCAGGAGCAGGAGTAGGCCGAAAGCCCTTCGAGCCCGCTCCGCCATTCAGTAAGATGGTGGCTGATCTTTTAGTTGCCTCAGCTCCACTTACCGGCCCATTCATCATATCCTTTAATTCCTTTATTGTTCAAAAATCTGTCTTTGCCTTCAAAACGTTCAACCAGAAAGCCTGAATTATTTCACTGAGCAGCAAATTCCACAGATCCACAACCTCTGGGTGAAGAATTTCCTCCTCAGCTCAGTCCTAAATCTGTTCCCCCTTATTTTGAGACTAAGCCCCCGAATTATTGTTTTACCCACCAGTGGAAACAACTTCCCTGCTTCTATCCTATCTCTTCCCTCAATAATTTTATATGTATCTATAAGATCCCCTCTCCTTCTTCTAAACTCCAATAAGTATGCTCCCATTCTACTCAAATCTGGTGAATTTGAAGGTGGGGATTATGGGAAACTCCGAAGGTACCCTGTCAACCATCCTGCTCAAACTCATCTGTCCCAACAAGGAGACGGGGGCTGGTGTGGCCCACCCAAAGTGGACCAGTTAGGACCCTTTCAGTGGAAGTCAATGCATATTCCACGACCTCACCTACTCTCACCAAGATCTAACCGAGTGGGAGGAAATGTCCACCCCAGCAGGTTCCCTGTGCAGAGACGAGAGGCTGATCCTTCTTTGATAAACCCTCTAGGGCCCATTGAAGTGCCTGTCCATGTGTTACCTCTTCCCACTCCCATCCCTCGGTTCCCCCGCAGTGTGGCATCTCAAACCCTCCTCCCCCACCATCACCACCACCACCTCTCCCACTCTGCATCCCCACCTCCACCTCCCACCCAGCTATCTTGTTGAGGCTTGCTAACTTGGCACCTGTACGATCCGAATTTGGCCCAGATGCCCTGAAGTGCAGTACCGACACTGGGCACTGCTCCCTGTGGTACAGAAGAAATGCTGCATTCTGCTGCATGGCCAACAGCTCCCAGAGGCTAGTCTTCTGGCCCCTGAGCTACAGAAATCCTACCTCCAGTCTATTAACAGTTTGAGAGTTGGGGCCAGACCCACTGCCATATTTTAAATTCCAGCCCTAAGACATGTGTGATGGGACAAGGTATTTAACACTTCCTTGATAATAAGTACAGTGAATTATCAGACTCATCTCTGCCTCTCATCTTAGAGTCTTAGAATCCCTACAGCATGGAAACAGGCCTTTGGCCCCAACAAATCCACACCAACACCCCAAGGAGTATCCCATCCAAACCCAATCCCCATTACTCAACATTTACCCTGACTAACCATTTATTTTTATTTAAAATATAAGGAAAGGATTAACAAACAGGTTTATGCATACTGTGAGATGCAAGTGACACTACAGCCATGTTAACCTTACCAGCCTATAAGGTCATGATAATTCTATGCAATGAATCCATACATGAACTCAACACTCCTGCTGTTTGACTTTTCAGTTGCCTCCAAACACATCTTAGAGGAGCAGATTTTTTTTAGATACTGTATAATAACACCTTGTATAAATTCAGACACCCATAAGGATATCGTAGAACACCCCATTAAGGCAGGATGAACTTTTATCTACTTAACTCCATTTCAAATTTTGACATGATTCCCATCTGATTTCCTAATGAAACAAACGAGAAATGCTTCCAAATCAAGCATAAAACAGAGATAAAAACAAATTTAGTGTCTTCATATTATAATCTCCATTAGTGGTCTTTCACATAATCAAGGTGAAATTGCTTTTTACAGGTGTCCATCCTGTTACCTTCATGCACTTGAGAAACAAAACACAAAGTACTTTATAATAAGGCATCCGATGATCTTCAATATTTCTGCCCTCATATTGCCAACATTGAGAACCAATTCCCTGTTAATAGGGTTGCATATTGAGATTTAGAACTGAGCAATTTGAGGTGATTTAAAGCTTGCTCTTCCCTTTCCCCCAATATCAGGACATGTGACATGGATTGATGATTAACCATGATCCATGAGCTATGATTGCAGAAGTCAAGACCTGCCCACTGGTGATACGATGAACTGAAGGGTCTCCTTTCATTCAATCATTCTGAGAGAATCAATACGATGTGATTTTTGAACACTTACTGCCATTTAGAATTATAAAGCATTATTCATAAACTATTATGTCTTGTGGCTTTGATTTTTAATTGTGTATTCACTAGTTTCAATTGTATACATAAATTATTTGCCATGTTCGTTTTTTTTATTCAAAGAGCATTTCATAGTCATGTTCTTTCTTCATAATGCAGTGACTTAATAATGCTAGCTCCATTCCATTGTAGAATATGTTGCCACATATGCAAATTTTCATTGGTTATAATTCATCTTTGTTGTAAATAATTGTCAGAGAAGATCTGACAGCACACATGCAGCTTTAAATGATATCTTTTGCTTTGCTGTTGGGGTGTGTTATAACTCTATCCTGAGTTTATCCAATACTACTCCATGGCAGCAGAAGACCTCAGTTATGTTGGTCAACCCAATTGATTTCACGCTGGGTCAGAACCATACAGTCCAAAAATGTGTGGATCAGGTGAATTGGCCGTGCTAAATTGCCCATAGTATTAGGTAAGGGGTAAATGTAGGGGCATGGGTGGGTTACGCTTTGGCGGGTCTGTGTGGACTTGTTGGGCCGAAGGGCCTGTTTCCACACTGTAAGTAATCTAATCTAATCTAATAAGCAGCTTCACTGGTGAACTTAAACACAATTGAAACTAAGATTCAATTGTCTACTTCACAAGTGAAAAATGGGTCCAAATTATATTGATCCCTGAAAGTTTCTTCAAAAGACTTGTGACACATAACAAGTCATCAATTTTCTGTCATTTCCTCAAGTGATATTTTAATAATTCTCTTCCTTCTAAAATGCACCAACTATTAAATACTGCATGACATTGATACAAGGTCTGGAAAGGAGCATAAATGAAACCCTTTTTAATGACAAATACATTTGTATAGTTTGCCTTACTTGATCATGGCTATCTCACATTGAATGCTTCCACTTCTCCTGTCATCAAAGTGTGAATGTGGCTTAAGTACAATCCGCTGTATGTGTTGACAACTCCTGATCTGAGCGTTTTTTTTTGTGAAAAGTACCTCCCTGCTACTGAACACAACACAGTACACTTGCTCATGTAAACAGCACTTTTGTTGATGAGAAGCCACTTAATTTTTGATTTTGTCACATAACCATAGTGGTTGCCACAATAAATATGACACCGCATAATTATTCTTAAAATTAATTTCTTAATTATTTGAGTAGTTTTTGCAGTGTCTGGAAGCCAATTTATAATGAAATGTTCATTTAAGTGAATTCTAATGATACACCAACATTTTACATGGACTGGTTGAACATTCATTTTAATTGATTGCTTTAAACCACACATCTGATTTTGTACAGCGTACGAACCTAGTTGCTGAAATCATTAGATGTCTTGTGCAAATAACATCAAGGACTTGCAGTTAAACCATTATCCATTACTGTAAGCCAAAGTAGACCTCAAAGTAAAGCCAATGCTGGATGTATTTGTAATGTCATATGTTTAAGACAAGTGATACCAGAGAGACTGTGTGTCTTGTTGGGTGGCATGGTGGTACAGTGGTTAGCATTGCTGCCTTATAGTACCAGAGACTGGGGTTCAATTCCCACCTTAGGCAACTGTTTGTGTGGGTTTCCTCTCACAGTCTAAAGATGTGCAGGTTAGGTGAATTGGCCATGCTAAATTTCCTGTAGTGTTAGGTGAAGGGGAATGGTCCTGGGTGGGTTGCTCTTTGGAGGGTCAGTGTGGACATGTTGGGCTGAAGGGCCTGTTTCCACAGTGTAAGTAATCTAATCTTGTGTCACTCTCTGTTCCAAGAGATAAACCGAACAACACTTGTTTGGTAGCCCCAGAAATTCTTTAATTACACTGCTTTATGGCTGGTGTAAAAACTACAGTATTTAGTTATTTGTATTTGGTAAAATACAAAATACAGATACAATGTAAACAATATCTTCACAATATTTCATTGTACCTTTGTGAGGAAACAATACACCATCGATCATGATGTATAAGATGACTTCTCAAACATCTAGAAATCGTTCTAAAAACACGGAGTCAACTTATATACCAACTTCAAATTGTAAGACATCAGTGTAGGTGAACATCACTTTAAAATGATGATAAAGTATCATAATGGTCATTCATTTTAAACCATGTGATGTGGTACATTGAATTAAATGATAATACAACGTTGCTTTTAACCATAAAAATTTAGAACCATCAAGTTATTATGATTGGCCTCAAAGACAAAGAGTTTTTTGAAAAATGTTCTGAGTCACTTTAGCTGTTTTATCATCATAAGGATCCCACTCCGAAATAGATGTAGCAGAATTTCAGAATAATCTCTCCACAATAATTCCTTCCTCTCTATTCTTTCAATTAGAAATTCCATATTTACCAAATGTTCTGATGACATTCAGGGCCTGAATAGAATATCGAACATAGAACAATACAGCGCAGAACAGGCCCTTCAGCCCTTGATGTTGGCCGCCCCTCAAACTATTCTCAGCTCATCCCCCTACACTATCCCATCGTCATCCATGTGCTTATCCAAGGATTATTTAAATCTCCCTAATGTGGCTGAGTTGATTACATTAGTGGGTAGGGCATTCCACACCCTTACCATTCACTGCATAAAGAACCTGCCTCTGACATCTGTCTTAAATCTATCACCCCTCAATTTGTAGCTATGCCCCCTTGTACAGGCTGACGTCATCATCCGACGAAAAAGACTTTCACTGTCCACCCTCTCTAATCCTCTGATCATCTTGTATGTCTCTATCAAATCCCCTCTTAGCCTTCTTCTTTCCAATGAGAACAGACCCAAGTCTGTCAGCCTTTCCTCATAAGAGCTTCCCTCCAGACCAGGCAGCATGCTGGTAAATCTTCTCTGCACTTTTTCCAATGCTTCCACATCCTTCCCAAAATAGGGGGACCAGGACTGCACACAACATTCCAAGTGTAGCCGCACCAGCGTTTTGTATAGTTGCAGCATGATATTGCGGCTCTGGAACTTAACCCTTTACCAATGAAACCTAACACTCCATATTCTGTACTAGTGGTGCTGGAAGAGCACAGCAGTTCAGGCAGCATCCAAGGAGCAGAGAAATTGACGTTTCGGGCAAAAGCCCTTCATCATAAAGGCAGTGAGCCTGAAGCGTGGAGAGATAAGCTATAGGAGGGTGGGGGTGGGGATAAAGTAGCATAGAGTAAATGACCTGGGAGTTGCAGTGGGAGAGAGACTCCCTGAGATTCTTGTAGAGAGAGGAGGAAAACTTCTTAACAGCACTATCAAAATGGGTGGCAACTATCAGGGATCTATGTATATGGACTCTAAGATCCCTCTGCACATCCACACTACCAAGAATCTTTCCATTGACCCAGTATTCTGCCTTCCTGTTATTCTTCCCAAAGTAAATCACGTCATATTTAGCTGCGTTGAACTCCATTTGCCACCTCTCAGCCCAATTCTGCAGTTTATTCAAGTCCCCCTGCAACCTGCAACATTCTTCCACACTGTCCACCACTCGACTGACTTTAGTGTCGTCTGCAAATTTACTAATCCATCCACCTATGCCCGCGTCTACGTCATTTATAAGAATGACAAACAGCAGTGGTCCCAAAACAGATCCTTGTGGTACACCGCTAGTAACCGGACTCCAGGCTGAATATTTTCCATTAACCACCACAGGCTGCCTTCTTTCAGAAAGCCAGTTTCTAATCCAAACTGCTAAATCACCCTCAATTCCATGCTTCTGCATATTCCCCAGCAGCCTACCATGTGGAACCTTATCAAAGGCCTTACTGAAGTCTATGTACACCACGTCAACTGCCCTATCCTCATCCACATGCTTGGTCATCTTCTCAAAATCTCAATGAGGTTTGTGAGACATGACCTGCCCTTGATGAAACCATGTTGACTATCTGAAATCAAATTGTTGCTTGCTAGATGATGATAAATCTTATCTCTTAAAATCCTTTCCAAAACACTTCCTACAACGGAAGTAAGGCTCACTGGTCTATAATTACCTGGTCATCTCTTCTGCCCTTCATGAACAAGGGCACAACAAGGGTACTAAACCTGCAGACAATGATGACTCAAATATCAAAGCCAAAATCTCTGCTATCTCCCCCCTAGCTTCCTAGAGAATCCTCGGATAAATCCCATCTGGCCCAGGGGACTTGTCTATTTTCACTCCTTCTAGAATTGATAACACCTGTTTGTAACTAACCTCGATCCTTTCTAGTCTAATATCTCATACCTCATTCTTCTCCTCTACAACATTCTCCTTTTCCTGAGTGAACACTGATGGTAAATGTTTGCTTAGCACCTCTCCAATTCTCCATTGGGTCCACACACAACTTCCCACTTCTGTCTTTGACTGGCCCTATTCCTACCCTAACCATCCTTTTATTCCTCACATACCTATAGAAAACCTTAGCGTTCTCCTTTATTCTATTTACTAAAGACTGTTCGTATTCTCTCTTCGTAGCTCTCTCTCTCTAAGTCCCTCCTAGCTGATCTGTGACTCTCCATCACCTCATCTGAACCATCAACACATAGGCCTCCTTCTTCTTTGTAACAAGAGATGCAATTTCTGTTGTAAACCATGGTTCCCTTACCTTATCACTTCCTCCCTGCCTGACAGGGACATACCTATCAGGGACACACAAAAGCTGTTCCTTAAACCAGCTCCACATTTCCATTGTCTGCATCCCCTGCATTTGCTGCCCCATTCTATGCATCGTAATTCCTGCCTAATTACATCATAATTGCCCTTGCCGCATCGATAACTCTTGACCTGTGACATGCACCTATCCCTTTTCATTGCTCAACTAAACATAACTGAATTACGGTCACTCTCTCCAAAGTTCTCATCTACAACTAAATCAAACCTACCTGCCTATCTTCTTTTCCACCTATCCACTCCACCCTCCCCCCACCGACCTATCACCTTCATCCCCTCCCCCATTCACCTATTGTATGCTATGCTACTTTCTCCCCACCCTCACCCTCCTCTCACTTACCTCTCCACCCTTCAGGCACTCTGCCTGTATTCCTGATGAAGGGCTTTTGCCCGAAATGTCGATTTTACTGCTCCTCGGATGCTGCCTGAACTGCTGTGCCCTTCCAGCACCACTAATCCAGAATCTGGTTTCCAGCATCTGCAGTCATTGTTTTTACCCAACTAATTCAAACACCTGGCCTGGTTCATTACTGAGCACCAGATCCAGTGTGGCCTCCCCTCTTGTTGGCCCTTCGACATACTGTGTCAGGAAACCCTCCTGTACACATTGGACAAAAACTGATCCATTCAACATACTAAAGTTAAAGCATTTCCAGTCAATGTTGGGGAAGTTAAAGTCCCCCTTAATGACCTCCCTGCTCCTTTCACTCTTAGCCAGAATAATTTTGCTAATCCTCTCTTCCACCTCCCTGGAACTCTCCAGAGGCCTATAAAAAAAACTCTAAGCAGCGTGACCTCTCCTCTCCTGTTTCTAACCTCAGCCCACACTACCTCAGTAGACGAGTCCTCATCAAAAGTTCTGTCAGCCACCATTATACTAGCCTTGACTAACAAGGTCACACCTTCACCTCTTTTACTGCCTTGCCTGTTTTTAATGAAAGATCTAAATCCTGGAACCTGCAACATCCATTCCTCACCCTACTCTATCCATGTCTCCGAAATGGCCACAACATTGAAGTCCCAGGTACCTATCCAAGCTCACCTACCTTATTTCGGATACTTCTGGCATTGAAGTAGACACACTTCAAACCACTTCGGTGTCTGCCAGCACATTCCTGTGACCCTGAAATCCTGTCCGTGTCCTTCCTACTCTCATCCTCCTGTGCATTGCAACTACACCTCTGGTCCCCATCCCTCTGCTGAGCTGGTTTAAACCCACCCGAATAGCATCATTTGATCCTGTTGTGTGGAACTGCCCAGCTCACTGCACTGTATGATCTGCTACTCTTGATGGAAGTTGCTGTGACTATTCTTTTTCAGTGTGAGAAACATAGGCCCACTGTGTCTTGTGTGGTTGAGAAAAATCACTTCCTGGTCCAACCAGAAGAAGGCTTTTTTTTTGAATATTAGCAACTAGTTACAGACCACATTGATGTTACAGTCGCTGTTGCATAGTCTTTATTGAGGACCCGATGTCACACCTCACTCCTTTGTGTTCTTCCCACAAGTCCAAAGTGGATGGTACTTCTAGTATTTCTTAGAATTAACCCTTTCAGATCCCTGTCTAAGATCTCAAGTTTATTTTCCCCATTATTAATACTACATTAAATTGTCTAATTAAATTAATTACTACCTCATCTCTCTCCATGTCTACAACTCATTAAATTCAGGCAATTTGGAGGTTTTATTATTCTCCCTGAAAGTTTTCCCTTTAGACGAGGAAAACTGGTTGGTTTCTGGGCAGAAGATGGCACGGTGGCTCAGTAATTAATGTTGCTCCCTCGCAGCACTGGCAGTGCAGGTGCAATGTAGCCTCGAGGCACTGTCTGTATGGAGTGTGTACATTCTCCCCGCGTCTGTGTGGGTTTCCACTGGGTGTTCCAGTTTCCTCTCTCAGGGCAAAGACATGCAAGTTAGGTGGATTGGCCATGCTAAATTGTCTATCGTGTCCAGGGAATGTGTAAGCTTAGTGGGTTAGCCATGGGAAATGCAAGGTTATAGCGATAGGGTCTGAGTGGGATGTTCTTCAGAGAATTGGTACAGATCAGATTGGCCCAATGGTCTCTTTCTGCACTGTAGGGATTCTATCACTATTAGACTTTGAGCTTTGTCTTTCATCCTGACATCTCTTGCATTATGAAGTTCTCCAGCGAGTTTTCCCAATCTCTGTGGCCTGTAGTTCTGATGACCTAGTGTTCTCTAGGTAGCCACACCTTTTCTCCTCAGGTCCCTGATCTACACCTGTTGCTCCATACTAAATCTGATAACTACAATGATCAAGTGAGGAGAGATTTAGCTCCTGGATTTTTACGTTTATCTTGGGCTGATGCACCAAAACATATTTCTTATTTTCTTTTAGTGTACAGTTATCACAATTCAATTTTAAAAATCATGGAATGAACAAAAACAAATGAGCCAAACACTAGGTTTCTTGTGTGAAAACATTATCTGCATAACCCCAAAATAAAATGCATCATCAAGCACACACATACACAGATGTAAGTATTAAGTATTTAAAGTGGAGACTATTATCTGGTGTAGATATGCAAACGAAGGCTACTCAGCTAAAATGTTCTTAAAGTTTATGATATGTTCGGTTTTCAGCCTGGGATCAGTGATATTTAGTTGTTGAGTGATATCCTCCAGCAGATTCATGATTGGTGTCCTTGCTGGATGACAGGGACCTCTATTGATAGCACAGTGTGACTCCTCTTCATTTGGGTGGCATGATGGCACAGTGGTTAGCACTGCTGCCTCATAGTGCCAGAGACCCAGGTTCAATTCCTGCCTCAGGTGACTGACTATGTAGAGTTTGCACATTCTCCCCATGGGTGTGTTCCGGTTTCCTCCCACAGTCACAAAGATGTGCAGGTTAGGTGAATTGGCCATGCTAAATTGCCTGTAGTGTTAGGTGTAGAAGGGTGGGTTGAGGGTCAGTGTGGACTTGTTGGGCCGAAGGGCCTGTTTCCACACTGTAAGTAATCTAATTAGCTTTTGCAGGAACAGATGGAAATTGCTCTCTGTGTTGTCCAGGTATTTTCTTATATTGGTTGATTCTGCCACCTTGCATAGTAAAGATGACACAAAAGTCATGAACTTTATAAATTTGATATATCTCTTTTGGTGTGAAACTAGTATTCAATTATTAAACAAAAGAGAAGCCAAGTAAACATTGAACAGCAATTTTTCTTTACACTGGCATTTTAAATAGAACAGAGTTATAAAGGAAAATAATAAACAAACACCTCAGCATAGATCGGTATTCCACTGGCATTCAGTCAGAGTTACAATTATTTAAAGAAAAAACATTAATTTTTATTTCATTGATTAACAAATAATTAATCATGAAAGGCTAGCTGTAAAATGCATTGTTGCATTGAGAAATAAAAGATTAAGCAGAGTCAACTCCTCAGGTGTTTTTAATGATGTCTGCAAAGACTCTGACTAAATTTTCTTACTTAAAGTTCAAGTAAATTTTAGGATTCACGAGCTTGAGTTAATATCATCCTGGCATCAACCTGGTGAAACACTCAACTTGCAGGTGGTGATGCATGGGTTCAGAATATGATTTCACCAGAGCAAACATAGATGGAATTGGTTATTATTTGTACACTCCTTGAATCCTTCAGATGTTCACTTCCAGGTAACCCCAAAGAATATGCCCTGGATGCACTGTTAGTTAAAGGACACAAGTTTGAAGCCATTCCAATAGCAGCTTTAAGTTCTTGATCTGACAGCAATGATCTTTGCTGTTAAAAGTTTCAGGAAAACATCCAAATTTTGTTTGAAGAGTGGCTTTCATAGTTGCCCAGCATTTTCTGACACTTGCAATTTTTAGACTACAACAGATGTTAGGTTAAGTTGTGTGAGAAATCCAATTTCCCAGGGAAACCCAAAGTGTATCCTTATGCTCCACAGTAAAATGTGAAGAAGAGTCAGCCAAAGAACAATGCCAAAGATGAGTGCAAAGTTCTATCCATGACACACAAGCAGATCAACAAAGTTCAAGAAGCATCTATGATTTCACAGCCTGTAGACCCCATTCAGGAGGTATATGTGGGTGCTTGACATGACATGATTTATAGCTTTTAACTCTCATTTAGATTAGGAGCATTGTCCTGATAATATCTGACTGCTGCGCTCAAGCTAGTCAGCCCCACAATGCACAGTATCTATCGTGTACACATAGCCATCTGACAGGAAAAGAAGCTGTCTGAAAATGCTACCTTCCTGAAAGTAGATTGCTTAAATGTCAGTCATTTTAAGGATATGCAGTTTCTCTCTTCAGAATATATAGAGTAGGATTTATTTCAATGATAACAGGAAAACCTTAAGTGAATAGTGCAGAGTAGAGTAGATTTCATTTGTCATTTCTACCATATACAACTGATACAGTAAAAATGTGACAGCGTCCCTCCAGGACTGAGGGTATTACATGGACAACACAAGCTACACAATCGTACATGGCATAAAGTGTATAAGAAGTGTAAAACACACAGGTTACAGTGTAATAGAAGAATGATAATGCATGGAGATTTTTCTAGCAGCAATTCAAAGTCATGCAAAGAATTTTAAGATAGGAAAGAGTCTGATCAGACAGTGTTAGGAGCCTGATGGCTAGGGGGAAGAAACTGTTGCACAGTCTGGCCGTAAGGGACAGAATGCTCGGGTATCTTCTGCCAGATGGCAGGAGGGTGAAGAGTTTGAGTGAGGGGTGTATGGGGTCTTCCACAATGTTCTTAGCCTTTCGGATACAGCGTGAGGTGTAAATGTCTAATGGAGGGGAGAGAGATCCTGATGATCTCCTCAGTTGTCCTCACTATCTGTTGTAGGGTTTTATAATTGGAGACAGTGCAATTCCTGAACCAAGCAGTGATGCAGCAGCTCAGGGTATTAGATTAGATTAGATTCCCTACAGTGTGGAAACAGGATATTCGGTCCAACAAGTCCACACTGATGCTCCAAACAGAAACCCACCCAGACTCATTCCCCTACATTCACCCCTGACTAATGCACCTAACACTACAGGCAATTTAGCATGGCCAATTCACCTGACCTGAACACCTTTGATTGCGGGAGGAAACCGCAGCACCCGGAGGAAACCCACATAGACATGGGGAGAATGTGCAAACTCCACACAGACAGACAGTCACCTGGGTCCCTGGCACTGTGAGGCAGCAGTGCTAACCACTGAGCCCCCATGCCACCCCTCAATGAATTCCTGTAGAGAATGTGGTGAGGATGTAGGATGAGAGATGCACTTTCCTCAGTCTTTGCAGGAAGCAGAGATGCTGGTGGGCTTTCTTGGCTTTGGAGCTGGTGTTGAGGGACCAGGTAAGATTGTCCACCAGATGTATGCCAAGAAATTTATGCTTTTCCTGAACTCCACGGGGGAGCCATCAATGTCTAGTGGAGAGTGGTCGCTCCATGCCCTCTTGAAGTCAACAACCATCTATTTTGTCTTGTCCATGTTCAGAGACAGGATGTTGTCTCTGCACCAGTCCGTTAGCTGCCGCACCTTTCCTCTATACGCTGACCCATCATTCCTGCTGATGAGACCCACTACAGCCGTATCATCAATGAACTTGATGATGTGATTCAACTTGTGCATCACTACACAGTGGTGTATCAGCAGGGTGAACAGCAGTGGACTGAGCACACAGCCCTGGGGACCTCCGTGCTCAGTGTGATGGTGTTGGAGATACTGTATTCCCAATCCAGACTGACTGAGGCATCCCAGCCAGGAAAATCCAGGATCCAGTTAGAAAGGGAGGTATTTAGGCCCAGCAGACTCAGCTTTCCAATCAGCTGCTGAGGAATGACAGTGTTAAGTGCGGTTCTGAAGTCTACAAACAATAATCTGACATAGGTGTCCTTCTCCAGTTGGGTGAAGGCCAGATGGAGGGTGGTGGGAATGGCATCATCTGTTGAGTGGTTGGGCCAATACGCGAACTACAGGGTGTCCAGTGAGGGGAGGGGGTGGGGGGTGGGCAGCATGGTCTTAATATGCCTCATCACAAGCCTCTCGAATCATTTCATGATGATGGGTCTTAGCGCAACGGGGCGGTAGCTGTTGAGTCAGGATGCTGAAGACTTCTTCGGCAGGGGGACAATGGTGGCAGCCTTGAAGCACATCAGAATTACGGAAAAATGAAGCTAATTAATAATTTTATAATTTTATTAATAGATATTAACAAGTTAAATACTTCAAATGTATAAGTATACTGCTTTGCCAAAAACTATTAAAAGCTCCAGCACCAAAACTAATAGAATCCAGTTTGATGTTATTTTCAACTATTCAAGAATATCAAAACTATCCAGGAATATCTCACAAGAACAAGGACTAGAACACCCATCAACATTTATCATAAATTTTTACCTTAAAACTCCAAGTGAGTAAAACAATGAGGAAAGTGGAATATATATATTTAAGGCTGAGATCTTAATCAGTTGTGGAATCTAGGATTTTGAGGAAAGGGCTCTAAAACGGACCTGAGGAATGTCTAATCAGCCATGATCCTATTGATGGAGCAGGTTCAAGCAGACAAATGCCTATTCCTGTTCCTATTTCTGATAGTTTTATGGTTTTATATATTATTCAGATCCTTTTTTCTTTACAAATGTGATTCTTGCCTGCAGTGCTATATCTTTCAACATTATTTCTTAATTATTTAGTGAAGATTCCTATAAAAAGCTGTAAACTTTTATCTACTCAATTTGTTTGTGATGTTTTATACTTTTATATGGATGTTTATCTCATTTCCCCTTACTCTTTCAATCTTAAAGGAGTCCTTCATTAAAAGTTTATTGGTGAAGTTGAAGTTTTATTTTTCTGTCTTAATGAGTGTTGTCTTTTTATAGTTCCTAATGATATTTCTATGATACGGATCTCTTTTCATTTGAATGGTTCCAGAATTCTGCCAATTATTAACATCTTATTTTGATGCCCAAGTGTAATCTCCTATCAACACAAAACAGGAATTGCTGGAGAAAATCAACAGTTCTGGCTGTATCTGTGTGGAGAGAAAACAGAGTTAACATTTCGAATCTCAATTGATGAAGAGTCACAGATGTGAAATTTCTGTTTTCAGCAGGAGCTTGGACCAGAGGCCTGTTGGGAACGGTGAGTCACTGATTTAAATCTTTACATCTGACATCAGAGAGCAGAGGTTTCTGGGAAAGGAGGGACTTTTTTATTTCCCTCCAGCTATGTAAGTGAGTGTTTTCTAAATGCGAGACTCTACCCTTGTAGGGCCTCCCACCCAGCCATCTCCTCTAACCTTAAACACCAGGTAAGCATCTCTTTTTCACATTCTGTTAAAGGAGCTAGCAGGGATGGCAATGCAGGGAGAGGAGTGTTCCTCCTGCATGATGCTTGAGGTGAGGGAAGCCATTAGTGTCCCATCCAAGTACATCTGCAGGAAGTGCACCCAACTCTCGCTCCTCCAAGACAGCGTTGGGGAACTGGAGCGTGTGGTGGATGAATTTTGGATCATTCAGGAGGTAGAGACTGTGATAGATAGGAGTTACAGGTAAGCAGTTACTCCTAGGCACGAAGAAAGCTGGCTAACTGTTAGAAGGGGAAAAAAATGTCAGTGCAGGGATCTCCTGTGGTTGTTCCCCTGAAAAACATGTATACCATTTTGGATACTGTTGGGGTGGAACAGCTTATCAGGGACATGCAGTGGGGTGCAAGTCTCTGGCACAGATTCTGTCCCTGTTGCACAGAAGGGAAAGAGGGAAAGGAGGAGAGTGTTAGTCATTGGGGACTCAACAGTTAGAGGGTCAGATAGAAGGTTTGTTGGGAATGAACAAGACTCAGAGTTGGTGTGTTGCCTCCCAGGTTCCAGGGTCAATTTTTTTGTGATGTTTTATACTTTTATGTGGATATTTATCTCATTTTCCCTTACTCTTTCAATATTAAAGGAGTCCTTCATTAAAAGTTTATTGGTGAAGATGAAGTTTTATGTTTCTGATTGTATCTTTGGGGTCCTGAAGGGAGGGTGACCAGCCCCAAGTTGTGGCCCACCAACGACGAAGGTAGAAAGAGGGATAGGGATGTAAGGGCAGGATTTCAGGGAGCTAGGGTAGAAGCTGAGAGCTAGAGCAAACAGAGTTGTTATCTCTGGTTTGTTACCCTTGCCACGTGATAGCGAGGCAAGAAACAAGGAGCGATATCAGCTGAACGCGTGGCTGCAGGGATGGTGCAAGAGGGAGGGTTTCAATAATATGAATAATTGGGCTCATGCTGGGGATAGGGACCACTAAAAAACGGACGGCCTTCACTTGAACCAGAGGGGTACTAATATCCTGGGTGGGAAATTTACTTGTGCTATTCAGGTGGGTTTAAACTAGCTCAGCAGGGGATGGGAACCTAAGGTGTAGTTTCAATGCACAAGTGGATGAGAGTAGGGAGAGCATGGACAGGATTTCACGGTCACCGGAGTGTGCTAGCAGACAGAAAACTGGTTTGAAGTGTGTCTACTTCAACACCAGAAGTATCCAGAATAAGGTAGGTGAGCTTTCAGCATGGATAGGTACCTGGGACTTCGATGTTGTGGCCATTTCGGAGACATGGATAGAGTAAGGTGAGGAATGGATGTTGCAGGTTCCAGGGTTTAGGTCTTTCAATAAGAACAGGGAAGGTGGTAAAAGAGGGGGAGGCGTGACCTTGTTAGTCAAGGACAGTATAACGGTGGCTGAAAGAACTTTTAATGAAAACTCATATACTGAGGTAATATGGACTGAGGTTAGAAACAGGAGAGGAGAGGTCACACCGCCAGGACTGTTTCATGGACCTCCGCAGAGTTTCAGGGATGTGGAAGAGAGGATCGGCAAAACGACTCTGGGTAGGAGTGAAAGGAATAGGGTGGTCATTACGGGGGACTTTAACTTCCTCAACATTGACTGGAAATACTATAACTCTAGTAAGTCAGATGGATCAGTTTTCATCCAATGTGTACAGGAGGGTTTCCTGACACAGTATGTCAAAGAGCCGACAGAGGGGAAGCCACACTGGATCTGGTGCTTGGTAATGAACCAGGCCAGGTGTTTGATTTAGTGGTAGGTGAGCACTTTGGAGAGAGTGACCAGAATTCGGTTACATTTAGTTTAGCGATGGAAAGGGATAGGTACATGCCACAGGGCAAGAGTTACCAATGGGGGAAGGGCAATTATAATACGATTAGGCAAGACTTAGGAGGCATAGAATGGGGCAGCAGAATGCAGGGGATGGGAACAATCAAAATGTGGAACTGATTTAAGGAACAGATATGTCGTTGATAGATATGTCCCTGTCAGGCAGGAAGTGATAAAGAAAGGGAACTAAAGAAATTGTATTTCTTGTTAAATGGAAGAGGGAGGCTTATGTGACGTTGAGACGTGATGATTCAGATGAGGCAATGGAGAGTTACAGATTAGCTAGGAAGGATTCAAAGAGAGAGTTTACAAAAGCAAGGAGGGGACACGAGCAGTCTTTAGTAAATAGAATAAAGGAGAACCCTAAAGCTTTCTACAGGTATGTGAGAAATAAAAGGATGACTAGGGTAGGAATAGGGGCAGTCAAAGACAGAAGTGGGAAATTGTGTGTGGACAGTATGGAGATCCGAGAGGTTCAAAATGAATATTTATCATCTGTTTTCACTGAGGACAATGAGAATATCATGGAGGAGAAGACTGAGATACGAGCTATTAGACTTGAAAGGGGACATAATTGCAGATTGAGAGGTGGTAAATTTAAGACAGATGTCAGAGTCATTTTCTTTACTCAGAGTGGTAAGGGCATGGAATGCCTGCCTGCCAATGTAGTTAACTAGCCACATTAGGAGCATTTTAACAGTCCTTGGATAAGCATATAGATGATGGGATAATGTAGGGTGATGGCCATTGATTAGTTTCACAGGTCAGTGCATCAGCGAGGGCCTATTCTATGTTCTGTGTTCTAAATATTAAACGCTGTTTTCTCTCCACAGATGCTGTCAAACCTGTTGAGTTTCTCCAGCAATTTCTATTTTTCTGTTTTTGTTTCAGATTTCTGCCATCTGCAATTTTGTTTTGTTTTTAGGATGCTGCTATGTTACTTTCTTGATATTTTCTCATTAACCTGTTCAGAGAGACTTTTCCTTCAGTAATTGAAGTATTGTCTCTCCCTTTTTGTTGTCTTTGTTGAGTAACAATTTATTAACTTAATTAATGTGGAAATGCTGATGTCGGACTGGGGTAGACAAAGTCAGAACTCACATGACACCAGGTTTCTTTGCAATCATAAGTTTATGGTGCACTGCCCCTTCATCAGGTGAACCAGTATCTCCACATCATGGAAATTATGGACTGGGCAGACAATTATACCTTCACTGAATGTGCACTTTTGAAAGGAATATATGTAGTTTATTTTTTCCCGTCGGGTAATCGATGATCCCAAGAGAGGAAGTCTGAAAATTTTGCTGAAGGATGGATTTCACACAAATAGTGCATTGAGTCATTTTGTAGATGATCAAATAGATCCACAAAAGATGCTGAGGGTACTTGAACGCCAGCTTAAGGTAAGAATTAATGCCAGGATTAAAATACTCCATTTTCACGGTACAGGTAACCCCAAGAATCTAATGGTTGGTTTGGATGCAGGTGGACATGCTGAAGGGCATAAGAATGGGTTTTATGAATATAGACTCTCTGGGATGCCCACCCAGTTAGTCATCACCTCTGTGGTTAGTAATAGTAAAACCATCAGTAATTTCTTCTGGGAAGTAAATATGCCATATGCACATTTCTCAAGGATGGATACAAATTTGAAGCCATAATGATGAACCAAGAGGAAATACACTCCTTTAGTGCAACTAGCAATATTACGTTTGTTAGAAAATGACATCAAACAAATATGATCCATGAAACATAAATTTCTTGCATCAAACCAATATTCTTCAGATCTGCAAAGAATGTGGAACCAAAGGACATTAGACTGTTCAAAGCATGAGGAGGGATCTCACTGAAACTATAGAATGCTGAGGGGCCTGGTTAGAAGGGATGTAAAGAAGATCCTTCCAGGAGTAGGAGAGACTAGGACCCGAGAGCACAGCCTCAGAACTGAGATGAGGAGAAAGTTTTCAGTCAGACAGTGGTGAATCTATGGAAGCCAAGTTACTGAGTGTGTGTAAGACAGAGATAGATAGGTTCTTCATGTAAACAGGTTCAGGTCACTCTGAGCTGCCTCTGAGGAAAGTGGATCAATGTCACGGACTCTCCATATGAAGGGTGATTTTGTGTTAGAATACTGGCCGCTGTGGAGTTATTTCAGACATATCCCCTGAAAGGGCTAGAAAACGTGTCTTAAAAGCTAACATTGACACCAGAGTTGTTGCCAAAACATTAGCATCATGCATCCAAAAAATGTATCTCAGCAATTAGCTTTTAATGGTACAACCTATAGAAGATCTGTATTGAAAGGTGTTTCATACATTTTGTTTTAGGTTTCAATGTTTAAAAAGAGGCAGATGCATTTTTTTAAGCAAGCTAGAAGTCATCAGTATAGTGATCTAATTGTGTGAATTCCAAGTAAGTATGTGACTACAGTCAGGTGCCCGAGACTGGGAATGGGTGGAATGATCATGTTGTTCAACTCAAATTCATTTGTTTTAGCTTTTGAGTTCACCTCAGAAAAATCAGCTCATTTCAAAAGAGTGAAAAAGTTCTCCGATCAGAAGAATCAATTTTTTAGTTCACAGGAACTACAGTGAAAGTATTTTAGTTTGTAAAACATCTAAGCCAGGAAAGTTTGGAGATGAATCTTCAATTTGTTAGAACTAAACAGACTTCAGTCATCAGAATTGTGAAAGATTCATGACAGAAGACTGGGAAAGGAATGGTAAAACACGTCCACAGTCACTGAGGAAGAAACTGGGAAAAGAGAAAATCTTAAGTGTTGAGAAAGTAGTGAGATTTCTCCAGAATGAGTATCTGTAAAAGGATAGTGTTGGGGAATGCATCTAGCTTGTCTCGCTGTTATGAAGATCTTTCTAAACATTTAATAGTCTAGATTTCTTGATTGACAGATACTTGTTTCTGCAGCATCAATGGGAGTTACACATCAGGAGCATGTCAAACATCAGTGTGATTAAGACAGCTTGGCCAGGGACATGGCTACTTATGGAGCACAGTTCTTCACTAATACTTATGGAATGGTGTCAGATTCCAGAGCATCTTTTTGCAGTATCCAGTACCTTCAACTGTTTCTTGATACCACATGGAGTGTCTAACCACCAAAATAACTAATTAAAGCAAATTAAACACGAGTTATGAAGCCGGCTTTCATTTTGTTCTGCCTTATCCAGCATTACCACCTTCATGGGTCATAATTGATCACCTTACAACATTTCGGACTTCCATTTCTCACACTGGCAGAAACACATGGCATGTGCTAATACAGTAGCTTGCCAGAGCTTCTCACCTTCTACCAGGTCAATACCAATGGTGTAGCAATGGCAGGAATCCCAGTATGCACAGGCCTTGGTATAATTGCAACATCTGTTATTCAAAAGACCTCAGCTGTAGTGGAACAGGTCCTGCATGGTGCATTCTAGTCAGTTGAAGCTGATGATGTTCACGATGTTGATTAATACACTTTGTCCAGAGCCAGCGTGAACTATTGTAATCAGCCATTGCTGAAATTGAGCAAATATAACGCCAATATCCAGGGAGTGCTGAGGAGGACTGCAGATGCTGGAGAGTCCCAGTAGTTAGAGTGGGGCACCAGGAAAAGCACTGCAGGTCAAGCAGCATCCGAGGAGCAGACGAATCAACATTTCAAGCAAGACTGGGGATGGGGAAGAGGGCTGAGAAATAAGTAGTGGGATGGGGTGGGGCTGGGAGGAAGGTAGCTGGGAAGGTGCTGGGTGGATACAGGTGGGAGGTGTTTGTAATAAGTCATGTGAGAAGGGTGGAGTGGATAGGTGGGAAGGATGATGGACAGGTTAAGAGGGTGGTGTCAAGTCAGAGGGTTGGATCTGGGATGGAGTGGGGGGGTGGGGAAATTTGGAAGCTGGTGAATTCTGTGTTGAGGCTTGAAGTACTAGAAAGTATCTGAGAATATTCAGTAATTCTGGCCATACAGAGACAAAAAATGTCTAACTCAGCCCATTTGCTGCACAGACTGTCATCTATGTATTTGTTATCTCTAAACTTGCCTCTCCCACCTCACTCTTCACCAACCTGTTTAAGCATAAAACATTCCAAAACATTGCAGCCTGCATGAGACCTATCCTCTGTGGTCACTCATTGACACTGGCTTCTAGTTCAGCAATGACATGATTTAAAATTCCATTCTTGTTTTTAAATGGTCTTTTCTCTCCCTTGCCCAGTAACCTCCACCAGTGCCACAACTTTGTGAGATGGGTACACCTGTCCACGTTGAGCATCCTGCACAATCCCAGGTTTAACCACCTTGCCGTTGGTGGTTATGCCTTCAGCTCCCAATGTTTCAATCTCTCTCCCCTTCCCTGCGGTTTTCTTGAAAACTCATATTAAAACCTCTCTCCTTGATTAGCATACAGCTTTAATCTCTCCTTATGTGATTAAGTTTCAAACTGTGTTTCCTAACATTTCTGTGAAGTGACTTTATGCGTTTTGTTGCATTGAAGATGTTGTATAAATGTGAGATTTTGATCTTCTTTGTTAAAAAAAGAACTGTTGATTGCCTTAAACCTGTGACATTTTGTAAAGGCCAAAAGCTGCGAGTCATAATTGATTAGTCTGTATAATTCAAACTACAGTGAAACCAGAAATGAAAGGAAGCTTATTTGGAAGAAAGGGTCATTTGTGGGGTTATACTAAATTACTTATTAATGGCCCTCCCTTGAAGCCCTCATTTGAAATGGGAAAAGCGTGACTTGCAGCTTATTTAAATATTCGCAATACATTGTGTGACATAATTCCTGTTTTTTTTCATAAAAACTGATTCCTTGTGAGGCCATTTCTAGCTATGAGTTTGCAGTTTCTGAATGCTTAAAGCTTGTAGCCCACATTATTTTGTTAATATCAGGTACTGCAAAAGCCTTGCTGCAGACAACTAAAGCATTACAGCTCTTCACTTCCCAGCAGTCATGTTTATTGTGATTACTATCTGCTTTGGAGAAAAAATGCTTTTGTGAAGGCAAAATGACGCAGTAAATTAGTACAGGGTCTTCTTACCTCTGGCATCTGAATTTCAATTTTGTCCAGACTGATGGGATCAAAGTCTCCACAGTATATGGCAGTGATGATATAATCTGGAATTAGTCTGGACAGATATGACCCTGTGTACGCAGTTAGACAGCAAATTGACCACATCAGTCAGACAGATCATACAGATGGCTGGTGAATGAAATGGAAAATACAAATCTGTTCAGCAGTGAACGCTTTCTGAGGGTGAAGCTAAGGAACGTCAAGCTATCAATGTGCAGTTAAAGGTAGAGAAGAAGTTAAAAATCACACAACACCAGAGAGTATTGTATCAGGTCCTCAGAAACCTAGACTGAGTGAGCACACATATCTAAAAAGCAAATAGAAAAGGAAAAATATTTGCTACTGTCACCTGAGCGTTGAGTGGGTAATGTTTTGATCTATGAGTCAGTAATATTGTTAGTTTAAGTCCCATTCCTGAGGGCTGAACACATAATCCAGGCTGAGACATCATCACTGAATCATAGAATGCCTACAGTGCGTAAAGAGGCCATTTGGTCCATTGAGTCAGCACTGACCCACAGAAGAGATTCCATGTTATAGGGTCAAAGGTATGCCTTTTATACATCAAATTCAATTGCTCTCCTGTTTCTCTCTCTATCCTATGGCTCACTTTCACAATCATTCTCCCAATGATCCATCAATATTCACCCTCAACCAACATCCTTGATAATAGATCCTATGGCCGATTATCATTTCTGTCATCTTATTTTATCAAAAATTGGTTTCAATGTTGTTTTTAACAGTGAGTGCAGATCAGTAGTTAATTCACTTTAAATGCTGTGTGACTTCATAAGGTCTTTTTCTATTTTTTTTCTGACACAAGTGGTTGAAAATAATCCAACAGGAGAAAGGCTAATTTCGATGCATTGAAGAAAGAACTTGTGCAGGAGGATTATAATCAAAGATTGACAGGTTAAACAGGAAATCAGCAACAGGAGGTCTTCAGAGAAACAGTAGGTGAGTACAGACAAGGCACACACAAAAGGTATCCAAAGTGATAATACACATATTTGAATATAAGTACAGAAATTAAATTGAAACAGGAAAAGGAGGCATACAATAAATGTCAGGCTCCAAACACTGCGAAGAACTGACCGTAATGCAAAAAATACAGAGCAAAACTCTCAAATAATTAACCAATAGCATAAAGGGGAGGCCAAATGTCTTTTAAAGAACATCATGTTAGTAAATAGATCACTACAGGAAGCATGGGCTCATCAAGATGAACCAGGAGGTGTGTAGTGGGTGAGTGATCGTGGGAGTGCTGTAGCTTGGTAAGGAGTCTCATGGAGGAAAGGTGGAGAGGCAGGTATTACCATAGGAATTATGGGACACAATGAGAGGTTGGTGAAAGCAGATGGACACATCATGAGAAATGTGTGGTGACTGAAGGAACATGAGTGATCAGAGCTATAGAGGCCCTTACAGTATTGAGCTTAATTAGGATGAAATAGTCCTTTCAAATTGGGCTTTTGTTGATTGGCCCATCCTGCCACTGAGTAACCTCAGAGACTGACTCCAAACTCTGCAACCTCAAAATTTCTCCTTCCCGCTGCATTGCATATCCCATCTTCACAGATTACTGATTCTGACCACTAACCTTAAGGATACGAAGCCAGACCATGTGCTCAGCAGTGGGTGGGACTTGAAACTGGCCTCCGGGTTCAGAGGTAAGGACACTGCACTACTCCATAAAAGCTCACCAACCGAGAGCTTTTAGCTTTTGCCAAAGGATTCTGGCCACATCGCTTCCTGAGCTTAATGACCCGTAGCTTTGACAGCACCCGCAAACTGTCTCACCTCTGTCCCCTTTCCCCTGCCTCCCCTCTGTCGGCTTTCCCCCTGCCTGCCCCCTGTCTGCTTTCCCTCTGCCTCCCCTCTGTCCCCTTTCCTGCTGCCTCCCTCTGTCCCTTTTCCCCCGCCTCCCCTCTGTCTCGTTTCCCCTGCCTCCCCTCTGTCCCCTTTCCCCTGCCTCTCCTCTGTCTGCTTTCCCCCGCCTTCACTCTGCCTGCTTTCCCCCTGCCTTGCCTCTTTCTCCTTTCCCACTACCTCTCCTCTGTCTACTTTCCCCCTGCCCCCCCTTGTCCCCTGCCTCCACTCTGTCCCCTTTCCCCCTGCCTCCTTTCTGTCTCCTTTGCCCCTGCCACCCTTCTGATCCCTTTCCCCCTGTCTCCCCTCTGTCCCCTGTCCCCTGTCTCCCCTCTGTCCCCTGTCCCCCGTCTCCCCTCAGTCTGCTTTCCATCTGCCTCCCCTCTGTCTGCTTTCCTCCACCTTCATTCTGTCTCCTTTCCCCTGCCTCCCCTCTGTCTCCTTTCCCCCTGCCTCCCCTCTGTCCCCTTTCCCCCTGCCTCCCCTCTGTCCCCTTTCCCCTGCCTCCCCTCTGTCTCCTTTCCCCGAATCCCCTCTGTCCCCTTTCCCCCTGCCTCCTCTCTGTCCCCTTTCCCCCTGTCGTCCCTCTGTCCCCTTTCCCCCTGTCGTTCCTCGGTCCCCTTTCCCCCTGCCTCCCCTCTGTCCCCTTTCCCCTGCCTCCCCTCTGTCTCCTTTCCCCGAATCCCCTCTGTCTCCTTTCCCCCTGCCTCCCCTCTGTCCCCTTTCCCCTGCCTCCCCTCTGTCTCCTTTCCCCGAATCCCCTCTGTCTCCTTTCCCCCTGCCTCCTCTCTGTCCCCTTTCCTCCTGCCTCCCCTCTGTCTCCTTTCCCCCTGCCTCCCCTCTGTCCCCTTTCCCCTGCCTCCCCTCTGTCTCCTTTCCCCGAATCCCCTCTGTCCCCTTTCCCCTGCCTCCCCTCTGTCTCCTTTCCCCGAATCCCCTCTGTCCCCTTTCCCCCTGCCTCCTCTCTGTCCCCTTTCCCCTGCCTCCCCTCTGTCTCCTTTCCCCGAATCCCCTCTGTCCCCTTTCCCCCTGCCTCCCCTCTGTCCCCTTTCCCCTGCCTCCCCTCTGTCCCCTTTCCCCTGCCTCCCCTCTGTCTCCTTTCCCCGAATCCCCTCTGTCCCCTTTCCCCCTGCCTCCTCTCTGTCCCCTTTCCCCTGCCTCCTCTCTGTCCCCTTTCCCCCTGTCGTCCCTCTGTCCCCTTTCCCCCTGTCGTCCCTCTGTCCCCTTTCCCCCTGCCTCCCCTCTGTCCCCTTTCCCCCTGCCTCCCCTCTGTCTGCATTCCCCTGCCTCCACTCTGTCTCCTTTCCCCTGCCTCCCCTCTGCCTGCTTTCCCCCTGCCTTCCCTCTGTCCCCTTTCCCCCTGCCTCCCCTCTCTCCCCTTTTGTCTGCTTTCCCCTGCCTCCCTTCTGCCTGCTTTCCCCCTGCCTTCCCTCTGTCCCCTTTCCCCGTCTCCCCTCTGTCCCCTTTCCCCCTGCCTCCCCTCTCTCCCCTTTTGTCTGCTTTCCCCTGCCTCCCTTCTGTCTGCTTTCCCCTGCCTCCCAGATGTCTGCTTTCGCCCTGCCTTCCCTCTGTCTCCTTTCCCCCTGCCTCTCCTCTGCCTGCTTTCGCCCTGCCTTCCCTCTGTCTCCTTTCCCCCTGCCTCTCCTCTGCCTGCTTTCCCCCTGCCTTCCCTCTGTCCCCTTTCCCCCTGTCTCCCCTCAGTCTGCTTTCCCTCTGCCTCCCTTCTGTCTCCTTTCCCCCTGCCTTCCCTCTGTCCCCTTTCCCTCTGTCTCCCTTTTGTCTGCTTTCCCCTGCCTCTCCTCTGTCTCCTTTCCCGCTGCCTCTCTTCTGCCTGCTTTCCACTTGCCTCCCCTCTGTCTGCTTTCCCCTGCCTTCCTTCTGTCTCCTTTCCCCCTGCCTCCCCTTTGTCTGCTTTCCCCTGCCTGCCCTCTGTCTCCTTTCCCCTTGCCTCCCCTCTGTCTGCTTTCCCCTGCCTCCCCTCTGTCTCCTTTCCCCTTGCCTCCCCTCTGTCTGCTTTCCTCCTGCCTCCCCTCTGTCCCCTGTTCCTTGCCTCCCCTCTGTCTCCTTTCCCCCTGCCTCCCCTCTGTCTGCTTTCCCTCCGTCTCCCCTCTATCTGGGGTGACATAGTGGCTCAGTGGTTAGCAGCACTGCCTCACAGAGCCAGGGACCCAGGTTTGTATGGAGTTTGTACATTCTCCCTGTGTCTGTGTGGGTTTCCTCCCACAGTCCAAATCTGTGCAGGTTAGGTGATTTGGCCATGCTAACCTGTCCATGGTGTTCAGCGATGTGTAGGTTGGGTGCACTACTCCGGGATTAAAAATTGGGGAATAGGTCTGGGTGGGTTACTCTTTGGAGTGTTGGTGGGGACTTGTTGAGCCAATGGGCCTGTTTCCACACTGTAGGGATTCAATGACACTCAGAATAAGAAACCTGGTTTTGGGGACTGTATTAAACAGCAAGTCAATTCAGCAGAACTCTGGGTGAGGCACTGATATACTAAGTGCGAGGTGTAGCAAGGCAAGGTAGTCATGATGATCCAGTTAGGTGCTATGTGTGTGATTGCTGAGATAGTAAGGACAGCTGCCCTGAGATAGAGCCTGGTCCAGCGCATGAGCCAGCTTCCTGTCTTTACCTGGACAAGGTCCTTGCAGGCACATCACGATACTCAATGCAGACGTGCTGAGAAGTGCAACTTTAAAATGCAGAAACATCCTGGAAGTGGATCGCAGAGGTATCATGCTGTGTCTGAAGCTGGGACACTGCGGCAAGGCAGTGTCTGAGGATGTGGGAAAAAAGCACAGAGCTATCGTTTTGAGCTGGCGACTCTTCAGTTAGAAACGTGTCTTCTCCGGTTTCTCTGCCCCACGGCCTACACTGGTCCTGCACTTGCTGACAAACCATTCTCATGTAATATTACCCAGTTTAGATAAAAGGTTATTGATCCAAAGATTTGCTCTGACTTGGTGAATGTCTGCAGTGCAGTCCTTCACCATCAAATGATTTTTTGACTTTGCTCTATAAATTATATGTCTTGATTCTGTGCTGTAGATTCTGTGTAAGCTATTAGATACCATTTCTTTAGGAGCAAAGACATTTCAGATGGACATTGCTCTGGTCGGCAGGAGCCAGAGAAGTTATGTGTACCTACATTCTACCCAAACAGAAATTTCAAACTCCTAATAGGAAGAGATACATCACCCAGACCCTTCCATAGATATCTCTTACATTCACTCTGCTGCTTTGGATTAAGGTTAGATGTATGAAACCTGTCCAAAATATTTACTCCAGGACACTTATGCCACTAATCATCTCAAGACCTGGGTTAGAAGTGGCTTGCAGGGGAAACTGAAGTAAATTTGCCAAATAATCCCCCCCCCCCCCCACCTCAACCATTGCCAACCTCCTGACCAACCCTCCCCCCATCCCCCTGACTCTCCAATCTCCCAAGCCCCCAGCAACACCCCAATCTCACCCATCCACTCGCACTCTCTGTCACCTTTCCTCCTCAATGTCAGTCAAACCCCACACTTCACCTACTCCCATTCCTTCATACACCCCCACTCCAAATCCTAAACCAGTTTCCATCAAATCTCAACCTTCCACCCACCATCCACATCCAACCTGACAGTTAGACCACCTCCCCTGCTAACCCACTGCACTCCTGTGTCCTGAACTCTCACCTTGGTTCTAAATTTCTCTGGGCCTCATCCCTGCTTATCACTGCCAACTCCACAATCTATCTGCACTGTTGTAATTTTGTCCAGTTGTGTGATCCCAATGTTAGTTTTTTTCCATTATTGATTGCCATACACTCAGCTGGCATGATGCTCAGCTCTTCAATCCTGTCTTTGAACTTTTGAACCCCTCGCTTGTCATTCCTTCTTCTTTGGTCAAGTTCTTGGGTCTTCGCCTTCATGTCTTCTCACATAATTCAGTGTCAAATTTTGCTTTGTGATGCTCCGGTGAAGTCTATCCGGTTGCCTTATCATTAATACAGGTGCTATATAAGTGCACCATGCTCATACTGAACGCTGAACACAAACAGGGGCACCATTTCAGATTGAATACTTTCGGAACTTGAGCATTTTGTCGTCTGAAAGTTTTGGCCAGGTCGTGCGCTTTCTGTGATTGTAACATTCATTACACAGGTCTTTTTATGCTGATCAAGTCTATTGTAAAGGATTTGCACTGCAATTAAATTCTTCACTCCCAGATGCTTTGGTTATGTGATGCAGGGAAAACATGCTGGCATTTTCTCTTCCTAACAAGAGACTGTTGCTCCTTGTCACACTGCATTCTCTGGGCAAGATGTCACTGATAAAATCTGCTTAAAGATAACCTCTGCACCTCTGTGACACGGAGAGGAACATTTATCTCATTTTACAGATTCATGATCTCCAGGGTAGTTTACAGCCAAAGATTAATTCTCTGAGTGTGCTCTAGTGATTGTGTCACTGGGCTGGAATTCCAGATTCTGGATCAGTGGTGCTGGAAGAGCACAGCAGTTCAGGCAGCATCCAAGGAGCAGCGAAATCGACGTTTCGGGCAAAAGCCCTTCATGCTAACATTTTGACAATATGGGTTTGAAATCCACGTGGCCAATGGTAACATTTGAATGGATCAAATCTGGAATTAGAAGGTAACGATATCCATCGTAGTTTGACTTTATAATCCTCTGGTTCATTAATGTCCTTTTGGGAAGGAAATCTGACATCCTAACCTGGTCTGGTCTGCACGTGACTCCACACCCAGGGCTGCATCGCTGACTCTTAAGTGCCCTCTGAAATGGCCTCAAGAACCAATCAGTTTTAGGATCATTAGGATCAGATGCTGAGCTCATTAGTGACACCCACATCCTATTCACGCAGCAAGGTCTCACAAAAAACATTCTTCAAAAAAGGAATTTTTTAATCTGCTTATTGTCGTATAATACAGTGAAAAGTGTTGTTTAGTGTCATCCTTCTCCTAGTGCCATCTTAAAATATAGAAAACAAATCAAAACATAGAATATAAAGTCAGGAGAATAAAACAATAAAGTTTTTCTTATAATCTTACCCCAATAATGTGAGGTGTGTTGTCGAACATCTCCCACTTCGAGCTCAGCCCAATACCTCAGATCTCACAGACCAAAGCTGTGTAGGTCAGGTGAATTGGCCATGCTAAATTGCCCGTAGTGTTACGTGCATTCGTCAAGGGTGGGTTACTCTTCGGCGGGTCGGTGTGGACTTGTTGGGCCGAAGGGCCTGTTTCCATACTGTAGGCAATCTAATCTAAACTAACAATACTGCCTGTGACCATGCTTCACCACGCCACCTGAACTGTGCTTCAGCACACAGCCTGTAACCGCACTTCACCACGCTGCTGCCTGTAACCGTGATTCACCACACCACTGCCTATAACCATGCTTCACCATGCCGCCACGGCAACTATGCTTCACCACGGCATCTGTAACCGCGCTCCACCACACTGCTGCCTGTAACCGTGCTTCACCATGTCACCGTCTGTAACCACAGTTCACCACAACATCGTCTGTAGCCACACTTCACCACACTGCTGCCACTCGAACAAAGTATCACCACTCTCCAGTGCCATCTCACCTTCACCAATGCTGCCATTGCCATGAGTTCACATTGTGCTGACTTCACCAATACAGCCGCTGACAGTACCACAGGCGTCTTGCACTGGCACCAAACTCAATACCATCACTGTCTCTGCCATCAGCCATCCAGGCCTAGTCACACACATGGAGCCTCAGCTTAGCCTGCGAGTCTGGGCCAGGGATTAAGCCTGAGACCTGCTCCTCGCTCAATGGGAGGCTTTGGGCTGGGCTGGAGCCGTGTCCACCTCCACCTGACGTTGCTGCGGCCTGATGCCTCCTCCTTCAACACAAGATAACAGCAATGTCTTTGAAGAAAATATAATAAAATAAGCAAAACAAAAAGGAGAAGGAAGGATAAAGACAAGAAAGGCAGACGGAAGTAGAGAATGCCCGGGGTTCAGTGGCCCCAATGTTGCTCCTCCACTGCTGCAGAGTAGGGATTAAATATGATCACTGTGCCGGGATGGAGACCACAATGTGGAGTTACCCTGTCCCCAGTTCAGGTGATTCATTTAACACACAAACGTCAATCTCCCTGGTTGGGCCATGCAGCTCAATATTGAATGATTCTGTACTTGACAAGAGGCCCACATCCACATAACCTAGACTAAGGATTGTTGTGGGTGACTTCAACTTTCCCAATATCAACTGGAACCTCCTAAGTGCAGATGGTTTGGGAGATGGAGCCGTTTTTGTCAGATGTGTTCAGGAGGGTTTCCTTACTCAGTATATAGATACGCCGGCAAGGGGAGAGGCCATTTTGGATTTGGTGCTCGGTAACGAGCCAGGACGGTGTCTCGCGGCGGGAGAGCACTTTGGTGACAGTGACCACAGCTGCCTCACATTTACCATAGCCTTGGTGAGGGAAAGGAGCAGTTACCGAGGGAAGACATTTAATTGGGAAAAAGAAAATTATGATGCTATCAGACAGGAGTTGTGAAGTACAGACTGGGAGCAGTTGTTCCACAGAAAGGGCAAAACAGACATGCGGAGACTGTTTAAGGAGCAGTTGTTGTGAGTGATGCACAAATTTGTTCTTCTGAGACAGGTAAGAAGGGGTAAGGTTATGGAGCCTTGGATGACGAGAACAGAGGAGCTTTTCATCAAAAGGAAGAAGGCAGCATATGTAAGGTGTAGGAAGCAAGGATCTAGCACCGTTTTAGAGATTACAGGCTTGCCAGAAAGGAGCTCAGAAATGGACTGAAGAGAACCAGGAGGGGGCAGGAAAAAGGCTTGGCAAGAAGGATTAAGGAGAACCCAAAGGCATTTTACTCATACATGAGGAATAAGAGGAATGATCAGACAGAAGATAGGCTGAACAGGAATAACGTAGGGAAATGGTGCGTGGAGTCTGAGCAGATAGGGGAAGCGCTAAATGAGTTTTTTTGCTTCAATTTTCACTAACGAAAGGGACCTTGTTGTGAATGAGAACTTTGAGGAGCTGGGAAACAGGCTTGAGCAGATCAAGATTGATAAAGTTGCTATGCTGGAAATTTTGGCAAACATTAAGATTGATAAGTCCTCAGGGCCAGACCAGATTTATCCTAGGCTGCTCCAGGAAGCGAGAAAGGATTTTGCTAAGATACTAGCAAAGATCTTTGCTTCCTCATTCTCCACGGGAGTCGTACCGGAGGATTGGAGGGAGGCAAATGTTGTTCCTCTTTTCAACAAAGGGAATAGGGAAATCCCTGGGCAATTACAGACTATTCAGTCTTACGCCTGTGGTCAGCAAGGTTTTGGAAAGAATTCTGAAGGATAGGATTTATGACAATTTGGAAAAACATAGTGTGATTAAAGGCAGTCAGCATGGCTTTGTGAAGGTCAGGTCATACCTCACAAATCTTATTGAGTTCTTTGAGGAGGTGATGAGACAGATTGATTAAGGTTGACAGTGGATGTGTTGTATATGGATTTCAGCAAGACGTTTGATAAGGTTCCCCATGGCAGGCTCATTCATAAAGTCAGGAAGTATGGGATACAGGGAGATTTGGTTGTCTGGATTCAGAATTGGGTGAAAGTGAGGACTGCAGATGCTGGAGATCAGAGTCAAGATTAGAGTGGAGTTCAACCTGGATAAATGCAAAGTGATGCATTTTGGAAGGTTGAACTCGAATGCTGAATACAGGATTAAAGACAGGATTCTTGGCGCTGTGGAGGAACAGAGGGATCTGGGTGTGCAAGTACATAAATCCCTCAAAGTTGCCACTCAAGTGGTTAGGGTTGTTAAAAAAGCAAATGGTGTTTTGGCTTTCATTAACAGGGGGATCGAGTTTAAGAGCCGCGAGGTTTTGCTGCAGATCTACAAGTCCCTGGTGAAACCACACTTGGAATATTGTGTCCAGTTCTGGTCGCCCTACTATAGGAAAGATACAGAGGCTTTGGAGAGGGGTGCAAAGAAGGTTTACCAGGATGCTGCCTGAACTGGAGGGCTTGTCTTATGAAGAGAGGTTGACTAAGCTCGGACTTTTCTTGCTGGAGAGGAGGAGGAAGAGAAGTGACCTGATCGAGATATACAAGGTAATGAGAGGCATGGGTAGAGTACATAAGCCAGAGACTTTTCCCCAGGGCAGGATTGACTGGCACGAGGAGTCATAGTTTGAAGATATTAGGAGGAAAGTATAGAGGAGACATCAGAGGTAGGTTCTTTACACAAAGAATTGTGAATGCATGGAATGCATTGCCAATGGTAATGGTGGAAGCAGAGTCATTAAGGACATTTAAGCGACTGCTGGACGTGCACATGGATAGCAGTGAATTAAGGATTAGGTTATTTTATTTTAGATTAGGAATAATCCTTGGCACACCATCATGGGCCGAAGGGCCTGTTCTGTGCTGTACTTTTCTATGTTCTATGTCTAATGAAATCTGATCTGCATTTCTTCAAAACAATGGAGAAACTGACTGGAAAGAGGTTTCCTGACAGAGCACTGAGGTCTTAGGTGGAAAGGAGGAAACGCTAGGGGATGGAAGAAGTCCTCAAGTACTACATTACAACAGGAATAGGAACAGATCGGCAAATCCAATGAATCTGACTCTGTGGACCTTACTGCAGTTTCAGAAAAACTACCGTGATCTTACATGAGTGATGTAGATCAGTGATCAAAGCTTTAAATGCTATTCCTTGGTTATGGTACCATCTATCTCATGCACTGCTTAGTACTCCACATCCATATGAGTTACCCATCAGCAAGGTCTAGCAATTAGGAGTTGTACCTAATGTTCAAAGTTTCACCTCACCTTTGAACGTGTCCTCCTACAATCTTACATCCACATCATACAGTGTTCGGAAGTCCCCATTGATTCATACACAGCAGGTGCGTCACCCAGACACAGTTCCCTATTCTCACTCTCTCTGCTTTGCAGGGCAAGGTAACAGCCAACAGGAGGAGGCAGTAAATAACTAGCAGGAGACAAGGATGTCCTTAACTGCTGCAGGGGGTAATGCTCCAAATTAGTGACTCATCTTTCACTGAGATCTTTGCAACTGCCATTGGTGAAACCATTCAGGATGCTGGTGTCATCCTCTCCCTTGTAACTCTATTCAAACTCCACTTTACCATCATCCCATATTCTTCATGGGAAGGGTGTTTGCAGAAATCTAAGGATGACAATAGGGTGGTGTCCTATATGTATATCTCTTGTCCTTGGCTAAGCACCATGCTATGACAGATAGAAGAAATGGAATAACTAAAGTTACTTTCGCTAAACATCAAGCACTTTACCTCATCAGTTGTAATGTTGCAAATGTTAGAACATTTTCTTCCCATTTAACTCTGATGTGAGGTCAATGTGTGAATAACAAAAAAAGTCAGCTTGTTATTTGAACCCACTTCTCACTGATCATTGTGTTGCTGAATTCTTTGCTTTACTGATAAGTCTGAGTGGTACTAATGAAGCACGAAGCATCGCAAATCCAGGTGAGTCATGATGCTAAAATCAGGAGTCCTTGCATTTTGAAAAACAGCAAAGAGTATCTTTCTCTGAAAAGTTTTATTGCTTTGTCACGTTTTCTTTAACCTGAAAACCATTCTTAAAAACCTTGACATAGATGTAGACTTACACAGCAAAAGAAATAGAATCTTTGAAAGGAGGAATTTATAGAGTCACCTGTGAAAAATTATGAGACGGGCTGATACTGTCTTCATTAGTGGAGCCATTCAAATGTTGCAAATACTTTCAAAGATGCTAGCTCATGTCTAAACTCATAGCAAAAAATGGTTAATGATTTTAATACTTAATCATGGCCCAATGTGTTCCCCAGACTTGATAAATGTAACACAAATGCGAATGTCGTAAATGCTTTAGAAACCATAGCTGAATTTTGCCAGACCAATGTGGATTCATGTAAGATGGTGGGGGTAAAAGATCATGTGTCCAGAAATCCAAAATTGCCACCTGATCCTCATCAGTTGCCATTTTGACAAGTGTGTCACACCAAGACGGAATAGGGAGTGGGGGGTGGTGAGGGAGGTAAGGAGAGGGTGCCTAATACTCAGGGTTCAAACTGGGCCAATGGATGGTGGTGGGCCTTTGAAAGTGGCAGGCTCCATGTTAGCCACGAATCTGCTCTGGGAGGCAATAGTCCCCCATTCCAGCTTTTCTCTCCTACCCATCAGAAAAATAGTATGGGTGGGCATGGCTGTCAGAATATCATTAGCTACTTTGAGGAATTTGAGATGTTTGCAAGCTAAAAACAATGCTAGTGAAAACCGTGAACATTTATTGTCAATGATTAGATTAGATTACTTACAGTATGGAAACAAGCCCTTCGGCCCAACAAGTCCACATCGACCCGCCAACCACCCATTCTCCTAACACTACGGGCAATTTAGCATAGCCAATTCACCTAACCCGCACATCTTTGGACTGTGGGAGGAAACCAGAGCACCCGGAGGAAACCCATGCAGACACGGGGAGAATGTGCAAACTCCACACAGTCAGTCGCCTGCGGGAATTGAACCCGGGTCTCTGGCACTGTGAGGCAGCAGTGCTAACCACTGTGCCACCGTGTCGCTGATGTACAAAAGCTTATTAGAGTATAGTTTCAAGAGTGCATTTTTCCATCAGTTCTCAGTCCCAGGTGATCTAACATTGTCATAATGGAGCTGCTTGCGCACATGCTCAGTAGCTATTACCTAAGTATTGGTACAGTTAGCCCTTTATATTACACTATCCACCGCAGTTTGGCTTCACCACAAGCTGTTAACTCCATGTATTGATTACAGTTTTCATCTATCTTTTACTTCCCTGTCGTCCCTGTCTGTTTCATAGAAGGTGTCAGTCTCCAATAGTTTCTGGGCTTTCTTGGGAAAAACTTAAAACAAGGCCTTGGCAGATGAAACACTGGCTCCTATGAAGAACATTATAACTATCTGATTCACTCTGCTGTGAACATGAAGGAGCACTCGCTCCCTGATCCAGGGATGAATCTAGTAGAAAAATGAAAACCAGTCTGAAGACAATCCAGAGGTGAGGCCCTGAGGACATATGACTACTGGCAGGTTAGAAATCTGTCTTTTCACAGGTAGTTGTATCACTTTTCCACTTGCCTTGTTTCTCCATGGACAATGAGATCTCAGGGTCTCTGTGGAAAGTATACTTTCACCAACAATGGAATTAACTTCGAGGGAATAGGACCACCATGAAAATCTGCATCATGATCAAAGATGAGAAGTTCCTGCACAGTAACTCTAATATAAATTCCATGCATTTGGAAGTTCAACACCTGGCATTTTTACAACAAGGATCTCATTGGTGGCAGAAAGGATAACTAGTGTGGGTAGTTCAGTTAGTTGTTTTGTAACAAACACGTTCATCCGTTGATCATAGAGTCATAGAGTCACAGAGACGTACGGCATGGAAACAGACCCTTCGGTCCAACCCATCCATGCCGATCAGATATCCCAACCCAATCTAGTCCCACCAGCCAGCACCCAGCCCATATCCCTCCAAACCCTTCCTATTCATATACCCATCGAAATGCCTCGTAAATATTGCAATTGTACCAGTCTCCCCCACATCCTCTGGCAGCTCATTCCATACACGTACCACCCTCTGTGTGAAAAAGTTGCTCCTAAGGTCTCTTTCATATCTTTCCCCTCTCACCCTTAACCTATGCCCTCTACTTCTGGACTCCCTGACCCCAGGGAAAAGACCTTGTCTATTTACCATATCCATGCCTCTCATAATTTTGTAAACCTCTATAAGGTCACCCCTCAGCCTCCGACGCTCCAGGGAAATCAGCCCCAGCCTGTTCAGCCTCTCCCTGTAGCTCAGATCCTCCAACCCTGGCAACATTCTTGTAAATCTTTTCTGAACCCTTTCAAGTTTCACAACATCTTTCCAATAGGAAGGAGACCAGAATTGTACACAATATTCCAACAGTGGTCTAACCAATGTCCTGTACAGCTGCAACATGACCTCCCAACTCCTGTACTCAATACTCTGACCAACAAAGGAAAGCATACCAAATGCCTTTTTCACTATCCTATCTACCTGCGACTCCACTTTCAAAGAGCTATGAACCTACACTCCAAGATCTCTTTGTTCAGCAACACTCCCTAGGACCTTACCATTAAGTGTATAAGTCCTGCTAAGATTTGCTTTCCCAAAATGCAGCACCTCGCATTTATCTGAATTAAATTCCATCTGCCACTTCTCAGCCCATTGGTCCATCTGGTCCAGATCCTGTTGTAATCTGAGGTAACCCTCTTCGCTGGGCACTACACCTCCAATTTTGGTGTCATCTGTAAACTTACTAACTGTAACTCTTATGCTCGCATCCAAATCATTTCTGTAATTGACAAAAAATAGAGGGCCCAGCACCAATCCTTGTGGCACTCCACTGGTCACAGGCCTCCAGTCTGAAAAACAACCCTCCACCACTACCTTCTGTTTTCTAACTTTGAGCCAGTTCTGTATCCATAGGCTAGTTCTCCCTGTATTCCATGAGATCTAACCTTGCTAATCAGTCTCCTATGGGGAACCTTACTGAAGTCCATATAGATCACACCTACTGCTCTGCCCTCATCAATCTTCTTTGTTACTTCTTCAAAAAACTCAATCAAGTCTGTGAGACATGATTTCCCACGCACAAAGCCATGTTGACTATCCCGAATCAGTCCTTGCCTTTCCAAATACATGTACATCCTGTCCTTCAGGATTCCCTCCAACAACTTTCCCACCACCGAGGTCAGGCTCACCGGTCTATAGTTCCCTATTTACCGCCCTCCTCAAACAGTGGCACCACGTTAGCCAACCTCCAGTCTTCTGGCACCTCACCTGTGACTATCAATGACACAGATATCTCAGCAAGAGGCCCAGCAATCACTTCTCTAGCTTTATAGGGTGGCACGGTGGCACAGTGGTTAGCACTGCTGCCTCACAGCGCCAGGGACCTGGGTTCAATTCCCGCCTCAGGCAACTGACTGTGTGGAGTTTGCACGTTCTCCCCGTGTCTGTGTGGGTTTCCTCCAGGTGCTCCGGTTTCCTCCCACAGTCCAAAGATGTGCGGGTCAGATGAATTGGCCATGCTAAATTGCCCGTAGTGTTAGGTAAGGGGTATATGTAGGGGTATGGGTGGGTTGTCGCTTCGGCGGGTCGGTGTGGACTTGTTGGGCCGAAGGGCCTGTTTCCACACTGTAAGTAATCTAATCTAATCTTCCCACAGAGTTCTCGGGTACACCTGATCAATTCCTGGGGATTTATCCACTTTTAATCGTTTCAAGACATCCAGCACTTCCTCCTCCGTAATCTGGACATTTTGCAAGATGTCACCATCTATTTCCCTACAGTCTATGTTATGATCGTGGATGTCTTTCCGGGTGTGCTGCAGCATTTTCGCACGGTATACTGTGACTGGTTCACTTGCCTCTGTTGGGCCATTCCTAATGAGGGAATGCCTTACTGTCACCTGATATGTTATGGGACTGCTTATAACATTTTCTTTCTGTCTCCCTTTAGGAGGAAGATTTAGAGCATAGAACAGTACAGCGCAGGCCCTTCAGCCCTCAGTGTTGTGCCAACCTTTTATCCTACTCTGAGGTCAAGCATACATAACTTTCACTTTACTATTTTCCATGTGCCTGACCAAGAGTCATTTAAATGTCCCTAATATATCTGACCCTACCACCACTGCTGGCACTGCATTCCACACACCCATCACTCTCTGTGTAAAGAACTGACCTCTGACATCTGCCCTAAACCTTCCTCCAATCACCTTAAAGTTATGCCCCCTTTCTTCAAGTCTTGCCTAATTTTAATAGCTTTAAGATTCACTTAATGCTTAGATTTAAGCTTTGTTAAGATTCTCTGCAGTCTACAGCTTGGGACCCGCTTCCTTACTTTAAAAAAAAACTTAGTTATTCCATGTTTACTGATAACTTTCAATCCTAGAGTCAAGCTTCCATTTTGCAGATGAATTACCTCTGCAGCTTCATTGGTGGCTTGTTCCAATTTGCACTTTAAGCGTCTCAGTAGTTTTTCCCTACCTACTTACAGTTATCGTTGCACACCATTGATGGGTTCAGTGGAATGAACAAAGAAATGTACTTCTTTATCACTTTCCAAAACAAACAAGTGATTCTCTTCAAAACTGACAGCAAGAGTTTTGAAAAGGACTCCTCAATCATTTGGTGTGGTCGTCAAAGTGGTCAGTGAGATTCAGGACTTCTTCTTCCATTGGATCATTCGTTAGAACTTGATTCTCTTTTATAAAAGTGCAAATTAAGGTCTAGACTGTCATCCTGAGGCTAGACAGCGTGATGACCTCCCCATAAACTGTTAACTCCATGTGTTGTTTACAGTTTTCATCTATCTTTTACTTTCTCTGTCCTCCCTGTCTTTTTCACGGAAGGTGTCAGTCTTCAATAGTTTCTGGGCTTTCTTGGAAAAAGCTTAAATCAAGGCCTTGACAGATGAAACACTGGCTCCTGTGAAGAACGTTGTAACTATCTGATTCACTCTGGCTGTGAACATGAAGGAGCATTCACTTCCTGATCCAGGAATGAATCTTGATGCTGAAAATGTGTTGCTGGTAAAAGCACAGCAGGTCAGGCAGCATCCAAGGAACAGGAAATTCGACGTTTCGGGCAAGAGCCCTTCATCAGGAATGAGGAGAGGGTGCCAGGCAGGCTAAGATAAAAGGTAGGGAGGAGGGACTTGGGGGAGGGGTGATGGGGATGCGATAGGTGGAAGGAGGTCAAGGTGAGGGTGATAGGCCGGAGTGGGGTGGAGGCGGAGAGGTCAGGAAGAAGATTGCAGGTTAGGAGGGCGGTGCTGAGTTCGAGGGAATCGACTGAGACAAGGTGGGGGGAGGGGACATGAGGAAACTGGAGAAATCTGAGTTCATCCCTTGTGGCTGGAAGGTTCCCAGGCAGGAGATGAGGCGTTCTTCCTCCAACCATCGTGTTGTTATGGTCTGGCGATGGAGGAGTCCAAGGACCTGCATGTCCTCGGTGGAGTGGGAGAGAGTGTTAAAGTGTTGAGCCACGGGGTGGTTGGGTTGGTTGGTCCGGGCGTCCCAGAGGTGTTCCCTGAAGCGTTCCGCAAGTAGGCGGCCCGTCTCCCCAATATAGATGAATCTACATGAATCTTGATGCACCTTGTTCCCACTTCTTCCTAATTATCCTCAAAGAGAAGTGAAAGATCTGCAGTGTGCTACTGTGGTCCCAGGGACTTTGTTAGTATTTGTTCATGTGATATGGACACCACTGGCTAGGCCAGCATTTATTTTCCATCGCTCATTACTCATGAGAATGTTGTGATAAGCCTCCTTCTTCAATTGCTGCTGTCCTCCGGGTGTTGGGGTACCTACAGTACGTGTACAGAAGGATGTTGTAGGAATTTAACTTCTCAACAATGAAGAACTGGCATGATAGTCCCAAGTCATGATGAGTTGCTGAAGGGGAACCTACAGGTGGTAGTGCTCAAATGCATCTGCTGAACTTGTCCTTCGTGATGGTAGAGGTCAGCAGTTTGGAAGGTGCTGTCGAAGGAACCCTGGTGAGTTGCTGCTGTACATCTTGTAGATCGCATCTACCACTTCCTCTGGCAGTTCATTCCACATATGAACCACACTCTGTGTGAAAAAGTTGCCCCTAGGGTCCCTTTCAAATCTTTCTCCTCTCACCTTAAAATTATGCCTTCGATTTTCAAACTCAGCTATCCCAGGTAAAACACCTTTACTATTTAGAGTCGAGAGTGTGGTGCTGGAAAGCATAGCAGGTCAGGCAGCATCCGAGGAGCAGGAGAATCGATGTTTCGGGCCATTCCTGTTGAAGGGCTCTGGCAGCAACACACTCTCAACTCTGATCTCCAGCATCTGTAGACCTCACTTTCTCCACCTTTACTATTCACCTTCTCTATGCCCCTCATGATTTTATAAACTTCTATGAGGTCACCCCTCAGCCTCCTATGTTCCAGGGAGAAAGATGCCAACCTATCCAGCTTCTCCTTATAACTGAAGCCCTCCTATCCTGGTAGCAGCTTGGTAAACCTTTTCTGAACCCTCTCCAATTTAATAATATCCTTCCCATAACAGAGCACCCAGAAGCAACAGTACTTCAAAAGTGGCCTCACCAATATCTTGTAAACTGCAAAATGTTGTCCCAATTTCCATAGTCAATGGTCTGAGCAATAAGGCAAACATGCCAAATGCCTTCTTTACCTGTCTACCTGTGTTGCAACTTTCACGAAACAATGTACCTGAACCCCTAGGTCTCTCTGTTAGACTACACTCCCCAGGACCCGATCATTAACTGTATAAGTCCTGCCCTCTGTCGTATTACCAAAATGCAACACTTCACATTTATCTGAATTAAACTTGATATGCCACTCCTTGGCCTATTGGTCCAATTGATCAATATTCCTTTGTGCTCTCAGATAACTGTCTTCCCTGCCTACTATACCAACAAACTCGGTGCCATACATAAACTTAATATCCGTGCTTCTGATATTCTTATCCAAATCATTTATATAAATGACAAACAATAATGGATCCAGCTCTGATTCCTGTGGAATTCTGCTGGTCACAAGCCTCTAGTCTGATAAACAACCCCCCACCACCCTCTAACTCCTACTGTCAAGCCAAATTTGTATCCAGTTGGTCAGCTGTCCCTGAATCACATGTGATCTAACTTTATTAACCAGTCTACCCTTGTCAAAGTCCTCACTAAAGTCCATGTAGACAACATCGACCATTCTGCCCTCATCTGTCTTCTTGGTCACATCCTCAAAAAACTCAATCAAGTTTGTGAGACGTGATTTCCCACATGCAAAGACATGCTGACTATTCCTAAGCAGATTTCACAATCTGAACCAGCATCAGTCAAATGCTGCTTTGATAGCAAGTGCAGTCGCTTTCACCTCTCATTTGAAATTTATCCTTTTTTTCCACATTTAAGTCAAGGTTTTAATGAGATCAGAAGCAGAGTAATCCTGATGGGACCCAAACTTAATCAAAACCATGGACATTGGTGATGAGAACTACTTAATATCACTGTCAGCACCACTCTGCTGAGTAGACTGATTGGTTTTTAATTTGCCAAATTGTATTTGTCCCATTTTGTTTGACTGAGACATTCAAGAACAATTTTCCACATTATTGTCATAGCTTCCTGGAACAGGTTGACTCGGGGACCATTGAGCTCTGGAGTGCAAGTGGTTGACCTTACAGTCAGGATGTTGTGAGTCTTTGCTGAACTGATTATACTCAGCCACTTCTTGATCTCAGATGAAGTGAATGAGATGAAGGAATGGGCTGACGAGTGACATTTGTGACAGTGGGGACCTCAGGAGGAGGCAGAGATGAGTCATCTGCTCAGCACTTCCGGCTAATAGTGACTGCAAATAATGCAGCACTGACATGATTGGCTTTTTCATCAGTAAAGATGTTATTATTCCTGAAGCCTCTCTTTCCATCAGTTGTTTATCTGTCACCACTGATCATTACTGGATGTGGCAGGAATGCAGATCTTTGATCTGACCATTGTTTTTGGGATTGTTTTACTCTGTTTATTGTATGCTGCTTCTGCTATGTATAATACATCTTGGCTTGCAATGCAGTTTACCAGGTGAGCAGACATTTTCAAGTGTGCCTTGTATTATTCCTTCTATGTTTTCTTACACTTCTCATTAAACGTACATTCACTGGCTCAAAGCTAACGGTGAAGCGAGAGACTTGCCAAGCCATGAAGTTTAGGATTGTGGTGGAATATCATTTTGCTGTTGCTGATGACCCACTGTTACTTCTGATATCAATTTTCAACTGTTAGCTATCAATCCAATTTAGTATTTTGATAGGAATAGCTAACTATCATTTGGCTGAATATCCCATGTAAATTCATGTTGCAGTTTGAGTCTCAGCTAAAGATAATGTAAGGTTAAAAATTGGTTAAGCAGATGATTTTCCATTGTTGCTGGTTATACCTGACTGAGTGAATTTCCATATGAGTATGTACAGCATTTAATTGTTCGATGTGTGATTATATGTGACTATTAATTGTTCTGGTAAAAAGTGAGGTCTGCAGATGCTGGAGATCAGAGCTGAAAATGTGTTGCTGGTTAAAGCACAGCAGGTCAGGCAGCATCCAAGGAACAGGAAATTCAACGTTTCGGGCCAGAGCCCTTCATCAGGAATGAGGAGAGGGTGCCAGGCAGGCTAAGATAAAAGGTAGGGAGGAGGGACTTGGGGGAGGGGTGATGGAGATGTTATAGGTGGAAGGAGGTCAAGGTGAGGGTGATAGGCCGGAGTGGGGTGGGGGCGGAGAGGTCAGGAAGAGGATTGCAGGTTAGGAGGGCGGTGCTGAGTTCAAGGGAATCGACTGAAACAAGGTGGGGGGAGGGGAAATGAGGAAACTGGAGAAATCTGAGTTCATCCCTTGTGGTTGGAGGGTTCCCAGGCGGAAGATTGTTCTGGGCAATATGTTGTTAGTTCAGCATGTAGGTGTGCTCACAAGAAAGCAAAAAGCTAGAAGCTTGTTGCTGCAGACATTTTAGATCATTGCAATAAAGCCAATTCAGAAATTGGTATGCATTATCTCTACATATTTCTAAGGCTCAAAACAATAGTATGTTTCTTTGGAAATATGTGTCTTGTGAGGCAGTATTCAACATCTACTAACTTTGGCGAAGCCATTGAGGTATTCCTCATGGATCTATCTTTGATTGCTGCTATTTCTAACCTACCTCCTGCCTCTCCATTACACCACTGAGGAGTATAGCCTGAGTATTCACACACATGATGACAACGCCCAGCTCACCCTCACCATCACCTCTCGGCTCCTCTGCTGTTTACTAATTATTGGACATCCTGCACTGGATGAGCAGAAATCTCCTCCAATTCAATATTGAGGAGACTGAAGCTATCACCTTCAGTCCAAACTCCAAAGTCTATTCTTTATTGTGCTTACTCTAACCCTCCAGTTGGCAATTACTATGGCTGAAGTAAGCTGTTCACACTATTGACCTCTTTTTAGCCTCTAGCTAGCTTCTAACCCAATCGCAAGCCTAACCCTGACCCTACTGCAAGCCATTACTGAAGGCCACCTATTTTCACTGTTTTAATATTGTCTAACTTTGAATATGCCTTGAGTGCTGCTAAAATCTTATTCATGCCTTTGTTATCTTTTGGCTTGACTATCCCAACATACTTTTAGCAGGCTATCACATTTTAATCTGCATTAACCTGAGATAATCCAAAAATCTGCTTCTAGTGCCTTTGCTCACACCATGTCCTATTGACTTAAGACCCCTTCATGTATACTTGTCTGGTCCTGTTCTCTTTGATCTTCCCAAAAGGTAAAGTCACCATAGCCCTACCAGGCTGCTTTATCTATACAGAGAGATGGCTGTAGTGGTTTTACCTGAGGGTCACTGCACCTCAGGCAAGGAGAGATGTTGAGAGAAGAAGCATCCTTCATGGTAACCTCAGCCAATGCAGGAATTGAACACACACTGTTGCATTGCAAACCAGCCAACTGAGCTAAACAATTGCAGCACTGATCTACATCAATTCCTAGTCAATCAATTCATTGACTTTAAAATTCTCATTCTTGTCTTCCAATCATTCCAAGACCACACCTTTCCCCATCTCTGTGATTTCCTGCAATCCCCCAAGCCCCATGATGTCAGCACTCACCCAACACTCTCCTGTTGAGCATCTCGAATTTGATTGCTTTACCATTGATATCCATACCTTCAGTTTTCTAGGCCTCAAACTCTGGATTTTTTTTCCCATAATCCTCCCCTCCTTTCTAAATCTCTTTTCTTTCTTTTAAGGCCTTTCTTTAAAAATGACCTCTCTTTGACCAAGACTTTGATTAGCTGCCCTATTACTTCCTTATGTGGTTCAGTATCTATAGTTGATTGACGCCCTTTGGGAGATTTTATGTCAATAAAAATGTTCTACAAATGCAACTTCTTGTCTCTCTTCTGGATTTAAAAATGCTCACTACTGGGAAAAGCATCACACAAAATATGATAAATTGTATGTGTACCATGCTTTCCAATTGAATGTCAAAGAAACACAATACAGAGGCACTGATATTAGAAGTGGAAAAGACCAAATTTGGCAGGAGATGGGATAATGAAGCCTGAATCATTTACACTAAAAGGATAAGTTGACTGGTTGACAGCAGCCACCTTTTGGCATTACACCCATTACTCTACTGATCAGAAAATTGTGGACAGCTGGATTTCAGATTTGTGCTTCTAATGAATTTGGCTCCTCATTGACATTATAGACACTAAATCACATATTATACCCTGCCACAGCACCGATCTGTATTCACAGAAATCGTGCAGCAAAATTATAAATGTCATGTATGATCTACATTACCCACTTCCAGAAGAAGGGCATAACAAAATAAAACATTTCTAAATTCAAATTACGTGGTAAATTATACCAGTCTTTCACCTCACAATAAAGATCAAAAAATATGTACTGAGAAACTATATCAAATAATGACCTTGCCCTTTTCACTACATTCAGTTCAAACGCTCTACCTCAATTAGTCTGCTGAGATTTCAGTTCAATGATTCAAAATTATGAAGCGTTTTGATAAAGTGAGGGAAAGTTGTTTCCATTGGAGGTAGCCAGGGGAATTACATTTGAGATAATTAGTCAAAGTACTTGAGGAGAAAAAAAAAGATATCTTGTTTTAATGCAGAACTTCCAAAAAAAAATTTGGAATTCTCTACCTGAAAAAGTGTCAACTTTCAAAGAGAATTGGATATACACGTGATATGGTGTTCAGTTACTAGCGACCTACCGCAAGGACCAGTGTTGGGTCCACTGCTGTTCGTCATTTTGATAAATGACCTGGATGAGGGCGTAGAAGGGTGGGTTAGTAAATTTGCAGACAACACTAAAGTCGGTGGAGTTGTGAATAGTGACGAAGGATGTTGTAGGTTGCAGAGAGACATAGATAGGATGCAGAGTTGGGCTGAGAGGTGGCAAACGGAGTTTAATGTGAACAAGTGTGAGGTGATACACTTTGGCCGGAGTAATCGGAATGCAAAGTACTGGGCTAATCGTAGGATTCTTGGGAGTGCAGATGAGCAGAGAGATCTCGGTGTCCATGTACACAGACCCCTGAAAGTTGCCACCCAGATTGACAGGGTTGTTAAGAAGGCATGTAGTGTTTTGGCCTTTATTAATAGAGGGATTGAGTTCCGGAACCAGGAGATTATGCTTCAGCTGTACAAAGTTCTGGTACGGCCGCACTTGGGGTATTGTGTACAGTTCTGGTCACCGCATTATAAGAAGGATGTGGAAGCTTTGGAAAGGTTGCAGAGGAGATTTACTAGGATGTTGCCTGGTATGGAGGGAAGGTCTTACGAGGAAAGGCTGAGGGACATAAGGCTGTTTTCGTTAGAGAGGAGAAGGTTGAGATGTGACTTAATAGAGACATACAAGATAATCAGAGGGTTAGATAATGTGGACAGGGAGAGCCTTTTTCCAAGTATGGGGATGGCAAACACAAGGGGACAAAACTTTAAAGTGAGGGGAGATAGGTATAAGACAGATGTCAGAGGTAGTTTCTTTACTCAGAGAGTAGTAAGGGTATGGAATGTTTTGTCTGCATTGGTACTAGATTCGCCAAGTTTAAGTGCATTTAAGTCGTCATTGGACAGGCAAATGGACATACATGGAATAGTGTAGGCGGGATGGGCTTCAGATTAGTATGACAGGGCGGCGCAACATCGAGGGCCGAAGGGCCTGTACTGCGCTGTAATGTTCTAAGAGGAAACAAATTTCAAGGCCGTTGGAAGAGAACAAGTGAGTGAGAATAATTAGGGAAATCTTTCAATGAATAAGCACATTCTACAGGTTAACATGGCTTGGCTGTCAGACTCTATGATTCCATAGACTCTAGTTTCCACTTTAGAAGTAAGTAGCCCATAGTTCTCCTTGAACTCCCCCAGATGATACAGAAGCTTGAACACACGCACCAGCAGGTTCAGGAACAGCTTCTTCCCTGACATCATTAGACTGATTAAAGGACTTTGTCACTTCAAATGCTGTTGATCTTGCCTTGTGCACGTGTGCAGTGTAACCTGTATGCCTCACTCTATCCAAGTTTTTTTTCACCCTATGACCTGTGTGTCATTGCTTACTATGATCCCCCTCTACTGCTTGGAAATAGATGGTTTCTCTGTACATGGGTACACTTGACAATAAATCAAATCAATCAATCAATAAATAATCTCAATCCAAGGATGCCACTTGCTTCATCAACAAACATCCTCCTAAATAAGGTGTCTGCTGATGATTGAACAATGTTCAGCAGCAATTGCAGCTGAAAATGTGTTGCTGGTTAAAGACAGCAGGTTAGGCAGCATCTCAGGAATAGGGAATTCGACGTTTCGAGCATAAGCCCTTCATCAGGAATCAATTGCAACCAACACCACAGGTACTAAAGCAGTCTGTGTCTCTTTGCAGTATTGCCTGGACAATATCCAGACATAGGCTAATAATTAGCGAGTAACATTTGTACCACTTAAATGTCAGGAAATGGCCATCTCCAACCAGAGAGAAGCTCATCATCATCATCTCTTGACATTCAATGATGTTACCATTATTGAGCCCCCCACGATCAACACTTTTGAAGCATCATTGAGCAGAAGCTAAACTGGACCAACCATGTGCATGCAATGGCTATAAGAACACATTAAAGACAAGCTAAAAATTGCAGTGAGGAACTCAGCCTCTATCTCCCCGAAGCCTGTCCTCTATCTACCCAGGCACAAGTCAGGAGTGTGTTGGAATGCCTCCACTTTCCTGGCTGCATGTGCATCTTCAACAATGCTTAGGATGCTCATAACCATCCAGGTCATTTTGACACCTTCAGCATTTATTCCCTTTAACACTAATGCAGTGTTTACCATCATTAAGATGTGTTGTTAAGACACATCAAGACTCCTTTGACAGTCTCTTCCAAACCCACCACCTCTACCATCTGGAAGGACAAGGGCAGAAACTGCATGTGAACATCACCACTGAGAACTCTCCAGGCCCCACACCACCCCGATTTGGAAATACACTGCTATTCCCTCATTGTCATTGAGTTGAAATCCTGGAACTCTGTTCCTTGTGCTTTCACACCAAGGGTTTCAGCAATTGAATAAGGGAGTTCACGATCACCAGGACAATGAAGGATGTGCAATAAATACTGCCATAGCCAATTATGCTCGCATCCCATGAATAAATACAAAAAAGAATGCTCAGAGAAATCACAGGATGTGATCACACAGTTCTCATGTTTATACTGCCACAACATTAAAGTGAAGCTCATCCTTTCATATTTTTCTACATGTCCAGTGTTTCATCTGTAGTTTTGTAGGATTGCTGTTAGCAAAACTTCAGAGAGTCGTAGCCCCAGATCCATTCCACCCAGTTGAGTCCACAACTTAGACTGACATTTTAGATTAGATTACTTACAGTATGGAAACTGGCCATTTGGCCCAACAAGTTCACAACAACCCTCCAAAGACTAACCCACCCAGGCCCTTTTCTCTCTGGCTAATGCACCCAACACTACCGGCAATTTAGCATGGCTAATTCAACTCACCTGCACATTTTGGATTGTGGGAGGAAACCGGAACATCCGACGCAGACACAGGGAGAATGTGCAAACTCCACACAGACTGTCATGTGAGGCTGGAATTGAACCCAGGTCCCTGGTGCTGTGAGGCAGCAGTGCTAACCACTGAGCCACCGTGCTACCATTCTACAGTACCAAGAGACTGCTGTATTGCTCAAGGTGCTGTCCTTCAGACGAATCATTAAACCCCGTTTATCCTCCCGGATGGATCTTAAAGATAACTATTTTGAAGAAGTACAGGGCAGTTTTCCACATTGTTCTACCCAAGATGTGTCCATCAACTGTCGTTGAACAGAGAGACCTAGCGGTGCAGATTCATAGTTCCATGAAAGTGGCATCACAGATAAATTGGATGATGAAGGAGGCATTTGGCACCCTTCCCTTCATTGGTCAGAGCATTGAGTATATGAGTTGGAAAATCATGTAATAGCCATACAAGACATTGGTGAGGCCATGTTTAGAATATTGTGTACAATTCTGGGTGCCCTGCTATAGGAAGGATATATTAAACCAGAAAGGATGCAAACAAGATTCACGAGAATGTTACCAACACTGGAAAGTTTATGTTGTAAGGAGAGGCTAGATAGGCTGGGACTTGTTCCCTGGAGCATACAGTGCTGATGGGTGAACTTACAGAGGTTTATAAAATCATGAGACACATTGATAAAGTGAATAACCAAGGTCCTTTCCCCAGGGTAAAGGGCATAGGTTTAAGGTGAGAGGAGAAAGCTTTAAAAGGGACCTAAGGAGCAAATTGTTCACACAGAAGGTGATTTGTGTATGGAATGATCTGCCAAAGGAAATGGTGGAGGTGGATACAATTACAACATTTAAGGCATTTAGGCAAATACATGAATCGGAAAGGTTTAGAGGGATATGAGCATAATGCAGGCAAATGGGATTAGTTCAGTTTAGGAAAACTGGTTAGCAAGGACGAGTTGTGTTTCCGTGCTGTATGACTCCGACTCTATCGTACAAATGTGAGACAATAGGTATTGATAATTTTGACATCATTTTAATAAATTCATAGTTTTTGACTCTGTAAGATTATCTATTATTTAACTCTTCACTGTTTGAGAGAGCTTTATTGCCACGTTTCCTATTTCACAACATTGACTGTATTTCAAAGGTATTCAGCTGAATGGAAAGCACTTTGAGGCAACCTGAATTGTGAAAATTGCTGTAAAATTGCAAATATTTCCTTTCTCCAAAAATCAACAGAATTTCAAATTAATCATGTACATCGCCGTTATTGTTTATTGGGTCATCCAGCTAGTCTACTAATTTTTTCGATCTTGGTGGTGCTGTACTCTTACTGAAGTTGACAATTTTCAGAAAAGTCTAGCTGCTCAAAGTAGTGATATTCCCCATGACATTCACTGTAAAGAGACCTATGTTTCACCAGGGAGATCAATTAAAGGAATGCATGCTTTGGGCGCTCAAACTATTAACCTCTGTTCATCTCCTCTGAAATGTTGGCTTTATGACTGACAGGGAGCTAGTGACAAAGCAAAGTGCCTGTGAACTGCAAATTTTTGAAATTATCGAAAAATCATGCATGTCACATAGAATCCTCAAAGATATTGCAACAGGTAGTCTAGTTTAGTTTGCTTTAAATGTACAAAACTAGCTCATTCCTCACTTAAGATTGTATCTTGATCAAAAACAGCTTTTTAAGTGCGCTGGTAAAGATCTGTGCTGGAAGGTCAACTTTTTACAACTTGCTTCAATTACTTAAATGAGGGGATAGAAGGTATAGTCGCTAACCTTTCAGCTGGCAACAATATAAGGAGGAAGGTATATTGGAAAACGATATCAAGAAGTTGCAGATGTTTATAGATGGGTTGAGCAAAAGTCTGGTCAGTGGAGTATAATGTGGGATTGTATTAATGTGGGGCGGCAGGGCGTCTCACAGCGCTAGAGACCTGGCTTCAATTCCAGCCTTGGGTGACTGTCTGTGTGGAGTTTGCACATTCTCCCCGTGTCTACGTGTATTTCCTCCGGGTGCTCCGGTTTTCCCATGTTCCAAAGATATGAGGGTAGGTGGATTGGCCATGCTAGATTGCCCACAGTGTTCAGGGATGTGTCGGTGAGGTGCATTTTTTAGGGGTAAATGTAGAATAATAGTGTAGGGGAATGGGTCTGGGTGGGATACTCCTAGTGAGGGCTGGTGTGGACTTGTTGGGCCACATGGCCTGTTTCCACACTGTAGGGATTCTATCAATTTTATAATGTGAAGTTATTCACTTAGGAAGAACAAGAAAGCAGAGGACAATTTTAAAAGAGCATGACTGTGGAATTGGGAGGTGCAGAGGGATTTAGGTGTTCTTGCACATGAGTCATAAATGGTTAATATACAGGTTTGGTACATTAACAAAATGTTTAATGGGTTGTTATCCTTTATTATGAAAGAAATTGAACAAGGATGCCATTCTTCAGTTGCAAAGGGCATTGGTGAGACTACATCTTGAATACTGTGTGCAGTCCTGGTTTCCTTATTTTAAGAAGGATGTAAATGCATTAGAAATGGTTAGGTGGGTTCCCAGATCGATACCAGGATTCTGTATCTGTTACGGACAGGTCGGACAAGCTGGGCTTGTTTCCATTGGTGTTTCGAAGAGTGAAGGGTGACAATTGAAGTGTATAGGATCCTAAATGGTCTTTACAAGGCGGAAAGGATGTTAACATTTGTCGTTAATACTGAACCGTGGGGTTATAATTTAAAATTAACCATAACATTTTTAGGGCAAATATTAGGTTTTTTTTCTCTCAAAAGTTTGTATAAGTTTGGAACTCAGCTTCAGAAGGCAGTGGAGGCAGGGTCACTCCATATTTTTAACGGCAAGTAATAATAACAGATTCATGGTTTGCTTTGGAATTGTAGGTTATCAAGGATAGTTGAGAATGTGTTAGTTGTAAAGCAAATGGATTAGGCATGTGTGGGTTAAGGTGTGTTCAGTGTGGGTGAAGGTGTTTCCTGTGTGGGTGAAGGTGCGTCTACTATGGATGAAGGTATGTCCAAAGTGTGTGAAGTTGTGTCCAGCGTGCGAGAAGTCGTGTCGAATGCAGGTAAAGGTGTGTCTTGTGTGGGTGAAGTTGTGTACAGTGCAGGTGAAGGTGTGTCCAGTGTAGGGGAAGGTGTATCCAGTGCAGGTGAAGGGAGATCCAGTGTGGATGAAGATGTATCCAGTGTGGGTGAAGGTGTGCCCAGTGCAGGATATGGTGTGCCCAGTGTTGGTGAAGATGTATCCAGTGTGGATGAAGGTGTGTCCAGTGTGGGTGAAGGTGTGTCCAGTGAGGGTGAAGGTGTGCCCAGTGAGGGTGAAAGTGGGCACAGTGAGGGTGAAGGTGTGCCCAGTGTGGGTGAAGGTGTGCCAGTGTGGGTGAAGGTGTGTCCAGTGAGGGTGAAGGTGTGCCCAGTGTGGGTGAAGGTGTGCCAGTGCGGGTGAAGGTGTGTCCAGTGTGGGTGAAGGTGTGTCCAGTGAGGGTGAAGGTGTGCCCAGTGTGGGTGAAGGTGTGTCCAGTGTGGGTGAAGGTGTGTCCAGTGAGGGTGAAGGTGTGCCCAGTGTGGGTGAAGGTGTGTTCAGTGAGGGTGAAGGTGTGGCCAGTGAGGGTGAAGGTATGCCCACTGTGGGTGAAAGTGTGTTCAGTGTGGGTGAGGGTGTGCCCAGTGTGGCTGAGGGTGTGCCCAGTGTGGGTGAAGGTGTGTCCAGTGTCGGTGAAGGTGTGTCCAGTGAGGGTGAAGGTGTGTTCAGTGAGGGTGAAGGTGTGGCCAGTGAGGGTGAAGGTATGCCCACTGTGGGTGAAAGTGTGTTCAGTGTGGGTGAGGGTGTGCCCAGTGTGGCTGAGGGTGTGCCCAGTGTGGGTGAAGGTGTGTCCAGTGTCGGTGAAGGTGTGTCCAGTGAGGGTGAAGGTGTGTTCAGTGAGGGTGAAGGTGTGCCCAGTGAGGGTGAAGGTGTGCCCAGTGTGGGTGAAGGTGTGTCCAGTGTGGCTGAGGGCGTGCCCAGTGTGGGTGAAGGTGTGTCCAGTGTCGGTGAAGGTGTGTCCAGTGAGGGTGAAGGTGTGTTCAGTGAGGGTGAAGGTGTGCCCAGTGAGGGTGAAGGTGTGCCCAGTGTGGGTGAGGGTGTGTCCAGTGTGGGTGAAGGTGTGTCCAGTGTGGGTGAAGGTGTGCCCAGTGAGGGTGAAGGTGTGTCCAGTGTGGGTGAAGGTGTGTTCAGTGAGGGTGAAGGTGTGGCCAGTGTGGGTGAAGGTATGCCCACTGTGGGTGAAAGTGTGTTCAGTGTGGGTGAGGGTGTGCCCAGTGTGGCTGAGGGTGTGCCCAGTGTGGGTGAAGGTGTGTCCAGTGTGGGTGAAGGTGTGCCCAGTGAGGGTGAAGGTGTGTCCAGTGTGGGTGAAGGTGTGCCCAGTGAGGGTGAAGGTGTGCCCAGTGTGGGTGAGGGTGTGTCCAGTGAGGGTGAAGGTATGCCTAGTGTGGGTGAAGGTGTGTCCAGTGTGGGTGAAGATGTGTACAGTGAGCCTGAAGGTGTGCCCAATGAGGGTGAAGGTGTGCCCAGTGTGGGTGAAGATGTGTACAGTGAGCCTGAAGGTGTGCCCAATGAGGGTGAAGGTGCGCCCAGTGAGGGTGAAGGTGTAAACAGCATGGATGAAGGTGATTCTAGATGAGAGTGGTGCTGGAAAAGCACAGCAGTTCAGGTAGCATCCGAGGAGCAGGAAAATCGACATTTCAGGCAAACGCTCTTCATCAGGAATAGAGGCAGAGGCCTGCAGGGTGGAGAGATAAATGAGAGGAGGGTAGAGAGAAAGTAGCGTAGAGTACAATAGGTGAGTGGGGATGGGGATGAGGGTGATAGGTCAGAGAGGAGGGTGGAGTGGGTAGATGAAAGGAAGATAGACAGGTAGGACAGGTCATGGGGACATGCTGAGCTGGAAGGTTGGAAGTGGGGTGAGTGGGGGAAGCGGAAATGAGGAAACTGGTGACATCCACACTGATGCCCTGGGGTTGAAGTGTTACGAGGCGGAAGATGTGAGGTGTTCTTCCTCCAGGCATCGGGTGGTGAGGGAGCGGCGGTGAAGGAGGCCCAGGACCTCCATGTCCTCGGCTGAGTGGGAGGGGGAGTTGAAATGTTGAGCCACAGGGCGGTGTGGTTGATTGGTGCAGATATCCCAGAGATGTTCCCTAAAGCGCTCTGCTAGGAGGCATCCAGCCTCCCCAATGTAGAGGAGACCACATCGGGAGCAATGGATACAATAAATGATATTGATGGATGTGCAGGTAAAACTTTGATGGATGTGGAAGGCTCCTTTAGAGCCTTGGATTAAGGTGAGGGAGGTGGTGTGGGCACAGGTTTGCAATTCCTGCGGTGGCAGAGGAAAGTGCCAGGACAGGAGGGTGGGTTGTTGAGGGCGTGCACCTGACCAGGTAGCCATTGAGGGAACGGTCTTTGCGGAAGGTGGAAAGGGGTGGGGAGGAAAATATATCGCTGGTGGTGGGGTCCGTTTGGAGGTGACAGAAATGTCAACAGATGATTTGGTTTATGCGTAGGTTGGCAGGGTGGAAGATGAGCACCAGGTGAGGTTCTGTCCTTGTTACGGTTGGAGGGATGGGGTCTGCTCCTTCAACCATAACAAGGTCCGCCCTCAGACCTCATTGGGTGAAGTTGTGCCCAGTGAGGGTGAAGGGTGTCCAGTGTGGGTGAAACTGTATCCAGTGCAGGTGAAGGTGTGCACAGTGTGGGTAAAGGTGTGTCCAGTGTGGGTGAAGGTGTGCCAGTGTGGGTGAAGGTGTGTCCAGTGTCCGTGCAGGTGTGCCCAGTGAGGGTGAAGGGTGTCCAGTGCGGGTGAAGGTGTGTCCAGTGCGGGTGAAGGTGTGTCCAGTGCGGGTGAAGGGTGTCCAGTGCGGGTTTTGTCCCTGGGTACATTTGGTACTCAAGGTGGAATGAGGAATGGTCATGATTTGGAGATGCCAGTGTTGGATTGGGGTGGACAAAGTTAAAAATCACACAACACCAGGTTATAGTCCAACAGGTTTAATTGGAAGCACACTAGCTTTCGGAGCGACGCTCCTTCATCAGGTGATAGTGGAGGGCTCGATTGTAACACAGAATTTATAGCAAAAATTTGCAGTGTGATGTAACTGAAATTATACAATGAAAAATTGATTGTCTGTTAAGCCTTTCATCTGTTAGAATACAGTGATAGTTTCACTTCTTTCATGTGTAAATCACAAAACCCTTCTTTTTTAAAGTTGCATTCAGTGGTCCAGGACATTCAACCTCGGACCTTCGGGCGACCATCCTCCAAGGTGGACTTCGGGACAGGCAGCAGAGGAAAGTGGCCGAGCAGAGGCTGATAGCTAAGCTCGGTACCCATAGGGAGGGCCTCAACCGGGACCTTGGGTTCATGTCACGTTACAGGTGATTACCATTGCACTACACACACACACACAGATACTCCTACACACACACACACACACACACACACACACACTTTCTCACACTCACAACCCCCACCCCAGACAGACACACACACACACAGACAAAGACCCACATGCACACATATATTTTGTGGGGTGAATTTGTACTTGCAGGGTTACATTGCACTTTGCTCAAAAACTGCATGCATTCATGTAGAACTCTGAGCTGAAAAACTGCATGAAGTTATGTAAAACTCTGTTATCTCACTTTTTAGATTAAGGCCATAAGACCATAAGACCATAAGACATAGGAGCGGAAGTAAGGCCATTCTGCCCATCGAGTCCACTCCGCCATTCAATCATGGCTGATGGGCATTTTAACTCCACTTACCAGCGTTCTCCCCGTAGCCCTTAATTCCTCGAGACAACAAGAATCTATCAATCTCTGCCTTGAAGACATTTAGCATCCCGGCCTCCACTGCACTCCGTGGCAATGAATTCCACAGGCCCACCACCCTCTGGCCAAAGAAATGTCTCCACATTTCTGTTCTGAATTGACCCCCTCTAATTCTAAGGCTGTGTCCCCGGGTCCTAGTCTCCTCGCCTAATGGAAACAATTTCCTAGCGTCCACCCTTTCCAAGCCATGTATTATATTGTACGTCTCTATTAAGTCTCCCCTTAATCTTCTAAACTCCAATGAATACAATCCAGGATCCTCAGCTGTTCCTCATATGTTAGATTAGAATCAATCTAAACGTTATGGCATAGACAGAGAACACAGGGGGCCAACACCTTCAACATATTGTCTAGCTATCACCATTGTTAACAGCTAACCCGAGAATGCAACTTTAAAAAAAAGGGTTTTGTGAGTTACACATGAAAGAAGTGAAACTATCACTGTATTCTAACAGATGAAAGGCTTAACAGTCAATCAATTTTTCAATTTCAGTTACATCACACTGCAAATTTTTGCTATAAATTCTGTGTTACGATCGACCCCTCCACTATCACCTGATGAAGGAGCGTCGCTCCGAAAGCTAGTGTGCTTCCAATTAAACCTGTTGGACTATAGCCTGGTGTTGTGTGATTTTTAACTAGGAATGGTGACATTGTACACGTTTATGTACTTGAGTAAGCGTGACAATAAAACCTAAACCTAAAATCAATATATTTTGTACAAGGAGCTTGTAAGTCAAGGGACTTTCCTGGATCTGACAGATTGGAACATGCCCTTGTGAGGATGCCTGCTAGGTTATCCTTCTGTTTTCATGTGGTGAGGACATTCAGCAATGATACGTACTGCACGGCACTCTCACCTATTTGATTTTCTGATATTCAGGCACCCAGACAGCCCTGGGTACAAATCTAACCACATTACCCAATGTGAGTGTACATTACCTCAACGTATTGTGGATTCCTTTCTTCTCTTCTTCCAAACACATCTGTCACATTTGCTGTAATCAACTGCACCATCCACCTTCATTAACTTTCATCCATCAGAAGGCTGGTAACATTGCCAGCATTGGTAACAATCATGAAGGAAAAATTAAAGTCAGCATTGCACCAGTATAAGTAGTTCCCAGAGAAAGAAACACAGATAAAGAAACAGAGACAGATTAAATTAAATTATCCCTGCGGTATCCTAGATAACTGATAATTAATGTGCATCAGGCTGTTGGATTCACTGAAATAAATTTTAAAAATTAAATTCCACATCAGCCAAGCCACTGAACATGAACCTTGAGCAGCTAAAGGTAACATTAATTAGCATCACACAGGTTTCTTATTCCCAAGACCTGCTGACTCTTTGACAACTGAAAACTTTCCCAAAGCATCAGGATTTTAAAAAAAGCCCTTGGGGCTATGAATTTCAAAAGCAGCTTTGATCGAATTCATGGTTTTGAGGAACAGTTTTCATTGTCAGGGTGGTCAGCAGCCAGAGGACACAGAAATTAAAATGATCAGTAAAATAACCAGAGAGGTAATGAGGAAACATTTTTTATACAGCAAATGGTTATATTCGGAGGCATTTTTTAAAAAATCACTCATGGGAGGAATGGCTTGGCCAGTATTTATTATTCGTCCCAGAGTTGCCGTTGGGAAGGTGATGCTGAACCACTGTGGTCCTCCTCTACAGGTTGATCCATAATGCCATTAGGGAGGGACTTCCAGGATTTTGACCCCGAGATAGTGAAGGAACAGTGATACATTTCCATGTAAGGATGGTGAGTGACATGGAACATTGAACAGTACAGCCCAGTACAGGCCCTTCAGCCAGCGATGTTGTGCCGAACATTTATCGGAATCTAAGAGCAACCTAACCTACATGCCCCTCAATTTACTGCCGTCCATGTGCTTGCCCAGCAGTCGCTTAAATGTCGAGAGTGTGTTGCTGGAAAAGCTCAGTAGGCCGGGCAGCACCTGAGGAGCAGGAAACATTCTCCTGTTCCGCAGATGCTGCCTGACCTGCTGTGCTTTTCCAGCACCACACTCTTGACTCTAATCTCCAACATCAGCAGTCCTCACTTTCTCCTAGTCATTTAAATGATCCCAATGTCTCTGACTCTGCTCTCACCGCAGGCAGTGCATTCCACCCACCACTCTCTGCATAAAGGACGTACCTCTGACATCTCCCCTATACCTTCCTCCAATCACCTTAAAATTATAACCCCTCATGACAGACATTTCTGCCCTGGGGAAAAGTCTCTGGTTATCCACTCTATCTATACCTCTCATTACTCTGTACACCTCTATCAAGTCATCTCTCTTCTTTCTTCTCTCAATTGTGAAAGGCCCAAGCCCACTTAATCTCTCTTTGTAAGACAAGCCCTCCAATCCAGGCAGCATTCTGGTAAATCTCCTCTGCACCCTTTATAAAGCATCTACATACTTCCTATAATGAGGTGACCAGAACTGCACACAATATTCCAAGTGTGGTCTAACCAGGGCTTCATAGAGCTGCAGCAAAACCTCACGGCTCTTAAACTTAATCCCCCGTTAATGAAAACCAAAACACCATATGTCTTCTTAACAACCCTATCAACTTGGGAGGCAACTTTGAGGGACCTATGTATATAGACCCCAAGATCCCGCTGTTCCTCCACACTGCCAAGAATCCTGTCTTTAACCCTGTATTCAGCATTCAAATTCAACCTTTCAAAATGAATCATTTTGCATTTATTCAGGTTGAACTCCATCTGCGACTTCTCAACCCAGCTCTACATCCTGTCAATGTCTTGTTGTCACCTGCAACAGCCCTCGACACTAACTACAACACCACTGACCTTGTGTCATCGGCAAAGAGCAGAGGGCCAAGAACAGATCCCTATGGGACACCACTGGTGACCGACCTCCAGGCGGAATACTTTCCATTCTCTACCACTCGCTGTCTTCTTTTGGCCAGCCAACTCTGTATCCAGACAGCCAAATTGCCCTGTAGCCCATACTTCCTAACTTTCTGAATGAGCCTGAATGATAAGGGGTACCTTGTTAAATGCCTTACTGAAATCCATATACACGCGATCCATTGCCCAACCTTCATCAATTTGTCTCATCACATCTTCAAAGAACTCAATACGGCTTGTGAGGCATGACCTGCCCCTCACAAAGCCATGCTGACTATCTTTAATCAAACTTTGTTTTTCCAAATAGTCATAAATCCTGTCTCCCTCAACTCAGCACCGCCCTCCTAACCTGCAATCCTCTTCCTGACCTCTCCGCCCCCACCCCACTCCGGCCTATCACCCTCACCTTGACCTCCTTCCACCTATCCCACCTCCATCGCCCCTCCCCCTAGTCCCTCCTCCCTACCTTTTATCTTAGCCTGCTTAGCTCTCTCTCTTATTCCTGATGAAGGGCTTATGTTCGAAACGTTGAATTCTCTATTCCTGAGATGCTGCCTGGCCTGCTGTGCTTTGACCAGCAACACATTTGCAGCTGTGATCTCCAGCATCTGCAGACCTCATTTTTTACTCTCAGAATCATGTCCAGTACCTTGCTTACCACAGACATAAGACTGACTGATCTGTAATTCCCAGGGATATCTCTATTCCCTTTCTTGAAAAAAGGAACAATATTCACCTCCCTTCAATCATCTGGTTCTACTCCTGTGGAGAGTGAGGATGCAAAGATCATTGCCAGAACGCAGCAATCTCATTCCTGTCTTCCCATAGTAACCTTGGATATATCTACTCCAGCCCTGGGCACTTATCTATCTTGATTCTTTACAGAATTTCCAGCACAACCATTTTCTTAATATCAATCTGTTCAAACCTATTAATCTGGTCCATGGTGTTCTCACTATCAACAAGGTCCCTCTGTCTAGTGAATACTGAAGCAAAAAACTTATTTAGGGCATCCCCTACCTCTTCAGACTCCAGGCACAAGTTCCCTCCACTATCCCTGATCAGCTTTACCCTCTCTCTGATCATTCTCTTATTCCTCATGTATGTGTAGAACATCTTTGGCTTTTCCCTAATCCTTCCCACCAAGGCATTCTTGTGCCCCCTCCTAGCTCTCCTCAGTTTATTTTGAGTTCTTTCCTGGCTACCTTGTAATCCTCTAAAGCTGTGCTGAATTCTTGCTTCCTCAATCTTAAGGAAGCTTCCTTCTTCCTCTTGATGTGAAACTCCTCTTCTCTTGTCATCCAAGGTTCCTTCACTTTACCATTCCTTGCCTGTCTCAGTGTGAGAGTTATCCAACACTCACAAAAAGTGCTCCTTAACAGCCTCCATATTTCTGTTGCGCATTTCCCGTAGAACAGTTGTTCCAAATTTATACTCCACATGTCCAGTCTAATAGCAGTATAATTTCCCCTCCCCCAATCAAATACCTTCCCATACTGTCTGTTCCTATCCCATTCTGGATCAGTGGTGCTGGAAGAGCACAGCAGTTCAGGCAGCATTCAACGAGCAGTGAAATCGACGTTTCGGGCAAAGCCCTTCTATCCCATGGCTATGGTAAATATGACTCAGGTGTGGTCACTGTCACTGAACTGCTCTGTCACTGAGAGATCTGACACCTGGCCTGGCTCATTGCCAAGCACCAAATCCAATATGGCCTCCTCCTGGTCGGCCTATCTACATATTGAGTCAGGAATCCTTCCTGGACACACATGACAAAATTGGTACCATCCAGATCTTCTGCACTAAGGAGGTTCCAATCAAAATTGGGAAGTTGAAGTCACCCATAGCAACAACTCTGTTTCATCTACACCTTTTCAAGATCTGCTGTCCAATCTGTTCTTCCATCTCTCTGCTGTTATCAGGGGTCTACAGAAAACACCCAATAAAGCGACTTCCTTTCCTGTTATTGACTTCCAGAGTTGAGAGTGTGTTGCTGGAAAAGCACAGCAGGTCAGGCAGCATTCTAGGAACAAGAGAATTAATGTTTCAGGCATAAGCCCTTCATCAGGAAGCCCTTCATCAGGAAGCCCTTCGTAAGCCTCATTCCTAATGAAGAGCTTATGCCTGAAACGTCGATTCTCCTGCTCTTCGGATGCTGCCTGACCTGCTGTGCTTTTCCAGCACTGATCCATGCTCTACATTCATCACAAATATTCCTGACACTCCATGCATTGAAACAAACATGACTTTAACCCATCCCTTTGCCCTATCAACGGTGCATCCTTCCTAACAGACTCTCTACATTCTATTTCTGCCCATTCATCAACTACTCTCCCCTCTGATCTGTAGCAGTGGTTCCCATCCGCCTGCCAAACTAGTTTAAACCATCCCAAAGTGCTCTCGCACATCTCCCATCCAGGACATTGGTGCCCCTCCAGTTTAAGTGCAACCTATCCTTCATGTACAGGGTCCCACTTTCCCCAGAAGGAACCTCAATGATCAACATGTCTAAAGCCCTCCCGGAGATAATCCTGAGAATACTACTCTGCTTGTCCTGCGTTTTAGCTTAGAGTAAAAAATGAGGTCTGCAGATGCTGGAGATCACAGCTGCAAATGTGTTGCTGGTCAAAGCACAGCAGGTTAGGCAGCATCTCAGGAATAGAGAATTCGACGTTTCAAGCATAAGCCCTTCATCAGGAATAAGAGAGAGAGCCAAGCAGGCTGAGATAAAAGGTAGGGAGGAGGGACTAGGGGGAGGGGCGATGGAGGTGGGATAGGTGGAAGGAGGTCAAGGTGAGGGTGATAGGCCGGAGTGGGGTGGGGGCGGAGAGGTCAGGAAGAGGATTGCAGGTTAGGAGGGCGGTGCTGAGTTGAGGGAACCGACTGAGACAAGGTGGGGGGAGGGGAAATGAGGAAGCTGGAGAAATCTGAATTCATACCTTGTGGTTGGAGGGTTCCCAAGCGGAAGATGAGGCGCTCCTCCTCCAGCCGTCGTGTAGTTGTGTTCTGCCGGTGGAGGAGTCCAAGGACCTGCATGTCCTCGGTGGAGTGGGAGGGGGAGTTAAAGTGTTGAGCCACGGGGTGATTGGGTTGGTTGGTTCGGGCGGCCCAGAGGTGTTCTCTGAAGCGTTCCGCAAGTAAGCGGCCTGTCTCACCAATATAGAGGAGGCCACATCGGGTGCAGCGGATGCAATAGATGATGTGTGTGGAGGTACAGGTGAACTTGTGGTGGATATGGAAGGATCCCTTGGGGCCTTGGAGGGAAGTGAGTGTGGAGGTGTGGGCGCAAGTTTTACATTTCCTGCGGTTGCAGGGGAACGTGCCGGGGGTGGAGGTTGGGTTGGTGGGGGGTGTGGATCTGACAAGGGAGTCACGAAGGGAGTGGTCCTTGCGGAACGCTGATAGGGGAGGGGAGGGAAATATATCCTTGGTGGTGGGGTCTGTTTGGAGGTGGCGGAAATGGCGGCGGATAATACGTTGTATGCGCAGGTTGGTGGGGTGGTAGGTGAGAACCAGTGGTGGGGTGGTATGAATTCAGATTTCTCCAGCTTCCTCATTTCCCCTCCCCCCACCTTGTCTCAGTCGGTTCCCTCAACTCAGCACCGCCCTCCTAACCTGCAATCCTCTTCCTGACCTCTCCGCCCCCACCCCACTCCGGCCTATCACCCTCACCTTGACCTCCTTCCACCTATCCCACCTCCATCGCCCCTCCCCCTAGTCCCTCCTCCCTACCTTTTATCTTAGCCTGCTTGGCTCTCTCTCTTATTCCTGATGAAGGGCTTATGCTCGAAACGTCGAATTCTCTATTCCTGAGATGCTGCCTAACCTGCTGTGCTTTGACCAGCAACACATTTGCAGCTGCGTTTTAGCTTCCAAACTATCTCCCTGAAATCATTTTTTAGCTCCTTATCCCTTTTCCTAGCTATGTCACTGGTGCTTATGTGCACCACAACTTCTGGCTGCTCACCAGACGTGGAAGGGAACCTGCAAGGAATGGTGTTCCCATGAATCAGTTGCTCTTGTCATCCTAGATAGAAGTGGTCATGGGGTTGGAAGTTGGTATCTTAGGATTTTTGGTGAATTTCTGCTGTGTATCTTGGAGATAGTATACTCTACTGCTGGTGAGCAACAGTCTGGAGGGAATGGTTGTTGGTGACTGTGCCAATCAAGTGAGCTGCTTTCTCCTGGATGATGTCAAGCTTCTTGAGTGTTGTTGGCATCCATCCAGGCAAGTGGGGAGTATTCCATCACCCTCCTGACTTGTGCCTTGTATATGGTGAATAGATTTCAGGGAGTCAGGAGGTGAGTTACTTTTTACCATATTTTCAGCCTGGGACCTGCTGCTATGCCACCATTGTATTCATATGGCTAGTCCAGTAGCATTTCTGGTGAATGGCAAACACCAGAATGTTGACAGTGGGGAACTCTGTGACGGCAATGCTATTGAATGTCAAATGGCAGAGATCAGATTGTCTGCTCCTGGAGATGGTTAGTGCATGCCATTTGTGTGTTGTGAATATTACTTAAGACTTCTCAGCCCAATCTTAGATATTGTCCAATAATACTTGCAGTTGAAATGCTTCAGCATCTGAGGACTCATGAATGGTGACGAGCATTGTGCAATATCCTGATTTACGACTTTAGGATGGAGGGAAGGTCATTGATGAAGCAGTTGAAGGTGGTTGGGCCTTGGACACTACCCTGAGGAATCTTGCTGAGATATCCTGGAGCTGACCTCCAACAACAACAACCAGCTTTCTTGATCACATAGATATGATTTAAATTCCTTTGCAGTCCTGGGAGATGCTGTCTTTCAAATGCTATGTTAAACCCAAGGCTCTAAGTGCCCTCTCAGATATAAGATGATAAAAATCACATGGTGATATTTGAAAGGGAGCAGGAGAATTCTTCTGATGCCATGGATAATACTCATGATTCAATTAACAGCTGCAGTTCCTGATTTGATCATTATCTCATGTTTATTGGAACATAGAGTCATAGAGTCATTGAGACATACAGCATGGAAACAGACCCTTCGGTCCAACTCGTCCATGCTAACCAGATATCCCAAACTAATCTAGTCCTATTTGCCAGCACTTGGCTTATATCCCTCCAAATCCTTCCTATTCATAAATCCATCCCAACGCCTTTTAAATGTTCTAATTGTACCAGCCTCCACCACTTCCTCTGGCAGCTCATTCCATACATCCACCAACCTATGCCTGAAAACATTGTCCCTTAAGTTCCTTTTAAATCTTTCCCCTCTCACCTTAAATCTATGGCCTCTAGATCTGGACTCCCTTACTCTTGACTCTATTTACACTATTCATGCACCCCATGATTTTATAAATCTCTAAAAGGTCACCCCACAGCCTCAAACACTCAAGCAAAACAGCCCCAGTCTATTCAGCTGCTCTCCCTAGCTCAAACCCTCCAAACTTGATGACATTCTTGTAAACCTTTCTCTGAACCCTTTCAAGTTTCACAACATCCTTCCTATAGCAGGGAGACCAGAATTGTACACAATATTCCTGTAAAGCTGCAACATGACCTCCCAACTCCTATACTCAATGCTCTGATCAGTAAAGTATTCTTGATTAGTGGTGCTGGAAGAGCACAGCAGTTCAGGCAGCATCCAAAGTGCAGCGAAATCGACGTTTCGGGCAAAAGCCCTTCATCAGGAATAAAGGCAGTGAGCTGGAAGCGTGGAGAGATAAGCTAGAGGAGGGTCGGGGTGGGGAGAAAGTAGCATAGAGTACAATGGATGAGTGGGGGAGGGGATGAAGGTGATAGGTCAGGGAGGAGAGGGTGGAGTGGATAGGTCGAAAAGAAGATAGGCAGGTAGGACAAGTCCAGACAAGTCATGGGGACAGTGCTGAGCTGGAAGTTTGGAACTAGGGTGAGGTGGGAGAAGGGGAAATGAGGAAACTGTTGAAGTCCACATTGATGCCCTGGGGTTGAAGTGTTACGAGGTGGAAGATGAGGCGTTCTTCCTCCAGGCGTCTGGTGGTGAGGGAGTGGCGGTGAAGGAGGCCCAGGACCTCCACTTCCTCGTCAGAGTGGGAGGGGGAGTTGAAATGTTGGGCCACAGGGTGGTGTGGTTGATTGGTGCGGGTGTCCAGGAGATGTTCCCTAAAGCACTCTGCTAGGAGGCGCCCAGTCTCCCCATTATAGAGGAGACCACATCGGGAACAAATGATGCAATAAATGATATTGGTGGATGTGCAGGTAAAGCTTTGATGGATGTGGAAGGCTCCTTTAGGGCCTTGGATAGAGGTGAGGGAGGAGATGTGGGCACAGGTTTTACAGTTCCTGCGGTGGCAGGGGAAAGTGCCAGGATGGGAGTGTGGGTTGAACGGGGGCGTGGACCTGACCAGGTAGTCACGGAGGGAACGGTCTTTGCAGAAGGCGGTTGGGGTGGGGAGAGAAATATATCCCTGGTGGTGGGGTCTTTTTGGAAGAGGCGGAAATGTCGGCAGATGATTTGGTTTATGCGAAGGTTGGTAGGGTGGAAGATGAGCACCAGGTGGGGTTCTGTCCTTGTTACGGTTGGAGGGGTGGGGTTTGAGGGTAGAGGTGCGGGATGTGGACGAGATGTGTTGGAGGGCATCTTTAACCATGTGGGAAGGAAAATTGCAGTCTCTAAAGAAGGAAGCCATCTGGTGTGTTGTTTGGTGGAACTGGTCCTCCTGGGAGCAGATACGGCAGAGGCGGAGGAATTGGGAGTATGGGATGGCATTTTTGCAAGAGGTAGGTTGGGAAGAGGTGTAATCCAGGTAGCTGTGGGAGTCGGTGGGTTTGTAAAAAATGTCAGTGCCAAGTCTGTCATCATTAATGGAGATGAAGAGGTCCAGGAAGGTGAGGGAGGTGTCAGAGATGGTCCAGGTAAATTTAAGGTCAGGGTAGAATGTGTTGGTGAAGTTGATGAATTACTCAACCTCCTCGCGGGAGCACGAGGTGGTGCCAATGCAGTCATCAATGTAGCGGAGGAAGAGGTGGGGAGTGGTGCCAGTGTAATTACGGAAGATCAACTGTTCTACATGGCCAACAAAGAGACAGGCATAGCTGGGGCCCATACGGGTGCCCATGGCTACCCCTTTGGTCTGGAGGAACTGGGAGGATTCAAAGGAGAAATTGTTAAGGGTGAGGACCAGTTCAGCCAAACAAATGAGAGTGTCAGTGGAAGGGTACTGTGGGGGACGTCCGGAGAGGAAAAAACGGAGGGCTTGGAGGCCCTGGTCATGGTGGATGGAGGTGTAGAGGGATTGGATATCCATGGTGAAGATGAGGGGTTGTGGGCCTGGGAAACGGAAGTCTTGGAGGAGGTGGAGGTTATGGGTGGTGTCTCGAACGTATGTGGGGAGTTCCTGGACTAGGGGGTATAGGACGGTGTTGAGGTAGGAGGAGATGAGTTCAGTGGGGCAGGAACATGCTGAGAAAATGGGTCGGCCAGGGTGGTCAGGCTTGTGGGTCTTGGGAAGGAGGTAGAACCGGGCAGTGCGGGGTTCCCGGGCTATGAGGTTGGACACTGTGGGTGGGAGATCTCCTGAGGTGATGAGGTTCTGTATGGTCTGGGAGATGATGGTTTGGTGATAGGGGTGTGGGGTCATGGTCGAGAGGGCAGTAGGAAGAAGTGTCCTCGAGTTGGCGTTTGGCTTCAGTGATGTAGAGGTCAGTGCGCCAGACTACCACTGCGCCCCCTTTATCCGCTGGCTTGATGGTGAGGTTGGGATTGGAGCAGTGGGATTGGAGGGCTGTGCATTGTGAGGGTGAGAGGTTGGAATGGGGGAGGGGTGTCAGTAAAGGCAAGCATACTAAATGCCTGGGACTCCACTTTCAAGGAACTATGAACCTGCACTCCAAGGTGTCCTTATTCAGCAACTCTCCCCAGGACCTTACCATTTAGTGTATATGGCCTGCCCTGATTTGCCTTTCCATGGTTCAGCACCTTACATTTATCTAAATTAAACTCCATCTGCCACTCCTCAGCCCGTTGGATTCTGGGTAATCCAAGATGGAGAGTGGGAAAATGTTGTGGCTGTAAGAGCTGCTCCTTTTTAAAAATATTTTCCATGTTGGACTGGATTTCCTTGAATTCTTGGAGCAGTAATTACTATTTTTTAAGCTGTTGCATTGTTTTTTTACTTTCAAAAAAAAACCAACATTGCTATGCACACATTTGCTGCCTAAGTTTTCTGCATCAAAGCAATGACTCTGTCAGCATTTATATATTTTCAAATGTTTGACATCTCCTGAGGTTGAGAAAATTGTCAGATAAATACAAGTTCCTTCAAGTCTTCTTGCAGCAAATATTATCGAAGATTCTTCTGCCTCTTAGAATTTGGTCTGCTGGGTTATTCCTGTTATCACTTGAATTTCTCCAGAGCTTGGAAAAAATTCTATCCAGATGATGGGGGCTGCAGTGAAGGGGATGAGGAAGTGGCAGTGAGATGTATGGGATGGAATGGGGAACAGAATTGGCATAAATTGGGGGAAGAATGTTAGTGTTAGCCAAGGAACAAAAGAAAACTGTTCACATTAACCATTTAAAAATCACACAACACCAGGTTATAGTCCAACAGGTTTAATTGGAAGCACTAACTTTTGGAACTGCAACCCATTCTAAAAGATGAAAAATTTTTCAGTAATCCAGGTTTGTTCAATACATCCTTTCAGTTGCATGATACTGAGATCTTTTACATTATGATCCTATCTCACAATCACCTGATGAAGGAGCAGCGCTCCAAAAGCTAGTCCTTCCAAATAAACCTGTTGGACTATAACCTGGTGTGGTGTGATTTTTAACTTGTCCACCCCAGTCTAACACCGGCTCCTCCAAATCACATTAACCATGTGAGGTGAGGACTGTGTCAAGTTGATCTGTGGCAGAATGGAACAATATGCATTTATAGATAACTTTGTTGTTGTCCTTCAGAAATGTGGTCGAGGTGATTTACATGCAATGCATTACTTTGTGGTGTAATACTTCTGAGTCACCATGACTACCGTAGGAAGCAGTTTAGAGTGATTTAGCAATCAGGTTTTGTGACGGACAGGGCCAGTGGAGAGATGGAGGGGAAGCAGGTTTTTTTGGGCGGTTTTCGGTTTGGGAAGCACTGGAATGTTGACACTGTTTAACTGAACTTGCGACTAGCCCACTGAACTCTACATTTTATCAATCTATATTCAACCTTGGCTTGTAACGATCACACCTCTAGAGATTGTTTTAGTTGTATTTTTGAAACTGTCACAGATTTGGCAAGCTTTCCAGTTTGGGATGTCTGAAACAGGAGAACAGCAGGATATTTCTTGGTAAAAGATTTTTTGACATTTCTTTTGGGATTGGTGTGGTCTTAATTTTTTTTTCCCACGTAGAATCAAAATTAACTCCAGCATTTTCATATTTCAGCATATTTAAATCTGATTTGCACTGTATTTCAATCTTGCAAGTTATTGGTGATCGCTAACACATCCTGATTCATACTGTGCTGACTCAGCAAATGAAAATATTGGACATGTGTCATGACATTGCAATGAAATGGAATGCAGCATAAACCTGTGCATATTACAATACACATTACATATTACTTGTGACATAAATCAAAGATGCAAAATATTGCAACCCTTTACATTTTACTCCTCCTCCAAATACAGCTTGTTTAAAACAAAATCAATGTCCTTGTTCATTTTTACCTGCTATTTGTTTAGACCTTCAAAGAATCCCAAAGGAGATCATTGAAGTTCTGGTAAACACCAACTCATGAATGAAACATTCTCTCGAGCTGTCCACAGCCAGATCCTTTTAGTTTTACAGCATAGACTTTTTGTTTGTCCTCTGTATTTTTAATTGGCAAAAAAGCAACTATAAAATCTTCCTAACTGCCTTACACAATGCCAAATTTTAGCCTGTGTTTTCAGATAAATGAACATATGATTAAAAGCCCAAGTGCACAGTAATTAGAATGAGAAGTTAAATTATTCCAAAAAGCTTTTGGTAATTAAATTCTGCTGGTACAATTTATCTTTTTCTTTAAAGAACCAGTTTCACCCTAGTATTAGAGCTATAAAGAAAACCTTGTTCTCTATAATCACAGAACATTACAGTACAGAATAAGGCCATTCAGGCCATTATCCTTGTGATAGCTCTATGAAAGAACTATGCAATTAGCCCCAGTCCCTAGTTCTATCCCTGGAGTCCTGCAAATTATTCCACTTCAAGTATATAATCAATTTTGTTTTGAAAGTTACTAATGAGCCTGCTTCCATTGCCTTTTCAGTCAATGTAGAACAGATCATAACAATTAACTGTATAAAAATATTTCTTTTCTCATCTCAGTTCAGACTTTTTTTGCCAAGTATCTTATATGATTGTTCTCTGTTTTTATATATTGCCAAGTTTACTTTCCCATTGCATTGAATTACATCAGAAATATAGCACAAGGAAATGCCACTGAACTGAACTGGTCATTCCTAGCATGTCGATCCTCACAAGCCTATTCCAACTCTAATCCATTTCACTCTCTCAGCACATTCATTTTCTTCCTCATTTGCTAACTGAGCTTCCCCTTAAACACGTCGATGTCACTTCCATCAGTTACTGCTGCCAGTAGCACTTTTTGAGAAAAGACCCCCTTCTTGAATTCCGTATTGAGTTTATAATGAGCCTCTAATTTTTTTTTCATGAGCATAGATATTTAAATTGTTTTGTATACAGGCATATGTGTGGTAACATGAAAGGGTTAAGCTGTGCGCAGCTTATAAGGGAATGTTTCAGCTTTTCCACAGCTTAGATGGAACATTGTTAGTGACCATTGCTTATCTATGTGGTCTAATTCTACTAATCCCAACAAAGGGAATTGTTTCCTCCATGCTTTCAGTAACAAATCCATTCATTACCTTAGCCTTGGTCTTATTAGGTCATCCCTTAGCCTTTCTTTTTCCATAAAATTAGCCTCAACCTTTGCCAATAGATAAATCCTCTCAGTTCTGGTGTAATCCTCATGACCTTTTGTTACATATTATCTAATGCATCCATATCTTTGTATTTTAATTTAGAGACCAGAATTGTTGAAGGTCAACTAATTAAGGATATGGAAACATCCATCATAGCTTCTCTATTTCTCAATTCTATTCATCCAGAAATTAATCCCGGTATTTTTTATTCACTCATGTGGATGTTGCTGGCTGGGCTACCATTTATCGCCAGTCCATAGTTGTCTTTGAGAAGGTGATGGTGAGTTGCCTTCTTGAACCATTGCAATCGACATCCTGTAGCTAAACCCCCATGCTGTTGGGGAGGAGTTCTGGGATTTTGACCTAATGATACTGAAGGAATGATGGTAAAATTCCAAGTCAGGAATGGTGAGTGGCTTGAGGGGATATTGCAGGTGGTCTTTCTAGAGGGAAGTGATTATGTGTTGGAAGGTGCTGTCTCAGGAGCCTTGGTGAGTTTCTGCAGGACATCTTTGTAGATGCTTTACAGAGCTGCATCTAAGCATCAGTGTATATATGGCCAGTCGTATTCAGTGTCTAGTCAATGGTAAGCCCCCAATATGTTGATAATGAGGGATACAGGGATTCATGGATGGCAATGCCATTGACTGTCAAGGGGCAATGCTTATTTCCTCTTTTCTGGAGATCGTCATTGCTTGGTAATTGTGTGGCATGAATGTTACCTGTCACCTGTGAGCCCATGCCAGGATCCCATTCAGCTCCTGTTGCATTTGAATATGTACTGTGTCAGTATCTCAGTTGTCACAAATTGTGTTGAGCATTGGACAATCATCAGCAAATATCCCTCCTTCTGATCTAATCACAGAGCGCCAGTCATTAATGGAGCTGCTGAAGGCGGTTGGACCTAGGACACACCCTGAGGGATTCCTGCAGAGTTGCCCAGGAGATGAGATGACTGGCCTCCAACAACCACAATCATTTTCCTACATGCTAAGTATAACTCCAAACAGCAAAGAGTTTTCCTCCGATTCCCCTTGACTCCAGTTTTGTGCGGGCTCCCTGATGCTGGCCACTGTCAAACGTAGCCTTGATGTCACTTTCACCTCACCTCTAGGATTCAACTACTTTGTGTATGCTTGAATCAAGAGTTTAATGAAGACAGGAGCTGTGTGGTGCTGGCAGAACCCAAACTGGGTGTCACTGAGCAGCTTGTTGGTGAGTGGGTACTGCTTGACAGCACTGTTGATCCCTTCCATTACTTTACTGATGATCAATAATAGTCTAATGGGGCAACAATTGTCTGAGTTTGATTTATCTTGATTTTTCTGCAAAGTACGTAGTAGGGTAATTTTCCACACTGTTAGGTAGATGCTAGTGTTGTAGGTGTTCTGGAACAGCATTGTCTAGGGTGCAGCAATTTCTAGAGCACAGCTCTTCAGTATGGTTATGGGAGTGTTGAAATGGTCTTTTCAGTATCCACAGCCTCCAATTATTAGTTGACATGTTTTAGCTCTTTATACTATTTGTCGTGATTTGTGCATCTACACCCAGATCCCTTTAATCTACTACCCCATTGACAATGAGGCAGGTGTAAAGTTTGTTGTGATTCAGTGCCAACTATCCTTGTCCAAAGCCCTAAATCACCTTTACTATGATCCATACAGTCACACAGCTCTTGCAATTTAACCCACCTCTTGTAAATTCAGAGATCTGGTATCATGAAGGCAGTACGGTAAGGTTGTTGTATAACTTAATTTTAAAGATCTGTGGAATCTGCAATTATTTTAAGAAAATCCAAAATTACCTTTTAAGAATTTTTATGAATTGTAAAGGGAATAATAGTAATGATCTGTACTGCACATAAATCCTGTCCCTTATGATCTGATTACACTTGACCTGGAAGCAAAACCAACTTACGGCTGGCAGGCAGAAAGGAGAGAGGCAGGAAGGAGCTGAGAGCTGGGAGAAAATGTAAACAGAGACAGAAACAGAAATGTACTAAAACTTTGTGAGGAGAAGAATCAAATCATGCTCTGGACGATGTTGTTTTTATTTCTATTTGACATAAAGGAGACAGGAGCTGCTGGAGACACTGTTCAGGTTGGCTACAAATGATTTAAAAATGGGAAACTATATGAATCATTCACAGACACTAAAGACCGTGGAAGGTATTCCCAGAATTGGCCAAACCATGAACCAGGGTATTGCTGCTTGGGCAATTAAAAACTAATTCTTCAGGAAGTTGGAAATTTGTTCCATGCAGACTGCCCTGACCTGAGGAATGGACAGTTCATACAAGTAGACTTTGCTGATTATAACCAGACATATGAAATGCAAAGGTGAAAGCTATGGTCAGATAGCACTCTTAGCCTACTTAACATGGAAGAACAGGCTGTGAAACTGTATCTATGAAGTACCACATTTATTTAAGGAGTGTTCTGGATGTTTGTTGTTGCTTCAAATCTATCATTTTTGTATTGACTATGTAAAGGCAAACTGTTCCTTTATTTGGAGTATTGTTTGCTTGTTAGTTCAAGTCCGAATTGCATTGCTTCTGATTTGTATTCAAGTAAAATATACTTTGGTTTATGGTTTCCCAAAGGAGATTGTAACACTAAAAAATTCCTTAAGCACCACACTACTTTTGTATCACATAATCGAAACTCCATTTATCATTATCCAGTCAGGAACTCCATTACACGCTTTAGGAGTAAGGCAATTTACAAAATTAGAAATACCACTAGCATTTCTGAGGAAATATAAGACACTTCTGTTGGAAGAACAGACTAAGTACACCACAAATTTTTGTTTAACTCTTTGATTCCAAGTGTTGTTTAACTTGCCTATATGGGGGCAGCTCTAACAACACTCATGAAGTTTGACAACATCCAAGGCAAAAGTGCTTTATTGATGTCACATCCCAAAGGATCCACTTTCTCTGCCACCAATGCTCAGTAGTAGCAAAGATACACAACAGAAATTTGACCAAGATCCCGAGACAGCACCTTCCAACCCACAACCACTTCCATCTAGAAGCAGTAGATACATGATAACACCATCCCATGCACGTTTCACGCCAAGCCCACTCATCATCATGACTTGGAAATATCACATTGTTCCTTTAGTGTCACTGGGTCAAAATCCTGGAATTCCCTTCCTAAGGGCATCGTGGGTCTACCTACAGCACATGGACTGCAGCGAATCAAGAAGGCAGCTAACCCCCACCTTCTCAAGGGCAGCTAGAGATGGGCAATAAATGGTTGCTCAGCCAGCAACTCTAATACCTCACAAGAGAATTTTAAAAAAAGAGGAAGGTAATCTATCTCCAATGGATCACATAACATACTCATATGAACGTTTGGTGTCTATATAAGGACTCTCATGTGCTGTTCACAATTAATAACAGCTCTTTAAGAAGTACCTGATGATCAGATTTCCTGTTTGTTTTCTGTAGCCTTTCACGGCCTTGTACAGTCACCTTGGTTTATTCATTTTAACAAATAAAACATAACCAGAAAGTTATGCTTTTAGCTACTGCTTAGGACTGGCCCACACCTCAGCAAATTCAGGGCTCCAATTTCAAAAGTAGTGTCTTAAACTATTGGGTCATTCCCTGGGCAAGACTGTGGGAGTTTTCACAGTATCATCTGTGTAAAAGGTCCATTGTGCTGGAGGTTAATTATCCTATAACAGCTGGCTACCACTGACCTTTGCAAATTGGTAACTTTGCTGTTCACACAAAACCAGCAGCCTGTGTGATTCAACTCCACTGTTTCTATTCTGGGTCAACACTGTGTACAGCAGGCTCCTGCAACTGATACACAATCATGGTTTTGTACACAAATTAAATTGAAATATAATCCTACTCGAAGAGGGAAATCTTTATCAGAAATATAAGCAGGGTCTCAAAATGTCCTGTGTTTCCACTTCATTGAATAAACATGGCTGATCAAACATGCAGTTTGCATCAATATTTTAAGAATGAAAATATATCTATTTTATCCATTAAATTGTTTTCCTATCTCAGTAACAGCACAAATCAAATATTTCAATTTTGTGTGGATATTGAAATACTTAAGACATTAACAATGTTAATTACAATAAATTAATATTGGAATAAAGAGCAGAAAAGATGTTCCAAATCTCATTTATCAATTATATATTTTTATAAATTGAAGCCACAGACCTACAGTTCCTGACATTTTCTGAGTAAGGGAGCATAACAGCATGCATTTCTAAAATAAAAACAAAAATTGCTTGCAAAATTCAACAGGAGAGAAAGCAGAGTTAATGTTTTGAGTCCAATAAGGAGTCATCAAATTTAACCCATAGTCCCCTGACTAATCAAGAATCTACCTACCTCTCTGTCTTAAATATGCTCAGCGACTTGGCCTCCACAGCCCTCTCTGGCAATGAGTCGCATAGATTCATCACCCTCTGGCTAAAGAAATTCCTCCTCATCTCAATTCTAAAGGGTCATCCTTTCAAATGCTGTGCCTTTGGGTCCTAGTGCCTCCTGCCAATGGAACCATCTTCTCCATGTCCTCTCTATCCAGGATTCTCAGCATCTTGTAAGTTTCAATCAGATTCTTGCCTCATCCTCTTGCTCAGGTTCAGACCCAGAGTCCTCAACTCCTCACGTGCAAGCCCTTCATCCCAAGGATCATTCTTGCAAACCTTCTCTGGATCACCGTCCAGGTCAGTTCGTCTTTCCCTACATACTAAAACTGTTCACAATATTCCAAAAGCAGACTTACCAGAGCCTTATACAGCCTCAACAGTACATCTCTCCTCCTGTATTCTAGCCCTCTTGAAATGAATGCCAACATTGCATTTTCTTCCTAACTGCCAGCTGAACCTATATGTTAATATGAACAAGGACTCCAAAGTCCCTTTGGACTTTACATTTCTAAAGTCTTTCCCTGTGTTGAAAATAGCCTGTGCCTCTATTCTTCCTAACAAAAAGTATAACTTCATACTTTGTCACACTGTATCACATCTGCCACTTGTTTGCTCACTCTCTGAACCTGTCCAAGTCCTTTTGCAAGGTCTCCACCTCCTCAGTATTACCTGTTGCTCCACCTATCCTTCTGTCATCTGCAAACATATCAATAATACCCTCAGTTTCTTCATCTGGATCATTAATGTATAACATAAATAGTTGAGGTCCCAGCACTGATCCCTGCAGAATTCTACTAGTCGCTGTCTCCCTTCCTGAGAAAGACCTCACTATCACTACTCTCTATCTTCTGCCAGTCAACCAATCTTCTGTCCATGCCAGTTCTTGCCCCTAACACCATGGTGTCTAACCTTATTTAGCAGTCTCCTGTGTGGTACCTTATCAAAGCCCTTCTAGAAATCTAAATAAATCACGTCCACTGGCTCTCCTTTGTCTAACTTGCTCATGACCTCCTCAAAGAATTCTGACAGATTTGTCAGGCATGACTTCCCATTGAAGAAACCGTGCTGACTCAGCCCTATTTTATCATGCACTTCTGAGTACCCTGAAACATCATCCTTAATAAAGGATTCTAAGATCTTACCAATATCCCTTCTTAAACAAGACTGTTACATTAGCCATTTTCCAGTCCGCTGGGACCCTCCCTGACTCCAGTGATTCCTGAAGGGTCATCTCCAACATTTCTACAATCTCCTCAGTGATCTCTCTTCGAACCCTAAGATGTTGTCCGTTTGGTCCAAGTGATTTATTCATCTTCAGACCTTTCAAAATCCCAGCACCTTCATCTTCATGATGGCAACTGCACACACCCCTGCCCCTAACTGTCTTGTAGTTCTGGTATACTGCTAGTGTCTACCACTGAGAAAACTGAAGCAAAATATCTATTCAGTTTCTTAGCCATTTCTTTGTTCTCCAATACTACTTCTCCAGCCTCATTTTCCAATGGCCCTATGTCCATTCTTGCCTCTTACCTTTTAGATATCTAAAAAAAATCTTGTAATCTTCTTTTTTTATTACTAGCTAGCTTTCTCTCATATTTCACCTTATTCCTCCCCCCATTGCATTTTAGTTATCCTCTGCTGATCTTTAATAGCTCCCAATCCATTAGCTTTCCATTAATCTTCATTATTTTGTTTTCTTTTTTCATTTCCTTTTATACTGTCACTGAATTCCCTTGTTGGCCACTGTTGCTTCATCCTCTCCTTAATATATTTCTTCAGCTTTTGGATGATATTGCTTTGTGCCGCCTGCATTACCCTCAGAAACTCCTGCCTTTGCTGCTCCACTGTCTTCTCTGCCAGGCACCTCTTTTAACTATGTCTAGCTACTCCTCCTTCATGTCTTTGTAATTACCTTTACTCAATTGTAATACGATTACATTTGATTACAGCTTCTCCCTCTCAAACAGCAGGGTTGACTCTATCATATTATGGTCACTGCCCCCTCGAGGTTCCATCATCTTAACCTCCCTAATAAAATCTGCCTCACTTCACATCACCAAATTCGAAATGGTCTGTTCCTTATTTGGCTGCACCACAAGCTGCTTTCATTAGAGAGAGAGAGAGGCAATTGCTGGTAGTTTAACCTAAGGGTTACCACACCTCAGGTGAGAGGACAAGTAATTCCTATCTATCCAGAGCTTTAAGCATTGCTTCCCCAAGGAAGTAGTGATCATAACATGATAGAATCTAATCGTCGGTTCAAGGTTGTTAAATCTCTTGGACACTTCACAAATTGCTTTTCTTGAGATCTGCCACCTGACAAATGAACAGCACTCCAAAAGCTTGTGATTTTAAATAAACCCATTGGACTACAATCTAGTGTTGTGTGATTCTGACTTTGTCCACCCCCATCCAACACCAGCACCTCCACCCCATTTAATCAAATGCAACTTCCCTTTCATGAAACCATACTGACTTTGCTTGATTAGATCCTGATTTTCCAAATGCTCTGTTCCTGATTCCTTAGTAATCGATTCATGCACTTTTCCAAGAATAGACATTAGGTTAATTGGCCTATAATTTTCCACTTTTTACCACCCTCCCTTTTTGAATAGAAGTGTCAGACTGGTAATTATCCAATCCTGTGACTTATTCAAAATCCAAGACTTTTTAGAAAATTACAGGCAATGCATCCGTTATCTCCATAACTCCCTTTTTAAGATCCTGGGATGCAAGCCATCAGGGCCAGGAGACTTACCTGCCTTTAGCCCCATTAGTTTGTCTAATATTACTTCCCAGGTGATGGTGATGGTACTTAATTCCTTTCCTGTGTTCTTTAGTACTAATGGAATGTTCAAAGTGTCTTCAAACATAAAGATGAGATTAGATTCCCGACAGTGTGGAAACAAGCCCTACAGCCCAACAGTCCACACTGACCCTCCAAAGAGTAACCCACCCAGAGCAATTCCCCTATCTAATGTACCTAACACTAGGGGCAATTAACCACAGCCAATCCACCGAACCTGCACGTCTTTGGATTGTGGGAGGAAACCAGAGCACCCGGAGGAAACCCACGCCGACACGTGCAAACTCCACACAGACAGTCGCCCGAGGCTGGAATCAAACCCAGGTCTCTGGCACTGTGAGGCAGCAGTGCTAACCACTGAGTCACTGTGCTGTGACTGATACAAAATATCTTTTTAACTTTCTGCCATTTCCTTGCTCCCCAATACTGTCCCTCCAGATTGATTTTCTCAGAGGTTTATTCTCACTTGAACCTTACTCTTCCTTTTTTATCTATTTATTGAATTCATTTATTTATCCCAGTATTCAGGGCTTTCCCTGACTTTTGCCTTTTTATGTGCTTTTTCTTTCAATTTAATATTATCCTTACCTTCCTTGGTTAGCACTGGCCAGTTTATTTCTCTCTCTCTTAGAACCTTTCCTCCTTACTTGCATGTATTTGTGTTGAGAGTCATGAATTAACTCTTTAAATGTCTGCCGTCATTTGCTTACTATCATTCCTGCTAATCCATCTGCCCAGTTCACTTTAGCTAACTCTACCCTCATTTCTTTATTTAAGTAAGACACAATTGATTCTGTCCAGGTTTCTCACTCTCAAACTGACTATTAGATCATATTATGATCATTACTTTCTCAGGGAGAACAGTCCTAAAAGCCCTATGGATAGAGATAACTCCTCCTCTCACTTGAGACATGGTAACCTTCAGGTTCAACCACCAGCTGCCTCTCTAATAAAAGAACAGCCTTTGGAAAGACTATTCTCTCACCTTTGCTACTGAGAATCCTGCTCAACCCCATTGTATATCTCTCCTCCCTGTAGTAGCTAGTGCTACTTGAAATGGATTCATCCTCCAATTTCTCATGTAGATCATAGGATGCACCAAACAAGGTATCCATAGGCAACATAGACATAGACGACATAGAAAAGTACAGCACAGAACAGGCCCTTAGGCCCACAATGATGTGCTGAGATTTAATCCTAATGTAAAATTAGTAACTTAACCTACCCACCCCTCAGCTCACTGCTGTCCATGTACATGTGCATCAATCGCTTAAATGTACCTAATGACTCTGCTTCCACCACCACAGTTGGCAACACATTCCATGCATTCACAACTCTCTGTGTAAAGAACGTACCTCTGACATCTCCTTTATACCTTCCTCCTAATATCTTCAAACTATGACTTCTCGTACCAGTCAATCCTGCCCTGGGGAAACGTCTCTGGCTATTGACTCTATCTATTCCTCTCATTATTTTGTACACCTCGATCAGGTCTCCTCTCTTCCTCCTTCTCTCCAGGGAGAAAAGTCTGAACTTAAAGTCAACCTTTCTTCATAAGGCAAGCCCTCCAGTCCAGGCAGCATCCTGGTAAACTTTCATTGCACCCTCTCCAAAGCCTCTGTATCTTTCCTATAGTAGGGCAACCAGAACTGGACACAATATTCCAAGTGTGGTCTCACCAGGGACTTGTAGAGCTGCAGCAAAACCTCACGGCTCTTAAACTCGATTCCCCTGTTAATGAGAGCCAAAACACCATACGCTTTCTTAACAACCTTAACCACTTGAGTGGCAACTTTGAGGGATTTATGTACTTGCACACCCAGCTCCCTCTGTTCCTCCACACTGCCAAATCCTGTCTTTAATCCTATATTCAGCATTCGGGTTTGACCTTCCAAAATGCATCACTTTGCATTTAACCGGGTTGAACTCCATCTGCCATTACCAAGCACTCCCTTTCCCCCTAGTCTTCTTTAATATAAGGTCATGCATGAAATCCACAAGAGAAGAATACAGGAGAAGGGCAGAAAATGCAGACAAACATGACCACATTAAATTCCTCTCCAGGCCACTTGCCATCCTGACTTGGAAATATATCACCATTCCTTCCCAGTCACTGAGTCAAAAACCTGAAACTCCCTCTGTCACTGTGTTGTGAGTGTACACCAGCAAATGGACTACAGCAATTCAAGAAGGTAATTTACTGCCACCTGCACAAGGGGTAATTAGGGATGGGTAATAAATACACCACGCCTGATGAAGGAGCAGCACTCCGAAAGCTTGCAATGTTAAATAAACCTGTTGGACTATAACCTGTTGTCATGTGACTTCCAACTTTGTCCACCCCAGTAGCAACATTGGCCCCTCCACCTCACTTCCACTGAATGAATGAAACTAAAAGAACGACAGTACAAAAGAAACGTTGACACAGTATTGATGAAGTCCTGACAAAGTGTATCAGAATGCCTCCTGATGTTTATCACAAGTTCTCCTTAAATATAAGGTAGACTGTCATTCTTCAACAGTGACAACTGAACATGGCTTTAAGTAGCACTCAAAATGTTAAGCAATGACACATCTATTCCTTTGGTAACTTTTCGACAAGATGAGTAAATGTTACCCACCAAAATGGTATGTCGCTTCTTTAATGAGTTCTTGCAGGCAATTTAATTGTCAATCAGTCCCTGAACAATGTTTCAAGCAGTTATCTCAAGCCCCATGGAGGTTTCTTAGCACCTAAAATATTCGGTGAAAATTACTGTGCGTGCATCCATCTGAGTAAGAGCAAACTACATGTAAGTTGTCATAATACACCAATCAATAATTCACTTGTGTTCTGCAAACTTTAGAAACTAAAAGAGAAAGACTGTAGACATTGAGAGATGAGAGATCAAAGAGAGAGAAAGTGATGGAAAGATAGTGCATCCTTCTTCTTGTGAAAAGGTGGTACGTGGATGGAATGAGCTGTCAGAGGAGGTGGTGGAGGCTGGTACAATTGCAACATTTAAAAGGCATTTGCATGGGTATATGAATAGGAAGGATTTGGAGGGATATGGGCTGGGCGCTGGCAGGTGGGACTAGATTGGGTTGGAATATCTGGTCGACATGGATGGGTTGGACTGAAGGGTCAGTTTCCATGCTATACATCTCTGTGACTTTATGACTCTAAAAGAGACACAGCAAATATTGCTGAGGAAGCTAGAGAAACAAGGATGAAATTGACAGATAGGAAGTGTATTTAATCAACTTCCTTATAAAAAGTAAATATGAACGGGAATGTGTAGCTACAATGTTAAGAGAAGGCAAATGAGAGTGGAGCAAGATTATGCAGTTGCATGATTAGTTCAAAGATTTAAAAACAAAGGTAATAATGGAATGAAGGTGTGATAAGGTCAATGGAATTCAAAACCAATGGGATTTAGGAGAGAAGAGGACAAGAAGTTATTTGAGTTTACATTTCCCCATCACTGTACACATTTACACAGCAACAGTGCGGCTCCACTACAGCAATATCCCTCAATATCTCTTATCTGAAAGCTAATAAAATAAAGAGAGAAATATCCAGCGTTTAGAGGATTCAAATCATAAATGTACTGTAATACATTCAAAGAACTGCAGAGCCCTCTTGAAAGGAAATGTCATAATTAACTGATTACATGCAGATACATCAGGGCAGGAGAACATACAGGCAGAGGGTTGTGCATGATACCTTTAGGATATCAACTAGGAAGGGTAAATCCTACCATCCCTGGTGTGAAGCTTTAGACAGAACATCTTTCAAGCTTGTAGGTTTCAAATCCAATTTCCCGAAGCTCATTCTCAAGTTGTTTAGACTTACACATTGTGCAAAAAGTTAAACAGTGAGTCAGCAGCCTGTTATGTCTCTCAGAATCTTTGAGAACAGACTGCAAATTTGATTTCACCCACTTAATATTATCACAAATTGTCAAAATCTACTTCTTGGTGTCTAAAACATAGTGCTGGGTGCATTAATTAATTAAAGTCTAACTTTAAAATGTTTTGAATAAATAAGAGAGTTTTCAGCAAGTGTCTTCAAGGTCAGACATCTGATTCATGTTAAGAACAAATGGATAATAAATTAGCAGGTGGTAGGATTGATACCCTGGAAAAATTAGTTCAAGAAATGAAGACCCAGCCTTATCCAAACCAATTTAATGATCCTCTGACTGAAAAGAGCCTCAAATTTGTGCTTTAGATCTTTGTCTCAAAATTAATAAATGCGCATGTTCAAAATGTTTGAAATGACTTAAGTTTTAGCACCTTCAGTTCAACTCAAATTCCACATGCCATTTCATCACTCACACAGGGTGTATTTCAGCAGAATATTATTCCATCCAGTGGAAAAGATATCTCCCTATCATCTTCCATTTAGTGTTGCAGTTCCTTGAAAACTGGGACTGGTGGATATGGTAGAATTCTGACTTTCAGCCAGAATTCCAGTCCATCCATTCTCTGAGAAAACAATGGTTTGTGCATATTGGACACAATACACTGGTGTCATCATCACCATTGGAGTAAACTTAGATGCAGGCATAGACTGAAAATCCTGCACCAAGATGACATGTCTGCCTTCTGATTCTCTGGGATGTATTGGCACTTCAGAAGTGAGGCTGGTGACCAGTGCAATGTTGCAATCAATCCAGCATGAGTCCAATGAACTTGCTTTTAAGCTCATTGTGGAGTATATTACCAGGCTACAGAGGGACAGAATGGAAAATAACAGGGAAGTCGAGTGATCTGCGCACATCCATGTACAACGTTTGGAAGCATCAGAGACTATCATTATTCTTGCAACTATTGCAAAACAAATTAGGAATAGTTCAGAGTGAAGTGCTTATGTTGTTACCACTATCTGAGCAGAGCAGCTTGGGTAACTGAGGATTGAGTGTTTGCATCATCGTGTCGACCATGGAGCCACTGGCCTGCCTGACGATTCCTCCAAGAAAAGACAAACTCACTCACTCACGGCATCATTTCCTTTTACTCTGGAAGAAGGTCCTGGCTCCGGGAGACTGGTATACAGAATCCCTGGTAAGGAGGGATTGTCTTATGAGGAAAGATTGATCAGGTTGGGACTCTACTCATTGGAGTTTAGAAGAATGAGAGGTGATCTCATCAAACTATATCAGATTCGTAAGGGGCTTAACAAGGTACATGCTGATAGGATGTTTCTCCTCATGGGAGAGTCTGGGACCAAAGGGCACAGTCTCAGAATAAAGGGGCACCAATTTAAGATTGAGATAAGGAGGAATTTCTTCTCTCAGAGGATTGCCATAGAGAGCTGTGGGGGCAGAGTCCTTGTGTATATTTAAGGCTGAGATAGATAGATTTTTGGTCTGTCGGGGAATCAAGGGTTAAGGCTCATTGGCCGTCTCACTGGCAATTGCAAAGTTCTGAAAAGTCTATTTCCAAAATGGGGCAGGCAACTTCAAACTAGTAGCATACGGGATTCTGAACACCCATCCCCACTCTGTCCCGCAGAGAAGACGAGCCAGAGCCGGAGTTGGGAGGAGAACTCCTGAAGCTCTACTTTACTCAACAAGTGCCAGCTATGGTGGAACTACTAAGATCTATTTAGATGAATTCTTGAAATGCCACAGCACTCAAGGCTACAGACCAAGGATTGGAAAATGGGATTGGAATAGATGGATGATTAAATGTAGACAAGATGGGCCCGAATAGACTGTCTTCATGCTGTTAAAATGCTATGACTCTATGACTGCACCTCAAAATCCTGACAAAACAAAACTTCTGTTTTATTTGCACTCAATTAAGCACTTTTTTTCTGAAATGTAACCAATTTTCTAAATAATGCCTCCTCACTTCCCCTGTTGTGTGTAACCCATTTCTTGCATTGCGCGTGCTGTTAAGAACACGGCGGGTTTGCACTGGTGTACCTCTGAAAAGGACCATTTCTCATGTGCTGTCTGTTTGTCCCTTGCCTGATTGCCCCTGGATTATTGCACAGCCACGCACACATACAAATTAGGAGGACTGTTCTTTCTAATGTGGGGAAGCACATGAACCAATTGATATGCAGCAAACTCCCACGGACAGTCGTGGAATAATGCTGAATCCTATTGTATTTTGGTGTTAATAACTGAGGCATAAAGATTTACAAGGTAATGGGGCAATGTCTTCATCATCAATACAGATTACTGTTAACATCTTGACCGAAAAGGGATGAAATTTGACTTTAATGATACCTAACAAGTTTATAGACATTTTAAATAGACAATTGATGCTTATCCATCCTGTCTGATTTTCTTTTCTGATAATTCAAAATTAAATTTTGCCTCTACATTCCCACAAACTCAAGGTTTTGATGCAATCATTTTGACTTAGATTCAAAAGTGCAAATTCCGAACCAGGCACCATTGGACAGCAACTGGAGAGGACATGAGGAAAACAGAGGAACAAATCCTGCGTAGTCAATTGAGTTCCAAGGAAGGGTTACAGGACCCGAAACATCAACTTTGATTTCTCTTCACAGATGCTGCCAGACCTGCTGAGCTTTTTCTGGCAATCTTTGTTTCTGTTTCTGATTTACAGCATCCACAATTCTTTTGGTTTTTATCCCATAGAATTAAATCACCCTGCAATACCTTCAATTGTCTTCCCTCATTAATTTATTTCAGGAGAACAGAAAGAGTAACCAGTATAATGTAGAGAGGTTGAGAACAGTAACGATGATGAGATTCTAAATGGGAGAGAGGAGAGCTGGTGCAATCTCCTTCTGCAACTCTTGTTTCTTGTTTCTTTTGACTTATTTTCTTCAAACTTCATCTGTTCTGTGTCAATTGCATTTGAAAAGATAACCTTTAGAATAGACTGTTTTTAATTCACTCTTGAAATGCAGTTCTCCGAGGTGAAACCATTCCTAGCTGTCTTTGTCAGTCTGCTGGTGGGTTTTTGGAATTGCTGTGGTTTATGTGAGGATAGTCCGATAATGCGTTTTGACAAACAAAGCTTAAATAAAGGGAAAGAGTCACATCATTGTGTTTTGCTATATACTGTCACATGTTATCACGCCAGTAATTTTTATTTTTGCTTTCTTTAACAAATGGAACTTTAATAGAGGTGTTCAAATGATGTAGTGCTTTGATAGAATAAATAGAAAAGTTTTTCCCTGGTGTCTGAGTCAGGAGCCAGACAACACAGATTTTAGATTATTGCCAAAAGAACCAAAAATCCCTGAGGGGGATGATTTTATATAATGCAACAACTTGTTAATTTCTTTTTAAATCATAGAATGTCAATTTTAGCAGGAGAAGCAATATTTATTCCTCGCTTTGACCAAATGACTTGCTCGGCCTGTTCTGAGAGCAGTTCAGTGTCAAACCATTTTTCTGCGTCTGGAGACAGATATAAGCTGAGCTTCTTGTCTCAAAGGATATGAATGAATTAGGACTGGATTTAACAACAATCACAACAACCAGCATCAACTCTGAATTCCAGATTTATTTAGTTAATTGAAATTGAATTTCTCAACCACCATGGTGGGGTTTGAATTCATGTCACCAAATTATTGGTCCACATTAAAAATTGGATGGTTGAGTTTTCAGATAATGATGTTAGGATTTGTTACTTGCCTGTGCTGGGCTTCGTGGAGATAGGTAACATATACATCTTATGCTGCCTCCCATTGAACCACAGAACCTGAGGAAAATTACAGCACAGAAAAAAATCATTTAGCCCATATGGTCCAGAGCAGACCCCCTCAAAATATTTTCAGAAGGTGGCCTCGACTCTGCCTTTTTCTTGTTTTAAAGGTCGGTGTGAAGTGCTGTGTTCCAGATGCAGTGTGACTGGTCAAACTACTCAACATAAAGCAAAAACACTATTTATTTAAACGCTGTTGTTAAAATACTAACAAAAGAAAGAGGAATTTAGAGTAACATCTATCGGAGAACTTAACTGAATAATAGATGCAGTAACAATTACTAATTAACTGCTGCAATAAAGTAACATTCCATAAACACATCCATTGGCAAAAAAGACAAATTCAGACAAAAACTCTCACATGCAGTTCTCCAATCCAGGAGGAAAAAACATGAAGAGTAAATTCAGAGACCGTAGCAGCCATGGGGCATTCACTGAAGCTGCCAATGCTGCTTCTGATGTTACTGAAAATAAACAAAATCAAGATCTCTGGATCTGTGAAAGCAAACCACATCCATTCAGATTGTTAAATACAAGTTGATTACACAAGTCATCTTCAGTCGGCAGCTCAACATCTCTACCTTACAACCTCTCTTCACAAAAAACCCAAGACAAAATAACCATTTTAAGTGACAGCATTAACACACTGAGTTACCCCAAAAACCAGCTTCCCCTTCCTCGATGGAATGAAGCAGTGTATCTGACCTTCATGTCAATTATTGTCAATTTTAATATTAACTATCCACAAGCTGATATTCTTAAAATGAATTACAGATGCTAACTATTCCACAAGAAATACTTTCTATGAATTATGAGGATTCTTGTAAACCTAATCAGTCCTCTAAAAAAAAAATCAAAGCCTACATTCAATGATAGATGATAGAAAGTCAGGAAATGAGAGTTTCGTATCATCTGGATGATGCATTTCCTATCCATTCAAACAGTTATCAAAGCTACATAAATGAACTGTTTTACTAACTCGAGTCAGATTATTTTGCTCTTAACATTTTCGACATTGATTTTCCTCTTTAATATTAGTCATAAATCAAAATGAGCTCCTTAATTGTAGAAAAATCCAGTAAACATTCTTGATCAAATGGTGAAGTAATCTAATTGGGGAGTGATATCAATATGGAGTAATCTAACTGGGAAATAAACCAATTGTCAAGTAATCCAACAGGGGAGTAATGACATTTTGTAGTAATTCAATCAGAGTGATCTAAATTAGGAAAAATTAACCAGCAGCTAATTCATTTGAAGAGCAATCGAATGGAAAGTAATCCATCTGTGGACTAATCCAACTGAGGAGTAATCTAACTGGAATAATCCTTTTTCAGGAATAATCAACTTTTGTTTGCGTGAAACATGTACATAACTGAAGACGTGTTAATGAGAACTAAATGTTTTGGAATAGAAAAAATTGCCATAAAATTAGAAGTGCAATTCTTTTAATAGTTTATCACTGGTTTACACTGTCACTAGTCAGTGGTGAAATTATTTGTCTTCAGTTGCCAATGACCTTCTTGTCTATATTTGAAATCAATGCCATAGGCTACTGTCATCTCTACTGCTTGAGAGAATTTTTAAAATTACATTTTAATTCATTATCGGAAACGTTTTTTTCAATGTTGCTGCATTTTTCAGAAAGCTTAATGATTAATAAAATCCAAAGACCTCATTTTAAACACAAACAGCTGAAGGCTACTTAGCAGATCAGAGATGCAGCTTGTTATAATCAATGTTTATAAATGTACTATGTTTTGAAATAATTTACTTAAATTTTGGGGAAATGATGGAGGTCAAGTGACCTGTGTGGAAATCAACCTTAAAGGAAAGCTGTTTGGTTTGACTGTTAGAGATTAAATTCCTCTGGGAAGAGACACAAGGTATGTATATTTGGAGACAAGAATAACAGTCTCTGAAGTTACAATGGGTAGAAACTTGGGGACAAATGTCCCCCTCTGCTATGGTGAGAGTAAGAGTGAATGAGATGATTAAATTGGGACAGAATATGAAAAATCAGATTTTTGATGTCTACAAAATCTCCCTTAAATGGTGAGTTCAGAACCTCATCCTTAAGTGACAACTAGATTACTTCTATTAAATTGTGTCTCATTGAAGTGCAACTCATCTTATTAACATTCCATTCCCAACTCTCCTCTCTTCCACCAAACAAGCAGATAGAACAAAAGTGCAACAGATAAATCAGAGGGGGGGGGGGGTAGTTGGTATCTGTATCATGTCGAATGCCAGGCCCAGCCATCACATTCTGCTTCATTCACACAATATTCCTGCATATTCCATGGCCAACATATTCACTGAGCCTTTCACTCACATAACTCAGCATCAGCAAACCGCCATCCTCACCATGTTATCATGTTTGCCCTCAGACCAACACAGCCAGCACATTAGGAATCCCAACACTCTACGCTGGAGTTGATGGACACCTATGACCCACATGCTTCTGTCATCTCACTTTGAATGCAGTTCACCTCCACATCTCATACACCTGCAGGAGATACTTTTGTATTAACATGGACATACACATCTTATGGCTGTTGGATTGCTTTATTGGTGCTTTCTTGGAGACTGCTAGACTCTGCGTAGGTGACATTACGTTTTTGGTGCACAAGGTTTTGAGTACTCAGTGAAAGGCTTCTAGCCCCTGTGGCTTGCATTGTTATTTTTTTTAACATCGATGAATCAACAATCAACGATGGAGAGGATGGAACTGGCACTGTTTTAGTCTGGATTAGAGGCCCTGTTTCAAGTCCTACCTGCTCCAGAGATCTGCAATAATATCCCCGAACATGTTAAATGGAAAAATAGCAACACAAGTGGTGTGAGCAGGATTGTGCTATTAAGCCAAAATGACATTCTGCCATCACATAAATGAGTAATGTCTTATTATGAACTTCAGGGTGATGTTAGATATATAGGTTATATTGACTCAGAGTCATCGAAACAGACCCTTTGGTCCAACTCATACGTGCCAACCACATTTACCAAACTAAACTAGTCCCACCTCCTCATATCCCTCCAAACCTTTCTTCCTCATGTACCTATCCAAATGTCTTTTAAATGTTGTAACTGGACCTGCATCTACCACTTCCTCTCGCAGTTTATTCCACATATGAAGCACCTTCTGTGTGAAAATACTACCCCTCAGGTCCCTTTTAAATTTTTCTCCTCTCACCTTAAAAATATGCCCCTGTTTTGAACTTCGCCGCCCTCGGGAAAATACCTTTGCTATTCATCTTATCAATGTCCCTCATGATTTTTTAAAGCTCTGTGAGGTCTCCCCTCAACCTCCTACACTCCAGTGAAAAAAAGTCCCAGACTATCTAGTCTCTCTTTACATCTGAAACTTTCCATTCCTGGCAACATCCTGAAAAATCTTTTCTGAACCCTCCCCAATTTAATAATATCATTCCTATAGCAGGCTGGACAGAACTGTACACAATACTCCACAAATGGCCTCCTGTATAACCTCAACATGACATCCCAACTCCCATATTCAATAAGTTTAGCAAGAAAGCACGCATGCCAAATGCCTTCTTAACCATCCTGTCTACCTGTGATGTAAATTTCCAGGAACTATTTGCCTGAATCTCTCGATCTCTCTGTTTAACAAAACTACCCAGGGCCTTACCATTAATTGTATAAGTCCTGGCCTTGTTTAATTTACCAAAATGCACTACCTCACATTTATACAAATTAAATTCAATCTGCCACTCCTTATCCCATTGGCCCAATTGATCAAGATTCTTTTCTAACCTTAGATAATCTTCTTCACTGTTGATTATGACACCAATTTTGATGTTATCCGCAACTTACTTATCGTTCTCCTTAAAATCTCATCCAAATCGTTTCTATAAATGACAATCAAAGACTGGTAAATTGTATCAAAAGCAGCTCCCTTCAGATATTCCCAACAAACAAGGTACCAACCTTTCCCAAGCACATCACATTGGGACAATTCACAGCACATGGCCATCATTAGGAGTGACTTGAACATTATACAGTATTTGCGAAAAATGTCCTGACTGTGAAAAACAGACAACCTAATTAAGATTATCAGAGAGGAGGAAGCAAGGACTGCAAATGCTGGAGATCAGAGTCGAGAGTGTGGTGCTGGAAAAGCACACTAGGTCAGGCAGCATCCGAGGAGCAGGCGAATCGATGTTTTGGGCAAAAGTCCTTCATCAGGAATGAGGCTTCAAAACATCAATTATCCTGCTCTTCGGATGCCACCTGACCAGCTGTGCCTTTCCAGCACCACACTCTCAATGACTAGTTAAGATTATCAGTCAAAATTGCAACATGGCTCACTAGTGTGTACTGGGAAGTTGCACATATTAATACACAGGGCTCTTTACCTTACAGAAACCAAAGGACATGTACATATACTGTCTCTGTACCACCACAACAAAATAGCTGATAGACATTTCTTAGTATTCCTCACTAACTCTCAGTTCTGAACAAGTGTTCCCCTGTCTCAAAATGTTGACTCTGCTTTCTCTCTTAATGGATACTGCGAGACCTGTTGGGTTTTTGCAGAAATTTCTGTTCTTGCTGGATGCCATTCATTCTTTGATTGATTACTCAGGGCAATGTCTTGACAAGTGAGAGTCAATCTGCCTGGTTTAAAATGAATTCAAAGTTTGGTAATTAACTCTCAATCATCATTGAACAGTGCATTCTCCATAATAATAATGCATGCATCAGAGTACACTTGTTGCACACATCAGCACTTTCCTCTTATACAGTATAAGGTGTTGCTTTCCCTTTACTTTGGTATTTCTTGTGAAGAACCTGGATGATGCGCTACTATAGAATCAGTTAACCAAAACCACTTTGGGCCTGAACATAGTGCACTTAACAACTGAGGACCGATTCTTCTTGTAATATCAGTGTGATCGTCTAAGTACTACTTTGAGCTCCATTCATTGGGCTAGGAAATTGCTAGCTTTCAATACCTAAATCACCAAAAAAATACAATGCGTTACGACACAGACTGCTCCCAGCATCCTCATCAAGTGGCTCATGCCCTTCAAACACAAGCAGATCCTGAAAAGAAAAATTACTGGAGAACTTACTTTGCAATACTTGTAAAATGTTACAGGGGTCATGCAGCTTTATGACAGCAGGGTATGTTTACTCTCACACTGTCAATGTGGATGTGACACCATCGTGGCATCCAATGCTGTTCAGTGGCTCTCTTGCCTCTCAGTCGGAATGTTACACTGTCACCGTTGGCATCTTTTGTATGAGGTACTCACCTGAACTCTCAGGTGAGCATCACAGAGCTCAAGGTACCCAGGGGAACTTTTCCCAGTGTTCTTCTGCTCAGTAAATTCTTCAACTTTCATGAGTAAATTAAAGCACCAGCTTATCATCACATGCATGTCTGTGGTACACCATTGTGTACAAATTAGCTGCTGAATTTCCTGCAACAATGATTATACTTCAAAAGCACTGTTGACTGTAGAGGGAGAGAGGAAGTTCAGAAGACATTTACCAGGATGTTGCCAGGATTCAATGGTTTGACTTATTAGGAGAGGTTGGATAGGCTGGGACATTTCTCACTGGAGTACTGGAGATTGAGAAGGGACCTTGTAGAATAACGAGGGGTATAGATAAGGTGAATGGCAGGTATCTGTTCTCTCAGGTGGGGTATTTCAAGACTAGGGGGCATATTTTTAAGGTGAGTAGAGAAAGATTTTAAAAAGATAAGAATGGTAATTTTTTTCAGACAGAGAGTGGTTTGTGCATGGAATTAAATTCCAGAGGAAGTAGTGAATGTGGGTACAGTTACAGCATTTAAAAGACATTTGGATAAATTCATGAATAAAAAAGGTTTGGAGGGATATGAGCCAAGCCTAGGCAGGTGGGATGAGTTTAGTTTGGGATTGTGGTTGCCATGGACTAGTTAGACCAAAGGATCTATTTCCGTGCTGTACATCTCTGACACTCAGGAGTGCCCTTGTGATCATGGAAGTTGCTACATAAAGACAAACATTTTTTTTCTGCTCTCTTTCCCAACTTCCCCCTTCCAAGAAAGAAGATATACCGTACTAAGCAATGGAAATTCTCTTTCAGCAAACCCTGTCATTTGCCAGTATCTCATGCACAACATGGTGTGAGAAATATTAAAATATTCAAGGTCACTTCAGTTCACTTGGGAATAAGTACATGCTGCACTTAATATGAAACAGTCACCATGCTGCAACCCAGGGCCACACTGTAAGGCTGTTTAAATCTAGCAGTCAGTGTCAACGTAAAGGATTATCCCTGCAGTAGTAGAGTGAGAATTTTTTTCCTGAATTGATTCTGCCTCAGGAGAAAATATCGCAGTGACAACCATATATCTAACATCGCCCGATTAAAAAAAAACAGCAGAATTGCCTTTGGCATTCATTTTTGCAGATATTAATTAAATTCTCTTGAATGTCAGTGCAAATTTTACTTGATAAAGAAGAACAATTGAGGTTGGGAAATTTCTTGAAAGTCATGGGGTCTGAGAAGACAGAGATATGACCCTTGGAAAAGCAGATAAACAGCTTTCATCAACACCGCATTACCTCAGCAGCGTCAGACTTGACAAAATGGCAATTTTATGGAAGGTTCTGCTGGGGCGTTCCTACCTTTTCATGTCATAAAGTGTTCTGCTGGGAATCGTAGCAAATTTCTCTTACAGACACCATTTACAGTTGGATCTGAAAAGCTTCCTTTTCAGTTCAGCGGTAAATGAGAATGATCAAAATGTTTCAAAAATGCTTGGTACTCCCATGGAAGCATTGATTACACTTTCAATCATTCGTTGTTTTACATATTTTGGGAAGCACATTTAATTCTCTCGCTGAAAACCTGAATTCAGGATATAAAATTACATCAACAGAGAAATTGTTGGCAACAGGCAATGAGTTCATCACTCTCCCTCAGGGAAAGAGTCATCAGTTAGATAGACCATGCACCTTTGACTGAGAGGGTTCCCTAAAGTACGGTAAATTGCTCATGAAACCCAGGTGATCGATTTTCAGAATGAGCTCAAGTTTTTCACAAAAAGAAAGGCATTTCACTCCAATGTAACAGACTTCATCAACTTCAACATAAACATGATGGATGGATTGGCCCAATGTGTCTGGGGATTTGCAGGTTAGATGGGTTAGCCATGTTTAAAAACCCATGTGGAGTTATGGGTGTGGGGTAGATCTGGTGGAATGCTCTTCAGAGAGTCAGTGCAGACTTGATATGCTGAATCACCTCGTTCTGCACTGTGTAATGCAATGATGTGTAAGTTGAAGGTACAGCAGAGAGATCTGCTTGGATTTCAAGGGAGAACCAGGTGCGTCTCTGCAGCAACATCTGCCAACCTCCCTGGGAATCTACTGAATAGTGGAACGAGGTCTTGAGTTGGAGATTTGAAGGTCTATTCTCATTGCACATCAGTCAGTCTGATCTACAAGAATCTTTATGATAACTGAATGATTTTAGAAGGGCAATACATGTGCACATTGCTAAAACAGCCACACTGCCCTGAGCTCACCCCATCATACAAAGGGTGAGAATGTTCCCAGTTTGGCAGTCTGCCCACTACATGTAAATAAACAGTTAATGGACAACTGGGCTCAGTTAACACTGACAATTTCTAATGAACAGCTTATGCTCGAAACTCTCCTGCTCCTCAGATGCTGCCTGAGCGGCTGTGCTTTTCTAGCACCACACTTTTTGACTCTGATCTCCAGCATCTGCAGTCCTCACTTTCGTTCCATTGGGAAATTGGGGTGTAATAGGCAGACACATTGTTTAAATAACTCAATAAATTGGCAGGGAGAAAGATGGTTACGATTTTTCAGGGTATCCTTTACACACTCGGTTGAAGATATTACATCATTCACTTCTGAAGCCTCAAATGCAGATCTCCTGTAACCACACTCACCCCACCACCGTAAGCTTCTTCATCCTTGTGTGTGTGTGAGCCAGTATCCCAGGCCTAGTTCATTCCAGGATCGATTCCTGGGCCTTCCAGTTATGCCAGGAGTGCCAACTACTGTGCACTCAGTGTTGCCAGTACTACTGGAACTAACAGTCCATCACATTGACTCGCAGCTCCCCAGAGCAACACTTTCTCCCCAGTGAGGTGTGACGACCTCATGGTTAGTTGACGTAGTCCATCCACAGCTTGCTGCAGCTGGGAGACAGTCTTCCTCCTACTCAGTTGGCCCATGACTGCCTTTCAGTCCTGGGAATGTGGCCAATCAGTTAGCCTCCCTGAAACCCTCCTCCAGCACAGAAACATGAGAGCTTGGTGATAGTAATGACACTGTTAGTGACAGCTCACTATATAGTTGGCATCTTAAATTTTTAATCAAAGAATGATTTAGAATCATAGAATTTTACGGTAGAGAAGGAGGCCATTCAACGCATCCTCTCACAACTCAATCTTGAAAGAGCTACCACTCTCCAGCCCTACCTCTATCACACTCTATCTTCATCACTTTCAAATATAAATCCAGCTCTCCTTTGAAACCTCCTTTGCAATCCGCCTCCATCACTCTCCCAGCCAGCTCATTCCAAATCCTAACAAACCTCTGAGGAAAGAAGTTTCTCAACATCTCACTCCTAGGTCTTTTGCTGAAAGTCTTGAAATTGTGAATTCTAATTCCCAATCAGAACAATTCCAGTCTGCAAGCGAAGCCTCCCCATCACTTGATTAAAACTGATGAAGCTCACTCAACCTCCTTCCCCTAACTGAAGTTTATGGGACAGATACCAGTGGACTTTGCATTTAGTCAAAAAGGCTATTCCTTTTAACCAGTCTTAAAAACTGAGCCCATCATCTCAGCTGATCAAGTGAAATAGTTGACTCATGATGTTGTGTCAGCACTAGGAACAGCAATGTGTTTTTAAATGTTATAGAATTATTTAGAATTTACAGGATAGAGACAGTTCATTCAGCCATACTGGTCTAGCCACTGTTTGTTCACGTAAACCACCTCATCCCTGATGCCTCTTCATCACCCCAGTCAAAATATTCCTTGCTGACACCTTCCCTCATTCATTCAACCCATTAGCTGCTTAATGTGTCACTAGCAAATTGTGAAATTCTAAACAACTAAGGAGTAAAGATGTTGTCCTGAAATACTTTTCAGATTATTAGTCTCTTGTTTTCATAATCATTAGTTTTGGACTCCATCACAAGTGGAAACATCTCATTATCTATATTCAAACTTACCCATAACTGTGAAGTCATTTATCAGGTCATCACTCAGTCTCTCTTTTCCAGTCTTTCCTATTGAGATAAATCACAAAGTACCGATCATCAGTAACAGTTCCAGGACATGACATATGTTTCACTATGGTTGCTGACATGCTTTATTCACACCATCCATTTTGACACAGTGTCTTCTTACGGACTGCTCATCTGACAGAGCAAGAGACTGGTTCCATATTCTTTTGGATCTATTGCAATTAAAACTTTTTGCCCTCTATCACCTTGAGCTGCTCCTCATTCTGTTAATCAAGTGCAAAATATTGGCCGATAAATCTTACACTTAACTAAGAAGCTCCTCAACGTTATTTATTTATTTTGCTGCTGGAATGGTGTCTGAAAAAATCTTCTCCTTTACTTGTGAAATTGTTGACTCCAGGTCTGACATGCAAGAAAATATGGTTTCAATTTGAACAGGCAGCTGTAAAATGAAATCTGAGTTCATAAAAAAAAACTTTTTTTTCTGTGATTTCACTGGCATTTCTGATACCTTTTGGAAAGCTTCTCAGAGCAGTGCCTGCCATGAATATGTGACCTCGTGTGACTAACTCTCTGAATTTTATTCACTTTTTTTGTTTGCTAAGATTGGCAAAGAAATCAAACCATCAATCTCTCAGTTTTCAATGTCAAAATGTTTCTGAGCCTATGAATTTCTTTACCCTGGATACAATCATTTGGAAACTGTAGAAATATTTGACAGAATGATAGTACTTGATCAACTTGAGTCAGACTCAGAGAAACCAAATAAAACAAGTTGTATGATTATTTGAACATGAATTGGAGAAATGCTGTCAGTATCATTGACATGCTGGAAGTTCTGGGGCTGAACAATCACATCTTTTTGACAAGAATAATGCCCAAACTCTTCTGTCCACTGATCAAGATTGACACGGGATGAGTTTCATTGTTACAAGGCTTGGTTTATGGCAATATTCAGGTGTGAACAATAATTTACAAGTTTGTTTTGAATCAGAACATCAGTTTCACAACAAAAACAGGAATTAATAATAAAACTCAGCAGGTCCAGCAACATCTATGAGGAGCAAGTAGAGTTAATGTGTCCAGTCCAGTGACTCTTCATTGATAGATATAAAAAAAACAAACAGTTTTCTCTGATCATTTATCCCTCAATCAACATCATTTGAGAAGTAAATTATCTGGTATCGACTCAAAGCTGTTTGTAAAGCCTTGTGTGTCAAGTGCTGCATATGACTGAAAATATTTCCAAAAGGCACTCTACCTATAAGACAGGTGAGATGATGCCAAAACATCAATCTAGGTTTGTTCAATATATCGCTTCAGTTGCAGGACACTGAGATCTTTTGCTGTAAATTCTATGTCTTATGATCTTGCTCCAGCTACCCAATGAAGGAGCAGCACTCTGAAAGCTAGTACTTCCAAATAAACCAATTGGACTATAACCTGGTGTTGTGTGATTTTTAACTTTGTCCACCTCAGTCCAACACCGCCATCTCTACTTCATCAAAACATGTGACATTGTAATATATGAGGTCTTCATTTTAGTCTGAGTTAATCAGTTAGCACACAGTCCAATGGTCAGGCAGCTAGTTTGCTATTTGGTTAATTAGTCAGCCAGTCAATTAATGCAATAATAACTTGACAGTAATAAATTTTCAGATACCTGTCTCCATACGCACTGGCAGAAGTAGGTGCTAGAAGATGGGAAGAGCAAGTCCATACAGTAGGAATTGGTGACAACAAGTGTGTACCAAAGGTTAACAGAAATTTTCAACAAAGTTGAAGCTCTTATCCTATCAGTCACCCATCATATATCTCTGTTCAAAGCTCAGGTTCACACTTAATAACAAGGACAGAAAATGACACTTGTACTGAGGCAAAATTCAGATTTGAATACACTCAATTTGAAAGACATGGAGGCCACAGCTGATCTGATTTAAAAAGTTGACGTTTAAAGGTTCCGAAGGACAGATCCAATCTAACAAAAGCAACCCAAGAGCAAAATATTGGATAAAACACTGGAGAAAACAACTTGTACATTATAAGGCCACATTGTGTCCAAGCCCAAGTTGATAGTGTCATCTTACTCCTCAAAAATGGTGCAAACCTTCCAAATAGCATGCCGTGACTCCTCTCTCTTTTGGCATTTTGATACAGGGGACTTTAAAGGTGATGCAGAATTAGGTTTGAAAGATGATGCTATATTCAACCTTCCTCATAATTACAGGCTCACATTCAGGATCAGCTCAAACTAGAATTGGATACTGTGGTACCATAAAAAAAAATCTGTAAAATTGAGCATTGCAACGATTGGTGCAAATGCAATAATTGTGTTCTGAAAAAGCTGTTAGGTTCAAAGTGACTGAAAGTTACACTGAACACACAAGGTGCATTCCTTGAAAGAGCTTAGTTCCAAGTGTTCAGGCACAAGCTTGATGTTAAGAATTAGTATGGTTCCATAATTCTTTCTCCAGAGTCACAAGAATCAATAAGTTTTAGAACATCTTTTGGTGCTAATGTTTCTCAGATTACCAGTTAGCTGAGATTTATTCTGACAGATGGATTCAGAGAGAATCTATCAAACTGACTTTGTACCACAGATTCTAGATTAGAATGGTGCTGGAAAAGCACATCAGTTCAGGCAGACATCCGAGGAGCAGTAAAATCGACGTTTTGAGCAAAAAGAAGGGCTTTTGCCCGAAACGTTGATTTTCCTGTTCCTCAGATGTTGCCTGACCTGCTGTGCTTTTCCAGCACCATTCTAATCTATACTCTGGTTTCCAGCATCTGCAGTCTCCACACTTCAGGCTCACTGCCTTTATTCCTGATGAAGGGCTTTTGCCTGAAACGTCGATTTTGCTGCTCCTTGGATGCTGCCTGAACTGCTGTGCTCTTCCAGCACCACTAATCCAAAATCTGGTTTCCAGCATCTGCAGTCATTGTTTTTACCTAGTTGATTTTAACCCTACTGCGAATCCTCTTGCAAGGATGCCTGCTTTGAAGACGTTTTCCTCCTCTCTCTACAAGAATCTCAGGGAGTCCCTTTCTCACTGCAACTCCCAGGTCATTTCCTCTGCCCTGAAGCTCTTACTCCATGCTACTTTCTCCCCTCCCCCACCCTCCTCTAGCTTATCTCTCTAAGCTTCAGGCTCACTGCCTTTATTCCTGATGAAGGGCTTTTACCCAAAACGTCGATTTTGCTGTTCCTTGGATGCTGCCTGAACTGCTGTGCTCTTCCAGCACCACTAATCCAGAATCTGGTTTCCAGCATCTGCAGCCATTGTTTTTACCATGAGAATGATACAAACCTCCATTAGCTCATAACAGCAGCAAGAAAATACAGTCTTGTTTTCAACTGCAAAGACCGTCAGATCAACATGAACCAAGTCAACTCTTTTGAATCAATATACTCTTTAAATGTTCTTACATTTGATTTGTTTTGAGAAAGTGGTGGTGAGCTGCCTTCTTGAACAGCTGCAGTCCTCCTGTTGTGGATTGAGGTATAATACCAATAGGGAGGGAATTCAGGATTTTGACCCAGCGACAGTGAAAGAACAGTGATGATAAGTGGTTGGGAGGGTAACGTGCAGGGGGTGGTGTTTCCTTGTATCTACCATCCTTGTCCTTCAAGATGGAAGTGGTTGTGGATTTGAAAGGTGCTAAGGGCCTTTGATGAATTTCTCCAGTATATCTCATAGATTGGATAACCTCCTGCTACAGATCATTGGTGATGACGGGAGTGGATGTCTTTGGATGTGATCCCAATCAACTGGGCTGCTTTGTCCTGGATGGTGTCAAGCTTCCTGAGTGTTGTTAGAGCTGGGATCCATCCAGGCAAATGGGGAATATTCCATCGCACTCACAGCCAATGCTTTCTCAAACACTCTCTTAGCTAATTTTCTTTTTAAGATCCCGCGTATATTTTTGATACTTCTCTAGACAGCCTATTACATTGAACCTGGCATTTTCCAAAAGCTTCTCTTTTTCAAAAAACCTTTATGATCCTTTACATCTAGTGTCAATGGTCCTGGACCTATTCATTGTCGTTACGGGAACATATTGTCTTGTCACTATTTCCTCCTTGGATGCTTTCCAACGCTCTGACACAAATTTACCTGCAATTAACTGCTCCCAGTCCACTTGGGCTTATCTTAACTTAAAATTAGCCTTTTCCCGGTTTTGAATCGTTACTCCCAGTCTATCCTTATACTTTTTTTTTAATGTTCTATCTTAAATCTAACTGATTTGCATCACTACCTTTACTTTCTCTCAAACTGAATGTAAAATTCAATCAAATCATGGCTACTGTTTCCTGGGGACATCTTCATTAGATTAGATTAGATTAGATTAGACTTACAGTGTGGAAACAGGCCCTTCGGCCCAACAAGTCCACACCGACCCGCCGAAGCGCAACCCACCCATACCCGTACATTTACCCCTTACCTAACACTACGGGCAATTTAGCTTGGCCAATTCACCTGACCCGCACATCTTTGTGACTGTGGGAGGAAACCGGAGCACCCGGAGGAAACCCACGCAGACACGGGGAGAACGTGCAAACTCCACACAGTCAGTCGCCTGAGTCGGGAATTGAACCCAGGTCTACAGGCGCTGTGAGGCAGCAGTGCTAACCACTGTGCCACCGTGCCGCCCCCTATGAGGTCATGAGGTCATTAAATAATCTGATCTTATTACACAACATTAAGTCTTGAATAACCTCTCCCTGGTTAAAAATACTCCTTAAATTCTCCTGAAATTATTGTCTTGCCTTTCTAACTAGGCCCCGATGCTTTTTTCCCTCATGATGCCTCATCCTCCTCTGTGGTTATTGTAGAAGATCCTGTACACCACACCCACAAGTGACTCTTTGTGTTTTTCATTTCTATGCAATCTGTACAGATATTTTGGTTTCCTGAACTTAGGTAATCTCTCTCCATTGTGCTAATGCCATCCATAACTAACAGAGTCACTGCTCTAACTTTTCCTACTTCCCTGTCATATGTAGATATTCCGTATTCTCCAAGATTCAAGTTCTAATCCATATTTTCTTGCAGCTATATCTCTATAGTTACAATCAGATTATGCTTATTTATTTTTATATTTTTAGATGCTCTCTTGGTTCATCTGTTTAATTTCAAATGTTATATGTTTCAGAGTCAAATTTTTCTGGTTAAGTCCAAGATGCATTGAATTTTTGGAAGGTTTTTTGCCATGAGGTAGCAGGCCTTTGAGCTGTATCTCACCAAACTTATCTCATTACCTACCTACACTGTTGCGAATGTATCCATCACCTCTGATTCCAGCTTATCACATGTCATTTCCAGAAGAACTCGTAACTATATGAATATCCTGGCAGGAATCCTGTCGTGCACCTAAGCAAGAGTTGATAATCCAGCATTGCCCCCTCACTATAATATAATGGTACAACACCCATAAGACCCTTGTCCATGCGAGGTAACTGGCACAAGTGGCCATCTTACATATGTCAACCTCATCCTTCCATCCTAGTCGCCTCAGAGTTTCACCCTAGAAACCCCACATAACACAGTTTACCTGTCCTTCCATTAGTCCCATCTGAATAGCATCTCTGAGCCGCTGATACTCTTTTTCCAATATCCAGTGGTCACCCACAACTTTGTCACTGTCCAAATAATACATAGGCCTTCATAGTGAGAGGATTTGAGTACAGGAACAGGGTTATCTTAGTGCAACTGTAGAGGTCCTTAGTGAGACCACACCCTGATCATTGTGTGCAATTTTGATCTCCTTATCTGAGGAAGGATGTTCTGACTGTGCTGGGAACGCAACAAAGGTTTACCAGCCTGATTCCTGGGATGGCAGGATGGACATATGCAAAAAGACAGGATCAATCAAGACTATATTTGTTGGAGTTTAGAAGAATGAGGGAGGACTTCACAGAAACTACTAAATGTCTCCCAGACCTCAACAGGGTCGATGCAGGAAGGGTGTTCCCAATGACTGACAAGCACAGACTCAGGGATCATAGCCTCAAGATACATGGCAGGCCATTTCAGGCTGAAATGAGGAGAAATTCCTTCACCCAGAGAGGGGTGAGCCTGTGTAAGTCTATGTTGCATAAAATGATCAAGGCCAAAATCTTCAATATTTTGAAGAAGCAATGAGATATATTTCTTAGGGTTACAAGGATCAAAAAGTATGAGGAAAAAATAGGAACTGAGTACAGATTTAGATATGATCATGTTGAATAGTGCAGCAAGATTGATGGGCTGAATGGCCTAGTCCTGTCCTTTTTCCTATGATTCTATGTCAAAACCAAGTTTTTTCTTGCTGCTTCTGGTCCCAAAGGCTTAAAACTTGCCTCTGATTTCAACTTTCTTCAGTCTCACTAAAACCATTTGGAAGACAAATGATACATTGGCCTTCACTTCTACAATGAAATGTCAATCAAGTCCTCAGTACATGGTTATCATCTGATTTGCATATTTACAGGGATTATCATTTTTATACTTTGACCATGCTAAAGGGCCCTTTAGAAATAGCAACAACCTGAGCATTAATGAGATGGCATGCTAATCCCAACCATTTTCATGTCTTCAGCAACACTCCTCATTACGGAGTCCCTGGTATTTTTGTGTGAAATCGTTATTTTGTCCCAAGATCTCTTTGAGATTTAGCCTCTTCTTTCAGTTTGTTTGGTATTTACTTTGAAACTCTCAGCTTCACTGCGGAGCTCAGTAGTAGTTTCTGTCTTTCCTTCACCTCCCTCCGTCTGCTGCTAACTCAATTTTCTAAAATATATCTTTGTGTCAAGACAACACTGCTGTGAGATTGAGAGGGAACAAAACAGAGATTTGGACAAAAAATAAAGATAGACAAATGAAAGCTACAAGACAACAGTTTTGAGCTCCATATCAATTATCTGTGCATTTACAAGCATGACAACACATTCTGACAGATACATTTCTTCAACATTGATTTCAACCTTTGTGCATGATAACATCCCACATAACTGGCCACTGATATTGGATTGATAATGGCAAGGGACAGCAAGGTTGTCAAAGTAACAAAATGTACCTCATTAATACATTAAAATATAGTGCATTTGACTTCCATCAATCATCGGTGTCTTCAATGTTAACATTTTGAGGCCACGAAAATGACTGATAATTGTCTTTGTGTTTCAAGAGTTCTTTGGTTGACAAACACTTTTGTTCTTGGCTGAAATGCTGGTTTGACAAGCCAATCTTAGTAGACATTTGGAAAATTGAAGCTGCCACTATTCAAAGCTGGAACAACTGGATGACTGCTGATTCCCTGTCAAGAGCGTGATGTAATAAAATCAGAATTAACTCATGCTGCGATTCAGGTGTAATTATAGCATTGTTTCCTCTGTAACACCCAGCCTCAACAAGCATTTTGAAATGGTGACATTATTGCTACTGTAGATTTTAACACGCTTTATAAAGCCATTACGAATACATCCAGAAATATAATTGTACACCTCCAAGAGTAGTCATGCCAATATCTTTTCATGGATCATTATCTCCTGCTGGGATATGTGTGCTATTCCTCTGATTATAAATCCTGAAATCCAGTCAGCTCTTCCGAATGCTGCTGTGATGTGGTGTTTTCAGTCAGTATCAGAATAAAAATCTTTCCTTATTATCTCCTTTTGTTCTACAGTGTGAAGCTCAGTAGTAGCACTGTTACGCTCTGAGTTTTGTATGCAGCATCAGTGTCAGCGTCAGGATATAATTGTGAAAAATAAAAGGTTTGACTTGCTGCAATGTGGAAGGACTGTCCAATAAGAAGAGGTTGAGGAAAATATATTTGTTTTCTCTACAGATCCAAAGAGTGAGATGTTCTCCCATTGAAGTCAACAAAATAATTAAAGGATTCACAATGTACGTGTGACAAAGTTGTTTTCCCTAACTCGTAAATGGAGAAACATAGGATACAATATTAACACAAGGTGGAACCACTCAGGACTGAAACCAGGAGAAACATTTTCATTCAGAGGGTTTAAAACCTCTCGAATTCTTTAGATTAGATTCCCTACAGCGAGGAAAGAGGCCATCCAGCCCAATCAGTCCACACCAACCCTCCGAAGACTAACTCACTCAGACCCATTTCCCTCTGATTAATGCACCTCACACTATGGACAATTGAGCATGGCCAATTCAATTGACCAGCACATCTTTGGATTGTGGGAGGAAACCAGAATACCCGAAGGAAACCCACGCAGACACAGTGAGAACGTGCAAACTCCACACAGACAGTCACCGGAGGCTGGAATCAAACCTGGAACCCTGGTACTGTGAGGCAGCAGTGCTAACCACTGAGCCACCGTACCACCCTAGACACAGCTGTGGGAGCTCAATCATTAAACATGTTTAAAATCAAGACATACAGATGTATAAATACCAATGGTGCAAGGGAGTATCACCATTACTGACAATCATTCACTAAGCTGTCTGATTGCCCACTTAGGAAATTCCATCTCATTGGTCACTGGGACCAGAATGTAGGGATAGTATCAGAGAAAGGGACTGAAGTAGGTGAGCAGCCATGATGATATTGAATCCCAGAGCACTCTCAGTCGGCTGAATCACCCACTCCAGCTCGTCCGTCCCACGTTCCATTGGGACAGTTGGTCTTACTTTCAAATTTCATTCCAATGATTTGAATGCAATGTTTTGCTGAGATGCCATAAAAGTGCTGAGGGAGTGCAGCTTTGTTGGGAACGCAATCTTTTCGATTAGATATCACCAACAAGGTTTTGAAACTCCTACCAGATAGGAGCAACAGGTTGACGAGTTATTATTTTGAACAAGAGAACTGTAGTCTTTCACAAAGTTGTGGTCAATATTTATTATTTGCTGAAAATGTGTTGCTGGTTAAAGCGCAGCAGGTCAGGCAGCATCCAAGGAACAGGAAATTCGACGTTTTGGGCATAAGCCCTTCATCAGGATATTTATTATTTGCCTAAATCCAAAACCCAGGTAAGTTGGTTATGAATATAGATGTTTGTGAAAGCCTCCCAAGTACAAAATTGACTGCGGTATTTCTAATAATGACATTGACCTCATTGCAAAATTACTTTGTTGTCCATCAAGCACTTTTAGAAGCCTTTGAGGGGAATTTTCCCATTTTTTTAAAAAATTACTGAATCGAGCGCATTAGAGATGACTAACTTAATAAACAAACTGTTACAATAATGTATCCAGTCAGCCACCAGTGAATTCATTAGGAGCTGACAAGGCAATACGACTGAGCTCCTCACCGAATCACAAGCCTTGATATCAGCATCTTGCCTTGCCAGAAACTGCCAGCCAATCAGAGGCCAGCAGCATCTGTGTCCTGAAGTCAGCTGGTTGAGGCCTACTCCTCAGGGGCCGAGTCACGAGGTGTTTACTAACCTTTATACTCATCATATTGGTGGGGCTCACTTAGAAGTTGCCAGCTTTCAGGAACTACACCATGCCCCTTCCCCAATCTTTGCCCCCCCCCTTGTGTCCCCAGATTACAGCAATTGGAGGCAAGCCATTCTGGTTTCCCAGTTAGGAAACCAGCTATCTCTCTCACACCATGGAGAGAACCTTCTTACCAAATCATTAGTACAGTCATAAGAAAGGGGTTAATTTACATCCTGGGCCAACTTTCTCTTCTCACCAACTCCCTCGCCATCTTCACAGTAGAGAAAAATGTATAAATGGTATCATAGGAATCAAATTATTTTCTTTTAATAGGAGTTTTCTGAGATGATAAAACACAGATAGATTTTGGGAGATCTTTTGCTTGTTGCTTTTAGATCATAAGACCATGAGAAATAGGAACAAGAGTAGACCATTCAGTTGCTCGAACCTGCTATACCATTCAATAGGACCATAGCTGACCTGACATTCCTCACAAATACTTTCCTGTGTTTATTCCTGTAAACCTTGCCTCCCTGACTGATCAAGATTCTGTGTGTTAGCAAGTTAGATGATTACAAATCGTGTGATTTGGCCGTGAAGAATTATAAACATTAGAAATTGGCAGCAAGAAAAGACCAGCTACTTCATGAAGCAATCTCAACACCATTGATGGCGAAATATCATGACCGAATTCCACACACCCACCACCCCTTGCTTGTCCACCATTTCCTGCCACACCTCCAATGTCAAGCCGTGTTATGATCTCAGAAGAGATAAGAAACGGGGAGAAAGCTCAGGGTCAATAAGAGATAAGAATACCTGGTGAAATTGCTGTCTGGCTCTCAGAGGTGATCAAAATTAGTCCAGGTGATCCTGTGAACTATATATTACATAATGTATTCTCTATCCCAGTCAGATGATTCTGGGAATCCATTTTTAATCAGACATTTTCATAGCATTATCATGAAAATACTGTCATGACACGAGGTTCACTGCTCAGTAGGGAAAGAATCGCATTATATCCAGTCAATTCCTGCTATCACATTGTTTAGACGCATGTTCCCCAGTCTTTCTCAATCAGTTAATGGGCGGCACGGTGGCACAGTGGTTAGCACTGCTGTCTCACAGTGCCAGAGACCTGGGTTCAATTCCCGACTCAGGCGACTGACTGTGTGGAGTTTGCACGTTCTCCCCGTGTCTGCGTGGGTTTCCTCCAGGTGCTTCAGTTTGCTCACACGGTCCAAAGATGTGCGGGTCAGGTGAATTGGCCATGCTAAATTGCCCGTAGTGTTAGGTAAGGGGTAAATATAGGGGTATGGGTGGGTTGCGCTTCGGCGGGTCGGTGTGGACTTGTTGGGCCGAAGGGCCTGTTTCCACACTGTAAGTAATCTAATCTTAAACTGGAATAATCTATCTGTCCTGGGAAGGTGCTAGTGCAGTGATGTAGTTGTTGCTGTAGACAAGGAAGAAAAGAAGAACTGAATATTATTTAAATGCTGTAAGTTTGCAGAAAGCTGCAACACAGATGGATTTGGAGATCTTCATGCATGAATCACATGAAAACTGAACCTAGATTTCTCCAGTTTCCTCATGTCCCCTCCCCCCACCTTGTCTCAGTCTAATCCCTCGAACTCAGCACCGCCCTCCTAACCTGCAATCTTCTTCCTGACCTCCCCGCCCCCACCCCACTCTGGCCTATCACCCTCACCTTGACCTCCTTCCACCTATCACATCTCCATTGCCCCTCCCCCAAGTCCCTCCTCCCTACCTTTTATCTTAGCCTGCTGGACACACTCTCCTCATTCCTGATGAAGGGCTCTGGCCCGAAACGTCAATTCTCCTGCTCTTTGGATGCTGCCTGACCTGCTGCGCATTTCCAGCTCTGAATCACATGAAGCCAACATACAAGTACAACAGGCAATTGGGAAGGCAAATGGAAAGATGGTTTTTATTTCAAAGTATATTCAAGGCTGAGATAGATTTTTATTCAGTAAGGGAATTAAAGATCATGGAAATAAAATGAGTAAGTGGAGTTAAGGATTAAAAGATTCAGTCAGGATCTCATTGAGAAAGACAATGGATTTAATTAGCCAAATAGCTGACTTCTACTCCTACATCTTATAGTAATCCACAGACCCCAGTAATGCTCTGCTATCACAGATTTGAATCCCACCACACAGAATGGTGAATGAGTACATCTCTAACTCTCAAAAAGCTTGACACCATCCAGGATGAAGTAGTCCATCTGACTGGTATCAAATCCACAAGAATTCACTTCCTTCACCACGAGCAGCAGTGTGTACCAGCTACACGATGATCTGGAAATTCATCAAGACTCCTTAGCTCAGACTTTCCAAACTCAAACTAGCACCAACTAGAAACAGATATATTTCCAGTCAGGAATACTATCATCTGCAAGTTTCTCTCCAAGCCACCCATTATCCTGGGTTGGAAATGGATCACAGTTGCTTCCATGTCACTAGGTAAGTTCCCTAACAGCACTGTGGGAGCCCTGCAGTCCATGAAGGCTGCTCAGAGCCATCTTCTCAAGGGCAACTGCTGTTGTGCAACAAATGTTAAATCTCATGCATGAATATAAATAGAGAAACTATCTAGCTATTTGATTATTTAACAGATGTCTATCAGATCTCTGTTAAATCTAGCCCTTTGAGTCTGAGTAGTTTGAAGTTCTTTTAAACTAGCAATGATTTTTGTTGGTCTCCTATGGTCCTTTGATTAGATCATTAATCACTGGATCAATACCAAGCATAGCCCTTCTAACTGTAGCTTAACCAGTAATGTATTTAGTGAAAAAAAATGTTTTTTTTTTAAATTACCAACTGTGCAAGGCGAGCATTGATACATTCTGGAATAGTTGTTATTCATTATTCTTGGTGAACACAAATGGAATTAAGCTGTTGGATTGAAATAAAATTGATTCAGTGTTTATGTTTATCTTTCCAGTAAAGTGAGGGCACGACCCATAAGGCTGGACTGAAGGTAAGTAATGAGATGATGTTGTAATGCTTCTGATTTGGGTTCCGAGATCTATAACAATGGTTCACAGAAAGAATTCTTGGATCATTGCTGTCTGAAAGTTCCGACAACCTGTGCCGTGTTCAATATTACACATGCTCTTCCAACCCACCTGGAAGACTGGATAAGGCTGTTCTTTCACGTTGGCTTTGTTATGCCATATGCAGCTCAGGTTCACAACCCCAAATCTGGATCACTCATCATTGTGGGTAATCATATGCACTGCAAATTTCTTCACAAAATTTCCAAACGATTGAAGCTTTTCTGATTGTTGGTTTAATTCGGTATTGTAAAGCAGCATAGTTCCTGCTGTAAATTAGACCTGAATTCCTTTCAGGTTCCTCATAGGAAGCATGTGCCAACTGTGCAGGGACCAAGTCTTGTTGTATAGTAGCCACTGTTGACCTGACAGGAAGTAGGGCATCACAGGGGACTCGTACGGTCCAAGAATACGGCTCAGCACCACTTCCTTGAGGGAGATTTGGATTGAACAATGAATGCTGACCTTGTCAGCAACATTTACAACTTGTAAAAGATGTTTTTAAAATCAATAAGTCCTAACAATTATTTGGAAACAAGCAGCATAAATGTTTGCTCAAGGAAAAAAGATGTACAATTATGTAACACATTCATGTTATCAGGAATAACTAAAGAGCTTTACATCCAGTTAATGCCAAGGAAATTGTTGTGCTCTCCTGAGAAGCATTAGTGTCATCGAGTCCTACAGCACGGAAACAGGCCCTTTAGCCCAACTGGTCCATACTGAACAAAATGTCCGTCCACGATAACCCCATTTCCCTGCACTTGGCCCATATCCTCTAAACCTTTCCTAACCATGTATATGTCCAAATGCCTTTTATTTTGTTAATGTACCGACCTCAATCACTTCCACTGGCAGCTCATTCCATATGCGTACACCCTCTGTGTAAAAACATTGCCCCTCAAGTTCCTGTTTATTCTTTTCCCTCTGAACTTAAACTGATGCCCTCTAGTCCTCGATTCCCTAACCCTAGGAAAAAGACTGAGTGCATTAACCCTATCCATGCCTTTCATGATCTTATACACCTCTATAAGGTCCCCCTCAGTCTCCCACTCTCTAAAGGAAAAGGTCCGAGCTTATCCATCCTCTCCCTATAACTCAGACTTAATATCTTACTTGAAATCCTTCAACTCTGAAAATGCAGTACTGTCTGAACATTTCACTGGTAGGACAGCCTGGAGTTTTGTTTTTAGATCACAGAAGTAGGACTTAAAGTCACAGTTTTCCAACACAGAAGCAAGGAAACTCCAATTGATCAATGGCCCTCTCTTAAATACTTGACTTGAAATGAATGCATTGTGATAGGGCAAAGTCTGCCTTTGTTGTTTCTTTCAGATGAAGAGGATCCATTGATCATGTTACCGTGGTGCTTCTCTTCCCTGGTCCTCTATTTCAATTGACATACTTGAAGTTCAGCTTTCTCATTTATTGAAACAACAACAAACAGCATCCCTTGGTTCCAAGGTCCCAGTGCAGTTGGTGCAAATTTCAGTGTTGCTTGTTTTGTTTTGATTTTACACTTTTGATTTGATTTGGCTATTTTTATGAATTCTTTCTGCCCATCAGAAGTTTGCTTGTGGGCCAATTCCAATTAGTGATACCATTATTAGAGAGCAAGGCTCTTAAATGGAGTACAATGGAGATAGATGGTCAATTTGTTCCAAGTGTTATGTCAAGGCATTAGGATAGATAACCAAAAAATTCTCAAAGTGGTAGATTTTACGGACAATCTTTAAAAAGGACAGATAGATAAAGAGGCAAGTGTAGGGACAAGGCAGCATAGCATGAAGAGGAAGAGATACTTCACCCCCAAGCTTATTCTGCTATTGGTTGTTAAAATGCCTGAATCCACATTTAACCAACGGTCATGAGTTAGTATCTGGCATAGCATCACTTCTCCATTCTTTCATAGGATGTGGGCATTGCGCACTGTGCCAATGTTTATTATCCAACTTTAACTGTGAGGAAAAGGTGGTGATGAGTTACTTTTGCTGCAGTCTGTGAGACATCCACAGTGCCGTTTGACAACGAGTTCCAGGGCCTTGAATGCGCAACTGTGAAAGAATGATGATTTAGTTCCAAATCAGGATAGATGGTGGTGTTACCATGTATCTAATGTCCTTCTAGATGGTAGATGTCATGCATTTAGAAGGTGCTGACAAAGAGGCCTTGATGGGTTGCTGCACTATATTGTACAGAGTGGCTCAGTGGTTAGCAGAGCTGTCTCACAGTGCGAGGGACCTGGGTTTAATTCCATTCTCGGTCAACTGGCTGTGTGGAATTTCCACATTCTCCCCACCCCCTGGTTTCCTGCAGGTGGTCGGTTTCCTCCCACAGCCCAAGGTGTGCAGGTTGGGTAGATTGGCCATGGGAAAGTGTCCAGAGATGGGTGGATTAGCCATGAGAAATGCAGGCCTGTGTGGGATGCTTGTTTGGGGTTGGCGGGGACCTGATGGGCTGATTGGCCTGCTTCCACAATGTAGGGACTCTAGAAGGTACACATTGCTGCTAATACACTTCAGTGAATGTTCGAGGTATTGAATGAGTGATGATTTATTGTCACTTGCACCCTACAATGAACAACACAGCAAAATACGGTGAAAAGCTTCAGCTGTTGCTACAACCCGGCTCCATTTTGATTAGGTTAAAAGTGAAATGACGAAACTGCAAGGAAATCCATCTTCATTCCACAGTCCTCTCCTTGAGTCCTGAGCTGGCTGACCAATGGCACCTGAGCTGTCACAGCACCCACCCCCACCTCCTCCATCGGACCCACCAATGTCAGAGTCACCACTCTTCAGGTGCTGTCACATCATCACCACACTCCCTGCTTCCACCAATAATGGATCCTGTATTAGACCCACACTCCGCCCACAACCAGGAGCCCCCCCCTCCCCCAACTCCAACTCTGCTACTGCCACCTGCAATGGATGCAGTTCAAGTGGAATGCTTTGACCTGCATAATGTAAGCGCCATTGGCAGCTTCACCTTACCAAATTTATTATCTTTAACCAATTTGTTATCTTCAACCACTTAAATAAATATGTTTTGTCCTATTGAGCCACTCCTGCCTGAACCTTTACTTACATTGTCACATTAAGGGAAACATTTCAATAAAACAAAGAGCTATGGGTGCTGGAGATCTGAAACATAAACAGAAATTGCTGGAGAAAGTCTTCATCAGAATTTTTTTGAGTCACTGGACTGGAAATATTGACTCTGTTGTCTCCCCACAGATGCTGCCAGACCTGCTGAGTTTCACCAGCAATCTCTATTTTTGAAGGAAGAACATTTTGCTTCAAATAAGCTGGTGTTTAGCGATTCCCAAACTGCGGGTCATGACTCCAACTGAATCATTGAATGAGATCACGAGCTGCCATCTGGGGCTGTATGGAGCACTGGCACTGAGATCCAACTGGGGTCTGGCTTTGGCCTGCTTGTTTCTCACTCTGTCTGGGTTCTTTGCTCTGGTCATTTGACTGAGTCTTAAAGCTTTCAACCAGCCCTGAACCTTCCACAATGTCCCTGCTGCTGAGTGGCAGGGTGTCAGAGTCCACGCTGGGCACCCTGGCACCACAGAGTGGCGTGGGCTCCAACATCAGCTTCTCAAAACTCTCTAAGCTGCGTCTACACTGCTTCCTGGACAAAGTTTTTGAACTTTAACAGCTCAGGTAAAGTAATGAGCTGATAAATATGCAAAATAGCAAACAAAAAGTTAAGAAAGAGTGTTGAAAGCATATTTGCAGATTTACATATATTATTTATTGCACCTAGTATGCAAGTTTTAATAATTATGTACCAAATGTTACTATGCTGCTTTATTGCTGTTCTATTTTTGCTGGTGTCTGGGGTTCTGTTTACATTCAGGTATTAAAATAGGGTCACATTGGAGATTCATTTTGAAGTGCTACATTTGATTGTCTAAAAATAGGAACCTTTCATAATTACTGTTTCCTGTTACTAAATACATTAATTTAACATTTATCCACATTAAAATCCATCTGCCATTTGTCAGTCTGTCTACTTAATTGGTCTAAACTCCTTTGAGTACATCAATCTCGTTTCTATTCACTGCCTACACACATATCACTGCTTTATAAAAACTTGCCGCATGCTATTCATAAATTGTGAGAGCAGCTCAAAGGTCTCTAGTTGCCTGTGCCATTATAAGATGAACCAACAACATTAAGGACATCTTTTTGACTTTGGGAAGGAAAATCTAATTCATATCTCACTATTAAGGAAAATCTAATTCATATGTCAGCTACTTTCTAGTTTATTACAATAAATTTCTTTTTAAACAGAATTGAAATGAGGAATATCTTGACATTTTTGTTTGCTGCTCATAAAAGAATAAGAGAAATGGAAAATGTCCAATTGAGTCAGTTCATATCAGGCTCAATTCTGCATTGATGCTCAAACTTTGCATTTCCTCCTATTCCAAGACACTCCAAGAGTAAATTAAACATTTGGTGGGAATTCTGCAATATTAAAATATTAGTTGATGCTTTAAGCCTAATTATGATCCTGAAGCCAAAGGAAATTAATGCTAATTGGTCCTCTGCAAAATCCCACTGTGTTTCTCTCATTGCTCATTGTTCACAATTCACCAGCTTAAAACAGCTGTGCCCGAGAATCTATGCTTTGGCCCCCAGACATTTGATTCGAAAGAAAATGAGTAATGCTCGACCGTACTGTTGAAAGTTCTTAATTTTTCTTTTTTTATCCATCAAATCTGTATATCTGTAGAATTATCTGTCATTATGGTTCTGAAATGTTTTAGAGTCCATTCAATACTATTTTTCAAAACGTAGCTCTGCCTAAAAAGTTTGGTTGTATGCGTAATTTCTCTAGACTGGAGTCTCTGTCGCAGACAAGTGTTGGGAAACGGGTTGAAAGTTTGTGCCGGTGGGTGTTTAAGATATTACTAATTGTTAGATATATTTAGGTAGATTAATACTTTTTTTTAAAAAAAGACTTTGTGCAGTAAACTTCCATTCTGTTATTAAAGAAAATCTCTAGTCTTGTGTGAAGAAGCCTCAGCGACTGTAGGTAAAGTCACCGTTGTCCCACTCTCTCGTCAGAAAGAGACAACTAGTGGTCATTTCTAACCTGAGAGTCACCGCACCTCAGGCAAGGAGTGAGGTGGAGAAGGTAGGACTTTTTATTGGTGATTCCAGCTGGTATAGGAATTAAACAGATACTGTTAGCAATACTCTGCCTCACAAACCAGCTGTCTAGCCAACTGAGCTAACTAATCACTAGGTTAACTAATTCAATTTAAAAACCACATGACCCATCAAGCCAGAATCCATTCTGGAATCCAACTTGTTTAGTTGTGCCACCAGCAGGGATCATAACAGCTGTTAAGGTGAATGTTTGAAGTAATAATTTTAAAAAGCAATTAATATTCAGTAATAGCTTTATTTCTATTGATCGATTATTAAAAGAATAAAGAATATTCAATCTTCCTCAATAAATTGAACTGAGGTATTAGCATGAGTTATAAGCTTATATCTCCGAGGTGGATTCTGAATATGTCATTTTCTGACTCAAAAAAGACAGTGCTACTATTGAATCAGAGATTGGAAGGAAATGGAATTAACAGGTAGAAAATGTAACCAAGACAAAGAAATGTGTAGCAGTGTATTTAGAGAAAGGAATAACTAAAAGAAAAACTCTTCTGATGGTGAACCAAGAACAAAAAATGTTTTAGAATACAGATGTTTGTACGGATGTTTTCTGATTTCTATATTTTGAAATAACCACATTTCAGTTTCGATATGTTAAGAGTGTATACCTTACAGTTCTCCATGTGGCTCGAGTCCCCTCTGCTTCTCTGCTCCAGCAGAGTTGTTAAAGTCTAAACGCGTTGATGAAAATTTGGATGAAGCATCTCATCTTGCTACCACTTGACTGTACAGCTGGACTTCTGAGTTGCTCTGTACACTCCTCTCACTAAGTTGTGAAATTCCATTTCAACACCTTTAAAGATCTTTTGTTCTTTATTCTTTGCTTGTTTTCATGGGGGATAATTGTGAACATGGATCCTGAATTATCTTATGACTTTTAAGGGTGGTACACTGGCTCAGTGGGTGGCATGGCAGCTCAGTGGTTAGCACTGCTGCCTCACAGTGACAGGGACCTGGGTTTGATTCCAACCTCGAGCGACTGTCTGTGTGGAGTTTGCACATTCTTCCCGTGTCTGTGTGGGTTTCCTCCTAGTACTCCAATTTCCTCCCACAGTCTAAAGGCATGCAGCTTAGGTGGGTTGGCCATGCTAAATTGTCCCATAGTATTCATTGATGTGTGGGCTAGGTGGATTAGTCATGGGAAATGAAGGATAGTACGATGGCTTTGGGTGAGATGCTTTTCAGAGTGTCAGTGTAGACTCAGTGGGCCAAATGGCCTGCTTCCATACTGTAGGAATTCTATGATTTGGTATATGTGGCACTTTCTTACTAATTCCAGGTTTGAAGTGGCAACACAGTCAGTTCTGCTCCAACATGGCAGTCTCGTTCTCATGCAATCCTATGTTATAGAAAATCATGCAATAGCAACACCATTTAAACTAATGGGGCTGGAATCGTGTTATAATATACACTTTAAAATTTTTCACTTTAGAAACAGTGTCTCCAATTTGTCAATCATTAATGAAACGTGTGTTATAGCAGAACAACCTGTAAATCCAGATCTCTTTCGGATCATATTTTTAAGTGCAGCCGCATTTGTACCATGGATTCAGAGTTAGGGTTGCACCCTTGATGAATGTTTCATTTAGATCCTAGATCTTTACACACATTACAACAATATGGCAGTATTGATCTTGACATGCTCGCTTCTGCAGCCCATGTACTAGAATGGAAGCAATACATACGAAATTAGCATGGCACCTGCACATGGATGGCATGTAAAAACGCAAAGCCTTCCATGTTTTGTAATGCAGCGGTAGTGTCCCTATCCCTAGACTGGTAGGCCGAGGTTCAAGTCCCACCTGCACCAGAGGTGTTTGATAACATTTCCAAGCAAGTTGATTAGGAAAATAGGTGAAATAATAAAAACTGAAAGCACAGTAGATAGTCAGTGGAAGAAACCAGCTAGTTTCTGGACTTTATATCAAAGAACATTGAGCATTAAACCAAAAATGTTTTTGAAGTTTCACAAAACGCTTTTGGCCAATTGCACATGGCATGACAATAAAATATAGAAAGGGTGCAGGCAATAGTTTCAAAGAATAGTTCCAAGAATAAGACGTGACACAGGAAGGCTTGTAAACTAGAAAGGAGAAAATTAGATGATAAAGTGATAATAGTTCTCAAATTATGTGAAATTGAAACTTGATTATTTGGCAACATCATTAACATTGCAAGGTTCTGACAGAACTGCTCACATCCCTAATTAAAAACTGAAAGAACTGTGGATGCTGGAAATCAGAGGTAAAAATAAAAATTGCTGGAAAAGATCAGCAGTTCTGGCAGCCTGTCAGAACTGAGGAAGGTCAATCAAGCAGAAACATTAACTCTGACTTCTCTCCACAGATGCTGCCAGTCCTGCTGTGCTTTTCCAGCAATTTCTATATTTGCTCACATCCCTTTACGTCCTGAATATTTTGGGTCACATCTTGTTCCGATGGTACCTTGATACTCAAGCAGATCGAGTCCAAGCTACAACCCCTTTCCCTCTCAAGTGCTTTTCTGACCTCTGACCTCCCAAAACCTTCGCATCTCATACATGAGGTGGAGATAGCATTGCCACCTCAAAATACAGAGGATTTGAATTTAAACACTATACACCAAACATCAATCCAGAGTTGCGGTTGGCATTCCAGGGCAGTGGAATTGTGAATTTGCATTTCAGATGTACTATTTCTCTCAGTCAGTTGGATGAAAATGTCAATGCTGCATTAATAATAATTCATACAGTCACCTCCTGCTTTCCTGTGATTTGTTTTGTCATCCACAACTGATACAGGCAAATGGCATTAACTCCAAAGAGCATCCTACAAACAGTGAGAACGCTGCTCTTTGTAGTATTGTTATGTTATAATGTTGGAAAAATACCAATATTAACTTGGACTGTCGCTACTTCAGGACACCCCAAAAGACAACTGGTATATTTTAGGGAGAATTTACATAATAATGTGCAACCTGTTCTCAGTTCACCCGTGAATGTGAAGAAATCTAATGATAATAAATAAAGCAGATTTGAAAAATGATTCAATGCAAATCAAGGAAAGTGCCCATTTTTTTGAGCAAATTGCTGTGGATTCTGGGATCTGTACTGAAAACAAAACTCACTGGAGATCACAGTGGGTCAGGCAGCATCCGTGGAGAGAGAGCAAGCTCATGTTTCAAGTCTAGACGACTTCTCATGAGCTCTCTACACAAGAGTGTTAACAAATTAAAAAGGCACTGAGAAGCATAAAGAGATTAGGGTAAATCAAATGTTTGTCAATTACATAGATTTTATAGTTAAACAGAATGGAAACAGACCCTTCAGTCCAACGAGTTCATGCTAATAATGCACTCAATTTAAACCAGTCCCACTTGCCTGCACTTGTTTCATACCACCCCAAAACTTTCCTTTTCATGAATTTATCCAAATGTCTTTTAAACATTGTACCTGTATCCACATCCGTCTCTTTCTCTGTCAGTTCATTCCACACACAAACCATCCTCTGTCTAAAAACGTTGCCCTCCTCGTGTCCTTTTAAATCTTTTTCCTCTCACCTTAAAAAAATGTCCCCAGCTTTGAACTCCCCCACCTTAGGGAAAAGACCCTTGTTATTCACTTTTTCTATGCCCCTCATGATTTTATAAATCTCAGTGAGGTCACCCCTCAACCTCCTACACTCCAGCGAAAAAAGCCACAGCCTACCCAATCTATTTTTATATCTCAAATATTCCTAGTAATACCCTGGTAAATCTTTTCTGAACCCTCTTACAAATATCCCTCCTCTAACAGGGTGAGCAGAACTGTGCATTGTATATCAAAAGAGGTCTCACCAACATCCTGTACAAAGGAAGAAAGGAAGATAAAGTGGCAGAGAAGTTTAAAGAATTACTTAAAGTAATCAGCATCAAGTCCGTGGTGCTGGAAAAGCACAGCAGGTCAGGTAGCATCATTCCTGATGAAGGGCTTTTGCCCGAAACATCGATTTTCCTACTCCTCGAATGCTGCCTGACCTGCTGTGCTTCTCCAGCACCATGGTCTTGACTCTAATCTCCAGCATCTTGCAGTACTCACTTTCAATTAAAGTCATCAGGTCCTAAGCAAATGAAGGCAACACCACCAAATAAATGTATTAGAAGCCAGATTTGCAAGACAATAATGATTTTGCAGCTTGTATGTTGGGAAAAGTTATAAAGATATGGGGAAATACGAGGGTAGAAGGACTTGTAAGCAAGAGCATGAATTTTGAAATTAAGACATTGCTAGACAGGGAGCTAATGGAGGTCAGTGAGCAAAGTGTTAATGAACAGAATATGACATTTTGGATAGCTTAAGTGTATAGTGGATGTGGAATGGGCTGAACACATTGGTGACTCTAGTGGAGATAAAGATGTGAATGCGCATTTCAGCAGTAAATGAACTGAAGCAGGAACAAGCAGACATGAAGTCAGAGATGGTGGGATTGGTAGTCCTGATGATGGAGTGGCCATATGAGCCTAGATTTTTGTTGTACTTGGATGACTCGATAAAATGGGCAAGCAAGACCCAATTCCAGGATAGCCATTCCCATTCCTCTTTCTGGTCATTTCCACTAACACATGACAGTGATGCAGGTAGCAGGATGGCACACAACACTCTCACCCTCACTGGCTGCACTTGCTCGAAACGTCGAATTCTCTATTCCTGAGATGCTGCCTGGCCTGCTGTGCTTTGACCAGCAACACATTTGCAGCTGTGATCTCCAGCATCTGCAGACCTCATTTTTTACTTACAGGTTAAATCACTATGTCATTTTAACAGACTAGCCCCCTTTCATGAGCAGATATTGCTTACAAACTCTTAGAGAAAGCATGAAGCATAGGTGGGCTTCAGTGGAATAAGAAAACGTCTCCTGCCTCTGGGGCGTTTTCACTGGCAGGCTTTGAATTACAAAAGAGATGTTCCTTGCAGTTTCAATAATTTGACATCATATTGCTAGCCAGGTTTGGGGCAGCATGGTGGCTCATGGTTAGCACTGCTGCCTCACAGCACCAGGGACCTGGGATTTATTCCAGCCTCAGGTGACTGTCTGGGTGGAGTTTGCACATTCTCCCCGTGTCTGCGTGGGTTTCCTCCAGGTGCTCTGGTTTCCTCCCACAGTCCAAAGATGTGCAGGTCAGGTGAATTGGCCATGCTAAATTGCCCGTAGTGTTAGGTGGATTAGTCAGAGGTAAATTGGGGAACGGGTCTGGGTGGGTTAATCTTCGGCGGGTCGGTGTGGACTTGTTGGGCCAAAGGGCCTGTTTCCACACTGTATGTAATCTAATCTAATCTAATCTTTGGTAGTAATTAGAATCTCTAGTGTGATAATCTGAAGTGATTTAAATGTTCTGAGTCCTTTTAAAAATGAAAAAATGTACTTAGCAGCATTCACTTAGAAAAATAAGCCCCGTGCGACCTTGGTTAATCGTATATCTGATATTGGCCAGAAGGACAGGTTTCACAGGACTGTCTCATTTACATAACTAATCGTTTGTTGTTGAACCTGAAGAGCCCTAAAAGATAATCACAACAGGAGGCTTTTTAAACATTTTGGTACATAGCTTTAAGAACTATTAAAGAATTAACTGTCTTTGATGTGGTGAGTGAAACAAATGTTTGCTTTTATAACAGATTGACCATATGAAGGATTTTTTTTCACAAATGGGTTGTTTTAAGGAGTTTTTCAATATGTTGTGTTTGAGTCTGATTACATTGTTAGAAGATTATCTTCCTTAACGTCAATTTAAATACTTATTCAGAAATCAGCCCAATAGATACTGGGTGAGTTACAATGTAGGTTATGCGGGATGAAGAGAGCGTAAAGATATGAGGGGTGTGGAGAAAATATGTGCATAAGGAGACTTGGAAATGTAAAATGGAATATTGGAAGCATGGATGGGGCCTGGGTCTATGAAGGGGCATGGACCTATAAGGGCAAAGGCAAGCATGGAGACTGGATAAAAGTTAAATGGAGAACATTTATCATTCCAGCTTAGTCAATGATCCAGTAATAGACACATTCTCACTTGCCTGAGTCACCACACAACCTTCACCATTACCGAATGATGGGCCCATCTCAATTTCTCCCCTGCGTCCTTAGAACACAAACATAATAGGCAAATGTCCTTTTCAGGGAGATAAGTTTGTTGATTTGGGAAGTTTCCCAATTCAATACTCACCCATTTTCTGCATCAAAGTGTGGCCCATGGTCTTTATAACAGAGAAAGGGGAAAACAGTAACAGTTGTAATTCACCATCTTCTTCCAGAACCCTTGATAGAAGTGCATTAATGTTCATATAATCCTTGTAACCTGCTACTGAATTTTCTTCATACCATAGAGTAGGAATAAATGTCCCATCTATATTTCAATTCAGCACACATCTCAACACATTTCACTCAGTAGATATAGCAATATGGACTCCCTAAAACATTCAAATTCACACCACAGCCTGGTACATACACAAATACATACTTCAGTCCATTTAGCAGCACACAATAGAAATGACTAGGTAAGGGAGCAAAGGGCGATCAGTGGTTGTGAGATGACACCACAGTTAGGTATTGACTCCTTTCGGATGGGATCAAGGAGAATAAAAGAGTTCTCTCACTTACCTAGAGACCTTTGAAAGAAACCTACACCAAAAGCAGTTCAAGCAAGTTCAATCTGTCTTAAACCATTTTATGTCATGTGTAATTTGACCAAGGAGAGTATATCTGGATGGGAGTGAATTATAAGCATTCATCTCCAGAAATAGTTTGAAAATTCCTCTTTTGTCTTTAGGCTTAGAAACTGTCATGAGTTGAGGACTGAAAATGCATCATGGTCACAAAACTGTCTCCCGTATCATCTGAAACAAAATTAGATATTTTATCCCCATCAAATCTCTTGAAAATTGTGCCATATATATCCGCACTCTGCCACATTTTATCGAAATCTAACTGGATTAGATTTGCTAAAGTATTTTTACATTTGTCTTGTCCAAAATACTGCGGCTTGGGTTTCATACATGCCCTAAGGCCAGTTGCAGCATGATAAAAGTGGTGTTTGTTGATTTGTTTTATATTTCTTAAGCATGGATTTATTGGTTCAAAGAGGCAGCAAGTGTACTGCAGGAATTTTTTGAAGCATTCTCCAGCCATTTCTGTGTAGCAGTAAACAGAAACAGAAATTTCAGAACTTAATTTCAGATTCAGATTCTATTGACATGTTAATGCCTTCTCATTGGTTAAATAATTACCTCTGTCTGTAAATATCTCTTTAATTGTCTAACATCCGAATCCACTTCCAATTAATAGATTTGTCAAAACCAATAAGACTATTTGGTTTCTTGAAATTGTAACTGTTCAGCTTTTGAAATACGTCAGTCATAAAGAACTTTAAAATAATTTTACATTATGTTTCTTACAATGCTTACATGTACAAATCACAACACAGGAACTGCATTAACTATTCAGCTCATTTGGCCTGTCCCATCACTCTAGATCATGGCTGATTACCTCATCATTGCCATTTTATCACATTATCTCCATATCCATTAGTGTCACTGGTCTCCAGAAATCTATTGATTTCTTTTTTGAACATGCTCAATGATTCTGTCCAACCCAAACTTTGGGTCCATTAGGTGGATGACAATCGCAAAACGGAACAAATTAGAGGAAACATGCAACGCCATCAACAATATCCTGGCAGGCATAAAATTCACAAAAGAGGAAGAGAATGACAACTGACTCCCATTCCTAGACGTGACATTGGATGTACAATTAACAGAGAGCTTCAAACCAGTGTCTACAGAGAAACAACACACATGGACCAACTTCAGAAGTAATCATCCCAACACCCACAAATGGAGCTGCATCAAGACATTATTCCAACAAACTACATGACACTGCCACACCCACGAACTACAAGAAGCAGAAGAAATATATCTATACAATGTTTTCAAAAAGAAACGGGTACCCAATAAACACAATCCACTGATTCCTTAGAAATAAACCCAAACAAGCAGACATAACACAACCAAAAACTCTAGCCACATTAACTTACATCAAAGGCATATCAGAAATGGCTTCCAGACTACTCAGCCCTTTTTGAATCATGGTAGCCCACAAACCAACCAACACATTTCAACAGCAACCAATGAACCTAAAGGACCCATTAGATACCATCAGCAAAACTAACGTCATTTACAAGATAGCATGCAAGAACTGTAACAAACACTACATTGGACAAACTAGCAGGAAACTTGCCAACAGGATACATGAACACCAACTAGCCACCAAAAGACATGACCCACGATCACTAGTTTCTCTTCATGCAGACAAGGGCACCACTTTGACTGGGACAACGCACACATCCTAGGACAGGCGAAACAAAGATGCGCATGAGAAGTCTTAGAGAATCCTAACCAGAACTCCACAAATAAACACATCAATCTGGATCCCATTTACCTTCCCTTGAAAAAAAGAACCGGAAATGACATCACCCACCTTAAGAAACCAAGACCTATAAATTGACAGATGGGACAAATGCCAGAGCTTCACCAGAGACTCTCACTGACGATGTTACCTAGTCATGGTAACGAAACATCTGAAAACAAACCTTCCAGCTCAGCAAATTAACTTACATACTTACCATCAACCTGAGCTACAAATCTTCTCAAAATGCTCAAGGATTGTCCAAATATTTGCAGGTGAGGTTGATTGACCATGCTAAGTTGCCTATAATGTTCAGGGATGTGCAGGTTAGGTGGATTAGCAATGGGGAAATGAGGGTTTCAAAGACAGGTTAGTGAGAGGGGATGGTGGGGAGACAGGCAGGGTAATGCAGTGGGTCTGGGTGGGATGCCTTTCTGAGAGTCAATGTAAACTCACTGGGCCAAATGGCCTCCTTCCAAACTGTAGGGAATCTATAATTCTGATGAGCTTCCACAGTCCTCCAAGGTAGAGGTAGTGCTGATGTTGGACTGGGGTAGATAAAGTCAGAAGTCACGCAACACCAGGTTATAGTCAAACAGGTTTATTTGAAATCACAAACTTTCAGAGCGCTGCTCCTTTGACACATGAAGTGTCACTTTACTTGTGATTTCAAATCACTTCACTTGTGAGCTGTGTAAGTTTCAGTGAGATCCCCCTTATTTTTCAAAACTGTACAAAATACAGCACCAGATTCCTCAACCTCTTCTCATGAAGTGATCCCACCATCTCGGAGCTTTATCTGATTAACCTCTGTTAGAATCCTTCAAGAGCAATCATATCTTTCCTTTGATTAAGAGACCAAAACTGTACACAGTAACCCAGGTGATGTCTTAACAAAGCATGATACAGCTGCAGCAATACACCTTTGCACCCACATTCAAATTGTCTTGACATGATAGAGGTGTACAAGATAATTAGGGGTTTAGATAGGGTTGACAATGAGAACCTTTTTCCACGTATGGAGTCAGCTATTACGAGGGGGCATAGTTTTAAATTAAGGGGAGGTAGGTATAGGACAGGTGTCAGGAGTAGATTCTTTACTCAGCGAGTCGTGAGTTCATGGAATGCCCTGCCAGTGGCAGTTGTGGACTCTCTCTCTTTATGGGCATTTAAACGGGCATTGGATAGACATATGGAGGATAGTGGGCTAGTGTAGGTTAGGTGGGCTTGGATCATCGCAACATCGAGGGCCAAAGGGCCTGAATTGCGCTGTATTTTTCTATGTTCTATGTTCTATGAACATAGCATGTACCTGCACCTACATTCTAGCTTTTGTGTCTCATGGACAGGATACCCAGATCTCTTTTGATACTTGCACTTCCCAAACTCTCAGCATTTGTAAAAATCTGTCTTTCATTGCTCCATTGAAGATTTCTATGTAAACATTTTTGATGTTAATTCCGATATTAAATCTCCATCTTTATTTATTTGTGACACTTACCCGTGATGTTTCCTATAGCCACCTGCAGGTGACATAGTTTCCAGTTTATTCCTGATGACAGACCTTCCCTGCTCCTCTGCAGGGTAGACACCACGCCACATTGGCACTGCCCTTGTTAGCTGGTTCAGCAATGTGTTTGGGTTACACCTGTGAGGACAGAGGTGTGGATAACATCTCTGAACAGGTTGATTGGAAAATGAGTAGGAGAAAGAAGAGAAATTGGGCATTACTCAGGCATAACAATGAGGCAATTCAGAAAAAAGTACAGGAGGGCAGAATGAGAATTCTGGTGACAAAAGAAGAGGTTCACATGTGCATGCGTGTGAACACGCCCATGTATGTGTGCGCGCATGAGTACGTGCATGTGCAATTGTGCGCCTGTGTGTGTATGCATGCGCTTGTGTGAGTGTGTGTGCAAACGTGTGTGTATATATGTGTGTCTGTGTGTGCATGCGTACATGTGTGTATGCTTGTGCAGACATGTGTCTGTGTACATGTTGTGGAATTGTAAGCAGGATCCATTCTTAGAGCTGCTTGCCTCTGACGTACAGAGGTAATAGGACAAAGGTTCAGAGCTGTGCCAAATTCAATAAGAGGCATAAGGGGATAATAGATTAGATTACTTACAGTGTGGAAACAGGCCCTTCGGCCCAACAAGTCCACACCGACCCGCCAAAGCGACAACCCACCCATACCCCTACACATACCCCTTACCTGACACTACGGACAATTTAGCATGGCCAATTCACCTGACCCGCACATCTTTGGACTGTGGGAGGAAACCGGAGCACCCGGAGGAAACCCACGCAGACACGGGGAGAACGTGCAAACTCCACACAGTCAGTCGCCTGAGGCAGGAATTGAACCCAGGTCCCTGGCGCTGTTAGGCAGCAGTGCTAACCACCGTGCCGCCCATACTGATGCCTTGCTGAGAACTAATCAGTCAGGACATGTGCAAATGGATTAGAGAATAATGAAATTGGAGCAAGGGAAGTAATTGAAGAAATGATGGTGTCAGGAACAAGGGGGATATGTATCCAATGGAGCATTAGTCTCCGAGCTGTTGAGGCTGTGGTTAGTGGCTAACAAAGCTGTTTTGAAGAAGCAATAGGTGAGGAGATTATGAAATGGAACTGTGGCCTAAAATTAATGAATTAATGTTGCTGAAGAAAAAGGACTGGTTTGCAAACAAGGGAGCACCGTGCTGGGTGTAGTTCTCAGGAAGTAATTAAAACCGTAGTTCGAGGCTTGTTGAATATTGACGAGAGAAATATAATCACGTGTGATAGTCAAAAGCAAAGGGCTGCATTTTAATTGAAATGTATGTGGGCTAGGTCAGAGTTGGACGCAGTTGCTGAAGAAGTAGATGTAGCTGTGAAAGCAGGTTGTAACAGTTACAATCATCACTCCAGTTTATTGTCAGTTATTTCCATCTTAACAAGAGGACTATGTTTGTGAATCTGAAAGAATCATATAATGGGGTGAAAATGGTCATTGATATTAGCATACAACAGTATCACAGTGAATGAGAATACATTGTTTTCATTGGAGCGTCAGAGGCTGAGGGGGCGACCTGATAGAAGTGTATAACATTATGAAAAGCATGGATAGGGTGGATAGCTGGAGCCTTTTATCTTGAGCAGAAATATCAAAAAATGAGAGGACGTAAGTTGAAGGTGAGAGGGGGATGTTTAAAAAAGATCACAGAATCTCTGCAATGTGAAAGCAGTCCATTCAACCCATTGAGTCCACACTGACTCTCCAAAGAGCATCCCATCCTATCCCTGCATTTCCCACAGCTAATCCACGTAACCTGCACATCTTTTGACTAGGAAAGGAAACAACACAGGCACAGGGTGAATGTGCAAACTGCACACAGACAGTCACCCAAAGCTGGAATTGAATCTGGGTTCCCAGTGCTGTATTAACCACTGAGCCACTGTGCCAAAGCAAGTTTTTATATACAGAGGGTGGTAGGTACCTCGAACATGCTGCCAGCAGTGGTGGCAGAAACATATACACTAGTAACGTTTAAGAGGCATTTAGACAGATATATGAACAGACAGGGAATAGAGGAGCACAGACCATGTGCAGGCAGATGGGACTGGTTTAGAATGGCATTGTGGTCAGCACAGACATGGTGGGCTGAAGGGCCTGTTAGATTTTCTAGTTTATCACCACTCCTTACACAATGCTGGGACAGGAATTGGCCAATCACCTATTGGTAATTATCCCCTATTCTATGGATCACCTATATCGCAGCCCGATTTACCATCATCGACTGATGCCTATTGTAAAAGCAGGAGCTGAGGCAAATTAAACCTGTACCTCAGACAGACATGAGACCCTTTGCATTGGAAAGGTAGGAGTTTCATACTATTTTGAGACCTAGTTTGCAAAATTGCACCTGTCTGCATTCAAGAAAACGTGGTGAACACTGTGCCTAAGCAGTAATCTTTAATGGGACAGCCAGTCTCATTACTCATCAGACATTACTTTGAAAACACATACCTGAATGATTTAATGCAATGTCAAGCATCAATTCTGGTCACCACTTGCCAAGTTCCAGATTGTCCTTCTATCTCAATCGTTTTGTTCCTCTCCAAGTTGCCCTCCGAATTGGTCTGACCGTTTCACCCAGCCACATTACTCTGAGTTAGCTGAGAGAACAAGCTGTCTTAAAGGAACTAGCTGATCTGTCTCTTAAATACTGTTCTATTTCAGTTGCAGCAGATGCCAATCTGTTCAGTGCAGGGATCATGTGTGGTGCTCAATTTGCCCTGACAAGCCATTACAAGCTGGTTGGTACATTGATCAGAGGTTTAGATGACACTATAGCCCCAATCTTCGGATATCTGGAGACCCAGCTAATCCTAATGGATGTAGCCATTGAGTTTTGTAGACCTTCTCAGATCCGCTATTTGGTTCCTGTTTGGAAGCGAGGGTAGGATACTCTAGCCATGACTGGGTCAGTATAACACCCTGGACAAAGGAGACAAAGGAGACATGAGCAGGGTTCCTTTCCAGCTTGATCCACAAGGACACCCAAAATAAAAAGAAATTACAGTCAACATCTGTCAATGCCTGCTTAGAACAAAGAAAGAAAGAAAAAAAGAAAATTTACAGCCCAGGAACAGGCCCTTCAGCCCTCCAAGCCTGAGCCAATCCAAATCTACTGTCTAAACCTGTCGGTCAATCTCTAAGCATCTGCATCCCTCTGCTCCCCACCTACTCATGTATCTATCCAGACGCATCTGAAATGAATCTACCGTGCCTGCCTCTACCACCTCTGCTGGCAACACGTTCCAAACACCCACCACCCTCTGTGTGAAGTACTTGCGTGTATCCCCCTTAATCTTTCCACCTCTCACCTTGAAAGCATGACCTCTGATTATTGACTCCTTCACCCTGGGAAAAAGCTTGTCTCTATCCACCCTGTCTATATCCTTCATGATTTTGTAAACCTCAATCAGGTCCCCCCTCAATCTCCTTTTTTTTAGTGAAAATAAACCTAACCTAGTCAACCTCTCTTCATAGCTAGTACCTTCCATACCAGGCAACATCCTCGTAAACTTTCTCTGCACCCTCTCCAAAGCGTCCACATTCTTTTGGTACAATTCCACAACATGTACACAGACACATGCCTGCACAAGCACACATAGCATACACACATGTACGCATGCACACACAGACATACATATATACACACACGTTTGCGCACACACGGACATACACTCACACAAGAGCATGCATACATGCACAGTCATACACAGGCACACAATTGCACATGCACGTACACATGCGTCCACATCCTTTTGGCAACCAGAACTGTACACAATGTTCTAAATGCGGCTGAACCAATGACTTGTACAATTTTAACATGACTTGCCAGCTCTTATACTCAATACCCTGTCCAATGAAGGCAAGCATACTATATGCCTTCTTGACCACTCTATCCACCTGTGCAGCAACCTTCAGGATACAATGGACCTGCACTCCCAGATCTCTCTGCCCATCAAATTTTCCCAAGGCTCTTCCGTTCATTGTAAATTCACTCTAGAAGATCAAATCCTTGTTAGACCACCAGGACACGACCTGTCTTTTGTGAGAGGTCTGTATTGCTTTCCTGGCTTTCTGCTGCTCACTCAAATAAACCGACACATTAACGTTTAGACACAACAGAAAAAAAATCAGGAAAAAGCCTGTGCACTTGCTTTAACTGACCCAGCTCCCACAGTCTGCTCCCAGGCTCTGATGATAAGTGCGAGCTCCAGCCCTCAGCTAAGATTTCCTGATGAATGATGGATAAATTTTCCCTCCATTCATTTTCACGTCCATCTGTATTTTGCATCTGAATTTTGCATAAATGACCAGAATTGGGTGCCATGTCATGAATACTTGTAACATATGCAAATCACTGGGTTATATTCCAAATAAACATCTAGCATATTATAGAATATTCAGATCAGAGTTTATTGCATTAAATTCCCTTAAGTTACAAATTTCAATCTTAAGTAGTGTTTCAAATTTTCCATATCATAAATGATATCCTTTCTCATAGTAACAAGAATAAATTCGCCCTCTTTATTCTTGTTGACATGTCATGCCCCTTTCTCATGAGCGATAAGACATTCTCCTCCACTACTGAACAGCTAATCAGGACTGCACCCTGCCTACTTCCTTATGTTTAATCTATTCTTCCACCCTCAGAGAATAACTTGCACTAGTTTCAGTTCTTTTTCTCCTACACTGTTCCCTGTGGTGTCCCCCAAAGTAATTATCCATCTATTCCTCATCTATAATCTGTCCCATGGAAATGTTGCCTGGAAGCACATCATCAGTTTTCATGTTTGTGCGAATGATAACAAGATCCACTTCATCAGCACTGCTTTCGACCGCTAAACTATTGCTAAATTAGAGGCTGCTCTTCCAAACTTCAGCACTAAATGAACAGAAATTTCTTGGAACTAAACAGCAAAGCTGTGAGGGTAGATAATCATCATGGTGAAGGGCACCAGTAATCAAGAGTTTTCCAGTGTTGCAATCCCACTTTCATCCCAAGAGTGCCAGTTTGTTAAGATTCCATTCAGAAACTGGGATGTCCTTAGAGTTGGAACTTGCTGCCAGTGGTGGAAGTAGAGGTAGGCCAATGCTGAGATGAACATGTTAAAAAGCCAGTCTCCATTTATAATGATTTGGAGGTGCCAGTGTTGGACTGGGGTGTACAAAGTTAAAAATCACACGACACCAGGTTATAGTCCAACAGGTTTAATTGGACGTACTAGCATTCGGAGCGCCGCTCCTTCGTCAGGTGGTTGTGGAGTACACAATTGTAAGGTACAGAATTTATAGCAAAAGTTTACAGTGTGATGTAACTGAAATTATACAGTGAAGAATATCTTGATTGTCTGTCGAGTCTTTCATCTGTTCGAATACCATGATAGTTTCACTTCTCTCATGCGTAATTCACAAAACTTTGTTTTAAAAGTTGCATTCTCAGGTTAACTGTAACAATTGGTGTTAGCTAGGCAATATGTTGAAGGTGTCAGAAGGTGAAGGTACTCGAACAGATGAGAGACTCAACAGACAATCAGGGTATTTTTCACTCTATAATTTCAGTTACATCACACTGTAAACTTTTGCTATAAATTCTGTGCCTTCAATTGTGTACTCCACAACCACCTGATGAAGGAGCGTCGCTCCGAAAGCTAGTGCTTCCAATTAAAGCTGTTGGACTATAACCTGGTGTGGTGTGATTTTTAACTCTGTTTACAACAGCATTAACCTAGGGCTGTACATAAGACCATAAGAACTAGGAGCAGGAGTAGGCCACCTGGCCCTTTGAGCCTGCTCCGCCATTCAATACAATCATGGCTGATCTTTTCATGGACTCAGCTCCACTTATTTGTGGGCAGCACGGTGGCACAGTGGTTAGCACTGCTGCCTCACAGCGCCTGAGACCCGGGTTCAATTCCCGACTCAGGCGACTGACTGTGTGGAGTTTGCATATTCTCCCCGTGTCTGCGTGGGTTTCCTCCGGGTGCTCCGGTTTCCTCCCACAGTCCAAAGATGTGCGAGTCAGGTGAATTGGCCATGCTAAACTGCCCATAGTGTTAGGTAAGGGGTAAATGTAGGGGTATGGGTGGGTTGCGCTTCGGCGGGTCGGTGTGGACTTGTTGGGCCGAAGGGCCTGTTCCACACTGTAAGTAATCTAATTTTAACTATCCTCTCACTATTACCCTTAATTGCTTTACTGTTCAAAAATCTTTGCCTTAAAAGGCATTCAGTGAGGCAGCCTCAACTGCTTCACTGGGCAGGGAATTCCACAGATTCACAACCCTCTGGGTGAAGATGTTTCTCCTGAACTCAGTCCTAAATCTGCTCCCCCTTATTTTGAGGCTATGCCCTCTAGTTCTAATCATACCCACCAGTGGAAACAAACTCCCTGATTCTATCTTATCCATTCCCTTTATAATTTTATATATTTCTACAAGATCCCCGCACCTCCCCCCATTCTTCAAAATGCCAATAATTATAGTCCCAGTCTACTCAATCTCTCGTCATAAGCCAACCCTCCCAACTCCAGAATCAACCCAGAGAACCTAGATCAATGTCAGACTCCCTTAACCTTCACTCCTGCCCACTTACCGCTTCTGTCCCTTCACGTCTCACTCTCTTCAAACCTCCAGACTCAATCACACCCATTACAAAAGGAAGTATAAACCTCACAATATCAGTTGAAAATCTTTTCAGAAATTATAAGTTCGTCAAAATAAATAAACATTATGCAATAAACATTTAAAAAGTCTTCACTGAAGTACATAAGGTCAAGCAAAAAAAATAAATCCTCATTCTCTTTGGTATTCTTGTGTGAACATCTGTCATTCCTCTTACCAACTGTGTAAACAAACTCTGTTGACCAGAATGCATTTGATCCTTTGAAGATAACCAAACAGCTCTGATAAACATTGAACAGAATTTTCTCACCGTCAAACCCGTAGCCAGTGACTATTCAGAACATCAAAGAAATGTGCCAGCAGTACAGACATTTCACCCAATCAGCTCTGGATTTCAGTTTGGTCTTCTCTTTCAATATTGTACCATGCACAATAGCACTTCTTCAGTGGGTAGTCTCTTCTAATGCATCTGAGGACTTATCCACTTTTGCTTATTTCTCTTGACGCAATCAGGAGTTTAATGACACCAGGTTATAATCCAACAGCTTTATTGAAAAGCACAAGCTTTAGACCACTCTGAAATTGTGATTTTAAATAAACCTGCTGGACTATAATCTGGTGCCATGTGACTTCTGCGTTTGCCTACCCAATCAGACACCAGCACATCCACATTTGTTCGATGTAACAACCTTGGACTATATTATTTAATTATCACTTACCTTTATCAAATCACAGTGCCATTATCACCTTCTTTAGTAAAGACACTATTTAGATAGTAGCATTTCATAATATCTGAAGTGGGAATTTTTTTTTGCACTGAGCTTTCATATGGTTTCTGTCTCCAAACCATGGCTTGCTCACCCATGTTTCAGGACACCCCTCCATCGGCATGACCTACATCATCTACCAAAATCCAGGTGCCTCCATCAAAGTCCTGGAGATTTCAGAATACCCACTTTTGCAATGGTTTCAGCAATTCCTGACCCACCCCTCTTGCCTCACTGATGAAAGCTCTATGCTCCACTAGTGGGAGTCTGGGCTACAAGCACCATTTTTTAAGCCCATGTAACCAATTCAGCTTCATATCCAGGCTGGAAAATCTAGCTCATTGTCTTCATGCCTTACCTTAACCAAGCTTTTCACAACCTTGGTTCATTTTTGACTCTGAGATAAGGTTTGAACAATACATTCATACCGTTGCTGGGACCACTTTTGTAATAATCTTAATGCTGACTCTTCCTCAGCTGCTGCTGCACTCTTTACTCATGCCTTTGTCTCATTCCTTTACCTGATTATTATTCCAATCCAATACTGAACACTCTACAATTGTCTACTGACCAACAACATTATGACAAACACAACCTTTCTGCCAGCAATTTAACTTGCCCAAAATCCATTTACCTTTCATCTTTCTCTGACCAGCCTTCATTGGCTCCCAGGTCAATGTCAACTTTTAATATTCTCTCACATGAGTTTAGAACTTTCTACATGATTTCATTTTCTAACTTATCTGTACTTTTGTAAAATCCCTTGCACATCCTTAATTTTGATCACTCCATGCTTGGTGGCTGTATCCTTGGCTGCTGACATTCTAAACACTAGAATTTGCTCTCCAGATCTCCTTTCATCTTATATCTCTCTCACCATCCATCAAGGTGTCCTTTAAAATGTATTTCCTTAAGCGTCACACCATCACATTTGGTAATACAGCTATGAAGCATATGACTTTGTAAATTATTGTATAAATACAAGTTTATAAAGCTTATGACTTTGTAAATTACTGTGTAAATACAAGCTTTTGTTTTCATCTAACAGCAATTATTTCCTGAAGTTGTTAAAGCTCTCTGATTTTCTCCTATTACGTTCCACAAACACAAAGGATCATGAAAGTTTGTTACTGTATTTCACAAACGGCAGTGGATGCTGAACAAGTGTTTACTTTTAATTCTGAGATTGATAAATGGTTTGTTAAGCAAAGGTACGGACCAATATAGAGTTAGGCCACAGATCAGCCATGATCTCATTCAATGGGGAAACAGGCTTGAGGGGCTGAATGGCCTAATCCTGTTCTAAAACCACTATACTTTCCTTTGGATGACAAATGTTCTACGCTCCCAAGATTCTGTGGTGAAGCACTTCGACTTCACTCATCATTCTTCCATGGGCAACTAGGAAAAGGAACAGAGCAATCAAACTGTTGAATCTATGCCCCAGCACTGAATATCAGGCTTTAATAGATGGCTTCATCTCATCGCTGAGAAAAAATAAATTTCACTCCCTCCAAAGATGCCACAGGAATGATTTCAGTTTGTGCACAAAAATTATAGCTTAAAATGTCATTTCTATAGTGGCTTCTTCTCACCACTACTCAATGTCAATCCTCTCTCAGCAGATGCAATGCTGAAAGCCAGGAGCTGTGTGGTGCAGAATACCAATTATAGAATATTGTGTTTCTCAGGAAAAAATTAACCACACAGAATAACAAGCTGCACCATCGAACAGGTTCATTATTTAGGGCAAAAACAACTACACTACAATTGGAACAGTTTCATCTTTATTCGAGTCTGAATGTATTACTTTTCTCTGACAATATACCAGGTTAGACACACATGATTATTTGGTGCTTACAGGAAAGAAAAATATTAACTGAAGATCAATTCAAAACTTTTTAGACGTTAGTCAGGCCATTCCGAAACTGGTACTTGTCCAATAATTCTGACTTTGACAGAGCTATCCAATTTAACACACGCTGAAGATTTCCCTTTTGAATTTTTTCCTTTCCAAGTATATGTCCAAATCCCTTTTCAAAACTGTTCCTGACTCTATTTCTACTTTCAGACTGTGCATACAGATCATAACAATCCTACTTGGGAAGTAAAATCTCCTCATGACTTTGTGGTCAGTGATTGTCATTATTGGCACATCTACCACTTCCGCCAGCACGTGTTTCACACTAGAGTTGTTTTCAGGCATGAATGTTCCTTTGTCTGTATATGTCAGAATATGTTGGGTGTCATTGGCTGAGGATGTGTCAGGTCACTGTCACTGAATTATGCTGACCACCAGAATGGGACCAGCGACCTTTATGGTGATGGCAATCAGGCTGACCACTGTGATAACTCTTTATATGACGAGCTGCTTCCAAGTTCCAAAGCTTCCTGGAGCTGAGTTCCTGGTGCTTTGATCAGTAAAGGGGATCAAGGTGGGAGGGGTGATGGTGTAAATACAATCCAGAGAGAGTGTGTCAAGTAATCCTAGTGCATTGTGCTGGAGCAGGCTAAGAAAGGATATGATGGACTTTAAAAAGCTGAGAGAACACCATCAGTCTCCCAGGGAAGAAGGTAAGGACATTAAACAGAAGAACAACATCTTCAGCATGAGAGAAAGCTGTAGTGTTGAGCACAACAAGCCAGAATGGATGTGATTGATGCTCAGTTCCAATAGATATGAGCAGAACGTAGTGATCATTCATTGACTGTAAGTCAGCCATTACATGAAAGACCAGTATGGCTCCATCAAGCTGTGCATAGACCCTCAGTACAACTATGGACCAGACCAGACACCCTTAAAACATTTCAAGGAAGTAGCCCAGACCCTAACTTTGCTCATTGTTTTAAGCAGGTGTAATGTGGATGTTCCTGCAGTGATGAGGCTGGCCCAACCAATTAGTTGGAAACAAAACAGAGTTTATTTGCAAGATTACCGAATGAAACACAAACAAAAGATAAATGAATACAGAATAATTAAAACTATCTGAAAACACTACGGACTATCCCAACTTAATGATACTGTTTCAAATATTTGCAACAATCCCCACAATCATCCCTTTGTCAAAAAGGAACAATCCTACACAGGGTCTTACAGGAGAGATGTCAGAGAGAGGGGGAGGATCAGCATGGAGCTGCTTCTTTGGGGGACAGCAGCTTCACAACTGACTGACTGCCAGCTTTCAGTGAATAGCCAGACTGCCAAAACTAAACCAAACCAGAGATAAGCTGAACTGGGAGAACTGGCCACTCTCCTTTCATTGTACAAGTGATTTTTTTCCCTAAAACTTAAAAGCCTTTTGTCTGAGGCAGCATATTTTAGCTATAACCAAATTGGTCCTAAAAACCCTTCAAACCTAGACACCCTGGAACCTGTGTCTTTATGACCACACTGATGAAAGAACCAATGCCAACATAACAGAGCAGCATCATCACAGTATGGGAACACCAAGTGTCACTGCATGCTGAGGTTCTACCTGTCCCTGGTGTTAGATGAATGGGTCTGGCCTTGGTGCTGTGGAAAGCTCCAAGTATTTGGACTGTTCCATATCACCTGACCTTCATGGAGAGATTTGCAAAGAAAAATCCCTTTGATCGCAGATCCATCAGGAAGTGGTCAGCATGTAGTGTCCTCAAGACCCCCCAGGAAAAGAAGAGGGTGGATGCTGTCGGGTTGTTCCCTGAGCAGACTGTGGGTTATTTCGCAGAATACCTCATAACCAGAACTTTCCAACAATCACCAAGACATGGCTTGGCTGCTGGTGGGAAGGTGTCTGTGAAATCATTCATGCATGTTCAGACTCTCTACACCATCGCACACTGCCCTCAAAGCAGCTGTGGGAATGTTGAGACTGTTAGACATCTCCTTCTAGAATATGCCACTGCAAAAGAAGTCTGGAGAAAGACGCTGTAGTTTTTGTTCAGGTTCAGACTGGGCAGCTCTGTGACGCGGGACTCTGTGCTCTGTGGTCTGTTTCCCCGGGACACATACCAAGACAAACATTGATTGTGCCTGGAGGGTCATCAACTCAGTGAAAGACACTCATTGGTCTGCCTGACACTTGTTCATCTTCCAGAGTGAGGAGATGACCCTGATTGAGTGTTGCAGACCAGCACATTCCATGGTCCAGGACTATGTGCTGAGGGACACAGTGAAGGGTGCAGTGGTGAAGGACCACTGTCTGAGGTCTCCCTGCTGAAGCTAAATGGGAGTCCATTCAGTTATTGGACCCTCCCAGTGCCTCAAACACATTGAAATGCAGTCTTGTATAAGTAAGCAATGCTTTTAGCTTGTTTGTTAGATAGGGTTAAACTCCAATGTTTGTTTGTTTCTTCATATGTTACAGAACTGAACATGTATGTACATGTATAAAGATCTTTTTATGAATAAAATATAGTTTTGAAATAAAAAAATGTGTTCCTGTTGTCCCCAGAAGCAAACACAGGAATTTATTTTTGTTTTTTTTTCTTGCTTTTGCTGTGTTGAACAAACGTTTATGTTTTCAACCATTTGAAGGCTTTCTGGCATATGATGCTCCCACAATGAACAATGAGAAAATGTTATGATGCCCTGATGTAAGAAAAAGAATAACACTCCCTTAGCCAGGACTCAACATGGTCGGACACTAAAGACCATTCACCTGGGTAGCTTGGGGCTATGGTTAAAATGTCAGTTGACTGGACAGGTGATAATGTAAAGTAACAATATATTTACAAATGTGATCTTGTATCTGCAATGAGGTGTCATCCTCGCCGCTTACATGATGTCAAAAGTATCCTTTATCGGTTCCCTTCCACTGCACATGTTGTGAAAAGCATGTACTGCTGCCAGTGCTTGCCTTGGTGCACAGCTGGCCACTCAGTGTGGTGGAGGCCAGGCCAACGAGTGTTTTCAAAACAGGGATCGATACGTTCTTGATTAGTAAAGAGATAAAGGGTTGTGGGGCGAAGGCAGGAGAATAGGGTTGAGAAACATCTTGTCATGATCAAATGGTGGAGCCGACCACAGGCTAAACAGTCCAGTTCTGTTCCTATATCTTGTGGTCATAGAACAGAGAACATTACAGTGCAGTACAGGCCCTTCAGCCCTCCATGTTGCGCTGACCTGCCATACCAATCTGAAGCCCATCTAACCTACACTATTCCATGTACGTCCATATGCTCGTCCAATGACGACTTAAATGTACCTAAAGTTGGTGAATCTACAACCGTTGCAGGCAAATAATTTCATAGCCTTATACTCTCTGAGTAAAGAAACTACCTCTGACACCTGTCCTATATCTATCACCTCTCAATTTAAAGCTATGTCCCCTCGTGCTCGCCGTCTTGGAAAAAGGCTCTCCCTGTTCACCCTATCTAACCCTCTGATTATCTTATATGTCTCTATTAATTCACCTCTCAACCTTCTTTTCTCCAATGAAAACAGCCTTAAATCCCTCAACATTTCCTCATAAGACCTTCCCTCCATACCAGGTACCATCCTGGTAAACCTCCTCTGCACCCTTTCCAAAGCTTCCACATCCTTCTTATAATGCGGTGACCAGAACTGTACACAATACTCCAAGTGCGGCCGCACCAGAGTTTTGTACAGCTGCAGCATAACCTCATGGTTCCGGAACTCGATCCCTCTATTAATAAAAGCTAGAACACTGTATGCCTTCTTAACAACCCTGTCAACCTGGGTGGCAACTTTCAAGGATCTGTGTACCTGGACACCGAGATCTCTCTGCTCATCTACACTACCAAGAATCTTACTATTAGCCCAGTATTTTGCATTCCAGTTACGCTAACTGAAGAGAATCACCTCACACTTGTCCACATTAAACTCCATTTACCACCACTCAGCCCAGCTCTTCAGCTTATCTATGTCTCTCTGTAACCTACAACATCCTTCATCACTATCCACACCTCCACCGAACTTAGTGTCGTCTACGAATTTACTAACCCACCCTTCTAAGCCCTTATCCACTTCGTTTAAAAAAATGGTGAACAGCAGTGGACCCAACACCGACCCTTGCTGTACGCCACTAGTAACTGAACTCCAGGATGAACATTTCCTATCAACCACCACCCTCTGTCTTCTTTCAGCAAGCCAATTACTGATCCAAACTGCTATATCTCCCACTATCCCATCCCTCCACATTTTGTACAATAGCCTATTGTGGGGAACCTTATCGAACGCCTTGCTGAAATCCACATACACCACATCAACCGGTTTACTCTCATCTGCCTGTTTGGTCACCTTCTCAAAGAACTCAATAAGGCTTGTGAGGCATGACCTACCCTTCACAAAACTGTGCTGACTATCCCCAATCAACTTATTATTTTCTATATGTTTATAAATCCTAACTCTTATAACCTTTTCCAACACTTTACCAAAACTGAATAAGGCTCACTGGTCTATAATTACCAGGGTTGTCTCTACTCCCCTTCTTGAACAGGGGAACCACATTTGCTATCCTCCAGTCTTCTGGCACTATTCCTGTAGACAATGGCAATTTAAAGATCAATGCCAAAGGCTCAGCAATCTCCTCCCTGGCTTCCAGAGGATCCTAGGATAAATTCCATCTGGCCCAGGGGAATTATCTATTTTCACACTTGGCATGATTTCTAATATCTCCTCCTTGTGAACCTCAATCCCACCCAGTCAAATAGCCTGAGGTCATTAATAAGGAGCCAGCGTGAGGAATCCCAAGAGGACCCAGCAGTGGGGAGTACTCCCCCCAATTGCTTGAGTGCACAACTGCACGGCACCATTGAGATTGTCTGCATACTGTCAGTGTGGAGTTTGCACATTCTCCCTGTGTCTTTGTGGGTTTCCTCCGAGTGCTCCAGTTTTCTTCCACAGTCCAAAGGCTGTGCAGGTTGGAGTGGATTGGCCACGCTAAATTGCCCAAAGAATCCAGGGATGTGTAGGTTAGATGGATTAGCCACGGGAAATGCAGGGTTACTGGGATAGGGTGCGATGCTTTTCAGAGGGTCAGTATGGACTCAACGAATGAAATGACCTGCTTCCACACAGTAAGGATTCTATGATATTTTTAAGTTAAGAGGAGAAAGATTTAAAAAGGACGCGAGGGGCGACTTTCTTTTTTACAGAGAGTAGTTTGTGTGTGGAATGAACTTCTATAGGAAGTGGTGGATGAAGGTACAGTTACAAAAGTTTAAAAGGATATGGGCTGGGAGCAGGCAGTGGGACTAGTTTCCTTTGGGATTATTGTCAGCAATGTTGAACTGAAGGGTCTGTTTCTATGCTATATGATACTATAACTGCCTGAAACTCCTTAATCGATATTTAGCTGTCCCTAGAGCCCATTGTCACTTGCGCTCAATCTAATGTGAACATAAACTTGTTAGGAACCATTACCTTATACAATAAACTCTACAGTCCAATTACCTTAAGTCTGTGACCTCTGTTTCTGACCAGTGGAAACAGTTTTTCCCTATCTACTCTTTCAAAACCCCTCATAAATTGGAACATCTCCTTAAAATTTATCCTAAAGGTTCACTTCTTTGAGACTTTCCACATAAATTAAGATTTAATTGCATGCAGCCTATTCGCTGGTGAACAAATACAAATCCCTTCACTGCGAGGGTGCAGGCTTGTTTAAATAGAGCAATGCATCAATTTTTTTGAATCCCATTCACATGATAATCTGAGTTTTGTTTTTGAATACAATCCACTCTTAATCAGACTGAGGCGAAATAAATAAATTTGTACCTGCAGCTCAAAGCTTTAATTTGAAAGGGGAAGTGATGCCTCGTTAGAAATAGCGACTCAAAGAAAACAGAAGCAATTGAAGATGATCTGGAAACTTTCTCTGAAACATGCTCATTTTATACAATGATTATAGACTGCATGGAGTCTAAAATAAAGTATTAGTATGACTTTAATGTAATTGCGATATGTATTCAAAATATTTGTCGTATACTGCTTTTCAATTAGTTACAGAATCTTATATCCCTGGCCCTGATTTTTTGCAAGGACTCTTTTCTCCAGAGACAAACTAGGTGGAAAGTAGATCAAAAAAATGCCCTTTTGTTTCACATTCTCTCTGTTTGCAGCCAAGATGTGATGGATTTGCAAATATTGGGATCGTGCAGAAAAGTGGTGAAGCCATTCGGGAAACAGCTAGTGAATACTACGAGTTAACAGATGCTAATACATGCCAAATGTGAAAAAAAAACAGATGCTAATGCATGCTAATGACCCATGCTACCATTTTTAAAAGGCATCACTGTCGAATTACATGCAGAGTAGTAAATAAAATATCTCAGGAGAAAGAAAATAAAAAGATGAGACATAAATTTTAAAGACCAAAAACAAACTGCTAATCTGCAAGAGCTCAAATCCGAATCATTGAGTAAAGTGCAATTGATGAGTCAATGGAAGCTGTCATTTAAAAATGTGCTGAGAAACCTAATTCAAATTCATGATAATCTTATTCCAACATAATTTGAGAACACACAGAGCAACATTAGTCAGTATTGTTTCAGTGGATTGAACAGCAAAAGATTGTGGTGCAGCAATTCAGTAGACAGAATCCGTGACGGGATTTCTACATACCGATCAGGACAGGAACTGGGGCAGACTTGTGAGCATATGCTAGCTTGCCAGCACTACACCACCCTGGGCCAATTTTAACAAAATCAGTTTGGGAATAAAACAGCCAAAAATCCATGTTTGACAGTAGCATGGGAGATGGGAAGTGCTGGGAAATGGTTACCAGCCTTGCAGGAAAGGACCTCTCCCTCCCTGATCAGGGCTGGACATCTGTGGCCTTTTAGTAAAAAATGAGGTCTGCAGATGCTGGAGATCAGAGCTGAAAATGTGTTGCTGGTCAAAGCACAGCAGGCCAGGCAGCATCTCAGGAATATTTCACCTCTTCCATATATAGTCTCTCAGAGGATACCTCTGTTGTTCGGCATACTCTCACTCTCAGTGCAAGAGTTCACAACTCCTAACTCAAAGGCTAGGGTTGCTAACTTGTCCTAGTCAGAAAAGCCTTCAGTTATCTCTCCAACTTCCTTCCCTGCCTATCAGCTTTTATTGGATAGTGAGTGTGCCATGGCCACTCACAGGCCAACTCGGCAAGTGTTGGTTGTAAGGTATGCGCCCATATTTTACCCCAAAGCAGAAATCTGGCCAAGTGTCATTCTGAGTGTCTCAGGCCAATTCACCCATCAATGGGGACATGAAATATAATTGCGCACTTTACAAAACTTGGGACAGTTACACACTATTGTAAATTACCCCTGGGAGACAATGCGGAAATTTAGCCATCTGTCACTGAACAAAAGCAGGAAAAGTGTAAATTAAATTGCAATGACATTTTGCCAGGATGAGTAAGTGAGAAGGGACATCATGGCCCAAGGATACTATAAGCATCTGAAAATTCAGCTCTTTATACAATGTTAGGATGCTCCAAAAATTAATTTTATCACACCTTCCTGATTTATTTAACAGAGATGCCAGACTTATGCAGCAACATGATTTGAGGTTAGAGACCACTTCTTGTTTGTCATGAATCTTGTAAAACGAGAAATTTCCACGTAATCATAATTCACTGAGCAACATCTGGGCCATTGGTAACATGCATCAGAAATGCTTGGGATCATTTCTAAAAGAAAGATCTCTGTTTATTTCTGCTGCAGCAGGTGATCTCACAATGTGCAGTTATAGGATTTGTGATGCTGCTGCCAACAAGACTGCAAGACTTGTTAAAATGGATTCAAACTTAATGTTCATTTCACACAGAAGCCTGGAGTCCACTGAAATGAACTGGAAAATCATTGGATGAAAGGAACACTCATAAAGAACTCTCAAGTTCTCAACCACCGCCTCAATCATTGGTGCAAGGCCTGGGTGAAGTAGCAGGCTGTGAAGTGAGGCTATAATCAGTCCAATAACAAGGTGGTAACCAGCAGCAAGGGACAGGCTTGGGGAGCAGCAATGAGTACTGGCCAGCAATGAGGGGGCAGCCAATGTGAGAAGGGTAGTATTTGTGAGGGTGAGTGGGGGGTAGCTACACAGTGAGAGGAGGGGAAAGTGGTACGCACAGCGCAGTTGTGAGGGAGTGGCAGCAAGAACAGATGCACCCCTCTGCTTCTGTCTCTAGCTGAGTGTGGGAGCACAATGGTAACATCGATGGCTCTGACTTTCTGTTCACTTCCATTATCAGAAGATCCACCAGTTTAGAAAAAAGCTCACCTTCAAATCTAAGGCGAGTGAGATACCTGAGGATATTTTCACTTTGCTTCACTTCATTTCTCTTGGATGGCATGAAAACTAACAGCAAGACAGGTACTGAGAATGACTCAAAGAGTTTGTGGGTGGATAGAGGCAGGTTAAGCAAGTGGGTAAAATCTTGACAGGTGGACTATAATGTGGAGAAATATGAGGTTCTGTACTTTGGCAGGAAGCGTTAAAGGCAAGGTCATGTCTCCATAGTTCCAGAGGGCATAGGGGCTGTTCTCTCAGTGAGATGTGACTGGTGGTGAGTTGAATCCGAGGGTCACCAGGTGTCAGGTGGGAGTGAGATTGCAAAGAGAGGACTTTCATTGTACTATCAGCCGGCATAGACATTGAACCCATGCTGATGGCATTGACAGGAAGAATAAAGGAGCTGAATATTATTTACATGCAGAAAGCTACTGAAAAGTGGGATTTGGGAATACTCGCGCATGAATCAATAAACGCTTACGGCAAGTTCAGCGGGTAACAGGGAAGGCAAAACAAACATCAGTCTTTTTTTCAAAGGGAGCTGTGTATAAAAGCAGAGAGGATTCGCTAAATCTATACAAGACACTAGTCAGATCACTGCCTGAACACTGGGAAACATTTTGGTCCTCTTGTCTACGAAAAGACGTACCAACATTGGAGGCAATCCAGAGAGGTTCAGCAAGGTGCAATCTGGTTGAGAGGGACTGTCTTATGAGGAGAGATTGAGTAGATTGGGACTGTATTCATTGGAATGTGGAAGATTGAGGACCTTCTGAGACATACAAAGTCTTAGGGGAGGTTGACAGGACAGATATGGAAAAGTTGTTTCCCCTTGCCAGAGAGTCTAGGACCAGAGAGAGTAATCGCAATGCAAGGGGACGCCCATTTAAGGCAGAGATGAGGAGAAATTTCTTACCTTCGAAAGTAATGAATCTGTAGAATTCTTTTACACAGTGTGCTGTTGAGGTTAATTTATTAATTATATTCAAGGCTGAGGTAGACAGATTTTTAATTTGCAAAGAGGGGAGGGGAAAGTGGGATGCACAGCACAGTTGTGAAGGAGTGACAGCAATAACAGATACATCATTTGGTGGCTGAGGCTGACAGATTTTTAATCAGGAAGGAAATCAAACATGACAGTGCAAAGGCAAGAACGTGGAATTAAGGGTTATCATTGGGGCAGCACAGTGGCTCAGTGGTTAGCACTGCTGCCTCATAGCTTCAGAGACCAGGGCTCAATACCACCTCAGGCGACTGTCTGTGTAGAGTTTGCACATTCTCCCCGTGTCTGCGTGGGTTTCCTTTGGGTGCTCCGGTTCTTCCCACAGTCCAAAGATGTGCAGGTCAGGTGGATTGGCCATGGGAAATGCAGGGTTACAGGGATTGTGTAGGGGGTGTATCTGGGTGGGATGAACTTTAGAGGGTAGGTGTGGAATTGATGGGCTGAATGGCCTGCATCCACACTATAGGGATTGTATATTCTAGATTAAAATCTTCGAGGAGAAAGTGAGGTCTGCAGATGCTGGAGATCAGAGCTGAAAATGTGTTGCTGGAAAAGCGCAGCAGGTCAGGCAGCATCCAAGGAACAGGAGATTCGACATTTCGGGCATAAGCCCTTTTTCAGGAATGAGGAAAGTGTGTCCAGCAGGCTAAGATTGCAGGTTAGGAAGGCGGTGCTGAGTTCGAGGGATTAAACCTGCAATATTCTTCATGCCCCTATGCCACTCCGGCCTATCATCCTCACCTTGACCTCCTTCCACCTATCACATCTCCATCACCCCTCCCCCAAGTCCCTCCTCCCTTAGCCTGTTGGACACACTTTCCTCATTCCTGAAGTAGGGCTTATGCCCGAAATGTCGAACCTCCTGTTCCTTGGATGCTGCCTGACCTGCTGCGCTTTTCCAGCAACACATTTTCAGCTATATTCTAGATTAGCCATGATCTGATTGAAGGCAGAGTCGACTCATTGGGCTGAATGACTGACATCTGCTCCTATAACTTATGGTCTTATGGAGATAAACGTACATTGCTATTGAACACCACTGTGAGAAGATTGGAAACAACTATTCTACTTCTATAAGTAACGTATTAGAAAAAAAGGATCAGACGTACACTACTCTGCCTCTTGAGTTAATTTCAATATTCATTTTAATTATGGCTCAACTTTATTTAAAATCCACAATAGTTCTATTACCCAAGTACTTTCATGGAACCAAAATCAAATTGTCTCAGTTTAGACTAGCTTTCTTCATTTAAATTGCTCCTACCTTTTATGTGTAGAATTAGTTTTTTACCATTGCACCTGAATGGCTTAACTTTAATGCTATATTTCCTTCCTGTACAATGGGAACATAACTTGCACTCCTGGGTGAAATAATTTGTCTCTGCCCACGCTATAAAACTTCTTTAATTAATGTAGCACCTCAGTTAGCTCACATCCTAACTTTCTGTACAGGGAGGAAAATGATCTTAGTCATAGCGTTTTACAGCATGGAAACACTCCCTTCGCTCCAACTCACCCATTGTTCTTGCAATTAAAGTTCCTTCAGTCCCAGAATCACTCATCGATCAAGATTAAGTCTAAATTCAACTTTTGTGTTTTTTGTTCACAATTTGTGAGCATCACTGCTGGTAGTAGGTGAAAACTATTCGAGAATCAGACTCAGTAGCCAGTCAAGTCTCGGTTTATTAAACAAAAGCTTTTGAGAGATGAGGTCACCCTAAGTACGGGATTTCGACCAAGCCATCTCACCAATTACAGAGATCAACAGCCCTTTGCACCCGAAACCACAGCAAAACACACAGTTTCTGATAAAATTACGTAAAACAGTCCTTCAGACAGAATCTCATCCCTGCTGTAGGTGTCGGGGTGCTGAGACTGCAGCCACCAGTTATTTTGTGTTTGTGGTTTTGCTTGGTGATGGTCATACCCCTGCTTATCCAGCTTGCTCCTGCAGCAGTCAGCACTTCAGCAAGATTTAGCAAAAACTGCTCAAAATGTAGTCAACCATCCCAGCATTCTCTATAAGATGTAGTCAACAATCCCAGCATTCTCCACTTCACTGCTAAGATGAATGTTGTTGACTTTTTAAAACTCATTTTTATTTCTCCACAAGATGAGGCACAGCTGGCTAGGTCAGTATTTATTTTCCATCCTTAATTGCCTTTGAGATGTTGGTGATGAGCTGCTTTGTTGGATCTGCTGCTCTGTTGGGGATTTAGGTACACTCACAGTGCTGTTCGGATGGGTGTTCCATGATTTGACACAGCAACAGAGAAGGAACAGTGGTATATTTCCAATCAGGCTACTGTGTAACATAAAGTGGAACTTGCAAGTGGTGTTCCCATGTATCTGCTGTCTTTGTTATTCTAGTGTCCTAGGTCAGAAGGGAAGCCCATTAGAGCAGGTATAAGCTGAATGATTTGCAAAGGTAAGTATCATTTTCTTCTGTATGGTATCCACCAGTCAAGACTCACTTGAATTTAAAGCACAGCAGGTCAGGCAGCATCCAAGGAACAGGAAATTCGACGTTTCGGGCCAGAGCCCTTCATCAGGAATGAGGAGAGGGTGCCAGGCAGGCTAAGATAAAAGGTAGGGAGGAGGGACTTGGGGGAGGGGCGGTGGAGATGTGATAGGTGGAAGGAGGTCAAGGTGAGGGTGATAGGCCAGAGTGGGGGTGGGGGCGGAGAGGTCAGGAAGAAGATTGCAGGTTAGGAGGGCGGTGCTGAGTTCAAGGGAATCAACTGAGACAAGGTGGGGGGAGGGGAAATGAGGAAACTGGAGAAATCTGACTTCATCCCTTGTGGTTGGAGGGTTCCCAGGCGGAAGATGAGGCGCTCTTCCTCCAACCGTCGTGTTGTTATGTTCTGGCGATGGAGGAGTCCAAGGACCTGCATGTCTTCGGTGGAGTGGGAGGGAGAGTTATAGTGTTGAGCCACGGAATGGTTGGGTTGGTTGGTCCGGGCGTCCCAGAGGTGTTCCCTGAAGCGTTCTGCAAGTAGACGGCCCGTCTCCCCAACATAGAGGAGGCCACATCGGGTGCAGCGGATGCAATAGATGATGTGTGTAGAGGTGTAGGTGAATTTGTGGCGGATATGGAAGGATCCCTTGGGGCCTTGGAGAGAAGTAAGGGAGGAGGTGTGGGCGCAAGTTTTGCATTTCCTGCGGTTGCAGGGGAAGGTGCCGGGAGTGGAGGTTGGGTTGGTGGGGGGTGTGGACCTGACGAGGGAGTCACGAAGGGAGTGGTCTTTGCGGAACGCTGATATGGGAGGGGAGGGAAATATATCCCTGGTGGTGGGGTCCGTTTGGAGTTGGTGGAAATGACGGCGGATGATACACTTTCCTCATTCCTGATGAAGGGCTCTGGCCCAAAATGTCGAATTTCCTGTTCCTTGGATGCTGCCTGACCTGCTGTGCTTTAACCAGCAACACATTTTCAGCTCTGATCTCCAGCATCTGCAGACCTCACTTTTCATTTGAATTTAACCATTGCATGCACATTTCATTGAAGGTCACGAACTATAACTCTCACTGTAATGTTCACCATGTCCAGTCAATGGCTCACGCCCACTTCATCTTGCCAAACAACTAACCAATCCTGCCCTCTAGTAAGAATTATAGTAAGAATTGGCTCATAATAGGGTAGAAAGGTCAAAACCCAACAGCGCCAGAAGGGGATGGCAGACATTTGACACCTCACTTTGTACATGAAGAAAGCTCCCAAAGAAGCCAGGGGAGTGCATGTTTGCTTATACTGGTACAGGGAGACATCGGTGGTCAAACAGTCCGCTCCGCTACATAGTGCAGTCCAGCTCTGGTCTCTCATTTAACCAGCACTAACTCACCCTTAATCTGCAGAAACTTTACTTGCTTTTGACAACTAATTTCGTCTCTTCAGTATGCAGATCTTAGTAGCACTCCATGGAGCTCCATCCCAACGAGATCAGCAACTCAGACTCTCAGCTTCCTCTAACTCCAAGAAGCAAGACACTGGACCTACAGAGGGTTCCTCAGCCTTCACCTGGATTTCGCACCAGCCCCATGTCTTGCACCTTAGAGAGTTCTCTGTTTACATTAGAGCCGGGAGCACAATCTGGTCAAATTCCAATAATGTTACACGGACTCTGAAGAAAGAATCGGAGCTTACTCTGCCCGATTTGCATAATGCCAACCAATTTGTAATTATTGAGTAGTGCAATCTTGCTCCAACATGGGGAAATTCTAACTTCATGTTCTCAGCCACGTGCATCATGAATAGACAAGAAGATGTTGAAGCAAAAGGGGGCCGTTCAGTCTATCCAGTCTGCTCCCCTATTCATTGAGATCATGGCTGATCTGATAATCCTCAACACCACTTTCCTGCCTTTTCCCCATAACATTTGATTCCCTTACTGGTTAAATATCTGTCCACCTTACCTTTGAATATAATTGGCCACCAAACCTTGACATCCCTTGTGATAAAGAATTGAAAAGATGAAAGGAGAAAGTTTTAAAAAGGACATGAGGGGCAACATTTTCACACAGAGAATGGTTTATATGTGGAATAAACAGAGGATGTAGTGGATGCAGGTACAATTACAACATTTAAAAAACATTTGGATCACTACAGGAATAAGAAAGGTTTAGGGGACAACACAGGCAGGAGAGACTAGTTGAGTTTTGTATCATGGTTGGTGTGGACGTGTTAGACTGAAGGATCTTTCTACTCTGAATGGTTCTGTCAGAAAATGAAGTCCTCCTCATCTCTGTCTTAAATGTGCAGCTCTTCATGCTGAGATCACACCACCTGATCCTAGATTGTCTCACAAGGTGAAACAATCTTTCTGCAATTCCCCCGCAGAATCTCACATGTTTCAATAAGTTCACTTCTCATTCTTCTTTCTGCCAATGAGTTCAGGCCAAACTTAGTCAACCTCTCCTCATTAGACAGTCCCTCCAGACTTGGTATTAGCAAAGTGAACCATCTCTGGACAGCCTCCAATGCCAGTATATATTTGCCTCAACAAGGGAGCCAAAACTATACACAATATCCTAAGTGTGAAGTAACAGGTATACTATTAGCAAGACTCCCAATTTTTATGCACCATTCCCTTTGAACAAAGGCTAATATTCCATTTGACCTCCCTATTACCTGTTGAACTTGTGGGCTAGCTTTCTGTGATTTATGGATGAGAAGTCCCAAAGCCCCCTGCGTTGCTGTTTTTTGCAATTTTTCTCCATTTAAATGCTATTCAGCTCCTTGTTCTTCCTGAAAGGGTGTATAACTTCACATTGTCCCCCATGACATTCATTTGCAAAGTTTTTGTCCATTGACTTAACATGTCCATATCCCTGTGCAGAATCATTGCATCATCCTCATCATTTGCCTTCCCACCTGTTTTTGTATCATCCGAAAACTTGATGTTAATACATTCCCTTTCCTCATTCGAGTCATTATACATATTGCGAATAATTGCGGCTCCAGCACTGATTGCTATGACATTCCACTAGTTATATCTCCACAAGGTTGCCACCTGAAAATACCCATTTATTTCAACTTTCTGTGTTTTACTGATTAGCCACTCCATGCTAACCTAATGCCCAAAAGCGGCACGGTAGCACAGTGGTTAGCACTGCTGCCTCACAGCGCCTGAGACCCGGGTTCAATTCCCGACTCAGGCGACTGACTGTGTGGAGTTTGCACATTCTCCCCGTGTCTGCGTGAGTTTCCTCCGGGTGCTCCGGTTTCCTCCCACAGTCCAAAGATGTGCGGGTCAGGTGAATTGGCCGTGCTAAATTGCCCGTAGTGTTAGGTAAGGGGTAAATGTATGGGTGGGTTGCGCTTCAGCGGGTCGATGTGGACTTGTTGGGCCGAAGGGCCTGTTTCCACACTGTAAGTAATCTAATATTAAATAACCCCATATCTGGTACTTATCAAATGCCTTCTGGAAATCAGGTATATTATATTCACTGATTTCCCTTTATCTGTCCTGCTTGTTACCTTTTCAGAGAATTCCAATACATATCCCAGACATGCTAACTCTTTCTGACTATGTGATGTATTCCTAAATGCTTTGCTATTGCAATCTTTGTAATGTACTCAAACATTTTCCCAAGAATGGACATTAAGCTAACAGACCTATGGTTATCTATCCGTTATTTGTCTCTTTCCTTTGATGAGTAAGGGAGTTGCACTGGCAGTTTTCCAATCCTCTAGGGATTTTTCTCAGAATCTTTGGACTCCTGGAAAGCTACTATCAGTGCATCCAACATATCTATAGTTATTTCTTTAATACTCTAGAATGCGTCCTATCAGGTGCAGGAGAACAAACAGCACTTAGCTTATTCCCTCGTACTTCTTCTCCAATGAGTATTGTATTTATTCCTTCTTCCCCCTTTTGACCCTCCACTCTTTACTAATTTTTGAATGCTATTAGTATCTTCCACCATAAGGACTGACCTAGGACACTAGAATGACAAAGACAGCAGATACATGGGAACACCACTTGCAAGTTCCCCTCTGTATTACACAGTAGCCTGATTCTCCCTATCATTTCTGCAACCTCATTCTCTAAGTGATCTATGTTCTCTTTGGTTTTTCTGTTCCTTTCTTTATATTTAAAAAAGCTCTTGCTGTCTGTCTTGATATTACTTATAAATTAACCCTGAACATTTATTTTTCCCGTTTTTGTGTTTTTATTTTGGCTTTAAAGCTTTCCAAATTCTTGGGTTTACCACTAATCTTTACCACTTTGTATATTTTTTCTTTCAATTTGATGCTCTCCTGCACTTGCCATGGGTGAGTTCTGCTTTTGCTGTAAGAGTTTCCCCTCATCCTCATGTTCCCTTTTGTGTTGGTCTCTCTGTGCCTTACATCAGTTTAGCCACTTCCTGATTCCAGTGAGATCCTTTAGATTGTAATTAATGATCCCATTTTATCTCCAGAGCTCCAGTGGAAAGATTGAAAGGCCTGAAGGAACATGTGAGTTGGCCTGACATCAGCTGATTGATTTATTCTGGCTGGTAGGTTGCCTATATGGAGTTGAGATGTTGAAGTGTCCGGGAGGTTGGTGCTCATTTAGCATCGAGATCTGGGCTTTGAAGAAACATTTGGATGATAGCTGAGTATAAGCAATTGGGGAGCTACATTCATGATTTAAATGTAGAGAATTAGCACCATCTTGTTTCTTGGAGGATTGGAAGTGATGTATCCATAAGACAGGTCAGGAGATGTGAATACATTGGTGTCAGGTAGCTTATTGTTCAGTATGGAGATTCTGAAGTTACCACTTAAAGCTCAAATGGAAAAGTTGCAAACACTTTTCTTGACATCAAAGTTCTGACTTTCATTCGCTTTCTATTGTCCCAATATTCTTGCTATTGCTCTTACCACTCTAGGAGGAGACAATTCCACCCAATGGTTCAAGTCACAAACCTTTCATTTGGACATGAAAAAGATGAAGAAATGTAATAGTTTTTGAGAAAATGAAAGGGCGGTGTGTGGGAAGAACAAAAGAAAACATTTGCGTCAGTTGGAGGGAAGGAGAGGCGTCTTGACAAAAGGTGTCACGATTCAATGCTAAAAGGGATTGGAAACAGGACAAGTAAAAATATCCGAACATTTGTCTTAAAGGAATGTGAATGGCAAGAGGAGAAGATGAGAAGAATAGAAAGCAAATCAGCAAAATAGTACGAAATAAATTGGGACTGATGTGAATGACTGAGATACAATGTTGTGTCCAGAAGGTTGTAAAATGCTCTATGCAGTGATGTTCCTTGAGTTTGAGTTGAACTCCTTTGGAACACAATAACAGGTTATGGTGGGAACAAGGTTCAAAATAAAAATGACAGGTAACTAGAAAATTGGGATCACAATGGGCAGCAGTATTCTGCAAAGTGGCCACCTCATCTGCCCTTAATATCCCTGGTGTAGAGGAGATGTCATTGCATATCTTACTCAGGCTAAATATCTTTACCAATAAAACTAAATTCTTTCTTTCCTATAGTACTTGTATTTAGCTTGTTGCAAAACATGAAAAGCCTTCCTATTTCTATAACAACTTGTTTCCCAACAGCATCATATCTTAAGAGTGCAGGATATGTAACCACAAACATAATTCCTATTTTGCATTTATTTCCCTCATGACTTCTATGTTTGAGATTCCCGGATTTCTTTTCATACTTAGAGTAATCACAATTACATGACAACAGCTCAAAGCGATGTCAATGTCATGTAGATTTAATTTGGATGACTCTTTCTCCTTTAAAACCAGGATTACCTGCCCAATTCTCCAGTGGAAAAAGTTAATGAAACCTATCACTCTGAATAACTTCTTCGTGAATAATAGAACGTTGGGTTCACAGTTTACCTTTTAGTTGTTGCTACTTCCCCATTTATGTAAGTTGATGTATATTTTAGTGAGTCAATTGAAGAAACTGTTGCCACCAATACAACAGGACTATTTCCAATTGGACATCTATTTAAATAATTTGTGGGCATTACTGAGGACTTTTCTTATGAACCTGCCTTGAAGGTCCCCCACATATAGGGATCCTGAAACTGTTCATGAGTGTAGCACAGTGCAAAGCATTTCATTTATAAGGGAGAAGGAGAAAATTGGTGCAGAATCGGGTGGCATGGTTACACAGCACCAAGAACCTGGGTTCAATTCAACCCTTGGATGACTGTGTGGAGTTTGCACATTTTTCCCGTGCCTGCATGGGTTTCCTCCAACTGTCAGAAGATGTGCAGGTTAGATGGATTAGCCATGCAAAATTGCCTTTGGTGTCCAGGGATGTGCAATGTAAATGGATTAGCCATGAGGAAATGCAAAGTTACAGAGACAGGACAGAGCAGGGGACTGGGTCTCAGTGGGATGCTCTTTGGAGGGGCAGTGTGGACTGGATGGGCCAAATGGCCTGCTTCCACACTGTAGTGATTCCACCAATGGGGACAAGTGTGGAAGGCTGCTCCTCCCCCATCTCCCATCCCCCACTCACTCTCAGACTCATCTCTGAAGAGTGACCTGAATACAGTGAGAACAACAGATGTCCTCTGCAATTGGATGGGAGGAAGTGTCACTTAGTTTTGCCACACTGCTTACCAGCAGAAACTTAGACTACATAAGGATTAATGACCAGTGAGGTGAGTGTCCTATAGCTGTCAGCTGGCAGTCACCATTTTGTAACCACCCAGATATTCTGTGCAGCACTCAGACCCCTGCCTTAGACCTACCCACACCCCGGGGTTGCCCTCAGAATCATGTTTGTGGCAAACCAATAGCTTGCTGAATGTTTGTGTGTGCGGTGAACCGGCTCCTGTAGCTCACTGATTATCATTGGCAAGTCTCCTCTCTCATGTGTTGCATCAGCCAGTTCCTGAGAGGGTAGGCCTGGTCTCCAAGGAGACATCTCTCATTCCATCTGCAGGGCTAAACACCTGCGACGCGATTGGTTGGTGCAGGATGTGCGAGTCACGGCAACCTTATGAGTGTAAATCCAGTGTACGCATGCAGAATAAGCTTGAGATCATCACGAATGAGCTGCACGTTGAGGGAATGCAATCCTTTTGATCAACATGAGCTTAGGCTTTATTGATTGTCCCATGTGTGCAGTCAATGATCCCTGAACATGTAGGAATCCAGCCAGTGCAGTAAAAGCAAGCGCTGTCACTGTGTGACTGGTCTCATCTGTTAAATGCATGGTTCAGGCATGCTTGGCAAACGTGATATCGAAGACTGGGCAATGGATGGTCAATCATCAGTCCCCAGCTGGAGCCTAAACAAATTCAGATGCAAAAATAAATCTGGCTTGTGGCATCCTGAGTCGCTGTCAGCAATGTGTTCTCACCTGGCCTTCTGAGAAGGAGCTGCTGTTCCAAGAGTCTGCACTGGTCTGTACCCAGAATGTGAGCTTCCTGAGGCACTGTTGCTTATTCATGTTGAGAAAGCTGATCATCTGTGTGCACACACTTTCTTCCCATTCCTTGTCAAAAATTGATATAATAGTTGCATCAGCTTTCCATTTTGCAGCAAAGGCTCAGAGAAGATATATTTACAATTAATAAATAGATGCTGGAAAGTTGAAATAAAACAAGGAAGTTTTGTAGAAATTCAACAGATCAGGCAACATCTGCAGAGACAGGAACACAGTTAATGTTTCGAGACCAATATGACTCTTCTTCAGAACAGAATGGAACTGGAAACTTGTGTTGTTTATGCTTTAGACAGAGGGAGAGGAAGGGCAAGTAGAGTTTGAGAATGCCCAGAGCAAAAGACAGCAGCAGTGATAATGGTGGTAAGAGAGAGGTAGAGATGTAAATATTAACTCTGAGAAAGGAGAAAATGAGTCTGTTCTGCTGCGATCAAAGCCAATAAGACATGGGTGGGGACGACATGGGTGGGGACGACATGGGTGGAGAAGAATAGGAAATGCAGGAAAAATGGAGTAGACAGGTTTATATTTATTATTGAGTTGCATAACAATACTTCAGTGTCTCTAAGTCTCAATTTATGTGAACAATGAAAAACAAATTCTATTGTTCAGTTTTTGATGAGAAGTATTCATTAAAAACCATTTTGAGAGTAACTTCAGTTGATCAATCCAGGCAGACAGAGAGTGGCTGACAATAGGGCTGACAATAATTCCTGATGAAGGGCTTTAGCCCGAAACGTCGAATTTCCTGTTCCTTGGGTGCTGCCTGACCTGCTGCGCTTTAACCAGCAACACATTTTCAGCCCGAATAGGATAACGTTGCATGAAATCCACCAGCAGACAGACAAACTGGTGTTAACTTTTATCTTCCGATTTGAAAAGCAAACCAAATCTTTACTACTACAGTTTGAACCCACCTCAACGGAAGGGAAGCCATGACTCTGTTTCCTCAGCAAACTGATCAGATATCACCAAGCAGAAAACATTTCCACTGTCTTTTTACTGCCCCTCCAAAGAGCTATTTCCATACTTGTAAGTCTTAAGTACATGCTTCTCTTTATCTAATTGTCTTTCTTCTATGTGGATTTGCTTGTAAGTGGGTTCTATTATATATACATTTTTACATTAAATTTTGAAAGTGGATTGATTATCTGTTATGAAAAAGTCTGTCTTTTTACTGCTCCTGAAATGTATGGCATTCAGAAATTTAAAACATTGTTTCCCCTTTCAAGAACGTTTCTCTGTTGGCAGTCAACAGGTTTGCAATAAGAATAATAGTCCCACCATCTTTCCCTGCCCATTACACCATGACATTGATGTCTGCATTATGTAAGATTGAATGATTATCCAAACTAACTAACACTGAATATTAATAAAAGTCACGTGAAAATCAATTCAAGATCTTTCTATCCAAATGAAAGTTAAAAGCCTGTCTCTGTTATTTCTACAAACAATGTTGACTTTCTTTTGACCCAACTCTTTTCTTTCCCTTGTCTAGTTCTCACTATCAGGCTCTCTGAGATGTGTTTGAATATCATTTAGTGGAAAAAAATGAGGTCTGCAGATGCTGGAGATCACAGTTGAAAATGTGTTGCTTGGCACACTCTCCTCATTCCTGATGAAGGGCTTATGCCCGAAACATCGAATTTCCTATTCCTTGGATGCTGCCTAACCTGCTGTGCTTTAACCAGCAACACATTTCAACTATCATTTAGTGGAGGCATTTTTGTTAAAATGTATCTCCACAGCTACACGGTGTCAGTTTTATAAAGGATACATTCTCATAATTCTCAATGCTGACTCAGCTGAAACCATTCAGCAAACGTGCGCTGTGAATTACATTTGCCGGTCACCAACGTGTGCAGCTCTTTGTTACCTTTATCTACGTTACCCTTTGATTTGCGTCCTGATAAACGTGACCAACAGCATGCACATTTGAAGTTCCTCAATGTGGTTTCCGAGCACAACTCAGCGGTCTCCATTTGTACAACTCTTCCCTCGACCAAAATATTACTGCAAAGGTTTCACTGACTGTGCCAGCAGCAGACAGAGAGCAATCCCACAGTGAAGCACTTTGGTTGGCTGGTATTTCTCTGCTGCTGAGTTTTTAGAGTCAAGGAGTCATCGATATGTACAGCATGGAAACAAACCCTTCGGTCCATACCGACCAGATAACCTAACCTAAACTAGTCCCATTTGCCAGCACTTGGCCTGTATCCCTCTAAACCCTTCCTATTCTTATACCCATCCAGATGCTTTTAAATGCTGTAATTATACCAGCCTCCACCACTTCCTCTGGCAGCTCATTCCATAAACATACCACCCTCTGTATGAAATAGTTGCCCCTTAGGTCCTTTAAATGTTTCCCCTCTCACCCTAAATCTATACCCTCCAGTTCTGGACTCCTTACCCCAGGGAAAAGCCCTTGTCGATTCACCCTAACATGTCCTTCATGATTTTATAAATGTCTACATTTTCACTCCTCAGCCTCCTATGCTCCAGGGAAAACAGCCCCAAGTGGCTCGAATCCTCCAACCCTAGTATCATCCTTCTAAGTCCTGTCTCTTAGAATATATCTTTAAGCTTCCATGGATATGGACGTTCCTGGCAAGGACTGCATTTGTTGCCTATCCTCAATTATCCCGTAAGTAAGAGACTTGCAGTTTAGCTTCAATAATATTGTGATTATCTGGAACCACATACAGACCAGACAAGGTATGAATGGCAGATTTCCTTCCATTAGCAAACCAGGTGAGGTTGTCATTTCATGGTCAACATCACTGAGACCAGATCACAATTCCAGATTGAATTGAATTTAAATTCCATGAACTGTTTTGCTGCGATTTTGACTACAATCCCCATGGTATCATTCCGGGTCTCTGGATTGCTAATCCAGTGACATGCCTGGTTCGGAATTGGAAGACATGTAATGCATTTTGAGAGGAAAGGGTATGGTCAGAAGCAGCAAGATAGCAGCGGGAGAAGCAGTCTGGCTTGTGAAACATGAGCAAGCCCACTGGGAGCATCAGAAACAACAACTTTCAGTGCTTTACTCTCTAATGCAGATGCATTGTTCACTGGATGAAAAAGTTGTTTTCAGAGCAATAGGAATGATCTCAAATTTATTTTCATAATGATTCCATTAAGAGCAGCAAAGTGGCTTAGTGGTTAGCAGTGCTGCCTCACAGCACCAGGGACCCTGGTTTGATTCCAGCCTCAGCGACTGTCTGTGTGGAGTTTGCATATTCTCCCTGTGTCTGCGTGGGTTTCCTCTGGGTGCTCCGGTTTCCTCCCACAATCCAAAGATGTGCAATTTAGGTGGATTGGCCATGGGAAATGCATGGTTGCAGGGATAGGTTAAGGGGGTAAGTTTGGGTGGACTGATCGTCAGAGTGTTGGTGTGGATTGAATGGGAAGAATGGCCTGCTTCTATACTGGAAGGACTCTATGATTCTACAAATAATTGATTCTCCCCAAAGGTCAGACTTACATAAATGGAGCAAGTTAGTGTAAAACAAAATACATGACCTGGGTAAAAGGTGAAGTTCAAAAATACCAAAAGCAATTTTGCTCCAGAGCACTAATATCATTCTGCATCAAGATTTCTCTGTTTATGATCTAACTGGTGGACATATTCACATGGATGATGACAGAATAATGTAAGGAGAGGCTTTTCGCCCAGATCCTTAAAAAAATCCAGTGAACAAAATGAACAAGTATCGGATAGCAATGGTGTTAAATAATGCATTGCTCGATTAGTAGCTGTATGTGTTACCTTACACATTGAATTAACCTGATCTAACTGTGCATGCCTTGATGGCCTTGTCCACAATTCAGAGATCAATGTCGATCAGATTGGCACACTGTGTCATATTTGGAAGGACATAAGGAGATAAGAAAGCTTACCTTATTTTACTCCTTTCCCTTGTGACTATATGTTACTTATAAAGAAGTGAACTAGGATTTGTGAGAACACTGATGAGACTTTAAACTCATTCAGAAAAAAAAACATAATAATAAAACACAAAACTATCACACGGATTTCACAGACAATTGAACAAACTGTTTTATTTCTCTGGAACACAGACATATAGTTGTAGGAAACCCATGTTGAATTGTCTGGTCATGGAGGGGAGACACAACCTGATGGCAAAACAACTGGAGAAAGCAATGGAGCTTATGAAATGTTTCCTTCATCTTCCTCCTCTGTGAGCATCAGTAAGTCACATCTGCTGAGGAATTGCACCAAACACACAGTCAAGCTCAAAGAAACCAGCATGGGGGTTTGTGCAATTTTACCCAAAGCCTGTCAGTCTGGAATGGATGCTGTGGACAGTCGGTGTTACAGTAAAATTGTCAAGATTCTGCCACACATTTCTTTTCCAAGGCACTTCACAAGAAGGTAGCCAGATTTAAAATGACAATGTGGTGACCACAGAGCTGGTAAGAAAATGTTTGGTCAAGGAGCTTTTTAACAGGAAAGTTGTGGAGAGTCAGAAATCAGAATTCCAGAACATCGAATATAGAACTGTATAACACAGGAACTAGCCCTTCAACTCATGATGTTGCGCCGAACATGACGCCAAATTAAACTAATCCCTTCTGCCTGCCCGTGGTCCATATCCCTCCATTCCTTGAATATTCATGTGCTTAACAAAAAGTCTCTCTAACACCCCTATCATATTTGCCTCCAAAACCACCTTGCAGCAAGTTCCAGATTCCTACCACTCTCTATGTAAAAAACCTGCCACCCACAACTCCGTGGGTGCGGCACGGTGGCACAGTGGTTAGCACTGCTGTCTCACAGCGCCAGAGACCCGGGTTCAATTCCCGACTCAGGCGACTGACTGTGTGGAGTTTGCACGTTCTCCCCGTGTCTGCGTGGGTTTCCTCTGGGTGCTCCAGCTTCCTCCCACAGTCCAAAGATGTGTGGGTCAGGTGAATTGGCCATGCTAAATTGCCCGTAGTGTTAGGTAAGGGGTATATGTAGGGGTATGGGTGGGTTGCGCTTCGGCGGGTCGGTGTGGACTTGTTGGGCCGAAGGGCCTGTTTCCACACTGTAAGTAATCTAATCTACAAAAAACTCCTTTGAAGTTGTCTCCTCTCACTTTAAATGCATGCCCCCTAGTTTAGACATTTCAACTCTGGGATAAAGATGCTGACAGTCAAACCTACCTGTGCACCTCATAATTTTACAGACTTTTAGCAATTCTCTGCTCAGCCTTCACCGCTCCAGAGAAAACAACCCGAGTTTTTCTCATCTCTCCTTATAGCTCATACCCTCTAATCCAGGCAGCATCCTGGGAAACATCTTCTGCACCCTCTCTTAGGTCTCCACATCCTTCCTGTAATGTGGTGAGGTCTAACCAAAGTTTTGTAAAGCTAATACACCGTGGGTGGCACAGTGGTTAGCACTGCTACCTCACAGCGCCAGAGACCTGGGTTCAATTCCCACCTCAAGCAACTGTCTGTGTGGGTTTCCTCCGGGTGCTCCGGTTTCCTCCCACAGTCCAAAGTTGTGCAGGTTAGGTGAATTGATCATGCTAAATTGCCCGTAGTGTTAGGTGAGGGTAAATGTAGGGGTATGGGTGGGTTGTGGGTCGGTGTGGACTTGTTGGGCCGAAGGGCCTGTTTCCACACTGTAAGTAATCTAATCTAATACATGACATCCTGACTTTTTTACTCAGCTCCCCAACCATTAAAGCATGCTTTCTACCTTTTTCCCATCCTATCTACTTGTATGGCCACTTTCAGCGAGCTATGGATTTGAACCCCAAGATCCCTTTGTATATCAATGCTTTTCAGGATCCTGTATACCTTTCCTTAACCTTTGATCTCCCAAAGTGCAGCACTTCATACTTACCCAGATTAAACTCCATCTACCATTTCTCCACCTATATCGGCAACTGATTTCTATCCCACAACCTTCTACACTATCCACATCTCCAGTAATCTTTGCACACTTACTAACCCAGCCATGTATAGTTTCAGGTCCTTTATATTATATTTATATCACAAACAGCAGACATCCCAAGATAGATCCCTGCAGAACACCACTAGTCATGGACCTCCATCCAGAAAAACACCCTGCCACCGCTATCCTCCGTCTTCTATGACAAGCCCTAATTCTGAATCCACACGGCCAAGTCACCATGGATCTCATTCATATTAATCTTCTGGATGAGCCTTGTCAAAAGCCTTACTAAAACCCATGTAGATAACATCCACTGCTCTAGATGATTGATAAGGGTAGAGCAATGGCTAGGTTTCCCTGTATTCCATGAGATCAAACCTTGCTAACCAGTCTCCCATGGGGAACCTTGTCGAATGCCTTACTGAAGTCTGTATAAGATTACATCTAGCGCTCTGCCCTCATCAATCCTCTTTGTTACTATTTTCAAAAAACCCAATTAGTGAGGCATGATTTCCCATATATAAAATCAGGTTGATTATGCCTAATCAGTCCTTGCCTTTCCAAACACATGTACATCCTGTCCCTCAGGATTCCCTCCAACAACTTGTTCACCACTGATATCAGGGCAAAAGAATCTCTGTGTTTATTTAAATACAAAAGAAATAAAGGCAAATGCAAAAATACAATGACAGTATCACAGTAAGACTGAAGACAGTAATTAAATACATCACTAAATCACACACAAATGAAACAGTTGTTTGAACTAAACAGCAGTTTTAATCATGAAAACTTTATTCAGGCTTCCTGTCCTTGAGGTCCCTCTGCACTGTTACCAATTACCTTCCCCTCCCTGCTAGCTACGTTGGATACTTCAGGCTCTTGGGAGTTTGAGCTCACCACTGGGGGAAAAAAAAGCATGATTTTGAAGTACAGCTGGCTGTTCCTGTTTGCCGTACCCAGTGCTTCAATGTGGGTTTTGGATAGTGTAGGCCTTCAGTCTGGATTGAGTCAGTTGATGCAGTCGGGGGAGTAGTGGATTTTATGGGTGAGTTCATGGATTTACATACTTTCTGATGGTTTTTGCTAGCTGGGTTTCACCTCAGGATGTGTCTGAGGCCTTGTGGGTGTCGGTCAGGTCAATGACTTTCGGAGGTTGTTGGTTCTCTCAGGTCTGCAGGTCATGGTAAGTTGCCATTTGTTCCCCTGCCATTGGAGTAGGCCTGTGTTGGTAGGTTTTGGAATTGCTGTCAGGATCCGCCTTTGGAAGATAGCTCTTAGAAGTAACCACTGGAATTAGCTGTTGGAACTCTTCTTCTGGAGATGGTTGTTCGGAATGTCTCCTGGGGAATAGTTGCCAGGAGGTTCCTCTCAGGGAGATAGCTATTTGGGATCCCTCTTCTGGAGGTAGCTCCTGAAGCAATAGCTTTCTGAAGTGATGTGGAAGTGCCGGTGTTGGATTGGGATGGACAAAGTTAAAAATCACACAACACCAGGGTGTAATCCAATAGGTTTAATTGGAAGAATAAGCTTTTGGAGCACTGTTCCTTTATCAAGAGTAGCTACCTGACAAAGGAACAGTGCTCTGAAAGCTTGTACTTATAAGTAACACTGTTGGATTATAACCTAGTGTTGAGTAATTTTTAACTCACTCAAGTGAGATCAGGGACTGCAATTATAAAAATTGTGGGCCTCTGATCGGAACGCTTCAGGGAACACCTCTGGGACACCCGGACCAACCAACCCAACCACCCCGTGGCTCAACACTTTAACTCCCCCTCCCACTCCACCGAGGACATGCAGGTCCTTGGACTCCTCCATCACCAGAACATAACAACACGACGGTTGGAGGAAGAGCGCCTCATCTTCCGCCTGGGAACCCTCCATCCACAAGGGATGAACTCAGATTTCTCCAGTTTCCTCATTTCCCCTCCCCCCACCTTGTCTCAGTCGATTCCCTCGAACTCAGCACCGCCCTCCTAACCTGCAATTTTCTTCCTGACCTCTCCGCCCCACCCCACTCCGGCCTATCACCCTCACCTTGACCTCCTTCCACCTATCACATCTCCATCGCCCCTCCCCCAAGTCCCTCCTCCCTACCTTTTATCTTAGCCTGCCTGGCACCCTCTCCTCATTCCTGATGAAGGGCTCTGGCCCGAAACGTCGAATTTCCTGTTCCTTGGATGCTGCCTGACCTGCTGCGCTTTAACCAGCAACACATTTTCAGCTCTGATCTCTAGCATCTGCAGACCTCACTTTTCACTCTGATCTTTGTGCCAAATCTGTGCTTGTTGTTGTTGTGTTACTGGTGTTTCTTTTGAGGTCAAGTAGCTTCCGAACAGTTGAGATTATGTGTGAATGAAGTTTGAGTGAAGTTGATCACCTGGTATCTCTATGAATGAATATTGATTGAAATTAAATATCTGGTATCTACAGAAGCCCCTTTCAGTCGGAGTTGGGTGGCGTTAGGCCTGGTTGATTGTTCTTCTGGAGAGATGATTTGGAGATGCCACTGTTGTACCTGAGTGTTCAAAGTTGGAATCACACAACACCAGGTTATAGTCCAGTAGGTTTATTTGGAAGCTCTATCTTTTTGGGTGCTGCTCCTTCAGCGCTCTGAAAGCTAGTGCTTCCAAATAAACCTGTTGGACTATAACCTGGTGTTGTGTGATTTTTAAGGAAAGTATATCATCACTGCTTTGTGCCTTCGAGATGCTGGACAGGCTTTGGGGGACTGAAGGTAACAGACATCTTGCATAATTCCTAGCATGTGATGTGCTATTCCAGCAACAGTAATTATACGCTTCTAATAACTTACCCACCATTGAAGTCAGACTCACAGGTCCATAGTTCCCAGGTTTCTCCTTACATCCCTTTTTAAACAAAGGCATAACATTATTCATTCTCCGGTCATCTGGAATCTCAACCTGTAGTTGTAGATGATACAAATTATTGTGCAAGAGGCCCCATAATTTCCTCCCAAACGTCCCACAAAGTCCTAGGGTACACCAGATCAGGTTGTTATTAACTGATTTTATAAGATCTTTCTGAACCTCTTCTCATCTCCTTTTGTCTTTCAGCCTAGCTTTCTCTTTGTCCTGCTTGTTAATGGAACAATTTTTAGTTTGCTTTTTAAAAAAAGTGATCTACCTAATCTTTTGATCAGCACAATTTTATGTTTTGTTCTTTAAGTTTAATACAGTCATTAACCTTTCTACTTTTCTATAATGGATCGTGGTTTAATCCTTACTGTTTGTCTTACTCATTGAAAAATATCAAGGTAAGGAGATGTTCTGAAACATCTCCGTAAAAGTCTGCCTCTGCATCTCTACTGCCATAGCCTTTAACCTAATTGACAAATTTATTTTAAGCAGGTCTGCATTCATGCTTTCCCAACTGTCCAGTTTTAAGTTAGCAACAACAATAATGGAGCACTCCTCTCTCACTGAAACTGAATGCAAAATTCAAATTTGGAGAACTACACTATTGACATCATTAATTAATTCTACCTTATTAAACAATATCAGGTCTAGTACAGTCTGCCTTTTCATCAGATCCAGAATGTGTTGCTCTAAGAAACTATTCTGAAAACATTCAACAAAATCTTTGTCAAGGCTGCCTTTACTCATCTGGCATTTCCAGTCTATGTGTAAATTAAAATCTCTTGTGATTGTCCTTGTGCCTTTCTGACAGGTTAGCATTGCTTCTTCCTTGATGCTCCATCGTACCAGGTGTCTATTGTGAGGAAATCTGTGGTCCGCTATCATGAGTGATTTCATGATACAACACATCCCACTCCCACATCCTAATGGTCTTTTTATCAGAATTGTTTCATGGGGTGTCGGCTCAGTCACACATTTGACATTTGTGGCCCATCCATAATTCCTTTTGAATCTGTGGCTTGTCAGATCATTTCAGTTAAGAGTCAACCACCTTGCTATGGGCCTGGAGTCATATGTAGTCTAGACCGACAAGGATGACAGACGTGAACCAGACAGGTTTTTACAATTGATTATATTTGGCATGGTCACCATTACTGAGACTACTTTCATGTCTGAGTGCATTAAAAGGAATTCAAATCCTATCAGCTGTGAACCTACCCACCCCATATTGTCTGGGTATCTGAAGCACAGAATGTGTCACTGGACTCAAAATGTTAATTCTGTATTTCTGTCCAAAGATGCTGCCAGACCTGATGAGTTTCTTCAGCAATTTTGGTTTTTATTGTCTTTTGGTTTCTTGTTACTACCATTCTGTTTCTACGTTCTATTCAAACCAATATTCATTGTATGAGGGGCATGGATAGGATAAATAGACAAAGTCTTTTCCCTGGGGTCGGGGATTTCCAGAACTGGAGGGCATAGGTTTAGGGTGAGAGGGGAAAGATATAAAAGAGACCTAAGGGCAACTTTTTCATGCAGAAGGTGATATGTGTATGGAATGAGCTGCCAGAGGATGTGGTGGAGGCAGGTACAATTGCAACATTTAAGAGGCATTTGGATGGGTATATGAATATGAAGAATTTGGAGGGATATGGGATGGGTGCTGCCAGATAGGACTATGTTAGGTTGGGATATCTGGTCGGCATGGACAGGTTGGACCAAACAGTCTGTTTCCATGCTGTACATCTCTATGACTCTTCCGACTCTATGTTTGAATTCCTCTTTTCTGGTTTCTATCCCTACCTGTATTGAAAGGTAACCAAAGTAACTAATGTCATTCTGTGGTCATGACAAAAAAGGTAAGCTTTCTCATTTCAACCTGTTTGTAGCTTTTCACATGGTTGATGCTATAGTGTTGCTACTAACGATACATTCATACCATTGTAACACAACCAATAGCTTCTCTCCCACCCCCCACTTCATTATGACCGAGGTCATGTGAAATCCTCTCTTTGTTGCTCTCTGTTTCTTATTTATGTGTTGGCTGGTCACATCAAATCCCTACACTGTGGAAGCAGGCCACTTGGCCCATTGAGTCCACACTGACCCTCTGAAGCGTATCCCAGCCAGACCCATCCCACTACCCTAACCCTGTAACCCTGCATTGCCCATGGCTTGATCCACCTAGCCTGTACATCCTGAGACACTACAGATAATATAACATGGCCAATCCACCTCACCTGCCGATCTATGGACTGTGGGAGAAAACCCATACAGACACAGGGAGAACATGCAAAGTCTATATAGACAGTCACCTGAGGGTGGAATCAAATCAGGTTCCTGGCGTGGTGTTAACCACTGAGTGACCAGGCCCTGCACCATCTGAAATATCTGTGGATGTAAAGGATTTTGAAACAAACAAGAGTGGAATTATCTCTCTTGTCCTGAACATAAATTACTCCCCCAAATCTCTCTCTCTCTGTCTCTCTGTCTTTCTCTCTCTCTCTCTCTCACACACACACACACAAAATTATCTGATGATGATCATCACTGCAGTTTTTGAGAGATCACTGCGTTAAAGTTGGCAGTCACATTTCTTACATTGTGACAATTATATATAGCTTATTATCATTAAGAAGCAGGTACTCTAACATTTTGGATGCTTATAAACCCTTTCCCCCTTGATGCTTTAATGTCTGAAGTTTAGAGTTCCCTTACTGGTGAGTCTTAGCTCCTTCATCATCATGGGATTAGTTTGGCTTGCCGAGATATTTGAATATGTTTCTGCTAAAGAGCATAAAAGCTTGCTTTAAATTGTTTTTATTGACTGGATATATTCTTTAGCCCCACAGGAATTCGCTACTATCTTAGATAAGGGGCAGAGAATAATAATATTGGACCTCATTTTAGACTTTAACTAATAAGCAAAATTACTGAACACAAGATTAACAAGTGAATATATAACAGTAATATAATTCACAAATGTATTTACAGCTGATAGTAAATCGATCAGCTGTTGGAAAAATTAACAATAGATATTTGTCATCTGGAATAAGCTATTGTTTTGTAATTAACTTTTATTTGTGTAGTATTGTATTGCCCTTGCTAAAGAAAATAAAGAACTTGCATTTGCAAAGTGCTTTAATGAACTCTGCCTCTCAGCACTTTATAACTATGAAACTTTTTTTTATAAGTGTAGTCAATATTATCATGTTGGAGCTTTGGCTGCCATTTTGCACACAGGAAGGTCATTCAGAAAGGCATTGACGCAATCTGTTTTCATGCAACTGGTTGAGGGATTATTTAATGGTTTAACATTTGTTTGTGAGTGGTGTGTCTTCAACTTTGCTCAATCTCTAGAAACTCCAATTATGATAGCTGAACAGCCATAGCTCACAAAATAACCAATGTAGATTAAATAACTTTTCACATCTGTATAACTGTCAACTGCATTGATCAGTAATTCCTAAATTTGCCAGTACTAAATTATAACAATGTTACAAGGTTGACTTTAGCTAAACTGCCCAACAGGCAACTGAGGGGAATTGCTGGAGAAACTCGCCAGGTCCAGCAGCATCTGTGGAGAGAAAGTAGACACAATCCAGGACAAAGCAGCTGCTTGATTGGCACTACATCTACAAACATCCATTTCCTCCACCACCAACACTCAGTAGCAGCAATGTGTACCATCCACAAGATGCTCTGCAGAAATTCACCAAAGATGCTCAGACAGCACCTTCCAAACACATGGCCTAGAAGGACAAGGGCAGCAGATACATGGGAACACAAGCAACTGCCAGTTCCCTTCCAAGCCACTCACCATCCAGACTTGGAAATATACCATTGTTCCATCAGCACTGCTGGGTCAAAGTCCTGGAATTCCCTCCCTAAGGGCATTGTGGGTCCACCTGCAGCATATGCACTACAGCCAGCAAAAGTAAACTTGAACAAAACACACAGAGCCTGCATATCACCAACACAATGCAAACTAAATTCAGGTATGATGATCACCGACTATTTCATAGTCCATGATTATCTGCTGCACCCAGACCCTATCCACTGGAACTGAGGGTCAATAGGGTCATATTTAGCTTGAAGTGTCTGATGTAACTGAGCTCTGTCATAAAGGAGGACACTTTCCTCCATCCCATATCCCTGTCCTGCTCCTCCTTCTTGGATGACTATTCCCATTCCTCCAGTTCCTCAGCATCCTGCACATTATCTGCTTCAGTTTCAGTTGTGAAATGCAACAGATCAGGATGATATAGATTAGTCTGTGCAGACTATAGCAGAGGGCACAGTCCACATCTTCAGCAGCCCCACCATCTGCTCCACAACAGCCCTGCTTGAAGAATGGTCAGCTTCATATCTGCATCAGTTAACGGGTTATGCAGTGGTGTCATAAGCCACCTTCATTGATGGTCGACCCAGTCACTTGTTTTCTAATTCTCCTGAATTCTCACTATGCACCAGGTACATGAGAGCTCTCTGGGATGTAGGGACGATGGTGATGGTGACCACAGATCACCTGGATATTATTGGAATTCAACATCGTCCTCTTGCTGAATTCAAGAGTGTTGTGATGTAGCCCTTTCGGTAATTTGTGTGTCCAGTCAATGGCACACTGTATCTGGGAGAAGTCAGCCACATTCCTGAATCCAACTCCCTGGATTACACCACTGGCCTTGTCATTGAGAAATGAAAGGAACTGATGTGATCTTGTGTGATAGCATCAGTGACAGTCCTGATGTATTAGTGGGTACATGACCGAGCAATACAGAGAGTATGACGGAAGTCACCAGATACCTGCTGCAACATTCTTGCTTGTTTGGCATGTTTGGTGAGATAGGAAGCTGTACATTAATGGAGTGGGTACAAAGCTGTGATTCCCCTTCAGTAGCAACTTGCTTCTCCCTGGAGAAAAATGCAACATGCGCCCGGAAGAAGCATAAACCAGTTGATCCCAACAACAAGATAGACCACGCTGGCTTCTCACAAAATTCTGTCATAAATTGTGCCATTGCCCACATATTTAAGTCTCTATAAGATTCTGCCCCATCATGACAGAGTTTAAAACACACCCGTCTTCACCATGTGCAGAATTATCCACATGTCCTTATGAAGCTTTCAGTTTAAAACGGAACAGTTTTCAAAATTCTCCATCCTTTCTATTCATTGCATATTCTGCACTCAGGATATTCCAGCAGCATACTCAAATTACATTAATGAGTTGACCTCACTGAATTCAAGAGGTCAACTTGGCTCTCTTGCGGAATCAGTGAATTGGCCCTTTGGAAGGCCAATCTGCATTTTGTGTCTCATCGTGCCTGCCTTGTAGCACTATGTGCTCAGCTGTTTGCAACAGCCTGTCCATGTTGGAGGACATTAAAGAGAATATATATTGGTTGCAAGGAGCTCTCATTCGGTTTAAATCACAACTATAATTCCAAACACATTTTAAAACAGTATTATCAAAACAGTGCGATGAAATCCACGTTACAATTTTATTTGACATCAGTTTCAATGAATATTAAAGGTATCAACCTAGCATTGACATTTTAGTAAGTCATCCACTCCTTTCCGACATAAATATAAAATGATTGTAAAACATTGGCTCTTGGCAACAATTCTACATATCACTAGTTAGGATCTGATAAATGTGTTTCACTAAATGCTGTACAGCAAAGTGAGAGAAATAATTCCTTTATCAAGTGCTTCTTGTGTTGGAGATCATTTTAGCCCTTCAGCATAGTGGATGTGCTTCTTCCCATACTCAGTTATCTGTGCAGATATGTTTCCTTCCACTCATACACTTCTCATGTTGCAAGGTTTAATCAATCTGCCAGATATATACGATTCAATGAAACCAGTTGCTAACAGGACTAACTCAGAAGCAGCAGTAATCCATTGCAGTGAAATAAAAGGACTCCAGAAAATATGCATATAATGCTGAAACCATTATGCAAAATACATGTAACACCTCTCAAGTACATGGCTGTATTTTAGCAGTCTGCATGACACATCCATCTAGTCCTTTTGCATAAAAAGGCATGCGTAGACCATTGCAGTACAAAAACATATTTAAGCAAAGTCAGGTTTATGGTAGCATTTATGGAACAAAGCAGTGATGGACGGCAATCCAGATACTTTACTCAGGCTGAACTCTGAAAATCGGGAAATAATGAGGAAAGCTTAGACAAGTAAGCAACAGATTAATGGCTGAACGATGTGGAAATGTTGGCAGTTCGTTTTGCTGCTGCATAAGTTAGTACTGTGTACATGAATTGAAAAACTGTGGCTTAAATTTTAAACGACTCTATATTTTATATTTTAAAAAAATGTTTCCAGCAGCCCAAACAGTCAAGAACTTGATTCACTGATAGAAAAACTGGCAGCAACTCAAGGTCAACTGTTTAGTAAAGAAAGATATGTCAGTTTTGCAGTGGATAGAATTCAAGACAAAATTCTGAGATTTGACTTTCAAAATGAGAAAGAAAAGGGAAAAGGAAATCAAGAATGGAACAAGCTCCAAACTGGATCAAATATTACTGCCTTCAGCCCCTCACCCCCACTCAGATTAATCTGAGCTTCAAATCATGACCTGTTTTTTGGGAACGGAGACAGCAAAACTATCATAAAATTATGATGAGATTTGAAAGCCCATTCTTTTTCTGAATCTAAAGCTTTAAACTTGAATACCCCTCATTGACCAGGTCTTGCCCATTTCGCCTCCTTCTGATCAATTGCACAATCAGACTGGAGCACAGGATTCATCAAAACCCTGGACAAATCTGCCCCCTGAGCTGAAGGAGCAAGTGCATTATGAAAACTGACCTAGCCCCATAGAGCCATAGAGTCATAGAGCCATTGTGTCATAGAGTCATAGAGATGTAAAGCATGTAAACAGACCCTTCGGTCCAACCTGTCCACGCCGACCAGATATCCCAACCCAATCTAGTCCCACCTGCCAGCACCCAGCCCATATCCCTCCAAACCCTTCCTAATCCTATACCCATTCAAATGCCATTTACGTGTTGCAATTATACTAGCCTCTACCACTTCCTCTGGCAGCTCATTCCACACACACACCACCCTCTGTGTGAAAAAAGTTACCTCTTATGTCTCTTTTATATTATTCCCCTCTCACTTTAAACCTATGCCTCTAATTCTGGACTCCTCCACTCCAGGGAAAAGACCTTGTCTCTTTACCCTATCCATGCCCCTCATGATTTTATAAACGTCCAACCCTGGGAACATCCTTGTGAATCTTTTCTGAGTCCTTTCAATTTCACAACTGCCTTCCAATAGGAAGGAGACCAGAATTGCATGCAATATTCCAAAAGTGACCTAACCAATGTACTATATAGCCGCAACATGACTTCCCAACTCCTGTACTCAATATTCTGACCAATAAAGGAAAGCATACCAAATGTCTTCTTCACTATCCTATCTACCTGCGACTCAATTTTCAAGGAGCTATGAACCTGCACTCCAAGGTCTCTTTGTTCAGCAACACTCCCTAGGACCTTACCATTAAGTCTATAAGTCCTGCTAAGAATTGCTTTCCCAAAATGCAGCACCTCGCATTTATCTGAATCAAGCTCCATCTGCCACTTCTCAACCCATTGGCCCATCTGGTCAAGATCCTGTTGTAATCTGAGGTAACCCTCTTCGCTGTCCACTACACCTCCAATTTTGGTGTCATCTGCAAACTTACTAACTATGCCTCTTATGCTCGCATCCAAATCATTTATATAAATGATAAAAAGTAGTAGACCCAGCACCTAACCATGTGGCATTCCACTGGTCACAGGCATCCAGTCTGAAAATCAACCCTCCACCACCGCCCTGTGTCTTCTACCTTTGAGCCAGTTATGTATCCAAATGGCTAGTTCTCCCTGTATTCCATGAGATCTAACCTTGCTAACCAGTCTCCCATGGGGAACCTTGTTGAACACCTTACTGCAGTCCATATAGATCACATCTACCACTCTGCCCTCATCAATCCTCTTTGATACTTCTTCAAAAAACTTAATCAAGTTTGTGAGACATGATTTCCCATGCACAAAGCCATGTTGACTATCTCTAATCAGTCCTTGCATTTCTAAATACATGTATATCCTGTCCCTCAGGATTCCCTCCAACAACTTGCCCACCACCGAGGTCAGGCTCACCGGTCTATAGTTCCCTGGCTTGACTTTACTGCCCTTCTTAAACAGTGGTACCACATTAACCAACCTCCAGTCTTCCGGCACCTCACCTGTGACTATCGATGATACAAATATCTCAGCAAGAGGCCCAGCAATCACTCCTCTAGCTTCCCACAGAGTTCTCGGGTACACCTGATCAGGTCCTGAGGATTTCTCCGCTTTTATCCATTTCAAGACATCTAGCACTTCCTCCTCTGTAACATGGACATTTTTCAATAAACACCATCCATTTCCCTACATTGTTTATCTCCTACGTCCTTTTCCACAGTAAATACTATTGCAAAATACTTGTTTAGTATCTCCCCCACCTCCTGCAGCACCACACAAAGGCTGCCTTGCTCATCTTTGAATAGAGGCCCTATTCTCTCCCTAATTACCCTTTTGGCCTTAATGTATTTGTAAAATCCCTTTGGATTCTCCTTACCTCCACTTGCCAAAGCTATCTCACATTCCCTTTTTTCCCTCCCAACTTCTCTCTTAAATATACTCCTACTGTCTTTATACTGTTCTAAGGATTCACCCGATCTACCCTGTCTATACCAGACATATACCTCTTTAAAAGGAGAGACCAGTTTAGCAGCAGAAATTAATCAAGGCAAACGTTAAATAAAAATGCATTGTGTGTGCAGACATACATGGAATAGTAGCGTGTATGTATTTCATTGTTCCTAATATTGAATAAATTACAAGGAACTAACTTGCATATTACATAGGGCACAAAATGTAACAGACACTTAAATCCTTAGCCTGCAGTCAATCTATTAACAAGCTAATGGCGTAGAGGTAGCACTGTGAACCTCAATTACACAGGCAGCATAGCCAACATACTCTAGGGACTTTCTCAGATCTGCCTTCATCAATCCTCAGTATGAGTCTTGAACACCTAAATTTAGCCATGCGTTTTTTTTAAATGACTTACGTGTATTTGCTGTCAGAATCTCCCAAGTACGGGTTTCCATACCAAATAACGAGAAAAAAAATCATGGTTTAAATCCCATACCATGGTGTTGAAAAATGACCTGCATTCTGCCAACTTTAACAGCAGAAGCAGAAAAAACAGAGAAAATGTAATAGTTACTCATCTCTACAATAGCTGACCTCCCTTACGCTGTGCAGAAATGGCAAGCTATTGTTGCTGTCTTTTCTTGGATTGATGCAGGTCAGGATCATCTTTGTAAAACGTCATGCTGTTTTCTGGTGTCATTGATATAATACTGCTGCATGTTCCAACAATTTGAGATTTACATGCATTATAAAAGGAATAGATGGAGTTGAATTATGCTCAGGCCATTTTATTGAAGAAATTCTCACCAGATTGTCAATTTTCCACAATAATCAACGAATCACCCTGATGTGACCATTCAACATGATTGGATTAGAAATTAGTCAAACTTTCTTGTGCTTGCTAGTTAAGATTCATGACTTGCCAACAGTGCTTCTCGTGATAGTTCTGGGGTAGGATTCAGGGACATGGCATACATGTTATTCAAGCTCAATGTAGCAATGGAGCAGGTCCATTCTCCTACATTACTACATGCAATATCCCATGAAGTGTCGACCCGACAGAACATGGAGCAGATAACCTTTCCTTAAAAGTGCAGGCCTTATGGAAGAGAAAGACCACCAATGAATTGAATGGTGCTGTTAAATGATTTCAAAAGCTTCAGGTCTGATGGAAATGGTGAAGCTGGCAGATTCCCAGATTCAGTGTTATGGCCTTTGAGGAACGTGCTGGTTAGCTGGAGGGCTTGCATAATGCAGGAAGACCTCAAGAAACACTTCAGAGGCAACATGAACAGATGGCACCAAAGTTGGTTTGATTTATCACTGTTGCTTGTACCGAGGTTCAGTGGGTTTTTTTGTGCAAACCATACCTTACAAAAGTACATTAGTGTAATCGAATAGAACAGAGTTGAATGCGTTGTCTGGCCCTCTTAGATCTTTTCAAGATTCTTCACAGATGCTGCCAGACCTGCTGAGCTTTTCCAGCATTTTTTGTTCTTGTTTGAGGCTCGCATTTCTTTGTTTAGCTTTTTATTTATGAGTAAATGGGGGATAAATACTTCAAGATAATGAAGTGTACATACACTTACAATCTTACTAAAGACAAAATATTTATACCGTTTTTACAGATAACAAGATTCCAATCTACCATACCTGCGGAATGGGAGGGAGGGGAGTGTGAGTGTGGGGACTGCGGGGGTGGCGTCGGTTAGTTCAGTTGGCTAGACGGGCTGGTTGTAATGAAAATTATGCCAACAACATGGCTTCAATTCTCATACCAGCTGAGGTTACTATGACCATGTTCCCGAACAAAACTCAGCCCACCTACCTGCATCTGGCCCATATCCCTCTAACCCTTTCCTATTCATGTACCTGTCCAAATATCCTTTACATGTTGTAACTATACTTCCTCTAGCAGTTCATTCCAACACATGAACTACCATATGTGTGAAAATGTTTTCCTTAGGTCCCTTTTAAGTCTTTCTCCTCTTACCTTAAAATATGCCCCCTAGTTTTAAACTCTCTTATCCCATGGAAAGACCTTTGCTATTCACCTTATCTCTGTTCATTATGATTTATAAACTTCTATAAGGTCACCCTGCAACCTGCTATGCTCCAGTGAAAAATGTCCCAGTTTATCCAGCCTCCTCTTATAACCCAAACCCTCTAGTCCCGGCAGTATCCTGGTAAATCTTTTCTGAGCTCCCTCCAATTTAATAATATCATCCTTAAAGCAGGGTGACCAGAAAGGACACAGTACTGTAAAACTGGCCTCATCAATGTCCTATACATGACTCCATAATTCCTATGAGAAAGTGAGGACTGCAGATGCTGGAGATCAGAGCTGAAAATGTGTTGCTGGAAAAGCGCAGCAGGTCAGGCAGCATCCAAGGAGCAGGAGAGTCGACGTTTCGGGCATGAGCCCTTCTTTCAGAAGAAGGGCTCATGCCCGAAATGTCGACTCTCCTGCTCCTTGGATGCTGCCTGACCTGCTGCGCTTTTCCAGCAACACATTTTCAGTCCATAATTCCTATACATAATAGTCTGAGCAAATGAAGGCAAGTGTGTTAAACTATACCTTAACCAACCTGCCTACTTGTGATGCAACTTTCAAAGAACTATGTACCCAAACCCCTCGGTCTCTCTGTTTGATAACACAACCCAGGGTCCTACCATTAACTGTATAAGTCATGCCCTATTCATTTTACCAAAATGCAATACCTCACATTTATCCAAATTAAGCTCCATCTGCCACCTTAGCCCATTGGCTCAATTGATAAAGATCTTTGGAAACTCGGATAACCTTCTTCACTGAACATTGTACCACCAATTTTAGTGTTATCACAAGCTTACTAACCATGCCTCCTGAATCCTGGACCAAAGGGTCTGCTACCATGCTGTATGATTCTATGACTATAATTCTACGAATGACTCTCCTCAGCCTCTCCCCTTGACTGACATGTGGTGACCCTCATGTTAAACGACCACCACTTGTTTCTCTCTAATGAGAGAACAACTCTATGATCTGCTGTACTCTGGTGATTTTACCTTTACCGATAGATAATAATGTCCAATCAAATGATTGCACATTTATGCACTCAAATTGTGATCTAACTGTGTTTGAACAGTAAATGTTCCAAGTTAGTACCTGTGACTATCATATCCAATCGCATCAAGATTAATATATATGACGTTATAATCAAATCATTTCATTATACATTCTCATGTCAGTCTGTTCACATGTACTTTGTAATTACCAGTAAATCTACACTGTCCATTTTTTACTTTCTACTATTCTTTTGTAAAATTCAATTACTCTGTGGTCCCAATTGGCTAAGGGTGCCTTTATTCTCAGATCATTAATTAATCTTGTCTCATTACACATTCCAAAGTTTTATATAATCCTCGTTCCAGTTGGTTTCCAAACACGCTAAACTAAGAAACTGTCCCAAAAACATTTGGCAAACTTGTTTCCCAAACGGCTATTGTCAAATTGATTTTTCCCACTGATGTATCACTTAAAATAACCCATAATTATTGCCGTCTCTTCACCACATGTAACCAATATTTATTCTTGTATACTTTATCCTGTGTTGCGATTAGGGGTAAGGGAGTTGGAGATCACTAAGTAGTGACTTCTTTCCACTGCTATTCTTCAACTCCACCCAGGTCTGATCTCCTGAGTCAAAGTCATCTCTAACAATTCAATCAATACCATCCTTGATTAGCTGTGCTGTCTGCCTCTAGCTTCCTATTCTTCTTGAACAATGTATCTTCCTCAATAGTCAGGATTCATTACCATCCTACAGCCACTGCCTCAGAGTCGTTATATCAAATCATATTTATTTCCTTTGGTGTGCAACTCAGTTCATTTGCATTGTTCTGAATATTACATGTATTCAGATACAAAACCTTTAGTGCCACCATTTTTGAGATCTATTGCTTTCTTTATAACAGATGATCATTAGATAAAGGAGCAGAATAAGACTAATCAGCCCATTGAGTCAGCTCTGTCATTAAATATGATTATGTCTGATTGAATACTTTGACCTTCTGCATCCCCAAGACTCTTTAGATCATTGATAATCATATAGCATATGGCAAGTATAGATCGCTGGGATTGAGTGAATCCCTCCTGGAGCTTAAAGGTTTGTTCAAGAGGGAAATCAGGAGGGCACAAGAGGACATGAGATAGCTTTGACACACAGAGTAGGCAGAATCCAAGGAGATTCTACAAATACATTAAGGGCAAAATAGTAACTAGGGAGAGAATAGGGTGCCTTAAAGGTCAACAAGGCATCATCATGCAGCATCACAGGAAATAGGTGAGATATTAAGTGAATATTTCAGGTCAGTATTTACAGGAGAAGAATATGGAAGCTAAAGAACTTAGAGAAATTAACAGTGATTCTTGAAAAGTGTCCATATGACAGAGGAGGAGGTACTGAAAACACATAAAGGTGGATAATCCCTGGGACCTAATCAGGTGTATTCTAGAACTTTGTGAGAAGTTATGAAAGGGATTGCAGGGTCCCTTGCTGAGATATTTGCATCATTGATAGCCATGGGGAGATGCCAGAAAAATGGAAGGTGGCCACTGTAGTGCCATTATTTAAGAAAGGTGGCAAGGGAAAGCCAGGGAACTATAGACTGGTGAGTCTCACAACAGTGGTGGGTGAGTTGTTTAGGTGGATTTTGAGGGACAGAATCTGCATGTATTTGGAAAGGCAAGGGCTATTAGGGATAGTCGACATGGCTTTGTGAGTGGGAAATCATGTCTCAGTAACTTGATTTTTTTCAAAAAAATTACAAAAAAGATCAATGAAGGCAGAGTGGTGGACATTGTCTGTGTAGATTTCAGCAAGGCATTTGACAAGGTTCTGCATGATAGACTGGTTAGATCACATAGAATCCAGAGAGAGCCACCATTTGGATACACAACTGTCTAGAAGGTAGAAAGTTAAAAATCACACAACACCAGGTTATAGTCCAACAGGTTTATTTGGAAGCATGAGTTTTCAGAGTACTGTTCCTTCATCAGGTGGGTGTGGAGAATAAGATTGTAAGACACAGAGTTTGTAGCAAAAGTTTACAGTGTGATATCACTGAAATTATATATTGAAAAAGGCCTGGATGTTTGATAAAACTCTCATGTTTTAGAGTGATCATGGGCAGGATTTATACATTTAATGGTAGGGCTCTGGGGAGAGTTGCTAAACAAAGAGACCTTGGAGTGCAGGTTCATAGTTCCTTGAAAATGGAGTCACAGGTTGACAGGATAATGAAGAAGGGTTTTGTTACATTGGCCTATTTCTTTTGGGCAGTGCATTGAGTGTAGGAGTTAGGAGGTCACGTTGCTGCTCACTTTTGGAATATTGAGTCAAAGTCTGGTCTCCCTGCTGTTGGAAAGATGTTGTGAAACTTGAAGGTGTCCAGAAAAGATTTACAAAGATGTTGCCAGGGTTGGAGTGTTTGAACTATAGAGAAAGGCTGTATAGGCTGGGGCTATTTTTCCTGGAGTGTCGGGGGACCATATAGTGGTTTATAGAATCATGAGGGGTCATGGATTGGGTGAATAGCCAAAGGCATCTTCCAAAGGTAGCGGGTGTCCAAAACTAGAGGGCATAGGTTTAATGTGAGAGGGGAAAGATATAAAAGGAACTTCAGAGGCAGGGGGTGGTGCGTCTAAGGAATGAGGTGTTAGAGGAAGAGGTGGAGGCTGGTACAATTACAAAATTTAAAAGGTACCTAAATGTGTATATGAATATGAAGAGTTTAGAGGGATATGGGTCAAATGCTGGCAAATGGGACTAGATTAACTTAGGATATCTAGCCAGCATGGACAAGTTGGACTGAAGGGCCTGTTTTTGTGCTGTACATCTTTATAATTCTTATTTAAAAACATTATCAACCTCTACTTTATATATGCTCAAAGACTGAATTTCTACAGTCCTCTGGGCAATTCCAATTTTACGTCATGGTCCAAACAAAACATCACTCCTCATTTTTGTCCAAAATGGCAGCACACTTTTTTTAAATTGTGCCTATATACACAGTCAGGATTTTTAAACACATTTTTTCAGTTCACCTATTTGTGCTTCATGCCATCATACTTTCCTTTATTCAAATTTTACACCCTTGCTTCAGAGTTAATTTCATTTTCAAACACAATGAAAAATTCTATCATATAATGGTCACTCATCCTGAAACACTCTGTTACAACCATATTTCTAATGTGCCTTTTATAACACATAAGAGTAGTTCCAAAATAGCATGGCCTTTAGTTTCCTCTCAACATACTGCTCCAGGAATCCATCCCGAGCACACTCTAGAAACTCCTCCTTCAAAGCTTTCATGCTTACCCGGTCTTGATGCAGATTGAAACCACCTTATAGAACTGTGTATCTCATGTTACATGTTTCTGTCCTTCTCTTTGATTAATACCATGCCCCACATCACCACTGCTATTTGATGGGCTACAAGTGACTTCAAATACTGCCTGCTGCCTCTTGCTGTTTCTGAACTCCACTGAAAAAAATGACTCATTGTGGTTCCAATTGACAATTCTCCTTTACTAACCTATTGATCCCATCCCTTACTATCAGCTCAACTCCACCTTCTTTTCCTTCTTCCCTGTCCTTCTTAATCTTTGGATATTCAGTGGCTGATCTCCCACAGCCATGTTTCAGCGATGGCAGCTGGGTCATATCCATTCATCTCTATTTGTGCCTTTCGATCATCTACATTGTTGTGAATGCTGCGTGCATTTGGATAGAGGACCTTCAGCTTGGTATTTTTTTGGCATTATTCCACTTTCAGAGGCATACCTGATGCTCGGCTATATGTCTCCCACCTTTTAGTCACCCTTGCAGGTTTTCTATTTCTTCCAATTTAGATTTCTCTTCAGGTTCCCTTCGTTCTGCCAAATTAATTTGAAACAAACCCCAACAACACTTACAGCTATCCCTGTAAGGATACCAGCCCCAGTCCCAGTCAGATGAAACCTATTTATCTTTACAGTTTCACCAGCCCCTGAACTGATCCCAGTGCCTCACAAATCTGGTCCCATCCCTATCACACCAGTTCCCAGCCCTGTGTTCAATCAATCAATTCTCTTGTTCTACTGTTAGGAGAACTCCTGGGATAATTGATATTGAGGAGGTGCCTTTTAACATTCCCTCTTAATTCCCTGAGTTCAACTTTCAGGATCTCATCCCTCTTCCCACCTGAGTAATTGGTACTAATGTGGACCACAACTTCAGGTTTATCCCTACTCCCTCCATAAGGAAGTTCTGCAGTGTTTCCATTCTTTCACCAGCCCCAGGAAGGTAACACATCAGTAACAAAAACAAATGCTGCTGGAACAGCTCGACAGGTCTGGCAGCATCTGCGAAAAGAAATCAAAGTTAACATTTCGCGACTGGTGATCCTTCCTCAGAATGAGATTTGGAAGATGGAGTTTAATTTAGACAAATGTGAGTTATTGCATTTTGATAAGGCAAATCAGGGCAGGACTTATACACTTAATGGAGTTTTGAGGGAGAGCCACTGGACCCAAAATGTTAACTCTGATTTCTGTCCACGTGTGCTGCCAGACCTGCTGAGGTTTTCCACCAATTTCTGATTTTGTTTAATATTTATAACACCCACAGTTATTTTGGTTTTTATTTAGTGGGTAACACACCATCCTGGAATTATGTTTCAGGCCACAGAAGCACGTGCCTGATGCTTCGACTCCCCTTTCACCATTACTTTTCGATTTTTCATTCTTTCTGAATACCTAAACCCTACTCCCACCCATATGTGACTGAGATACCCTTGCTGCTTTGAACTTATTTCTGGCTTCATTCCCCTGAGAAGCCAATGTCTTCATTCATTTCCAAAAGAGAATACCGAATGGTAGGCTAAAGGGCACACCCACACTGGTTTACTGCAGATTGTGTGGTAGTTACCCATTCCCACTCTGTCTGTGCAGTGTCTCCACCCCACTGTAGTCCTCTGCCTCACAATACACTCCAGTGACTCCAGCCAATGTTCAAGTTATGAAGCACTGCAGCTCAAATATGTGCAGTCTTTAACACATGCTTCAGATATGGCGAAAGTGAGGACCGCAGATGCGAGAGATCAGAGTCAAGATTAGAGTGGTGCTGGAAAAGCACAGCAGGTCAGGCAGCATCCGAGGAGCAGTAAAGTCGATGTTTAAGGCAGGAGACCTTCATCAGGAATGCCTCATTCCTGATGAAGGGCTCCTGCCTGAAATGTCGATTTTCCTGCTCCTCAGATGCTGCCTGAACTGCTGTGTTTTTCCAGCACCACTCTAATTTTGACTTGCTGTAGATATGTTTGTCTGGGACAAAGGTTAGACCATGACTTCATAGATACCATAGAATGTACACTCCACCGATTCCAAAATTCAAAGTATCTATTACTCTTAGAATAAATATAAAACTTACTATACAAAGTTACTAATAATCTAAATTTATTTCCCTTATGTTAACTTTATTTCTCTTAAGTTCTACTTTTTAAAAAAAAAACTTAGTTTCAGTTTTATCTCTCTTCTTATCATGTTCCTTCCTAAAATTTAAGAAGCTGCCTTTTCTTTACAATGATACTTGGTGCTACATGACCAACATGTCATTTTTCTTTCCCGCACGGATGAATGCGGAACATATGGAGTAGAGAGGATTACTGCATTACATAATCTATTTGTCTATTAACTAGAGTTTTACAAATTAGAATGGGGTGATGGAAAGGATATAGGTTATAGATATTCTCAACTGGAGTCTCACAAAGGCACATTGGTTGGTTATGAAGCTAGTAACCCACTTTCAAATTGAGATTGTTATAAATATAGCTAAAATGCCTTGTTCAATTTGCATACTTAGTTTGACTGCGGAATATGAAGTTAAATCTTTGAAGCCAATGGTCCATCAATTTTATAGATAAGCTGGATAATTGAATAACTGCAAAGCTGCTTGCTATAGATAGAAAACCATGCTGTGAGTGAGCAGGCAAGTGTCCCATTCAAAATACAATGACTCGTGTAGGTTTCTTGATCCACACAGCTTGGTTAACAGGATAGAATTGAAAATGATCGAGAATTTAACCAACAATGGGAACCATGTTGGATCTCAGAGTCTATCCCCAATGTTAGTGAGTCCTCTGGAATACCCCACTCCAAATAAATAATTATTTGATACACTTCACACAATAATGCTCCACAATCAGCAGGAGGCAAGGGAGTCAAAGACCTAGTGCTATTATTACTGGACCAGTAATCCAGAGACCCAGGAAATGTTCTGGGGACCCTGGTTCAAATTCTGCCACAGCAGGTGGTGGAATATGAATTCAATATAAATCTGGAATTAAGAGTCTAATGACGGCACGGTGGCACAGTGGTGGGCGGCACGGTGGCACAGTGGTGGGCGGCACGGTGGCACAGTGGTTAGCACTGCTGCCTCACAGCGCCAGGGACCTGGGTTCAATTCCCGCCTCAGGCGACTGACTGTGTGGAGTTTGCACGTTCTCCCCGTGTCTGCGTGGGTTTCCTCCGGGTGCTCCGGTTTCCTCCCACAGTCCAAAGATGTGCGGGTCAGGTGAATTGGCTATGCTAAATTGCCCGTAGTGTTAGGTAAGGGGTAAATGTAGGGGTATGGGTGGGTTGCGCTTCGGTGGGTCGGTGTGGACTTGTTGGGCCGAAGGGCCTGTTTCCACACTGTAAGTAATCTAAAAAATCTAATTGATGACCATGGGACCTCGGTGATGGGCAAGTTGTTGGAGGGAATCCTGAGGGACAGGATGTACATGTGTTTGGAAAGACAAGGACTGATTAGGGATAGTCAACAGGGCTTAGTGCATGGGAAATCATGTCTCACAAAATTGATTGTGTTTTTTGAAGAAGTAACAAAGAAGATTGATGAGAGCAGAGCGGTAGATGTGATCTATATGGACTTCAGTAAGGCGTTTGACAAGGTTCCCCACGGGAGACTGATTAGCAAGGTTAGATCTCATGGAACACAGGGAGAACTAGCTATTTGGATACAGAACTGGCTCAAAGATAGAAGACAGAGAGTGGTGGTGGAGGGTTGTTTTACAGACTGGAGGCCTGTGACCAGTGGAGTGCCACAAGGATCGGTGCTGGGCCCTCTACTTTTTGTCATTTACATAAATGATTTGGAGCTGAAAATGTGTTGCTGCAAAAGCACAGCAGGTCAGGCAGCATCCAAGGAGCAGGAGAGTCGACGTTTCGGGCATGAGCCCTTCTTCACCGAAACGTCAACTCTCTTGCTCCTTGGATGCTGCCAGACCTGCTACACTTTGCCAGCAACACATTTTCAGCTCTGATCTCCAGCATCTGCCGTCCTCACTTTCTCATAAATGATTTGGATGTGAGTATAAGAGGTACAGTTAGTAAGTTTGCAGATGACACCAAAATTGGAGGTGTAGTGGACAGCAAAAAGGGTTACTTCAGATTACAACAGGATCTGGACCAGATGGGCCAATGGGCTGAGAAGTGGCAGATGGAGTTTAATTTGAGGTGCTGCATTTTGGGAAAGCAAATCTTAGCAGGACTTATACACTTAATGGTAAGGTCCTATGGAGTGTTGCTGAACAAAGAGACCTTGGAGTGCAGGTTCATTGCTCCTTGAAAGTGAAGTCGCAGGTAGATAGGATAGTGAAGAAGGCGTTTGGTATGCTTTCCTTTATTGGTCAGTGTATTGAGTACAGGAGTTGGGAGGTCATGTTGCAGCTGTACAGCTGAGATCCAGGGCCCAAAACTGAGCACAATACTCCAGAGCCTTATAGCGCATCATATATCTGTTGATATATTTTATATTCTAGTCCTCTCGAAATAAATGCCATTTACTGTATTTGCTTTCCTAACTACTGACTCAACCTGCAAGTTTACCTTGAGAGAATCCTGGACAAGAACTCCCTTTGCACATCAGACTTCTGAATTTTCTCCACATTTAGAAAATAGACCATGCCTCTATTCTTCCTTCCAAAGTGCATGATCTCACACTTTCTCATCCTGTGCTCCATCTCCCACTCTCCTAACCTGTACAAATCCATCTGCAGCCTCCCTGGTTCCTCAATGCTACCTGTCCCCCTACCTATCTTTGTGTCATCTGCAAACATAGCCAAAATACCCTCAGTTCTTTCATCTTGATCGTTAATGTATAAAGTGAAAAGTTGTGGTCCCAACACTAAGCTTTGTGGAAGACCACTTGTCTCTGGCTGCCATCTTGAGAAGGACCCTTTTGTCCCCACCTTTTGTTTTCTGCCAGACAGCCAAGTTTCTATCCATGCTAGCACCTTGCCTCTGACACTATGGGCCATTATCTTACTCAGTAGCCTCCTGTGTGGCACCTTGTCAAAGGCCTTCTTGAAGTCCAGATAGACAACATCCATTGGTTCTTCTTGGTCTAACCTGCTCGTTACATAAAGAATTCTCACAGATTTGTCAGGCATGACCTTCCCTTGATGAAACATGCTAACGTTGTCCTATTTTACCATATACTTCCAAATAGTCAGAAATTTCATCCTTCACAATGGATTCCAGGATCTTACCCATGTCCAGTTAATCAGTCTGTAATTTTCTGTCTTCTGCCTTATTTGCTTTTTAAACAGGGGTGTCATGTTAACAATTTTGCAGTCCTCTGGGACCCTGCCTGATCCTAGTGATTCCAGAAAGATTATCACTGATGCCTCCATTATCTCTTCAGCTATTTCCATTGGAACTCTGGGGTGTAGTCTATCTGGTCCAGATGATGTATCCACCTTCAGGCCACTCAGTTTTTCTAGCACCTTCTCCATGGTGACAGCCACCATACACAGCTCTGCCCCCTCGCTCTCTTAAATGTTTGGGAAATTACTCATGTTCTCCACCATGAAGTCTGACGCAAAGTAATTATTCTGTTCCTCAGTCATTTCCTTATTCCCCATTACTATCTCTCCTATGTTATTTTCCAGCAGCTCAGTGTCCACTTTTGCCCCTCCTTTACCCTTTATGTATCTAAAGAAACTCTTACAGCCTTCATTTATATTACTTGCTAGCTCGCCCTCATATTTAATCTTCTTGCTTTTTTTTTGTTGTCCTCTGTTGGTCTTTGTAGTCTTCCCAATCCTCTGGTTTCCCAGTGCCCTTCACCACATTATATGCTTTCTATCTTGCTTTTAGGCTATCCCCAGTTTCCCTGGTCAGCCATGGTTGCCTCATCCTCCCTGTATCAGGCCTTGGTTTCCTCAGATGAATCTCTGTTGCATCTCCTGAATTACTCCCAGAAACCCCTGCCATTGCTGTTCCACTGTCCTTCCTGCTGGGCTCCTCTCCCAGTCAATTCTACCCAGCTCCTCCCTCATACGTCTGTAGTTGCCTTTATTCAGCTGTAACACCGTTACCTCTGATTGTCTTCACTCTCTCAAATTGCAGATGAAATTCAATCATGTTATGATCACTGCTTCCTTCACCTTCAGCTTCCTTATCAAGTCTGCCTCATTACACAACACTAAATCCAGTATTGCCTGTTCCCTCATGGGCTCCACCACAAGCTGCTCCAAAAAGCCATCACGTAGACATTCCACAAATTCCTTTTCTTGTGAACCACTACCAACCTGATTTTCCCAGTCCACCTGCATATTGAAATCCCCCATGATCACTGTAACTTTGCCTTTCCTACACATTTTTTCTATCTCCTGGTGTACCTTGTGTCCCTGCTCCTGACTAATGTTTTGAGGCCTGTACATAACTCCAACTTGTTTCTATTTTTTTAATCTTTGCAGTTCCTCAATTCTACCCACACAGATTCTACTCTATCTGACCTTACTTTGTTTCTTACTATTGTTTTAATTTCATTTCTTATTAATAAGGCAACACCACCCCATCTGCCCATCTTTTCAATCGGATGTATGTCCTTGGATATTCAGCTCCCAATCCTGATGTCCTTACAGCCACCTCTCCATGATGCCCAATACGTCTTACCTGCCTATTTCAATCTGCACCATAAGCTTATTTCCCTTATTCCTTATACTATGTGCATTCAGATGTAACACCTTCAGTCCTGTGTTGACTGTCCCTCATCTCATTGTCATTTGTTGGTCCAGTGTGCTTGATATTTGATTGCTAACCCTTTCCAGGTACTCTGTCCTGTCAATCATTGCCTGTAAATCAGCTAACACGAGCAGTGCACAGGTAACCACTTCACATACAAAAAGATTTAGAAATTGCTACAGAAATTTAGCAATAACATTACCTTAAAATCCAATGTTTCTTTTTACTGATTAGAACCAGGTGGACCTCACTGACTATGAGATCCCTGATCGGGGTTGTTAAGCTGCACCAACCAGGGTAACCTGGCTGACTGATATAACCAGGGGATTCAGGGAATCTTCTGATTGTCAGGACTGGCCTTGAGCTGGCTAATCAGACGGCATGTACAAACCATATATAAATAAAGGCTGACCTGGTAATGGGATGCTGGCCTCTATGCAATTATTTCACTTCAAACTTATGTTCATTTTGAAAGAACCACAAAAGAGAATCCATCCAGAACTGCACAAGGTACACTTTAAAAGAATCAATTTTAATGTGATTCACCTTGTGTATATATCAATATTCTAGTTGCATGCATCACTCTCTCTCCAGAACCTGTTTTACTTGAGTTTTTTTTCTGGTTGGGTGTAAGAGTGATGGTTTTTCAATGCATTTACTCAATACATTTTCATTTATTGATACAACTTTTATTTCCAAAATGTAACTTCTCTTCTGCATCAAACTTACCTGAAAGTCTGCTTCATAGATCACAAAAATTCACAATATTTAGAATGTAGAACACTCTTTCCTCACACACATCTTGATAATGAAAACTGAAAAGTGAGGTAAAGGTTAGAAAATTTATTCCACCATCTCCGTCTGCCTTTAATAAATGTTAAAAATCATGTAACACCAGGTTTATTTGGAAGCACTAGCTTTCGGAGTGCTACTCCGTCAGGTGATGAAGGAGTACTGATGAAGGAGAAGTGCTCTGAAAGCTAGTGCGTCCAAGTAAACCTGTTGGACTATAGCCTGGTGTTGTGTGATTTTTAAATTTGTCAACCCCAGTCCAACACCCACACCTGCACATCTTGATTACCACATTAACTTGAATAAATGTGACAGACAAACATACAAAGAAAAATAGAGAGGAAAAGATATGGAGGTCCATACAGTCTATTTTATTCACAAACCTCGAGATGCCTCAACCCAAGAATAACCACATAACCGCAGGCAGTCCATGCATTAGACATGGGTTACATTCTTGAGTACATTGAAAACAAAGCAGCAGGTCAGGCAGCATCCAAGGAACAGGAGAATCGACATTTCGGGCATAAGCCCTTCTTCAGGAATGAGGAAAGTGTGTCCAGCAGGCTAAGATAAAAGGTAGGGAGGAAGGACTTGAGGGAGGGGCGATGGAGATGTGATAGGTGGAAGGAGGTCATTATTTGAAACCACAAGCTTTCAGAACATAGCTGCTTCATCAGGTGAAGGGAGAGTGAAGCACACAGTCACAGAATTTATTGGCAGAGAGATCAGGAGGTCATACATATGGTGTGAGTGAAGTGTTGAATAATAAGTCTCTGCAGGAGGTCAAAATTTAACCTACTGCGAATCTTCTTGCAAGGATGCCTTCCTTGAAGAAGCTCTCTTCCTCCCTCTACAAGGAAACTTGACCTCCTTCCACCTATCGCATCTCCAACGCCCCTCCCCCAAGTCCTTCCTCCCTACCTTTTATCTTAGCCTGCTGGACACACTTTCCTCATTCCTGAAGAAGGGCTTATGCCCGAAACATCGAATTTCCTGTTCCTTGGATGCTGCCTGACCTGCTGCGCTTTTCCAGCAACACATTTTCAGCTCTTGCCATATCTTACCAAACTCATCTCATTAATTGTCTGCTGTTTCCCTGTGGGATTTCTCACATCCATATCCCTTCTTACCAGCCACTATTCCTGGAACAGCATGGCACCCACCAGATATTCCAGGATTCACCAGCTTTCGTTGTGCCTTTGAAAGTCTGGAGCTGCTTTGTATGGCTGCTAGCGTTTGTCCCAGACATGACAGTTAGAGAGATAGAAAGTCAGTGTGCTGCTCTGTTTAGAATTAGAATTAAGTTCATTGTCATGTGTACTCAAATATATGGATACAGTGAAAAATGTACAATGTCGGCATTTCCAGCACCATTTTAGGTACAAGGATATCTTGGTACAAAACCTGAGGTATCAAACAGACAAACAAAGAAGTAAAGATAGACGTTCAGAATTACAGTCCAAACATTCAAAAGCAGAGAGGCCCATTCAATCCATGGGCCCGGGGTCTATTGAATTCCTCAAGGAATGGAGGTAAGTAGAGAGAAAAAAAGAAGGAAAATATACAAAAAAGCAGGAAAAGTATGAAATGAAAAGGAGCAGATGAGCTCTGGCTTAGGAACTTGTGCAGCACTCTGGTTATGTTGAGAACTGTTAAAAAGAATTGTTAAAAGTGCAATGACAGAAGTAAAGCAACATATTCACTGTTGAATAATTTATCAAAATCTGTAATCAATGCACAATTACTCAATGTTTCTTTGAGGTTACAGCTTGTTACAATTTATCAGGAAATGTGTGTATCCTGGCATTGATCAGATTTGTGCATGACATAAGTTACCTCACACACAAAGTAAATGATAGCAATCACTTTTCCTGGTCCGTCTTTATCATGGCAATGAAATGTAGTGAGAGCAGACCGAACTCCCTGATAGTCTTGCCACTGTACATATCCAATTTAAACTGTTCTCTACACAACCACTTGCCAACTTCAGCGTGACCACTATTAATTGGATCAGCCCACACAGTAAGGGTTTTAATTGCTGCTTTCAATATACTAAAGTTGTCATTGTTTTAAACCTGCTTGGGAGAATGTCAAGCATTTGAGCATGGCAGGCATTTGAAGATAGGCACAAGCACAATCTTGAAAGTTTGTGCCCAGAGGTATAAATACATTCCTGATGAATGACTGGCATTACTGACAAGCAGATAATTGTCCCCACTGTCACTTGGAGATTTTGAATGTCTATGTTACTACTTGACATAGATCCTTTTTTCCAGCTGAGCTGTTTCCAATGAGGTGGCAGCGATTTAGTTGTAATGTCAATGAACTGGCACGCCAGCAACACAGACATGGGGACATGGGTTCAAATCCGAGCACGGCAGCTGGTCAAAAGTTATGTTCAATTATATAGAAGTAAACCGTTCGTCCAATGTTGACCATAAAATCATTGTCCATGATCACTGATGCCCACTGGGAAAGGAAATCTGCGATCCTGGTTTTTGCATTTTCTGTTTTTCAGCAGTAGCACAAAGGCATCTTGGACCAGAGGCCTGTTGGGAACTGTGAGTCACTGATTTGAGTCTTTACATCTGATATCGGAGAGCAGAGGTTTCTGGGAAAGGAGGGACTTTTTTATTTCCCTCCAGCTATATAAGTGAGTGTTTTCTAAATGCGAGACCCTACCCTTGTAGGGCCTCCCACCCAGCCACCTCCTCTAACCTTAAACACCAGGTAAGCATCTCTTTTTTACATTCTGTCAAAGGAACTAGCAGGGATGGCAATGTAGGGAGAGGAGTGTTCCTCCTGCATGATGTTTGAGGTGAGGGAAGCCATTAGTGTCCCATCCAAGTACATCTGCAGGAAGTGCACCCAACTCTCGCTCCTCCAAAGCCGCAGTAGGGAATTGGAGAGGGAGCTGGGTGAACTTTGGATCATTCGGGAGGCAGAGGCTGTGATAGATAAGAGTTATAGGTAAGCAGTTACTCCTAGGCATGAAGAAAGCTGGGTAGCTGTTAGAAGGGGAAAAAGCAGTCAGTGCAGGGCTCCCCTGTGATTGTTTTGCTAAAAACAAGTATACCTTTTTGGATACTGTTGAGGGGGAGGGCGGGGGGCACGATTTATTACAGGCATGCATTGGGGTGCAGGTTTCGGGCACAGAGTCTGTCACTGCTGCACAGAAGGGAAGCGGGGGAAGGAGGAGAGTGTTAGTCATTGGGGACTCAACAGTTAGAGGCTCAGATAGAAGGTTTGTTGGGAACAAAAGAGACTCATGGTTGGTGTGTTGCCTCCCAGGTGCCAGGGTCTGTGATGTCTCGTTTTTGGTCTTTGGGGTCCAGAAGGGAGAGCGTGACTAGCCCCACGTCCTAGTCCATGTAGATACCAACGACATAGATAGAAAGAGGGATAGGGATGTAAGGCAGGATTTGAGGGAGCTAGGGTGGAAGCTAAGAGCTAGCACAAACAGAGTTGTTATCTCTGGTTTGTTGCCCGTGCCACGTAATAGTGAGGCAAGGAATAGGGAGAGATATCAGCTGAACACATGGCTGCAGGGATGGTGCAGGAGGGAGGGTTTCAGGTTCTTGGATAATTGGGCTCATTCTGGGGAAGGTGGGACCTGTACAAACAGGACAGTCTTCACTTGAACCAGAGGGGTACTAATATCCTGGGTGGGAAATTTGCTCGTGCTATTCAGGTGGTTTTAAACTGAATGGGAAGTCAGGGAATGGGAACCTGAGGTGTAGTTCCAGTACACAGGAGGATGAGAGAAGGGAGGAGATAGACAGGATTTCATGGTCACAGGAGTGTGCTGGCAGACAGCAAGCTGGTTTGAATGTGTCTACTTCAACACCAGAAGTATCCGAAATAAGGCAGGTGAGCTTTCAGCATGGATAGGTACCTGGGACATTGATGTTGTGGCTATTTCAGAGACATGAGTAGAACAGGGAAGGTGGTAAAAGAGGAGGAGGTGTGCTTTTGTCAATCAAGGACAGTATAATGGCGGCTGAAAAAACTTTTGACGAGGACTCGCTACTGATGTAGTATGGGCTGGGGTTAGAAACAGGAGAGGAGAGGTCACACTGCTGGGAGTTTTTATAGGCCTCCACAGGGATGTGGAGGAGAGGATCGGCAAAACAGTTCTGAGTAGGAGTGAAAGGAACAGGGAGCTCATTAAGGGGGACTTTAACTTCCCCAACATTGACTGGAAATGCTATATCTAGTAAATCGGATGGGTCCATTTTTGTCCAATGTGTGCAAGAGGGTTTCCTGACACAGTATGTCGAAGGGCCGACAAGAGGGGAGGCCACACTGGATCTGGTGCTCAGTAATGAACCAGGCCAGGTGTTTGATTTAGTGGTAGGTGAGCACTTTGGAGAGAGTGATCATAATTCGGTTACGTTTAGTTTAGCGATGGAAAGGGCTCGGTACATGCCACAGGGCAAGAGTTACCAATGGAGGAAGGGCAATTCTCATGCGATTAGGCAAGACTTAGGAGGCATAGAATGGGGCAGCACAATGCAGGGGATGGGAACAATCAAAATGTGGAGCTGGTTTAAGGAACAGATATTGTGTGTCCTTGATAGGTCTGTCCCTGTCAGGCAGGGAGGAAGTGATAAGGTAAGGGAACCGTGGTTAACAACAGAAATTGCATCTCTTGTTAAGTGGAAGAAGGAGGTTTATGTGACAATGAGACAAGATGGTTCAGGTGAGGCGATGGAGAGTTCCAGATTAGCTAGGAAGGATTTAAAGGCAAAGTTAAAAAAAAGCAAAGAGAGGACGTGACCAGTATTTAACAGGTAGAATAAAGGAGAACCCGAAAGCTTTCTATAGGTATGTGAGGAATAAAAGGATGACTAGGGTAGGAAAAGGGCCAGTCAAAGACAGAAGTGGGAAGTTGTGTGTGGACCCAATGGAGAATTGGAGAGATGCTGAATGAATATTTCTCATCAGGTTTCACTCAGGAAAAGGAGAATATTGTAGAGGAGAAGCATGAGATACGAAATATTAGATTAGAAAGGATCGAGGTTAGTAAGGAAGCGATGTTATCAATTCTAGAAGGAGTAAAAGTAGGCAAGCCCCCAGGGTGAATGGGGTTTACCCGAGGATTCTCTGGGAAGCTGGGGGGGAGATGTTGGAGCCTTTGGCCTTGATCTTTGAGTCATCATTATCTCTAGGTTTAGTACCAGAGGACTGGAAGATTGCAAATGTTGTACTCTTGTTCAAGAAGGGCAGTAGAGTTGATCCAGGTAATTATAGACCAGTGAGCCTTACGTCTGTAGTAGGAAAAGTTTTGAAAAGGATTATAAGAGATATGATTTATAATCATCTAGCAAGCAACAATTTGATTGCAGATAGTCAACATGGTTTCATCAAGGGCAGGTCATGTCTCACAAACTTCGTGGAGTTTTTTGAGAAGGTGACCAAGCATGTGGATGAGGGTAGGGTGGTTGACATGATATACATGGACTTTAGTAAAGCCTTTGATAAGGTTCCACACAGTAGGCTGTTGGAGAAAATGCAGAGGTATGGGATTGAGGGTGATTTAGCAGTTTGGATTAGAAAGTGGCTTTCTGAAAGAAGACAGCAAGTGGTAGTTGATGGCAAATATTCAGCCTGGAGTCTGGTTACTAGTGGTGTACCACAAGGATCTGTTTTGGAACCACTGCTGTTTGTCATTTTTATAAATGACTTGGACACAGGCATAGGTGGATGGATTAGTAAGTTTGCAGATGGCACTAAAGTCCGTGGAGTGGTGGACAGTGTGGAAGAATGTTATAGGTTGCAGGGGGATTTGGATAACCTGCAGAATTGAGCTGAAAGGTGGCAAATAGAGTTCAATGCAGCTAAATGTGAGGTGATTCACTTTGGGAAGAGTAAAAGGAAGGCAGAATACTGGGTCAATGGAAAGATTCTTGGTAGTGTGGATGTGCAGAGGGATCTTGGAGTCCATGTACATAGATCCCTGATAGTTGTCACCCAGGTTGATAGGGTTGTTAAGCAGGCATATGGTGTGTTAGGTTTTATTGGTGGAGGGATTGAATTCTGGAGCTTTAATGTCATGCTGCAACTATACCAAACACTAGTGCAGCCACACTTAGAATTTGTGTAAGTTCTGGTCGCCATATTTCAGGAAAGATGTGGAAGCATTGGAAAAGATGCAGAGGAGATTTACCAGGATGTTGCCTGGTCTGGAGAGAGGTGTTATGAGGAAAGGCTGAGAGACTTGGGTCTGTTCTCATTGGAAAGAAGAAGGCTAAGGGGGGATTTGATAGAGACATACAAGATGATCAGATTATAGAGGGGGTAGACAGTGAAAGTCTTTTTCCTAGGATGATGACGTCAGCTTGTACGAGGAAGAATAACAACAAATTGAGGGGTGATAGATTTAAGACAGATATCAGAGGCAGGTTCTTTACTCAGAGAGTGGTAAGGGCATGGAATGCCTTGCCTGCCAATATAGTTAACTCAGCCACATTAGGGAGATTTAAACAGTCCTTGGATAAGCACATGGATGATGATGGGACAGTGTAGGGGCATGGGCTTAGATTAGTTCACAGGACGGTGCAACATCGAGGGCCGAAGGGAATGTTCTGTGCTGTATTGCTCCATGTTCTATGTTTGACAGACTTGTAACTGCAGACCTGCTATGTCCGGTGAAATGACCCAGCAAAACATTGAGTTGTATCCAACTGTTAAAAAGAAACAAACCCAGATTGACCACCAGCATTAACCTGGGCACCAGCCACAATGACAGTGAACTCCTTGTGTCCTTGAAATATCCTCCATACTAACATAGGCTCATGTTAAAGCATCGAGAAGTGGATTCACACACTGATCAATTAAATCATACTTTACAATGTCCCCATCACCGCCAGCACTGTCCCTGAATATAGCCAGTCTCACTGGCAACACTGACCATCCAGATGAGGCTCTCACTTATCTCTCCACCCTTCAGGCCCTCTGCCTGTATTCCTGATGAAGGGCTTTTGCCCAAAAAGTTGATTTTACTGCTCCTTGGATGCTGCCTGAACTGCTGCGTTCTTCCAGCACCACTAATCCAGAATTCCAGATGAGGCTGCACATCCCTCTATAAATGGGAGGGAAATGTTCTCAACATTGACTCCAGAAAGTCTGAATTCTCATGTCAGCAAGTCAAACATGGGCAGAAAATCCTACTGTTTACCACTTACCACACTGTTCTCAACTGATGAATCAGTTCACTTCCATGATGAACACAAATTGTAAGAAAAACTGAGAATGACAAAGACACACAATGTAGCCTGGATGGGGGATGTCAATATCCACCACAAACAGTGCCTTGGTATCACCACCAACTGACCAAGTTGCTTGGGGTCTGAAGGACAACGTTGTTCAATTGGGTCTGCAACTGATTTTGAGGAAAATAATAAAGTGAAAAAAAAATTACTTAACTTCATCCTTCACAATCTAACTGTCACAGGCGTATTTGTCAGTAACAGTACTGGCAGGTACCTGGCTTCCATGTTGAAGATGTCTTCACTCATGTTAAATGGTAAAGATGTCAATTAAATCTAACAACTCAAAGCCAGGCTTCTGTGAGGCATTGTGAGCCATCAGCAGCAAAATTGTATTTAACCGTGAACTGCAATCTCATTTAGATGTTATTTACCTGATCCTATCATTACCCTCAAACAGGGATATCAACCCTGGTTCAATGAAGACTGCAGGAGATCAAGGTAGGAGCAGCATGAGACATATCTAAAAGTAAAGTATCAATTTGTCTATCTTACAATAGAGGACTATGTTAACTCTAAGTAGAAGAAGTATCATGTGACCAACAAAGCTCAGCAATCCCACAACAAAAAGATCTGACATAAGCTTTGCATTTCTACCATGTCTGGTGGTTGACAATGAAATAATTAATGAGGAAAATCCACAAATATTCCCACCTCTCCACATTAGAGGAATCGCGATTATCATTGCAAAAAGGCGAAGCTAAAGTATTTGCATCCATCTTCAGGCCAGACATACAGGATGAATAATCCATCTTCACCTCCTCATGATGCCCCTGCATTGCAGATGACAGATATCAGCCATAGAACAAAAAAACATAAGAACCAGGAGCAGGAGTCGGCCGCCTGGCCCTTCGAGCCTGCTCCACCATTCAATAAGATCATGGCTGATCTTTTCATGGTCTCAGACCCACTTACCTGCCCTCTCACCATAACCCTTAATTCCTTTATTGTTCAAAACAAAATCTATCTTAGCTTTAAAAACACTTACTGAAGTAGCATCAATTACTTCACTGGACAGAGTTAAAAATCACACAACATCAGGTTAGAATCCAACAGGTTTAATTGGAAGCACACTAGCTTTCGGAGCGACGTTCCTTCATCAGGTGGTAGTGGAGGGCTCAATCGTAACACAGAATTTATAGCAAAAATGTGCAGTGTGATGTAACTGAAATTATACATTGAAAAATTGATTGTCTGTCAAGCCTTTCATCTGTTAGAATACAGTGATAGTTTCACTTATTTCATGTGTAAATCACAAAACCCTTCTTTTGTGATATTCCTACACACACATACTCTCACATACACATGGACACAGGTACGCACAGACGCGCACACACACCCTTATAGACACACATACTCCCACGCTCACACATGCACCCCCTCACAGACTTAGGACACTCTGCACCCACGAAACACGCATACACACACACACACACACACACACACACACACACACACACACACATGCACACATATATTTTGTGGGGTGAATTTGTATTGCAGTTACATTGCACTTTGCTTAAAAACTGCATACATTCATGTAGAACTCTTGAGCTCAAAAACTGCAGGAATTTATGTAAAACACTGTTATCTCACTTATTAGATTAGAATCAATCTAAACATCAGGTCATAGACAGAGAACACAGGGGGCGAACACCATCAACATATTGTCTAGCTATCACCATTGTTAGCAGCTAACCTGAGAATGCAAAGAAGAAAGGTTTTGTGATTTACACATGAAAGAAGTGAAACTATCACTGTACTCTAACAGATGAAAGGCTTAACATACAATCAATTTTTCAATGTATAATTTCAGTTACATCACACTGTAAATTTAAAATCTGATTGAAGATTTGTAGCTCGGGTATCCGTTGTTGTGGTTCTGTTCGCCGAGCTGGAAGTTTTTGCTGCAAACGTTTCGTTCCCTGGCTAGGGAACATCATCAGTGCCGTTGGAGCCTCGTGTGAAGCGCTGCTTTGATGTTTCTTCCGGTATTTATATTGGTTTGTTCTTGCCGCTTCCGGGTGTCAGTTTCAGCTGCAGTGATTTGTATGTGGGGTCCAGGTTGATGTGTCTGTTGATGGATGTTCTTGCCGTTTCCGGGTGTCAGTTTCAGCTGTAGTGGTTTGTATATGGTGTCCAGGTCAATGTGTCTGTTGATGGAGTTTGGGGATGAATGCCATGCTTCTAGGAATTCTCTGGCTGTTCTCTGTCCGGCTTGTCCTATGATAGTGGTGTTTTCCCAGTCAAATTCATGTTGCTGGTTGTCTGAGTGTATGGCTACTAGAGATAGCTGGTCGTGTCGTTTTGTGGCTGCTGACATCAGCTAGCCACAAAACGACACGACCAGCTATCTCTAGTAGCCATACACTCAGACAACCAGCAACATGAATTTGACTGGGAAAACACCACTATCATAGGACAAGCCAGACAGAGAACAGCCAGAGAATTCCTAGAAGCATGGCGTTCATCCCCAAACTCCATCAACAGACACATTGACCTGGACACCATATACAAACCACTACAGCTGAAACTGACACCCGGAAACGGCAAGAACATCCATCAACAGACACATCAACCTGGACCCCACATACAAATCACTGCAGCTGAAACTGACACCCGGAAGCGGCAAGAACAAACCAATATAAATACCGGAAGAAACATCAAAGCAGCACTGCACACGAGGCTCCAACGGCACTGATGATGTTCCCTAGCCAGGGAACGAAACGTTTGCAGCAAAAACTTCCAGCTCGACGAACAGAACCACAACACTGTAAATTTTTGCTATAAATTCTGTGTTACGATCGAGCCCTCCACTATCACCTGATGAAGGAGCGTCGCTCCAAAAGCTAGTGTGCTTCCAATTAAACCTGTTGGATTATAACCTGGTGTTGTGTGATTTTTTTAACTTTGCACACCCCAGTCCAACACCGGCATCTCCAAATCATTCACGGGACAGGGAATTCCATAGATTTACAACCCTCTGGGTGAAGACGTTTCTTCTCAATTCAGTCAAAAAACTACTCGCTCTAATTTTGAAGTAATGCTGTCTTGTCCTAGTTTCAGCCGCCAGTGAAAACATCCTTTCTACTTCGATATTATCCACTCCTTTCATAATTTTATATGTTTCTATAAAATCTCCCCTCATACTTATAAATTCCACTGAATATAATCTCAATATGCTCAGTCTCCCCTGATAAGCCAATCCCCTCAACTCTAGAATCAATCTAGTGAACCTTTCCTGTAACCCATCTAGTGCCACTACATCCCTACTCAAGTAAGGAGAACAAACCTGCACACAGTACTCCAGGTGTGACCTCACCAGCACCTTGTACAGCTGAAATGTAGTCTCCTTGCTTATAAACTCAATCCCTTTAGTAATGAAGAACAAAATTCCATTTGCCTTCCTAATTACCTGTTGTACCTGAAGACCAACCTTCTGTGATTCATGCTCAAGGACACCCAGGTCCCTCTGCACAGCAGCGCGCTGCAACCTTTTACTATTCAACTAATAGTGCTTTCTACAATTACTCCTACCAAAATGGATGACTTCATATTTATTAACATTGTCTTCCACCTGTCAGTCCTTTCCCCCCTCACTCAATGAATCTATGTTCCTCTGCAAAGTTTCACAGTCCTCTGCACACTTTGCTCTGCCACTCACCTTAGTGTCATCAGCACACTTTGACACACTACACATAGTCCCCAACTTCAAATCATCTGTATAAATTGTGAATAAATGTGGTCCCAACACTGAACGCTGAGGCACACTACCAAATACTGATTGCTAACCAGAATAGCACTCATTTATCCCCACTCTTTGCCTCCTGTCAGTCAACAGGAGGCAAAGTATCCATGCTACTAATTTACCCCTAACACCGTGCATCTTTATCTTATGCAGCAGTGTCTTGCACGGTACTTTGTCAAAGGCCTTTTGGAAACCTAGATATACCACATCTACTGAGTCCCCATTGTCTACCTTGCTTGTAATGTCTTCATAGACTTCTAGTAGCTTAGGTAAGCATGACCTGCCCTTCATGAACCTATGCTGAGTCTGCCCAATTGGACAATGTCTATCGAGATGCCTTGATATTTCTCCCTTGATAATAGACTCAAGCATCTTCCACACTACAGAGGTGAAGCTAATCAGTCTATAATTCTCCATCTTTGTCCGCCTCTCTTTTTAAACAGTGGTGGCGCATTTGTTGTTTTCCAATCTGCTGGAACTGCCCCAGAGTCCCTCAATATGAATATTATGAATAAACTTGTTGAGATGGGTTATTACACACCTCTGGAGCAGGTGGGGCTTGAACATAGGTCTCCTGGCTCGGATGTATAGACAGTGCCTCAAGAGCCTAAACGTTCCAGTGTAGATATTTTCTCATCAATATACTTGGAGGTGTTATTATTTAGATCTGGAACAGGTTTGACTTGAGTCCAGGCTCCTGCATCAGTGGTAAGGACACTACTGCTGTGTCACAAAGCCCTGACAACACCTCCAACAGTGCAACACACCCTTACTACTGTCATTAACTTTTGTTTTAAAGTTTCTACATTCAAACTCTGGATGGGATTTGAACCTAAAGATTTAATGCTTTTTTAACAAAGAGTCAACCTGTTTAGAAATATTATTACACACCTCTCGAGCAGTTGGGACTTGAAACCAGGCCTCCTATTCCAGAGATAGAGACACTACCACTGTACTGCAAGAGCTCAAGTTCCTTGGGGTAAACTACCTGAAGCTGCTTCATCAATGACCTTCCCTCAATCATAAGGTCAGAAGTGGAATGTTCAACATTGATTGTCCTCGGCTTAGCATTAGTGATGATTCATCATATACTGTGTATTCCATGTCCCTACAAATTAAGACCTTGACATCATTCAGCTTGGACTGATAATGAAAAATAACATTGTCAATTACCATATAACCATCTGCTCATGACATTCAATTACATTATCATCAATAAATTACCCAATGTCAATATTGTGAGGTTTACCATTGACAAGAACCTGAACTCGGCCAGCCTTATAAATGTTGTGGATACAAGAGTAGGCCAGAGGCTTATCATTCTGTGGTTAGTAACTCACATCCAAACTCCGAAAAACAATCTCCCACCATCTACAAGGCACAAATCAGTAGCGTGACAGTATGACCTCCATTTGTCTAAAGCTCTAAGAACACCCATGAAGCTTAACACCAACCAGAACAATTGTGCCCATTCACCACTTTCACCATTCATCCCCTCTCCCACTGTTGCACAATGGCAACAATGTGTACGATTTGAAAGATTCACTGCAGCAACTCATCAAAACCTTCAACAGCTTCTTCCAAACCCATGACCTCTACCACCTCATAAGGACAAGGGCAGCCTGTAGTCATCATGGCCTGCAGGTTTCCCTCCAAGTTACACACCATGTTGACTTGGAGTTCTTGGACTCTATTTGTAACAGCATCATGGGCATAGTGGCTACCAGGATAGTTTGTGAGAATTGTCAATGACACACTGATCATGAATTAATGAAAGGTTCTGACTAGAAACCCTGATGGGACTTCAGCCTGGCCAGACTCTGGAATTGAGGATCTTGGTTTTCAGTGTGCTGAAGTTATACATAGTGAGTAACTGTAGTTTCTGTGACTGTTGAAGAGCAGCATCCACAAAAAGAAATGGAAAACCCAACAGAACAAAGTGATCTCAAATACAGAACAAGCCCAAAATCAGGCCAGCAACCATTCTCCACAAGGCAGAGCTTTCTAATGCCTGGAGACATTTTGTCATTTACTAATTAACACTTTTGCTTATTTTACCTATTATTAAAAAATCTTGCAACTGTACCACTACTCTATATTGTCCATGCAACCAAACAATTGTAACGCCTAAAACAAACTGGAGATTATTGACCTATCAATCACATTTATGAATTTTGACTTCATAGAATCCGTACAGTGTGGAACCAGGCCATTTTGCCTAATAAGTCCACACCGGCCCTCCAAAGAGTATCCCACCCAGACTCATTCCCCTACCCTATTACTCTACAATTACCCCTGACTAATGTACATAGCCTGCACATCCCTGAACACTACGGGCAATTTAGTATGGGCGATTCACCCAACCTACACATCTTTGGACTGTGGGAGGAACTCAGAGCACCCAAATGAAACCTACGCAGACACAGGGAGAATGTGCAAATTCCACACAGACCCAGTGCCCAAGGCTGGAATCAAACCTGGGTTCCTGGTGATGTCTCTTTGTTTTTCAAACTTATAGTATCTGTGCTATCTTGGGGCACTGGTATTCTTCACATTATCACAATGTTGTGTTTTCAGGTACCATCATGTGATATTCAGGTCTGAGCATCTTGCTGCAGCCAATCGTCTGTTATCCATGCTGAGACTAGGGTCTGTCTAATTACCAGTAATGAAAGATAGACCAATGATCAATCTGAATAGAAGACGCACTTGTCTTACATAACAAGACAGTTTGTTACATGACAGGACTAGACACACTTCAGTCACTAGTCACAATTATTATGACACTAAGAAGCTGTCGAGAATATCTTTGTTCCCTTTAGTCACTCAAACAGAACTCATCAGCGTCCCCCGAAACAGTATGTGATATTATTGTCTGGGTAATGTTGAAGATACCATGAACGTAACTTCATCACAACTTCCTAGGAGAGGTGATGGCTTAGTGGTGTTATCACTGGATTGTTAGTTTAGTGACTCAGGAAATGTTCTGGGCACCAGGGTTCAAATCCTGTCAAAGTAGGTTGTGGAATTTGAAATTCAATAAAAATATTGGACTTAAGAGACTAATGATGACCATGAAACCATTGTTGGGAAACCCCATCTGGTTTACTAATACCCTTAAAGGACAGGAAGTCTGTCCACATGTGACTCCAGACTAACAGTAAAGTGGCTGAGTTTTATTGGGTAATAAATGCTGGCCTTGCCAGTGGTGACCACATCCTGTCAGTTAATAAAATAAACATTATCCTGTACTACATCGCCTCACACCGCCAAGCATCAATCCTCATCATTAGCCATCACACATTTATGACGTAATCATTTTACGTTTACCATGAGCCAACTTCCTCGCAAATCTGACTCCTCAATCCAGGTGGTTGGGATGTTGGGATTCCTACGGTCTGTACTTTCACTAGAATTGGAAAAGCTATGAGTACTTCTAGTTTGATGTCAGTTCACCTTGATTTGATCTGTAGAATATTTCATAGCTGAGGATCCTTTGTCTTTTGGATTTCCTTCATAGAAAATGGAATTCCTGGGAGACCCAGTCTATCTTTGATGAAATACCTTAACATCCTTGATCTGTCCCTGGTTCCAACGTCTGACAAACCGTCCCTTTCTTGGCCTGATACCTTCCAGTAAACACAATCTACCCTGGATACTCAATCTTTTACCTGACCCTCTTGTCACCTTGCTTCCTGTTATCCTGTTTACCTGGCACCCTCCCCTCTATCTCATCCCTACCTGGCACCTAAATCCCTGGAGACCTACCTACCTAGATCTACCCTCTTGGTGCCCTAACTTCATACTTGCCCAGAGTAGGGGTCTGTGATTCTAAACCTTCAAATTTCAACTGACATAGCAAGCAACTGCTTTGAAAGAAGGAACATAGCTTGCCTTCCCTCGACAGTTCTATACGATAGAGGGAACTGTCAATTTCTGAAGGAGCCCTAACCATACAGGATCTTCTTACAAACAGCAGAGCTCCTTCCTGACATAAACATGAAGAAGAGTGGCAATCTTTGAAAATCCAGCCCAACATTTCTCACTCCAATGTGCCCAATGTCCAATTTTCAATGAGCCAACTAATGCTTATACAGAGAAACTGTTTAAAGGCTGTGTTGTTTCAAGATAGCTTGTAAACTGCCCTTCTTTTTAAGCTTATGCTCTTGCATTCATCAGTGCAGTTTTAAATTCTGTTGTTGTAAAGTTTGGTGTACTCTGAACAAATAGCTGTTGTTGTAATTTATTTGTCGACCAGTCTTATGACTCTGTATGTTGCAACACAGTTCTAAATCCATCCAATAAAGCTTGACATTCTATTAACTGACTGTTATGCAGTGATTTACCACTTTGAATCTTAATTTCTGTCTCACTGCATTATGGTACCTCTGTACACTGGGTTTTGCTGGTTTTTTGTAATGATCAAGATGGTGGGGTGCCACCTTTTCCACGGTTTTCCCAACCAAGATGGAGTTTTGATACTTCCTCAAAATCAAAATGAACATTTTCCTGCTTTTAAAAAAGATACAGAACACAACATCTTTTCCTCTGCACAATCTTTTTTGATTAAGATTGTTTGGCTGCAGCTATCACGAGTATTCCAGTTGAAATCTTGTTTAATTATTGAGCCCTGATTCTTTTAAACCTTTCCTTTCTTTTGATTAAACAATAATCCAGAAAAAAATAAATCATTTAGTCTAGTTGATTAAGGAAAAAACAGTTTTGTTAAATGCATGTGTATTCCATGTCCTTGGTTCAGTCTTTTGACGAGGATGTGGAGGAGCCGGTGTTGGACTGGGGTGGACAAAGTTAAAAATCACACAACAGAAGGTTATAGTCCAACTGGCTTATTTGGAAGCACTAACTTTCGGAGCGCTGCTCCTTCATCAGGTAGCCAGTCATCTTTTGGACTATAACCTGGTGTTGTGTGATTTTTCACTGTAATAAGGTGAATGTTGGTGCAATCAGCCTTTCAAAAGGGAATTGACTATGTACTTGGAGGAAGAAAATATCAAGGCACAGGATTAAATGAGGCGAAGGACAAACTCATTTCCTTTTGCAGAGAACTCACCAAAGCTCAATAAATCAAATCTCCTCCCTCCATGTTGTGAAAATTCTCTGATTCTATGTTCTGCTCTTTTCTTGAGAGTACGATGCATTAGCTTTCCGATTTAGCTTCTTCCTGCATGTGTAGGACAACTAGTTTTTCATAGAGTCACAGCTGTACAGCATGGAAACAGACCCTCCATCGAACCCATCCATGCCCATCCCTCTAAACCCTTCCTATTCATCTCCCCATCTAGATGCCTTATAAATGTTGTAATTGTACCAGTCTCCACCACTTCCTGATGAAGGGCTTTTGCCCAAAACATCGAATTTCCTGTTCCTTGGATGCTGCCTGACCTGCTGCGCTTTAACCAGCAACACATTTTCAGCTCCACCACTTCTTCTGACAACTGATTCCATACACACATTCCAAAAATCTTTCCCCTCTCACCTTAAACCTAAGGAATCTTTTTGGATTCCTTACCCTGAGGATAAATCATTGTCTATTTACTCTATCCATACCTTTCACAATTTTATAAACTTCTATATGGTCAACCTTCAGCCTCCGACGCTCCAGGGAAAACAGCCCCAGCCTATCCAGCCTTCCCTATTGCTCATATCCTCCAACCCTTGCAACATCCTTGTAAATCATTTCTGAACCCTTTCAAGTTTCACAACATCCTTCCTATAACATGCAGACCAGGATTGCACACAGTACTCCAAAAGTGGTCTAACCAATGTCCCGCCTCTTTGTTACTTGCTTCAACTGGCTATGCTATTCAATAGCTTCACCACCTTGAAGGTGTGGAGGAACCAGAACATCTTCCAACTGTCTGTGACCATTCTGTTTTGTTCTCATCGGAAACTCGCCACCATATGCCCCCTATTCTGCATCCTCTGTTAATTACCTTAATCAGAGTGAATCTGGCAATACATAACTTTGTTGTCCCTCCACTCAAGCTATTTCATCAATTCTGTCCTATGTTGCTAAGTTTTAACTTTTCAACATGACCTTCAACAGCCAGCTAATCTCCTGGGTAAAGCAAAGCCAGTTAAAAATAGATCAATTAATGGAAAAGATAACTTATTGAATCTCCTCTCCATTCTTTCAAAGCTCTGGAATTCTTTATTTTCTTTCATTTCTTTATTTCCATGAATTATTCTTCATTCTACATTCATCAGGGTTTTAGAACACACATTTTGTATTGACAATCCATTCAGCAAGGCATGAATTCAAGCGTCCTCCAGAAAATACAATGACTGCACTTGAAAATAATTTACTCTGTCAGGCATTTGTGCTATTCCAAAGGCATTATAGAAATGTCAAGTTGTTTTTCTGATTCATGTCATTTATTTTAATCTTTTCAGCCTTTTTAACTATGGACGTTTAACATAGAGTTCCTCAAACAAAAAATATCCATGTCTTAATTGCTAAACATACAGGCCAAGGGCTACATTTTATGAGGCCTTGAATGTATGGGCCGTGCGAGACATCTGAGAGATTCATGTGAGGAAGTTGGACAAGCCTCACCTGATATTGGGACCAATCCGCTGCATTTTTAAACATTGTTCTGGCATCAAGATGACAAGGAAACAGTGAGATTTCTATGAATGGGGATTATCACTTGGGCGCAGACTCATTAGCAGAGGGATTTGCCAGATTATGATGCAGTCTCCGAATCTACCATCTGCTGTGAGGAAACAAGATGTCAACATTACAATTTAGTGCAGGTACCTGATGGCATCAGCTTGAGCCTGGTCCTCCAGGCCATCATCTTTAACAATACCACAACAATATCTCCAGGTACAGTGCAGTGTGCCAGTCAAATGCATTCTTATCCAAGGATACAGGCAGCTGACAACGGCCAGCCTCTCACTACCTTCACAGCACCTCTCTGATCCACTTGGACAACACATCTCCACTTTAAAACCGCAGTTTGGATTGCAATTGGTATTCATTGGCGCTACAGGAATGGATAGTGCACAGGGACAAGCATCTAGTTCATGGACTAGACCAGGGTCTCAGTGTGCTCACTTAGTGCTCATTCTGTTAACACCTGAATGCCCACAATGGCGGCACAGTGGCTCAATGTTTAGCACTGCCACCTCACAGCGCCAGGACTTGGGTTCAATTCCACCCACCAGTGACTGTGTGGAGTTTGCACATTCTCCCGATGTCTGCGTGGGTTTCCTCTGGGTGCTCCAGTTTTTTCACACAATCCAGAGACATGTAGGTTAGGTGGATTAGCCATGAGAAATGCAGAGTGATGGGGATAGGGCTTTTTAACATTTACTCATTTGTGGGATGTGGGCATTGCTGGCTGGGTCAGCCTTCATTGCCTGTCCTTAGTTGCCCTTGAGAAGGTGGGGGTGAGCTGCCTTCTTGAACCACTGCAGTCCACCTGCTGTGGGTTGACCCACAATGTCCTTAGAAGGGAATTCCAGGATTTTGACCCAGAGACAGTAGGGTGGGGAGGTAGGTCTGCGAATCCTCAAAGAGTCAGTGTGGACTCGATGGGCATAATGGCTTATTTCCACTCTGTAGATTTACTTATTTCCCTCCACTCTATGATTCTATGATTGTATGAGAAAATTCATCAAAACACATCTCACTGGTTCTATGTTTGCTTACACAACGTAACAATCTCAGGTAACTCTACCAATGTTATATTTATTGGTGGATGTGTTGTACATGCTAAGAAGACAGATTTACTCCCAGAAGTCAGGCTCCAAGATATTTATAAGGAGGCTATTCATCACATTATGTCCATGCTACTCTACAATGATCTGACTCTACAATTCAATTTTCCAGCTTTTAGTCTATAGCTCTGGAGGGTGTAGCAATGTAAGTGAATGTCTAAATACTGCTTAAATGTTATAAAAGTTTCTGACTCAACCACCCTTTCAGGTTGTCTGTTCCAGATTTACAAATTTGTTCAACTTTTTTCTTAGCCTTCTACGTCTTATTGTAAATCCATTCTTCCAGTTTATTGATCTTGCTACTAAACATAATTTCAGTTCAAAAGAGTCATGTGATACTCAAAACGTTATTTTTTTTCTCTAAATCCACAGATGCTGCAGAACTTGTTGAGTTTCTCTGTCCAACACGTGCTTTTGTTTCATTCTATCTCTGGGTCAATGTCACATGTGGAATGGTTAAGTAGTTCAGGTCTACATTCGATAGAGTTTGGAACGATGAGGGGGGATCTAATTGAGACTTAAAGAATACTGATGGGTCTGGATAGAGTGAACATGGAGATGATATTTCCACGACTAACAGTCTCAGAGTGGAGGGATGACCAGTATGTAAGTTAGCTCACTGAGCGTGAAGGTTTGTTTTCAGATGCTTCATCACCATAACTAGATAACAGCATCAGTGAGATCCTCCAGTGGAATGCTGGTGGTATGTCCCACCTCTCTATTTGTAGTTCTTGGCTTCTTAAGGTGGCTGATATCATTTCCTTTTTTTCTCAAGGGAAGGAAGATAGGATCTAAATCAGTGTGTTTATTGATGGAGTTCTGGTTAGAATGCCATGCGTCTAAGAATTCTTGTGCATGTCTTTGTTTCGCCTGTCCTAGGATGTGTGTGTTGTCCCAGTCAGAGTGGTGTCCTTCTTTGTCTCTATATATAGAAACGAGTGATGGTGGATCGTGTCTTTTGGTGGCCAGTTCGTGTTCATGTATCCTGGTGGCAATTTTCCTACATGTTTGTCCGATGTAGTGTTTTTTTTTACAGTTTTTGCATGGTATCTTGTAAATGACATTAGTTTTACTGGTGGTATCGAATGGATCCTTTAGCTTCATTAGTCACTGTTTAAGCATGTTGGTAGGTTGGTAGAGGGATGACCCTTTAGAGCTGAGATGAGGAGGAATTTTTTCAGCCAGAGGGTGGTGAATCTGTGGAGCTCATTGCCACAGAAGGCTGTGGAGGTCAAGTTATCAAATGTATCTAAGGCAGAGACAAGGCATGTTCTTGATTGGTAAGGAGATCAAGGGTTATGGGGAGAAGGCAGGAGAATGGTGTTGAGAAACATATCAGCCATGATTGAACGGTGGAGCAGACTTGATTCATTGATTGGTCGAATTCTGTTTGTACGTCTTATCGTCTTATGTTCTAATGCTTTTGCAAATTAGCTGTCACACTTCTCTTTTAGTACAATTACTTACATTTCAAAAGTAAACAATTGACAAAAACATTCTTTGGGATACTTGGAAGTCATTATAAAAAATATAAGTTATTTCTTGTATTATATACTACAGGTCTCTAACTCTATCAGAATACTTTGCTGAAACTTGATGTCTTAACAGATTGTAATTAACTAGAATCATTTTTCTTTTAAAATCTATTACTCAACTTTCTTCACAATGAACCACCTATATTTGGAATCAATAATACCCACCTTACAGAATGTAATATTTAATTCTAAATCATGTGAGTAATTACAATGTGATATACTTAACGAGTACAAATTAGCAGAACAAATTTCTATGAAGCTAGAAAGCCTAACTTCAGCTCATTAAAACTATGTTTTCTCCCTTTCATCTACATATTAATGGCTGCTCCTTATTCAATATTCTAATCTAATATTGAAGTTGCCAGTCTCCCATCACTCATTAAGATACAAATGATTAAAGAAGTCCATATGTACCACATTCTGTCATTGCACAATACTTGAAACCTGGTGCAACAGCTTTATCAGATTAAATTTAATAAATGCACAAAGTTTATCAGTAAGAATGTATTGATTGAACATTTATCAATCCTGGTACAATGCAAAGGTTCTCACACTGGACCGAAAATATTTGTAATAATGAGACTTGACAAGTAGCTGACTAAATGCCTGGTATTTTGACACATATAATCCCCAGCTGCTAAACCATTTCTGTCAAATATAATCTAAAACAAGAAAAACAGAACTCCACAAAAATAACCCAGAGTCTGCCAACTGGACACAGATTTACTTGAGGCGTTACCTTGAGCAAATCTTTAAAAATGTGCACTAGACAATGATTGGAGACAAGAAACTACAAAGTGAAGTTTTGGAGAATGAAGAGATCTAATTGGTTGAGATCTATCACAACGCTCAATACAAATTCATGACTTTCTTTCTGTTTTAAAACCTCCTGAATGTAACAGTGGGATTCAATGATCTTATGTAACATTAGGAAATAGGTTTCAACTTGCCAAAAAATGGAAGTGCCACTTTAGAACACATTGTTTTAGACACTGTCCTTTGTTAAACACAAAAGGGCTACTCACACAAACATTTAAAGACATCATCCATATGCAGGCAAATTGCTTTTTTGACTGTCTACTTGCTGTCACAGAGTTAGTGACATGCAGGGTGTTGAGGGAGTTGTGAAAGGTTAGCCATGTTATCAGGGAAGCAGATTTCAGAGGAGCTCTGTGCTTCTGAAAAGGTCATTTTCATAGTACTTCCTCCCAGGGGGGTATTAAATGGTATTACACCTTCGGGTTCAGTACTGAAGGGAGATGGAGCAGAGATGGCAATAAAGACCCTCAAAAATGGAAGATGTTTAGCAGAAGGACAGTCACATTTAAAAAAGGCCTTCAGGGAATATTTCTTCAACCTACATCAACGTCTGGCCATGTGTGTGTGAGACCGGTGCTACAGTTTTTAAAACTTGTTACATGACATGTTTACTAAAACTTGACTCCTTCCACGAGGTCAACTAAGTTCTTGCAGCACTACATCCATGTCCTACATGCCAGCCAATGGTCAATCACTGCAACTCCCAAGAGCACCCACTGCTTATTTGGAAAGGGTGCCTTCTATCTATGCAAGCTGGCTTGAAGTGGCACTAGCATAGGATCCCTGATAATGCCTGCAACAGGGCATTCATTGTGTACCTGAATTCAATGGTCTGTCCAATTTAGACCCCATGATCACTGGGGAAAGATCAAACATTGATATCTGTGCCCAAGGCACTGCTGTGTGATATGGAAAAGGTGAGGACTAAGGATGTTGGAGAGTCAGAGTCAAACAGTGTGGTGCTGAAAAAGCACAGCAGGTCAGGCAGCATCCAAGGCGCAGGAGAGTTGATGTTTTGGGCATAAGCCCTTGAGTGATATTCCTACTATCGATGACACTAGTTTCACTCTGAAAGTTCAAATTTTTGGAGGGTGGATTTTTCTGCAGATTTTGCATAATTCTCCAGCCCATTACAGCCATCTGCACCACCATTCAAAGCAGAAAGGCATCAGACACAATTCTTACATTATGTGTTCCTGTCTCAGGTAGACCATGTTGGATCCAAACATATAATGATCTCCATCAGGACAAGGTATGTTATCAGTTCCAAAGCCTTCATAAGTTGCATAACATATTAAGCAGAATTTGAAGCCAATTTCACCATCAATCTCCCTTATTCCTTCTAATGTTATTTGAGTTGTCATGTTTTGGTTCCTACTGGTCATTACTATTCCCATATGCCTCGCCTGTCTAACTTGACCTATTTTCACCCAGTATGCAGGATATAGGAACTGGAGCTCTTTCTTACCTCGGGAGAATTTTTATTTGTTAATACTGTGGGGGAAATAAAACACTATTAGTAACAAGTTGCTTACAGTGTGCATTTCATGTTTGACAATCCAAAAATGGATTTAAGTGGATTTCAACCTGGCAGTTTGGTTTGGAGTATGTTTATTGCATAAGACAACCATCTCATCCAAAGTAAATCTATCAATTTTCAGAACACACAAAATAAATACTGTCAAAATTATATACCATTCTGGCTCTCCATCTCAGCTACTCTTTTACTCAAAGGGGTCCGATCCTGAGTTCTTCTGTATCTCCAAGATCTCTGCCCTCTCACTTGTCAACTTGAAGCATTTTTCTCACATGTTTAACAACCAACATCACCTTTCCTTCTGCAATCCTTTCTTGCCCCCTCATCCTCCTACTTTCATTACACTATCAACAAGACCACAACTTTAACCATCAGGAAGGTATTTCTTCATTGCAGCTATCCCTATAATCCATAGTGTTCCCTTTTATGAGGTTGAAACCAGCAAAGGTCATTAAATCCTGCCATCCCACTGTTTCTCCGACGAATATAAACTTCCAGTCACTCAAATTGCAACTCTTTCTATTTTCTCCATGGAACAGTAAGAACAGAGATGGATTATTGTGCTGGCTTTGTGGTTTTACAAAGGTCAACATTAATCAGCCAGCCATGTCAAGGTCTGAATTAATTCTAATTCTGAGACTTCTTCGAAGGTGGGGGATCACAATTTGTGCACTTCATGAGTTTTTCAGCTCCATGCAATATTTAAATAGTTCAGTCACTTCAGGCAAGTGCCCCTATCAGGAATGGTAATTCTTTTGATGCAAATCTCATCAGTGCATTTTCAGCTCGATCGAAGGTCTCATAAAAGAGAGCTATTCACCATGAGAGGCAGTCAGTGCAGCCTGGATAAATGCTGAAGCAAGTTGACAAACCTTGAACACCATTAACACAGGAAAGCACCTCGAAACACTTCGCAGGAACACAATCAGAACAAAACCTGCCGTCAAGTTACTGAAGAAGCTAACACAACAGAAATTGTCAAAGAAGCACCTTGAATGAAACAGAAAATGAGGTGGAGAGGCAAGAAGATTTAGGAAGTAAATTCCAGAGATTAGGCCTAATGCTGACCCTGCGTGAGATGGATGAGAAATTGGAAATGGTAGGGTGAGAGGAAAGTTGTCTTTTATGCAATGCTTTACTTCAGCAAAGGCATAGAGGAAAGCTGTTATACCTGGCAGGAGGTGGTAGCCTGTTCCAGGACTGTGAACATTACCATTCAATCTGGTAATGATACCTTACATAGAAGCTGCTAAGACAAGGCTTAATTGTTGATGATGTATGGTTTGCTGCAGTATTTGTTGTCTCTTCGTTTATATCAATTCCATGATGGGCATTCAATGAGAAGTTACTTTTTATTACATATAGCCTAATCAACCTGATTCAGGGATATTATTACACACCTCTGGTGTAGGTGGGACTTTAACCTGGGCCTCCCTAGTCTAGGGGTAAGGACATTACCACTGCACCACTAGAGCTCCTACAGGGAGAAGGAATTTTAATCTTTATAGATAGACAGAGATCACAGAGATGTGGTTGTTTGATTAAGAGGGATATGGTTGCAATGTGATTGATAAATAAACATCTTTGTATGTAAAGATTGATGACAATCCCAAGCATTACCACGTGAAGTCTTCTGATCTGCAGCCTCCTCCATTCCCCCTGAGTGATTGGCTTGGTCAGTTTGGAAGGATGGTTAAGTCTGAAAAACGTGTTGCTGGAAAAGTGCAGCAGGTCAGGCAGCATCCAAGGAGCAGGTGTATCTCCTGAAGAAGGGCTTATGCCCGAAACGTTGATTCACCTGTTCCTTGGATGCTGCCTGACCTGCTGCGCTTTTCCAGCAACACATTTTCAGCTCTGATCTCCAGCATCTGCAGTCCTCACTTTCTCCAAGGATGGTTAAATGTCAAGCAGAATGGTAAGAATCTGGGTTCATATCGAAGCCAGAGTTGGTAAGGACAGCAAACTTCTTCCTTCCCTAACAATACCAAGAATAAACTATATTCAGATAGAACTTTTAATGTCAACATAACAGGAGCATTATAAAACAAAGTGATGCTGGTCGAGGTCAGGGAGGTAGTCAAAAGATAGGTCTTGTGGAATGGCTGAAAAGATTATTAGCACAACTGGAACTAGCTGTAGGCACCATGGTCAGTATGGACCAGTTTGGGCTGAAGGGCCTGTTTCCATGCTGTATTCCTGTATTACTCTATTAGTGCGTTAGGGAGTGTTAGCCTTGGTAACAGAAAGACATCATAAAAATAATAGATTTCTGCCAGTTTAATGCTCACTATCACTAATGCCATTTTTAAAACATTTTTTGGTGTACTTTATCAATTAAGATTAAACTTTGAGTTGCCATCATGGGGTGGGGGTGTTTGGTGTCTCTGGATTACTAGTTCAGTGACTTCATTACTTTATGAAACTAACTAAGGCTACCCAACTCTATCATTTATTAAAGGAATATCCCAGGTATTTTGCTTGTCAACTTAGTCTACATTAATTGTTGCCTTTATGTCATAAACCCTTACAACATCCTCAATGCTTCTCATACTGGTTATACTCTCTTCTACTCTCCTCTGTTGGGCAGAAAGCATAAAAGTTTGATTACACCTATGAACAGATTCAAACTGCAGCTTCCCCCACACCTACCCCCAGTCCTGAAGAAGGGTTCCACCCGAAACATTGACTTCTCCACCTCCTGGTGCAGCCTGGCTTGCTGTGTTCCCCCAGCCTCCCGCCCGTCTACTTTGTATTCCAGCATATGCAGTTTTTTTGTCTCTTCCCCACTGTTGTCAGACTTTTGAACGGCTCTCTCGAATGTTAATGCTGAGTCCCCATCTCTGCACCTTCTCTTCATCTGTAACATTGTATTTTGCACTTGATTGGGCGGCACGGTGGCACAGTGGTTAGCACTGCTGCCTCACAGCGCCAGGGACCTGGGTTCAATTCCCGACTCAGGCGACTGACTGTGTGGAGTTTGCACGTTCTCACCGTGTCTGCGTGGGTTTCCTCCGGGTGCTCCGGTTTCCTCCCACAGTCCAAAGATGTGCGGGTCAGGTGTATTGGCCATGCTAAATTGCCCGTAGTGTTAGGTAAGGGGTAAATGTAGGGGTATGGGTGGATTGCGCTTTGGCGGGTCGGTGTGGACTTGTTGGGCCGAAGAGCCTGTTTCCACACTGTAAGTAATCTAATCTAATCTGCGAGCCTGATGCACTTTGTATGTTATAATTTGTCTGCAGAGCAAGCAGAAGAACACCTTTCACTGTATCTCGGTACAAGTGACAACAATCAATCTATCAAACTGCTGCAGCATTTTGATCCAAACTGCAAAGTGCAGTTGAAAGCCTTGATATACTCTCTTAAACTATTCACACACCAAACCACTTTACCATGATCTAGCAAATGGTGCTATTTGAACATATTGACCATTATTTTATTTCTCACTCTTCAATGTAGAATATCTGAAAATTATGTTTGAGACAAGATGTCAGGTGAACAAGATTAAATTAAAATAGAAAGTTCAGAAATTAAAAGCCATGATTCAGTTGAAGGTTGAATGTGGAAGCTATTTGACACAAGGGAATAACATACAATGATATAAAATGGATGCTAAATTCTTCACCATAATCTGATTTTCCCTGAGTTAGAATGACTTTGGAGCCCTTCTAAAAATAGCAGAGATTCCAGGACTTTTCAACTCCATTTTCCATCCTCTTGATTTATAACAGGTGCTTTTAGGGGTGTAGTGTGTCTCAGGTCATAAGCCCATACCCAGCATTCCTGGCCTGGCTGCAGCACTGTGGAGAAAGGCACAGCATTATTCCTCTCCAGCTTAGATGGCTTCAGACCAGCCTTTCTGAAGAGTTGTGGTTCATTGCACCACAGATGTAGGAAATCCATTGTTTGCATAAGGAACTCCTTTGAAAGGTAACTTCAAAATGCGCATGGAAAATCCTCCATACCAACATGTGCCCTTTCACCCACACACCAAGTCCCTTATGGTACGTCCATGTGGACATTCCTGATGAAGGACTTATCCTGGAGATATCGAATCTCTTGCCTGACCTGCTGTGCTTTTCCAGCACCACACTTTTCAACTCCGACTGTCCAGCATCTGCAATGCTCGCTTTCTCCTTAGGGTGCATCCACTCCCATGTATCACCCAGGAGAAAGTGAGGACTGCAAATGCTGAAGAATCAGAGTTGAAAAGTGTGGTGCTGGAAAAGCACAGCAGGTCAGGCAACATCCGAGGAGCAGGAGAATCCTTCCATGGTATTCATGCGCTGTGAGTTTTATAAAAGAAACGAATTGCGTGGGGATAACAGGATGTGTAAAACAAACAAAAAGCTTTTATTTAGAAAGGTAATTGAAAATTTTCCAAAACGTTTTAAAATGGCTTCTTTTTAGTAGAGGGCAACCTTTCAAAAGGTTTAATAGTTGAACCTGCACACACTTGAAGCTCTTAACCTTGTGGAAATGGAAATTATGGAACTGATAGCATCCAGCTAACTGTCAATGCTGTCAGTCAAACTGGGGTTCATGCAGTTCACCACATTAGAAGCCCAAGCATTCAACTCAGCCTCATTATGTATTCTAGCCTATGAGCCTAGGGTCCCACAGACCAGTCATTCAAAAAGCTGCCTTTTATACCTAGCTGTCCTAGTTTCTAAACGTTTTCCTGGGTTAGCTCATTTTAACCCTGATGAGGGAGCAGTGCTCCAAAAGCTAGTGCCTCCAAATAAACCTGTTGGCCTATAACCTAGTGTTGTATGATTTTTAGATTAGATTAGATTACTTACAGTGTGGAAACAGGCCCTTCGGCCCAACAAGTCCACACCGACGCGCAACCCACCCATACCCCTTACCTAACACTACGGGCAATTTAGCATGGCCAATTCACCTGACCCGCACATCTTTGGACTGTGGGAGGAAACCGGAGCACCCGGAGGAAACCCACGCAGACACGGGGAGAACGTGCAAACTCCACACAGTCAGTCGCCTGAGGCGGGAATTGAACCCAGGTCTCTGGCGCTGTGAGGCAGCAGTGCTAACCACTGTGCCACCGTGCCGCCCTAATTAGATGACTTACTTTTAGTTACTTTTAATTTTGTCCACTCCAGGACAACACTAGCACCTCCAAATCATCTGACCCTGATGAAGGGCTTTTGCCTGAAACGCTGATTCTCCTGCTCCTCGGATGCTGCCTGACTTGCTGTGCTTTTCCAGCACCACACTCTCGGTCCCTGTTAACTTACCCCTACTTCACCAGAATGAAAATGAACTTCATTCCCTTCTGCATCAGGAAGGCTGAGCTGGGAAATCTGGTGACTCATAGTCATATTTATGCAGTCATAGAGTCATACAGAACGGAAACAGACCTCTCGGTCCTAATGGTCCACACCAACCATGTTCCCAAACTAAACTAGTCCAGTGTGCCTGTGTTTGGCCCATCTCCCTCCAAACCTTTCCTTTTCTTAAACTTATACAAATGTCCTGTCAGTTTTCTTGAGGATGTAAATTCAGGCGAACATGTGAGACCTACTTGGAACAATTTCAACATTGCCTGGTTAGGGGAAACAAAGTGGGTGGTTAAAGTCACTGACAGATATAGGGAAGGAAGGTCGGATTTGCATTACCATAATGTCTTGTACAACCTGCTGTAACATAAGAAAGTGCAGCAACCAATCTGAACATAGCAAGGTCCAATAAACATTAATGACCAGAAGCTCTGATTTTAGGTGTTGCTGATGGATAAATATTCCTGAAGAAGGGCTTAAGCCCGAAACATCGAATCTCCTGCTCCTTGGATGCTGCCTGACCTGCTGCGCTTTTCCAGCAACACACTTTCAGCTCTGATCTCCAGCATCTATAGACCTCACTTTCTCCTCAATGGATAAATATTGACCAAAGGCAAATTCACCTGCTCCAAATTAGAGTCCAATGACATTTTGCTTCTATCTGAGAGGGTGTAAGATTTAATGGATCTCAACTGAAGTTCAGTTGTCTTCTTGTAGACTCCTATTTTGAATTCTGCTATTTATCATTGAATATTCAGGTAAGCTTGGGAGTTAGTTTCTCCAAGCGTTCACAGTGATGAGTTCATGGTGGATTACCATTTGTTTCAGCTCCTGCATTATCTGAATTCTACCCTCTGAGTTAAACTTAGAGCTACTGTATCTGTAACCACAGTGTATCATCCATTGTGATCAAACAGACCATTTGCTCACGCAACACACTTTCATTTAGAAAATCAAGGGCAGCACATACATGGGAACACCTCCACCATCAGGTTCCCATCCGAACAATTCACCACCCTGATTTGGAAACATATCACCATTCCTTCACTGTACCTGGGTCAAGATCCTGGAATTCCCTCCCTAATGGGATTGTGGGTCAACCCACAGCAGGAGGACTGCAGCGGTTCAAGAAGGCAGCTCACCCCCACCTTCTCAAAGGGGCAATAACAGCCAGAGAATAAATGCTGGGCCAGCCAGCGATGCCCATGTCCCACAAAAAATGAATAAAAAAGAAAAAAAATGTGATAATTAGGAGGAAAAAGATGTTTTGAATCACATTGTCCAGGTCAGATATAGAAATACTAAAACCTTAGCTTATATTTGCAAACTGAACAGTTCTGATGGCTGACAGCACATCATGTGATTGACAATACCTGCTCCAGATGAACCTGAAAGGCAGGCAAACATCTAATTAAACCATGGACAGTAAGAGATACTTGGGAAATTCACCAGTTCCAATTGTTAAGGATAATTGGTCAACAAAAGAAGACGATCACATTTCAGCTAACTTTATCTTCTATGTCACCCTGGAGCATATAGATATTGAAACTCAATGTCTCCCCTTAAAAGCATTCAGAAGGGCAATTTGAATTGAAAACAGAAAGTGCTGGAGATCACAGTGGATCAGGCAGCATCCATGGAGAGAGAGCAAGCTAACATTTCAAGTCTAGATGACTCTTCATCAGAATTTGAATTGAATAAGGTAACTCAGTTAAAAGTATCCTGGCCATCTCCGCAATTCTTAAGTGTGAAAGGCTACAATGCAGGATTTGCAAACCCAACCCCCATAGCTTTTTTGAAAGAAAACTTTGGACATGTAATAGTCACAATAGCCAAGTATGTGAAGTGCCTTTTAAAAGTAACAGGCAGAGGCTATTCTAATGAGTGGCACCATGAGAGCCAACATCTGAAATACCATCCAAAATGTCACAAGCCAAATACGTGACCAAAGGTGAAACAGCTATACTTTGAAAGTTGGAGAAATAATTTTTTCACCCAATCTGGTCCACCCTCAGCCTCCCCTGAGAGTTGACCTCCTCCCACTCCAATCAGAGGAAACCTCCCAGCATACTGAAAACCCTTTGCTTTTACCAGAGATGTCCCACTAAAGCATAAATTAGTTTGATAAACTGTGTGCCTGCTGTGAAATGATTGCAGTTAGAATTGCACATTTTTTGTCCTGCCTCATGTGTATCCAGTCCTTGAGTGCTTGAGAAACATCATGTCAAAGCCTCCAGGACAAGTGTGTGATTAATAACTCATCTTTACTTTTAAATTCACAAGAATGCGTTGCTGGACACAGCCCTTACTGATCCTGTGAAAATCCTCATTGCTAATATCTGGAGACCAGTGTCAAAAGTAGAAGAGCTATCTTACAGACTATTTAAGCAACAAGCTGACATCTGGATGCTTCTGGAATTAGAATTCCTACAGTGTGGAAACTGGCCCTTCGGCCCAGCAAGTCCTCACCGACCCTCCAGAGAGTAACTCACCCAGACTCATTCCCTTATTTCTCTACATTTCCCACTGACTAAGGCATTAACCCACCCATCCCTGAACAATATGTGCAATTTAGCATGACCAATTCAGCTAACCTCCACATCTTTGGATTGATGAGGAAACCCATGCAGACACCAGGAGAATGTGCAACCCACACAGACAGTTGTCTGAGGCTGGAATCGAACTTGTGTCGCTGGCGCTGCGAGGCAGCAGTGCTAACTATTGAGCCACCATTATTGTGGTAAATCCACTTCAACTGACAGGACAGATTCAGCACCGTGGTGAACACTCAGCTTAGGGTTGCCCTGACAATCCTCAACATTACCTCCAGACACATGAAATGAGGTCAAGCATTATAAAGTAAAATTCCTGATGACCATCTACTATACACCATCCTCAGCCCCCCTTGTCTGATGGATCAGTACTCCTCCATATTGAACACCATTCAGAAGAAGCAAATGTGTAAGTTGTACTCTGGGCGGTGTCTTTAATGTCTTTTACCAAGAGTGTCTTGGCAGCACCACTACTGACCAAGTTGGTAAAGTCCCAACAGACATAGCTGCTAGACAGGGTCTGCAGCAGATGGTGAGGGAGCTAACTAGAGGGAAAAACATACTTTATCTCACTCTGTCAAATCTTCCTACGACAGATGCATCCATCTAATGCCATTTCGGACAGGTCTTGTGGTGATGAAGTCCTGCTTTCATGTTTACAATGCCCTCCATTGTGTTATGTGGCACTACCATTGTTCTAACTGTGATCAATTATGAACAAATCTTAACAACTGGGTGTCCATGGGCCATTAGCAGTAGAACTGTATTCCAAAACACTCTGTAATTGTATGGCAAATCACTTACCCCACTCTGGTTCAATGAAGATTGCATCCAGGCATACTTAAACATGAGGTCTCAACGTGCTGAAGCTCCAGCATGAGACTACCTGCCTGCCAAACAGTATAATCAGCAAGAGCTCAGCGTATCTAAACAATTCCATAACCAATAGATCCGACTAAGCTTCAGAGTTCTGCCACATCCAATTGTAAATTGCAGTGAAGAATTTTAAATAAAAGAACTCACTGGGTAAGGTGGCTCCACAAATACCCCACAGTTATTAATAGAGTTGCCCTGCACATTAGTGCAAAAGATAGGATCTACGTATTCAGCTAGATGCGTCATGTGGATGATCCATCTCAGCCTCCTCCTGGTGTCGTGAGCATCACAGATGCCAGTTTTTAGTCAATTTGTAATATTATGTGTGGATATCAAGGAATACTAGATGCTGCAGAGGTGACACACATTTACAGGATTCTGATAATACTACTGAATGCATTTGCTCCAGACCCTGCTCTCCCCACCCCACCCCTGAAACACCCCCAACATTCCTGATGAAGGGCTTATGCCCAAAACTCTCCTGCTCCTCGGATACTGCCTGACCCGCTGTGCTTTTCCAGTACCACACTTTTCGACTCTGACTCCCCAGCGCCTGCAGTCCTCACTTTCTCCTACTTGCTGTTGACCTGCCCATCATGCTGTTTCAGCAGAGCTACAGCTCTGGCAGCTATGCACCGATGTGAAAAAAATTTGCCCACGTAAATCTTAGGGATAGAGTGTGGTGCTGGAAAAGCACAGCAGGTCAGGCAGCATCCGAGGAGCAGGAGAATTGATGTTTCAGGCATAAGCCCTTCATCAGGAATGATGAATTTCCTGATGAGCAATTTCTGATGAAGCGCTTATGCCTGAAACATCGATTCTCCTGCTCCTCGGATGCTGCCTGACCTGCTGTGCTTTTCCAGCACCACTCTCTTGACTCAGACTCTCCAGTATCTGCAGTCCTCACGTTCTCCTATACCTCAGGTCTATACACAAAAATCTGGACATAATAAATTCCACCCCATTAGTGTACGCCAATCATCAATAAATAGATACTAGCACTATTAATGATATCTATTAAAGTAGCACTTGGTTAGTTATAGTATATAAAGTGGGACGCTGGAAAAACACAGTAGGTGAGGCAGCATTTGAAGAGCAAAATAGCTAACCCTTCATCATGACTGGGGAGAGGGAGGGAGGATCAGAAATAAATAGGTGGAGGGGGGGGTGGGGCTGGGGCAAGGTTAGTTAGGATGGCGATAGGTGGGTGAAGGTAAGAGGTAATGGTGATTGGTCAGTGGGAAATGTGGAGCAGATACATAGAAAGGAAGGTGGACAGGTAGGACAGGTCAAAAGGGCAGTGCCGAGCTAGAAGGTTGGAGCTGGGATGAGGTGGTGAGAGAAGAAATTCGGAAACTAGCGAAGCCAATGTTGATGCTGTGTGTTTGTAAGGTCCCGATGTGGGAGGTGAGGCGATCCTTCTCCAATTGGCTGGTAGCTTTGATTTGGCAGCGGAGGAGGCCCAGGCTTTGTAAGTCCTTAGGTGAGTGAGAGCAGCGTTTGAGACGGTCGGCCACAGGGCAGTGAGTTGTTGGGTGTATGTGTCCCGGAGATGTTCCTTCGACAACTCCAAAAGTTGGTGTCCTGTCTCCTCGCTGTCACGGAGACCACATCGAGAGCAACAAAAATCCAGTAAATGATGGTGGGTGGATGTGCAGGAAAAACTCTGCCAGATTTGAAATGATCCTTTAGTGCATTGAACAGAGATGAGGGGGGAGGTGTGGGTGCAGGTTTTACACCTTATGCGGCAGCAAGAAAAGGTGCCGGGAGTGGAAGGTGGGTTGGTGGGAGGCGTGGATCTAGCGAGGGACTCTCAGAGTGAATGGTCTCTGTAGTATGCTGTTAGGGATGGGGAAGGAACTAAAACCCTGGTGGTGGGGTCTGACTGTAGGTGGTGGAAATTAGGAGGATAATGCCCTGTATCTGGAGATTCATAGGGTGAAAGTTGAGGACTGGAAGGGGGGCATCTATTGTTGTTGCTGTTGGAGCGGTGGGGTTCGAGGGCAGAGTTATGGGAAGTGAAGGAGATGCACTGGAGGGCATTTATGATCATGTGGGAGAGGAAATTGTGGTCCTTGAAATAGGAGGCGATCTGGGATGTTCTGTAGTGGAATTGCTCCTCTTGGGAGCAGATATGATGGAGGTCGAGGAATTGGGAATGTTTTTACAGGAAGGAGGTTGGAAGGAGGCGTAGTCATGGCAGCTGTGGGAGTCAGTGGGTTTGAAATAATGTCTGTGCCAGGCAATAATCATCTCGTGGAAGAGGGAATGCAACTATCATCCCATAACATTCCACTGCATTACCATCTCTGAATCCCTACTACCAACATCCTGTGGTTAAGATTGATCAGAAACTAAACTGGGCAATGCTTATAAATATCGTGACAACAACAGCAGGCCGGAAGTTTGGAATCCAGCAGCAATAGCTCACCCCCACTTCCCCAAAGCCAGACCACATCTGCATTGCACAGATCGAGTGTGGAGTGGAATATTCCCCATGAGTGTAGCTACAACAACACCCAAGATGTTTAATGTCCTCCAAGACAAGGCAGCCTCTGTGATTTGCATCACATCCAAAAGCATCCACTCCCCCGGCCATCCAACGCACAGTAGCTGGAATGTGTACCATCTCCAAGATTCACTGTAGAAATTCATCAAGGGTGTTCCACCATCTGCTTCCAAACCTGGGACCACCACTGTCTAGAATAACAAGGGCAGCAAATGCATGGAAACACCATCACACTGGCTGCTTGTTCCTGTCCAAGCCACTCAAAATCATGACTCAGAAATATATCACTACTCCTTCACTATCATCGGGTCAAAGTCTTAGAGTTTCCTCCTTAATGATATTGTGGGGTGTATCCTCTCCAAATGGAAAAAAATAGTTCAAGAATACAACTCAACAACATCTTCTGGTCAGGTCAGCAAAGTATCTCCTAAATGCAGTTTTTAGAAAATCATTTATTTTCGAAAACACTTTAACAATAAGAAAGTAGATACACCTTACCAATTAAGACATTTTGATTATGAGCAATCTGTGACAACATCATAAGGTGAGGAAAAATCCTTTAATTAGCACATCTTATGAAATATTTCAAGAAAACTTATCCAAATTATATTGATTGGCTCAGCTAATAACAGAATCTCAATATAATAATGAATGTAATTAACCAGCCACAAACACAGATGTATTTAAACTAATTATTTAACAATTGCTATACTAGATGAGGAGGTGTGGATGAGCAACTTCGGTTTTTAAATCCTTCAGTAGGTCAGCACGAATATTTGTGTCCTTTTAGTGCGCAGCTCAACTCTATTACAATATCATAACAGTCAATTAAGGAGTCAATTACAAGATTTTCTCAAATGAAAGAGGAATTTTATTGTTTAATAATCTCAGGAGAAATAATAAATGTGACCTTTAGGGCAGGTATAAAGTTTAAAACAGGACAACTGATACAAAAGGAAGGGGTTTTTAGAAAAGATCCTTTGTGTCCTTGAAATGTTAGATTTTAATCCTGATTGTTTAACAGATACTTTATAAGCTCAACAATGGCAAAATCTGTGTGTATTGTTGAGGTCTTGATGTTTTTTGAGAGTCTGAAGGGTATATGCAGAGAAAAAGAGACAGAAACTGGTAAATGGATTAGTACCAAAACCATTCTCTGCCTAAAATTGTTTTTGTTTTGGAATCCAGAACTACAGGGTATAGGTTTAGGATCAGAGGGGCAAGATTGAAAAGAGATCCAAGGGGCAACCTTTTCACACAGAGGTTGGTGTGTGTATGGAATGAGCTGCCAGAGCAAGTAGTGGTACAATTACAACATTTAGAAGGCACCTGAATGGTTATATGAATAGGAAGGGTTTGGGGGATATGGGCCAAGTGCTGGAAAATGGGACCAGATTTATTTAGGATATCAGATTGGCATGGATAATATGGACCGAAGGGTCTGTTTCCACGCTGTACATCTCTATGACTCTATATGTGGGCGGCACGGTGACACAGTGGTTAGCACTGCTGCCTCACAGCGCCTGATACCCGGGTTCAATTCCCGACTCAGGCGACTGACTGTGTGGAGTTTGCATGTTCTCCCCGTGTCTGCGTGGGTTTCCTCCGGGTGCTCCGGTTTCCTCCCACAGTCCAAAGATGTGCGGGTCAGGTGAATTGGCCATGCTAAATTACCCGTAGTGTTAGGTAGGGGTAAATGTAGGGGTATGGGTGGGTTGCGCTTCGGCGGGTCGGTGTGGACTTGTTGGGCCGAAGGGCCTGTTTCCACACTGTAAGTAACCTAATCTAATCGATATTTCATTGTTATACTCTATATCTGGCAACACTGTATTTTTCTCCCAAGGCTGGATAATTTGCAGGTAACTTCATCCCAATGTGTGAAACTTCCAGAAAGGTGATCAAAATAGGAGACAAAAGTTTCTTCACACCTGACTGAATTGCTTTGCCTTTTGCAAGATGTTCGGGTGTTGCAGGTTAATATGGCCAGTATTGAGTCTATAAGCAATGTGCAGGGATTATGTCTGCACAAACTCTCCACACTTACACCCACTTTGGAGTTAGAGAACAGACAAGTGATTTGCAGGAAAGTGGCATTTTAGCTTATGGCTTTCCAAAGGACAACACTGCCATTGTGTGCTGGGAAATGTGCAATGGGTCATTCACATCATTACTGTCACTCAATAGCCTGCCAGGAAATGTTGCACTAAGTGCTGCCTCTGTCATATTTACATACTGTCCTAAGAACGCTGAAGCATTTCTGGGTAATTCAACCATCTACGCAAACGCGAGAAGGAAGTGCCTCAGAATTGCCTTCAAGCTGCTGCCCATGACGAGGGACTGCACTGCACAGCACTCCGATTTCATATGTTGACTGAAGCCAGCCTAACCTCACAGCCTTGTAGTGTGAATACCTAGTCTCATTGTTGCCTTCTCTTGAAAGGTGGGAAGGACCTGAAAAAGTGCAGAGACTTTAAGGTGGGATCAGCTGAAGGCACATCTACTGAAGAGAAAAGATCAACGAATACAAAATCATCAGATTCACTTGTGTACTCTCACTGACTTGAAGCTGCTTGACACCTAACTGAGAAAAATTAAAACCATGAAGTAAAGTCCAAGCCCATTTTAATTATCCAGGAAACAAGTTTCCATGGCATTCTGTTCAGCTTCTCATGTTCAATGACTCAGGGATTTCTTGTCTTCTTTAGAAAGTCCCTCCCAGTGATGGTCCTGACCATCATCCTCAGAATTGCTGTCAATTTTCTTCAGGTCATCTGTATCCAGGATACCAGCTTCTCCACACCCTCCCCTTTCTGGCTCTAGTGTAAATAGATCAACATGCTACAATGAGGGGGTGCACCCTGTTAAAGCATAATTGAAGGCATTGGAGAGGTAAAAGGTAATGGGCTGTGACAACATTCTGGCAATAGTACTAAAGATCTGTGCTCCAGAATATCCTTCACCAAGCAGTTCCTGCATAGCGACAACACTGACATCTACTCGCCTCAACAATGTGAACAATTGCCCAGGTTTGTCGTGTACAAAGCAGATCAAATCCAGCCCATCTCATGAATGAATGAATAATAAAAAAAGTACATCCATGTTGTTTAGTGTAGCCTATTCTTATAGCACACTCCTTTCTTCCATAAAGGTTTTAACTTTCATCGATGAAAGTTAAAGTAAAGTGGTAACATTTATTGCATGGCTCATGCAATGCTATTTGACATCTTATTTCAAAGAACCTACAGTCATTCCTTAATATCATTTGGAGTGAATCAAACTGGTGAGAGACCTGTACCTGTGATGCTGCAGACCACAGGAGGAGGCTGAGATGGATCATCAACTCTTGTTTCACACTGAATATTGTTGCTAAAGTTTCAGTTTATCATTTCCGCTGGTGGTTCCAAGTGGAGTAACAGCGCAGTGTACGGACTCCGATTAATGGCTCATCTACTCTGTCTGCTTTAACATGTTTTCCTTTCAATGTTTTTCTTCTTTCACAACTTAGTTTAATCTACTTGCTGGTATGAGGTGCACATTTGTGCAGTGTGGAGGGAGATCAGCCCAACGTGGTGACAAGAGAAGCCCTCAGCATCATTGGTAATCATCCTGATGACAGTGAGAGAGGAAACAGGCAGTCTGCAGGGAGCAGTGAGAGCAGGAACAAGCAGACTGGGCAAGGGGCAGTGAGAGTGGAAACAGTCAGGCTGGGGTAAAGGCAGTGAGAGAGGGAACAGGCAGACTGGAGAGGGACGGTGAGAGTGGGAACAGGCAGACTGGGGTAAAAGCAGTGAGAGAGGGAACAGGAGGCCTGGGGAGGGGCAGAATTAAGTAGTAACAGGCAGACTGGGGAAAAGGCAGTGAGAGTGGGAACAGGCAGACTGGAGAGGGACGGTGAAAGTGGGAACAGGCAGACTGGGGTAGAGGCAGTGACAGTGGGAACAGGCAGACTGGGGGAGGGGCAGTGAGAGTGGGAATAGGCTGACTGGGGGAGGGGCAGTGAGAGAGGGAACAGGCAGACTGGGGGAGGGGCAGTGAGAGAGGGAACAGGCAGACTGGGGGAGGGGCAGTGAGAGAGGGAACAGGCAGACTGAGGGAGGGGCAGTGAGAGAGGGAACAGGCTGACTGGGGGAGGGGCAGTGAGAGAGGGAACAGGCAGACTGGGGGAGGGGCAGTGAGAGAGGGAACAGGCAGACTGGGGGAGGGGCAGTGAGAGAGGGAACAGGCAGACTGGGGTAGAGGCAGTGACAGTGGGAACAGGCAGACTGGGGTAGAGGCAGTGAGAGAGGGAACAGGCTGACTGGGGGAGGGGCAGTGAGAGAGGGAACAGGCAGACTGGGGGAGGGGCAGTGAGAGTGGGAACAGGCAGACTGGAGGGTGCGGAAGGAGAGAGGGAATGGGCAGACTGGGGAAGGCGCAGTGAGAGTGGGGACAGGCAGATGGGGGAGGGGCAGTGAGAGTGGGAACAGGCAGACTGGGGAGGGGTAGTGAGAGTGGGAACAGGCAGACTGGGGGAGGGGTAGTGAGAGAGGGAACAGGCAGACTGGGGGAGGGGTAGTGAGAGTGGGAACAGGCAGACTGGGGGAGGGGTAGTGAGAGTGGGAACAGGCAGATGGGGAGGGGCAGTGAGAGTGGGAACAGGCAGACTGGGGGAGGGGTAGTGAGAGTGGGAACAGGCAGACTGGGGAGGGGTAGTGAGAGTGGGAACAGGCAGACTGGGGGAGGGGTAGTGAGAGAGGGAACAGGCAGACTGGGGGAGGGGTAGTGAGAGTGGGAACAGGCAGATGGGGAGGGGCAGTGAGAGTGGGAACAGGCAGACTGGGTAAGGGGCATTGGCAGTGGGAACAGGCAGACTGGGGGAGGGGCAGTGAGAGTGGGAACAGGCAGACTGGGGGAGGGGTAGTGAGAGTGGGAACAAGCAGACTGGGTAAAGGGCATTGGCAGTGGGAACAGGCAGACTGAGCAGAGGCAGTGCGAGTGGGAACAGGCAGACTGGGGGAGGGGTAGTGAGAGTGGGAACAGGCTGCCTGGGGAAGGGGCAGTGATAGGGGGACGGTGTAGCCTGGGCTGACTGGAGGTGTGAGAGCGCGTTGAATTCCCCGGGGCAGTGGTTGGGATGGAGTCAAGTCTGGAGCAGGGGAGGTTGAGCCCTTGTGAGGAGTGTGATTTCAGTGTGGCCATGTGTTGAAATGTTAAATATGTTTCTCTGTTTTTCTACACTTTAGTGAGAAGGATTGCAATAGTTAACCTTTTAACTTGGTTTACTTTATGTTTCTGCTTTGTTACAAGATTCTGAGCCTAGGTACCTTTGTACCTAAGATAATGCTGTCAGTGGTGACTGGTGAGTACATGTGACAACAAATGAAATTCATATCAATGATTCAATTCAGTTGATGTTGGGGCTCCCTATATTGAGGGTGTGAGTTCTACAGAGTACAATGATACCTAAATGTGCAAAATAAAACCTGCTTTGTTAGGTACATTCGACAATAATAAATCAAATCAAAATCAAAAAGCTGGTTTGCGATGCAGAGCAATGCCAACAGTGTAGGTTGAAATCCTGGCCAGGCTGAGGGTATCAAGAAGGATTCTCCTTATTGACATGTCCCCTTGTCTGAGGTGTGGTGTCCCTCAGGTTAAACCACAGCCAGTCGTCTGTCTCTGAGAGAGTAGCCAGTGGTCTGGTATGACTATGGCAACTTTATCTTTTCTCATCTTTTGTTCCGAACTGGCTGAAAAGGAATTGACTGGAAACAACTGATGATGAGTGCCTCGATGTGATTGCTGATTGAGGATGGAGATTTGGCTTTTATCTTGAGAATCATCAACTGAAAAAATGCAAGCCATCATGTTCTGTTTTTGTTTTCAAGGAGGTGACCAGCCGTCTGGTGAGAGGAGTGCAGCTGATGTTGTTTATATGGATTTCACTAAAAATTTTGACAAGGTCTCACATGGGAGATTGATAAAGAGGGTAAAAGCACATGGGGCCCAGTGCAACTTGGGTAAGGTGAATGTAAAATTGGCTTAGTGACAGGAAGTGGTGGTAGAGGGCTCTTTGCGTGGCTGGATTCATCTGTCCAGTGATGTAGCACAGGGATTAATGCTGGGACCCTTATTGTTTGTGATATAGATAAACTATTTTAATCAGAATAATGTAGGCATCATGGGCACACATTGTAGATTGCACTCAGTTACGAACTTGACTGAATCGTGAAAATACTAACTTGTAAGTTTGATTCTCCTGCTTAATGCTAAGATTCCTTCAACCATTCTTCCTTATTGATGGCCTAACAGCTTTATCAGGAATGAGAAATGTAAATTGATTTACTATTATCTTCCCCCACAGGTTTATAAAGAAACTAACTGAATCTCCTCAATTCAATGGACTTTTTCTGAGAGAATGGGGAAAGGAAGACATGGGATATTTCCAGAGCATCAATTCAATCTTGCAGTATCACCACAAAACAAGCCGAAACTGTCCAATTAAGTCCTGCTCTCCCGCGGAGCTTTGCAATGTTCTACTTTTCAAGCATGTATCAAAGCTCCCAAAAGATTGGGATTCAAAGCCCACGTATCCCTAAGGAGTGTTACAGCCTGTCTGAACAGGGTGATTAAAATAGCTATATCTAATCCCTTTTCGAGAATTGCTAATCCGTCCGCTTCCACTAACCTTTCCAGTTGTGCGTTCCAGATTACAGCCTCTCTCTATATTAAACCATTCTTCTCGTTTCACCCTGAATTCTTTTGGCAATGATCCTTAGTTTAGGTCTCTCAATTTATGTTCACAAAACTCTTGCAACCCGATACAATATAAAATCTCCCCTAACCATCACTTGTCTAATGACAGCAGCTCTCAGCTTCTGAAGTCCTTCTATGTCCCTGAAATCCCACACTCTGATGTTATTCTATTCCTGATGAAGGGATTTTGCCCGAAACGTCGATTTTCCTGCTTCTCGGATGCTGCCTGACCCTACTGTGCTTTTCCAGCACCACTCTGATCTAAACTCTGGTTTCCAGCATCTGCAGGACCCACTTTTGCCCTGTTGCTCTAGTGAATCCTCGTGTCACTCTTTAACAAGGGCACAAGAAAAATGTTGAAAGTCAGTTTTGCGTCATACGCTCAGAGACAAATTAGATGCATACCGGGTTCCCCCAAATCCGAATTGCAATATTCAGCAGGAAAGTCACGAGTGCTCGTTCTCCTGCCTCTGCTCAGCTGTTATAGAACATGCAGGAGGAAGAGGATCTAGGTACAGAGTGAGATTCCTGAGCAGTCGATATTAGAGTGAGGATGTCTTGGAGGTTTTGGCAGGTTCAAAAGTGGACAGATCCTTGGAGTAGTATTCCAGGCTGCTGTGGGAGATGAGGGAGGAAATTACAGGGACTTTAACCCAAATGTTTAATTCCTTTCTGGCCACAGTGGGAGGATAGCTAGCGTGAGTCTCCTATCAGCGATAGGGAGAAAATAAGGAGGGATATAGATCATGGCTTTGTCAGAGGGAGGTCATGACTAACAAATCTGGTTGAATTTTCCAAGGAGGTGACCAACCATGTGGTGAGGGTAGTGCACCTGATGTTGTTTATATGGATTTCATTAAGACCTTTGACAAGGTCCCACATGGGAGATTGATAAAGAAAATAAAAGCATATGGAATCCAGTGCAACTTCATAAGATGAATGCAAAATTGGTTTCGTGACAGGAACTGATGGTAGAGGGCTCTTTGTGTGACTAAATTCCAGTGTCCATTGGTGTAGCACAGGGATCAGTGCTGGATCCCTTATTGTTTGTGATATAGATAAACTATCTCAATCAGAATATAGTAAGGATGATGAGTAGGTTTGCAGGGGACACACAGATTGGCTGGGTGATTAACAGTGAGGAAGGAGATCTTGGGTTACATGAGGATTTAGCAGATTGGTCAGATAGGCTGTGAAACACCCCTCTGAAGGCTGATATTCCATTACCAAATCACTCTTTATTTACACATACACTGAATGTGACACTGACCCAGCTCGCATAGAGTCAGGTCCTACAATGAACAGAACCTCTAACCCTCCTGGTTATATCTGTCAGCTAGGACTCCCTGATTGGAGCTGTTAACCTGGTCTAATCAGGGAGTCCTGGCTGACTCATATTCTATGAGATCCATCTGGCTGACCTAATTCCACTCACAACAGTAAAATCAGTGGCAGATGGAATTTAACCCTTATAAATGAGAGGCGACACAGTTTGAAAGAACTAATAAGACAAAGGAATACTCAATGAAGGACCTGATGAAAGGCTTATACTCGAAAAGTCGATTCTCCTGCTCCTCGGATGCTGCCTGACCTGCTGTGTTTTTCCAGTACCACACTCTCGACTCTGATCTCCAGCATCTGCAGTCCACACTTTCTCCAAGGGAATACTCAATAACTGGCTGGAGACTAGAAAGCTCAGAGGAACACAGGATCTTGGGATGCTTGTCCATGGATCACTGAGGTGGCAGGACAGGTTAACTGGGTAGCTACGAAGGCACACGGGACACTTTGCCAGTTGAAAGGTAGATTATTAGAGCAAGGAGTTTCCATAGAAGCTGTACAGTACTTTGTTAAAGCCACAGTTGAAGTACAGTGTGCAGTTCTGGTCCCCACACGATAGGAAGATTAAACTGGGAGGGTGTGAAGAGATTCGCCTAGATGTTGCCTAGAAAAGAGCAGTTTGCCGATGTAGAGGGGCTGCATAACTCGGGGTGTTTTTTTTGGAGTAGAAATAGCTGAGGGGGGACCTGACAGTGGTGTATAAGATTATGAGGGGTATGGACAGGGTAGATAGAGTGCAGTTGCCCCCTTAGTTGAAAGATTCATAATAAAAGGGTACACCTTTAAAATGATAGGGAGGACATTTAGTGAGGACTTGAGAAAGCATAAATTCACTCAGAAGGTGGTCAGGATCTGGAATGTACTGCCTTGGAGGGTAGTTGTGTTGGTAACATCACAAACTTTAAAAAGTACTTGGATGAGCATTTGAAATGCCCTACTATTCAATGCTATGAGCCAAGAAAGTGGAACCAGTGAAGATTTAGTAAATGTTTGGCAATACAGACTTGATGGAGCAAAGGACCTGTCTTTTGTGTTGTTCGAATCGCTGATGCCAAGCAGAGATTTGGGACCATGGAGGTTGCTTATCCTCCTTTTGTTCAGTAAAGGAAAACAAAGTCAGATTATGAAGATGGGGGAAGAAAAAATAACTTTAAGGTTCTTGGATAGGGATGAATTTCTTTATAAAGGAACAAAGAGGGGGAGTAAAACCAAAAACACAAGGTAATTTCACAATCTGATGTGGCTCACCTCCAAAGTATGTTTTGATATGTCTCCTTCCCCTCATACAGCAGTAACCTTTTCTGAATTATTATCCTGATCATAAGCCTCCTGCTGTTTGACGTATTCAATAAATAATTTAATAATAGGCACCCATCGTGAAAATATTACAGCAGCTTTGCTTGGCTGTTACCCTCATTTAAAATTCATCATGCAATTTGTATATCTCACCACTTCTCACAGACTTAATTACTGCATAGAGGTCTCCCAACATTTCTTACAGTAGTTTTGTGCAGGTTTTATTTGGTACATTTTTAAATGTTCTCTATTGTAGTAATTATTTCTGTTCATGTTTTAATCGCTGTGGAAGTATCATAAAACAGATATTGCAAAATTTTCATCGTGATTTATACATTTCTATTCAATGAACATAAATGTTGTTTTCAAAGTCTCTTGAGTTAGATTTTATACTAAACATAACGGTTGCATCGCACACTTGCAAATACGTTCAATTAACTTTCTGGACCACATTGGTGCTGCAAAACAATTGCAAACTTTAGACTGAATGGGTAGCAGTGACACTAATGATCTTGTAAATGATGGAAAAACAACTTGCCTCAGATTCTGTAAATTTATCTGTTTACAAATAATAATATGGATCTGGCATGGAGAAAACTGTGTAAGTTATAAGACATTGTACATTTATGAATCATCCAGTAAAACAAATAAATATCCAAATGTCTTTAAAATATTGTGACTGTACCTGCATTTACCCTTGTCTCTGAAAGTTCATTCCACACGTGTAAAAGTTGTCCCTCATGTCCTTTTTAAATCTTTCTCCTCTCACCTTAAATATATGGCCCCAATCTTGCAATCCCCACCCTGACAGAAAAGACACCTGCTGTGCCTCTTTTCTGTGCCCCACATGATTTTATAAAGTTCCTCAGCCCCCTATGCACCAGAGAACAAAGTCCCAACCTATCACTCAAACCCTCCAATTCTTGGCAACATCCTGGTAAATCTTTTCAGAATCTTCTCCAACTTAATAATATTCTTCCTATTACAGGGTGACTAGACCTGGATACAGTATTCCAGAAAATCATGTGCAACCTTAATTTAAATCTTGAGAAAAAAAATCTCAGACCCACTCCTCTATTCATCAAACTAAATATAAAATTCAATCCTATTTTGGTTTCTGCTACTTAGGGCCAACATCATTATAAGATCCTTAATTTGCACTGGCTTGTTGTACAATACCAGATCTAACGTAACATGATCTCTGGTCAGCTCAAGAACATGTTGTTTTGACAAACTTTCCCCAAAACTTTTAATGAACTCCTCATTGAAGTTACCTTTGTCCATATGACTTCTGCAGATTGTAGGTGGGTTAGAATCTCCCATGATCGCTCCCATACTTTCCCTACAAGCTCATCTTAATTCTTCCTTTATGCTCCACCCTACCATGTGGTTACTGTTAATGGGCATGAATAAGACTTCCACAAGAGATTTCATACCTTCAACATGCCTCATCTCTACTCAAATCCACTTCCACATTTTGGTTCTTTAACTTGTGTCATCCCATTCCATTATGCTATTACTATCACTAACTAACAGAACTATCACTAACTAACAGAACCATCCCTCCATCTTTTCCTAGCTTCCTGTCCTTCCCAATTATCTGGACCCTTCAAGATTCAGGAATCAATCTATATCACCCTGCACCCACATCTCTGTAATAGCTACCAAATGGTACTATTTCTATTTATGTTTTATCTATCGATATTGTTTTGAATGCTATGTGCATTCAGATATGGAGCCTTTTATTTTATCCTTTAATATATTCTATCCTTTCTATTGGGATCCTCTATCACTTCCTGCCATAGTCGATTATTGGTATTGAGTGGTCTGGAGCAGTTTTCCCAGACCCCGGGACAATGTTGGACGGCAGTGACTGAAGGAGCAGAGAGGGTGAAGGCTACAGAGAGGGAAGGATGAAATTTTGAAGCTGTTTCCATTTTAGTAATATCAATTTAATATTCATTTATTCAGTATTTTGCCATTTATACAACTTGTTCAGTAATTTATTCTGTAATCAAAGATCACACTGGAACATCATCACTTTTCACTGTGCCAAGGTACAAGCAGCGATATACTGAACAAGTAAATATATACATCAACATTCCAGCCACTGGCAGCAGTACATAATTTGTACTTCCTGGTTACTGCCATGTATTTAACATGTAGTCAGCACTAAACGTGGCATTGAATGGCTACACACCAGGACAGGGATGGAAAAGCAAGAGATGGTAGCATGATATCTAACTAGTTTGTCCTGTTAAAATCAGCCTGAAACTTTATAAGGTGCTGTTTGATTGGAGGCGATGCTTGGAGTCATTCTGGGAAAGCTTTTACTCTGGAAAAGACGGGACAATAATATAACAGGGCTGGCACTGCTCTGCACAAATCAGCAAGGTGTCTTGTGAAAGACGTTGACAGGAGGAGAGGACATCCTTTAGGGAGGCATTCCAAAGGCAATGGGAGCAGATTGCCGAATTGTTCAAAGACCTCCAGTGACCGAGATGCAGTGCCACAAAATCTTCAATGGTCAAAGTGAGAGAATGTATCTTCAAATGCCACATCCAACCATTTTCCCTCCCAGCGTCAAACCAAGGACAGGATACCTTACTCCAAGTACACAACGACCACCAACCTCCAATCACGACTCAATATTCCTTCAGAACTTATTCTCACTCTTACACAACTGGTACAGCTGAATGACAGTGAATCATGACCTATCACCCAAACAGATTGTACCAAACTCACTAATACATATTCCTCACTTGCATGACAAGGTACTGCATCAAGGGTAGCAGTATTTAACCCACAGGGAAAAGATACTGTCGCATGTCTTCACCATGTCATGTTAGCTATCCTTCGAATGGTGCCATCAAAGAAGACAGTCTGCTCAAAAGTGATCTTCTTCCTTGCAGGCTACTTTCTTTTCACCTCTCCCCCCCCTCCAACCCCAGCCCATAGCATGACCTGTTCTCATTGATGAGCTGCAAGCTGGTGGGATAAGCATATGCTTCTTGCTTTTTACTTTTCTATCACTTTGTTCCATTCAATTTCAGCTGCCCATAACTGCAACTACACCAAGCAATAGCACAGGAACAAGACATAGTGGAGGAACTATGGGAGAAATGTTGTCATTTTATTTCATAGTCATGAAATTCCACAGACTAGGAACTGCTCAGGTGATTGGTTCCTCTGAACTGACTTGATTCTCCTGTGGGAAGAAAGTGTTCCACCTTCTGAACTGAACTCCAGATTTTTCTGAACCAAAGCATTGAACCATTTGCTTTGCAGGTAATAATGAATCAATTGGGTTACACTTCCTGTTATTAACCTAACAATATAAATATTTTAGCCATTACCACCACAATGGGTCTTCCAGATATTCTACTACAGTCACACAATTTCTTGTGACTGATGTATTTCAATCATTGTTCCAAGGTGACTTTCTGACTGTTATCAAAAATAATTTACAGAACTGATCTATGTCCATTTTAACATCCAAATCCAAATATATAACACATTATGTACATTTTATCAGAAATAACGTTTATGTTAACCCTGGACATTCCGTGGCAATAAAAATGACAGCTATAGGCTGAGAAAGTCCTATCCCCTTATGAATTGACATATTTATGGTCTTAAATGCATAATCTAATGAAAAATTAAGCATCTAAACTAATTTGAATTCATGTGTTCAAAGTAACTGGTGCAATTCTCACTATTTCAGCTTTAAGACTTTGCTTGTGGCAGGCCCTTTATTTCCTGTAACTACAGTCACTTTGTTCTGTAAAGATCACATGCACAAGAATTCATCTTCAAGTATTTTTCAAGTCTGAAAAAAAACGGCCTCTTGGCAATTGCAATTTTCAGCTTATCTTAATTACACAGCGCATTATGATATTTCTTGGAATCAGAAAGTTGGAATGTATGATTAAAGACACTATCTACAAGCTTTATTTGATTCCTAACAACTAAGGTAGGATCTTATACTGCTTTGTACTCTGCTTCAGTGACAGAGTTCTTACTTCTGAGTCTGAAAAACATGTGTTCATGTTCCCTAACAGAGAACTGAATGCAGAATTTAAGCTAACATTATATTACCGCAAATCACAGAGATTAATATTTGGATCAGTTACACAAGGGGACCACGTGAAATCCCATTGTCATTGAGTCAAACAGCAGAGAAACAGGAGCTTCAGCCCAACATTTCTTTGCTGACCAACAGTCACCAGACTACACTAATCCTAGTTACCTACGCTTGGTCCATAGCCTACAATACCTTGGCATTTTAAGTACTGATCCTGAGTTGGACTGGAAGGTCTGTTTCCGTGCTGTATGACCCTATGATTCTCCAAATGTTGCAAAGGTACTTGGTTGGACCACCCTATTGCTGCATTGTCTTTCTCAGGTCCCTTGTAAACCACTTTTAACCTGGGTCATCTGGTCTTAGACACATCTGCCACAGGGAAATGATTCTCACAACTTATTCTGTTTATGCCTGACATAACTCTTTATACCTCAATCAGATCCTTCCTCGGCCTCTTCTGCTCCAAGGAAAACAAACCCAGCCTATCCACAGTCTCCCCATAACTGAGACTTTTCATCTCAGGCAACATCCTGATGAATCTACCCTGTACAGTGTGGCAACTGTATACAGTGGCACACAATTTTCCATCTGTAGCCTAACCAATGTTTCAAAAAGTTCTAACAAAACTTTCTTACTCCTGTATTCCATGTCCTGGCTAATAAAAACAAGCGTCCAGTAAACTTTCTCCCCAACCTGTCTACCTGTGCTGACATCTTTGGGGTATTATAGATAATAGATAATAGGCGCAGGAGTAGGCCATTCTGCCCTTCGAGCCAGCACCACCATTCAATATGATCATGGCTGATCATCCTCAGTCAGTATCCTGTTCCTGCCTTATCCCCATAACCCTTGATCCCACTATCCTTAAGCGCTCTATCCAACTCTTTCTTGAAAGTATCCAGAGACTTGGCCTCCATAGCCTTCTGGGGCAGAGCATTCCACACACTCACCACTCTCTGGATGAAGAAGTTCTCCTCAACTCTGTTCTAAATGGCCTATCCCTTACTTTTAAACTGTGCCCTCTGGTTCGGGACTCACCCATCAGCGGAAACATGCTTCCTGCCTCCAGAGTGTCCAATCCTTTAATAATCTTATATATCTCAATCAGATTCCCTCTCAGCCTTCTAAACTCAACTGTATACGAGCCCAGTCGCTCCAATCTTTCAGCGAAACGTAGTCCCACCATTCTGGGAATTGACCTCGTGAACCTACGCTGTACTCCCTCAATAGCCAGAATGTCTTTCCTCAAATTTGGAGACCAAAACTGCACACAGTATTCCAGGTACGGTCTCACCAGGGCCCTGTACAGCTGCAGAAGGATCTCTTTGCTTCTATACTCAATTCCTCTTGTTATGAAGGCCAGCATGCTATTAGCCTTCTTCACTGCCTGCTGTACCTGCATGCTTGCTTTCATTGACTGATGTACAAGAACATCTAGATCTCATTGTACTGCTCCTTTACCTAACTTGACTCCATTTAGGTAGTAATCTGCCTTCCTGTTCTTGCCACCAAAATAGATAGCCACATATTTATCCACATTAAACTGCATCTGCCATGCATCCGTCCACTCACCTAGCCTGTCCAGGTCACCCTGTATTCTCCGAACATCTTCCTCACATTTCACACTCCACCCAGCATTACGGACTTGTCCAGCAAGGTCCCTTTGTTCTTCAGTACTGCCTGAGGACCTGCCATTCATTGTGTATAACCTTCCCTTATTAGATCTCTCAAAATGTATCACCTTGCTATTATCGAGATTAAATTCCACTTGACATTGCTGTGCTTCATTTACCAGCTGGTCAATATCAGATTGTAGCCTGAGACCATCCTCTTCACTATCAAGAACACCACAAATTTCATGTTATCTGCAAACTTACTAATTATACATTTTACATTCACATCCAGGTTGCTAGTGCACTTAACAAGTAGCAAGGGTCCCAGCACCTATCCCAGTAGTACACTGTTGGGTCACTGGCTTCCATTCACAAAAATAACCCTCCCCCATCATCATTCACCTCCTATTTGCAACCCAATTTTGGATCCAGTTTACAAATTTGCCTTGGATCCCACGGGTTCTTACCCTCTGGACCAGTCTTCTATGTGTGACCTTGTCAAAGGCTTTCTGATCTCCATATATGATCCCTATCAATACATTTTAGCTAACTTGTTCAAATAATTCTGTTAAAATAGTCAGACAGGGATCTTCCTTGGTTATCCCTGATCAATCTTTCCAAGTACTGATTAATCCTGTCCCTCAGAATTTTTTCTAATAATTTCTCTACCACTGACATCAGACGAACTGCTCTGTGGAATATCTGGCCTGTTCCTGCTGCCCTTCTTGAACAAAGGAACCACATTAGCTATCCTCCAGTCATCTGATACTTCCCTTTGGCCAGCGAAATATTAAATATATTGACTCGGACCTTAGCAATCTCCCCTGTCTCCCATAGCAACGTGGGATACATCTCATCAGGCCCAGGAGACTGATGCACCTTTACGCCTGCTGAAAGATCTAATACCTCCCCCTTATTAATCCTAACGTGTTGAAGCACCTCATAATCCCAACTGAAATCCCTGGCGATAATGTTTTTCTCCTCTGTGAATACAGATGAGATATATTCATTCAAGACTATACCCAATAATCCACTATTCTTAATAGTCTCATAAAATGCCTTGAGATTTTCTTGAATCCTACCTGCCAAAAATATGTCATGGCCTCTCCTTGCCCTCCTAATTTCTTTTTTAAGCACCTTCCTTGACTCCCTTAATTCTTGAAGGCCCTTCTCTGTTTTTAATCTGGTGTCCCTGACATAAGCTTCCTTTTTCTTTATCAAACCATCCCTTTATCCCTTTGACCCCCAGGATTCCCTGGGCTTGCTGTCCTTACCCTTCACTCTTTAAGGAACATGCTGAGCCTGAAAACTCACTGTTCAATTTTTAAAAGGCTCCCACTTACTAAATAATAATATATAGCAGATTCAGAAGGAATTGTCCCAAAGACTGAAAATTCCACTGGCAATTCCCTGGACCTTGGTACCCTCCAAAGTATCCATTCAAATCAGAATTTGGAGGGTTCCACTGGAGTTAAGTTGTTCCAGAGGAAACATTAGATTATTAAATACCTGGTCTTATCGCTGAGTAACTAATCAACTGAGCACCTCCAACTTAACTCACATGCCCCAGTTACACCCACCCCATCCAATAAATAGGCTAGCCCCTGAACTAACATGCCCTCTCCCCAACCAGGACCCTAAAGCACCCACCACCAGACTAGATACTCCCCATCTACTCCCCAGCAACTCCCTTCAAGACTAGGACCCGACATAACTAGGCCCTCTCTCCCCAGGACATGACCCCTTCCCCCATACCCCGGCGTGCCAACCCATTCATTAGACCCGACTCCTTTTCACTGCTGTTGGATCTGACAACATCCTCCTATAGCACTCTGTAGAACGCGACACACCTTCCCTCGCAGGCTGACCTCAAGCATCCTTCTCTCAATGGAACCAAGCCCCCACTCTGCCCCTTAACCAACACACCCAGTCCTTGCCTCAGTCACAGCACTCCACAATGGACCCAGCCCCCTGACAGCAGACTCAACCTCCATCCTCCACTCCAGATCAGATCTCTCGGTCCTTGCTGCTAGATCTGCCCCTCCTTTAGTCCTTGGGACCTAACTACCCCTTCCCTCACTCTCCCACATCATTCCAATTGGCCCTGCGTCAGAAATGTGGAGCTCTCTTTCATGGAATTAAAAAGAAGCCGAGTGGTAATCTGCATGAGATTGCAATTCCTCAGAAAATCCAACCCAATCCGTCTCGTCAAAGATTCAGATCTGGATCTGTGAGAGAGCTTATAGGTAAGTGAGTCTTGTTACAGCTTGCTTAACATATTGCTGAGGTTCTGGTCTCCTTACTTGAGGAAGCCCATACTAACCTTGGCAGCAGTTCAGAGAAGGTTCATTAGGCAGGTCCATAGGATAGAGGTAAAAACAATGACTGCAGCTGCTGGAAACCAGATTCTGGATTAGTGGTGTGGAAGAGCACAGCAGTTCAGGCAGCATCCAACGTGCAGCGAAATCGATGTTTCGGGCAAAAGTCGATTTCGCTGCACTTTGGATGCTGCCTGAACTGCTGTGCAGGTCCATAGGATAAATGAGTCAGGCTCAGTGGTTAGCACTGCTGCCTCACAGCAGTCCTGGGTTCAATTCCCGCCTATCTGTGTGGAGTTTGAACATTCTCCCCGTGTCTGCGTGGGTTTCCTCCGGGTGCTCCGGTTTCCTCCCACAATCCAAAGATGTGCAGGTCAGGTGAATTGGCCATGCTAAATTGCTCAGTGTTAGGTGCATTAGTCAGAGGTAAATATAGGATAGGAGAATGGGTTTGGGTGGGTTTCTCTTCGAAGGGGCAGTGTGAACTTGTTGGGCTGAAGGGCCTGTTTCCACACTGTAGAGAATCTAATCTAAAAAAAGATTAAATAGATGGAACCTGGATTATTCGGAGTTGTGAAAATGAGAGTTGATCGAAATGAAATTTTGCAAGACTTTACAGCGTAGGTGGTAGGAAGGTATTTCCTCTTGTGGGAAAATAAATGTCTTCTCTTTAACATGGAGAGGAATATCCTCTCTCAGAGCATTGTGAGTGTTTGAAATTCTTTCCTCTACTAAGCAGTAGAGGATGGGTCACTGAATGTGTTCAAGACTGAAGTTGATTTTTGTTCAGGATTTATGGGGCCAGACAGGTAAGTAGAATTAGCCATGATCTTTTTCAGTGACAGAGCAGGCTCAAGGAACTAAATAGTTGCCTGGAGTCATAGAGTCATATAGCATGGAAACGGACCCTTCGGCCCAACTTATCCATGCAGACCAGGTTTCTGAAACGTAACTAGTCTGATTTGCCTGCATTTGGCCCACATCCCGCAAAACCTTTCCTATCCATGCACCTGTTCAAATATCTTTTACATAATTGTACTTGCCTCCACAACTTCAATTCCTACTTTTTACGCTCTTATAAAATACTCGGTGCACAGACACTATACAATATTGAGTTCACTTTACAACACGAAAGCCTTCGTAATCAACATTTGATTGTCAATTCCTGCGAGCTATAGATCTATTCCATTTACCTAATAAGCCCAATCATTGTACAGGAAGTTCCCCAGCTGAAATATCCAGTAAAATATCAATGGAAATGATCAATAAATGCGCTTTCAAGGAGCAAAAGAACCAGGGAAAAGGTGAGATTTTTTTAACATAAATGAATTTTTATAATCGGGAATGAACTAACTGAAACTGTGTGGGAGGCAATTTAATAGTATTTTCGAAATGAAAATGAATACACACTGAAAAAAGAAACAATTGCAGGGATATAAGGAATGAGTAGGAAAGTGGAACTAATTGGATAGCTATATCAAAGATTCAGCATGGTCAGGAGAGAACGAATGGTCTCCTTTGCTGATAGATTCTAGTGAGGGAAAGTTTCGTATTCAGCTTTCATGACTAATTACACTTCCCATTTAATAAATATCCATTCCCTAATTATAGCAATAACGTACCAAGAAAAACATAATGGCATTTTAAAAATTTAATTGTGTTCTAAATATTTTTGCTTTCATTATAATGCAATATTCAAGAGCATTTTGCATAATCTGGAGTAATGTCATATAATGTTCCATATGTGCACAAATTGCAAAAATGAAGAATGAGGAACCAAAATATCTAACACAACAGCAGTGCAATAACTGAGGGTATGATAACAACTTTGGTCTGTTCCTAGAACTTCCATTATGCAACTATAAGTTTAATTATTTATAACAGCTGAAAATAATACTTTGTCTTCCATATTTCTCAATGTCTACTGCATGAACACTCCTATCACCACAAGTCTTTCACTAATTTGAAAAGCAAAAAAACTGAATCATAATGAGGCTAAGATTTGCCATTGTTTTTGTTATCAATCTTACTCTGAACTGGTAAGATTATTATACTCAACAACATGGAAAAAAAAGCAGCATTGCCTGTCAGAAACATTTAATTAAAAAGTGATTAGCAGCTCTGCTGTTCAAACAATGGAAAAATGGTTAATGAAGCTGAATGCTAAACTAGACCTGCAAGGTTAAAGTAGAAAACCAATTACAAGATTCAACCAATGCTATAACTGTAGCTTGCTCTTAATTCCTACGTGCATCATAATTCACTTTATACACATCTCTCTTCCAGCAGAGCACATTTGTCTATGTGAACTTTGAAAATTAATAAAGCTATGTGGAAGGATGAAATCAATATAACATGTCAGCACACATGAATTATATACACAGCACCACTGCAATAAAGATAAGGCAGAGCGGTTCAGTGTTTGTTTTAAATGGGTGCACTCTTAAAATAAAATGGCTTTTCTAATTAAGTTCAGCTTAAACTGGCATTTTATCAATTTATTTAACCTTCAGAGTTAATGCTGTAATTTTTTGATGGTTCAAAAACTTCTGGCAGGTTTTCTGCTACCTCATTTGTAAGCTGACAAAACCACCTGTGTCGGTGAGAATAACACAAGAATCATTACAGATGAAGATTCAATGAGAACAGCAATTATGAGTGCCCTTACCTCGAGAGAATACAAGGAATGGCACAGCTTTGTACACACACCATCAAAATGCATCCTGAAGTTGTATCATGTTTATTGGGTAACATGTGGAGGAGTATTTTCTTCAAAACTGAAGCTTAATCATAATGGAGCCAGCATTAATTCCAGGCAGATGGGGAACAGGGTGTGAGTGGTATGCAAGTCTTGTTAGCCACTTTGTGAGATCAGTGACATTACACTTTAATTAGCAGCTTTGTAGGTAAGTTGTGAACACTGTAATTGGAACGCCTTTTGTGTTCATCAGTCAGTCTCCTGCCTTCTACTAGTCAGTGTATTTCAGATGGGAACCAGCTCCAGAGTTCATAGGGTAGTGTTATGGGGAAAATCAGAGTCAAAGTCAGGGCTCAACGACACAGTATATTGTATAAGGAAATACAGGAGCTCCAGGGAAAGAAAGACATCAACAGCACACTGGGCAGCTGGGAGTCTTCTCTCAACCCAGAGCGCATGTCAAGATACTTTTATACATGTTGTGATATAATAGGTCAGTGATGAGGTTATTGTTTCTGTAGCATAGTCTGTTTGCTATAAACATTGTAGAATCATTGATAGTTTCGGTGCAGTCATTGTCAGTTCCAGCACAGCCTTTGTTAATTTAAGCGCCTTCGTTGTCAGTTTCAGTGCAGAGATTGTCAGTTTCAGTGTCTGTGCGGAAGTCCATTGCTGTAGTAATGGGCACTAATCGTTCTTCCTGAGAAGGACGATTACTTCAGCCCTGGCTATTAGCACTTTGTATTGAGTCTGCATCAAACAGTTAGCATTTCTATGAAAGGTGTTGGCTGGACCCAGACAATTCGGCAGGCAGTATACGCTACTCATGTGTATTCTCTCCCTCACCCAACTTAAACTAATCAACGTGGTTGTGAGTGCATCGTGCTGGCATTCTGGTGTGTTTGCTCTGCTGTCTCTCTCCATATTGTGGCCCGGCGGCCATCTTGTGTGTCAATTGGCTAACTTATGGCACAGCGGCCATTTTGTGTGTCTGTGTGCCTAGTGTTAACCTGCCCTGTGCCATCTCCCACTTCAGTATTCAGTAGATTTTTCTTGTTCAGGATTGATTATAGCAGGCTAATTTTGTTAAGCTTACCTGAATACCAGTCCTCCCCACTAGGAAACCAGTGAGTCGGTTTAAAATTTGCACCAATATTTTAATTTACAACAGTAAAGGTTTCAACATCATTGCAGTCGCTTACTGACATTTGTGGCACCATCTTCTGCAGAAATGCAATATGCAATCATATTTTAGAGAACCTACTACTTATACTCATCAATGGAAAGCAAGAAAATTAGATGTAGTACGAAAGGCCTAGCAAGCACTACAATATAGGGATGGGTGGTATGTTCTCAGAAACCACCACTGTGCATGAATGAAGGAGCATGTAAATAAAACAGATGGTTAGCTCACCATCTTTCTGGTCACCCCCAGACTGCCCTTATTATAGTACACAAAGTGTCAGTCAGCTCACTCAGATTTAAGCTTATTCAGGCCCCTTAAGTTGCTAGTTCAAAGCCTCTTAAGAGACCTTTTCTGCCTTGGAAGACAGTGGATAGGGCAAAGAAAGCAACCATTTGCCATTTCAACCAAATCATGGCTAAAAACAAGACATTGGGTGGCACAGTGGCTCAGTGGTTAGCACTGCTGCCTCACAGCACCAGGGACCCTAGTTCAATTCCAGCCTCAGGTGACTATCTGTGTGGAGTTTGCACACAGTGTCTGTGCGGGTTTCCTCTGGGCGCTCCAGTTTCCTCCCACAATCCAAAGATGCGCAGGTTAGGTGACTTGGCCATGCTAACTTGCCCATAGTGTTCAGGGATGTGTAGGTTATGTGTTTAGTCAGGGGTAAATGTGGAGTAATGGGGTAGGGGAATGTGTCTTGGTGGGATACTCTTCAGAGTGTCAGTATGGACTTGCTCGGTGAGGGGCCTGTTACCACACTGTAGGGATTCAATGAGGAAGGGGTAACATCTACTTTGGAGAGATCCTCTGTACCCATCAGAAGATACGCCCTCAACATGGTTCATTCTCCTTTCTGTCTTTTTACCTGGCCTCTCAAAGCTCCACCCCAAAACACTTGCCCCAACACACACCGCTTCCCTCATTTGGGTACCCAGTCCTTATCCAAACAAAAACTCTAGACTTGCCTTTCACCCTGATGTCCTTTCTGGCAGTACCTTGTAGCCTTGCTGTAGTCATTGTTGATCTCTCACACTACTGGCGTTATTCAAGTGCCTGGCAATCGGGTTGGTTGGCAGCTCTTCAAGCCAAGACCTCCTATACCTGAGGGCAAAATTCCCACTCTTTTAGACTGGGATGGGGTAGCCTTAGAAAAGTATTCTTGCTGCCTGGCAAGACACCCACTATCAAATTCGAAGCATGAAGTCCAACCATCTTAGATGTTCAATAAGATTTGAGTTACTGTTTGTTTTGAAATTCCCAGCTCTTATTCAAGAAAATCAATAAACTGTTGATTTATTTTATGAACATTTACAATTTATAACAAAAATGTGTTCTTAGACAAATTGATGTTCTGGGGATTTCACTTTTCTGTTCTTATTAATTTATTGAATAATTAGTGTGTGGGTGGAATAATTCACTCTTAAAGGGACATGAAATTATTGGCCTAATTTTCCATTTTTATTCACAAACTACAAAATCAAATAGCTTACTTTACGTTTCAAAATTAACATTCTCTTTGGAGGAAACAGTACTGCACTCCATGCATATAATTGACTGATTTATTTCATTGATGGAAATAATGATGGATTATTTTTGTTTTAAAAGCATACCTCAATACATATACAGTTTTATATATATATGTATATATATATTTTAAATGATTCATTAAACTGATGGGGAATTAGGCTTTGTGAGATGATGTGACTTATTTTTCAAAACACTTCACTCTGCTATGTTAGCCCATGCTGTAACTGAAGACTAACTGGATAAACAACTAACATAACTGTTTTAAGTCCCAGAAATCACGCTATTGGCATTTGGGGTACCATTTTCTCCAAGTGCACAATATGTGATCATGTTCTGAATTGGGGAAAGTGTTTTTGAACATTTACAGCCGCCCGTTTTGTTTTCATTGGTGCTACCTTCTGTGTTGTCAGTGGCACAGATATCATACAGATTTGCCAGATCAACATATCTCACTGCACAAACAGATAACTGCTGCCTTTTCTTTTACTGGCCATCGCTCTATCAGCTTTCCAAATTCAATGAATCAACAACAGAAAACACAAATGAATTTTTGTGTCAATGCTCGCATTTCTCAAGCTCAGGGAGTAATATATTAGCATTCATGTTGAAGTATGTACATTGCTATAGATCCTATACTGCAATCAAAATGTTTGTTCTTTTAAATGGGCAAATGTTCAGCAAGTTCCCGGGGTGATGTCATGACATGTCCTTCTGTCCATATTGTCACTTGCTATGCACTCAGTGAGAGATGAAAGTTAGTGTCAATGAATAATATTGGTCTTGCTTGAGTCAACATGTGTTACCATGCTCTGCATGTAGAATTATTGTATTTTTAACTTTTACAAGAATTTTGTTGTTTGATTTCATTTGATTTGATTTGATTTATTGTTGTCACGTGTCTAAGTGCAGTGAAAAGTTTTGTTTTGCATGCAGCACAGGCCATAGGGTGGTTGAACAGAGCAAGGATTGCAATGTCACAGCTGTAGAGAAGGTGCACAAAAGCAAGATCAACATTAGTGTTGAAATTTGAGAGGTCCATTCAGAAGTCTAATAACAGTGGGGAAGAAGCTGTTCTTGAATCTGTTGGTCCATGTGTTAAAGTTTTTGTATTTTCTTCCTGATGGAAGAGGTTGGAAGAGATTATAACCAGGGTGGGAGAGATCTTTGTTTATATTGGCTGCATTGAGAAATGTAGGTCAAGGTAATGGATGGGAGATTGGCTTGCACGTTCACAACTCTCTGTAGTTTCTTATGGTCTTGGGCAGAGCAGTTCTGTACCAAGCCATGAAAGTGAGAGCAGAAAGGGGAACAAACCCAGCTCATGAGTCAGCATTTATTTTTGCACAAACCAACAACTGCCTTCTATATCCTCAAACCATGATTCCAACACTTCCTCTTAATAATGTTTATTATTTGCCTGATCTTAGCCTGAGGAAGGTCATGCTAATATGTGGAATCTTTCTCTCTGAATTGTCTTGCCTGTATTTGTAATGATTTTGAAGTTTCCCAGAGTGTAGACATTCTAAACTTTCTTCAATGGTTATTATTCTGCAGTGATTGTTGGAAATGGGAATGAGGTAAGGGGAAGTAGAAAAATTGGATTTAAAAGATAGGACTGATCTGAAATATCCTGATTTTGTATGTTGTTGATGATGATGCACTGTCAATATTTAATGTATCAAACATTATGGGGTCTACATTACTCTTAGCTGGCTTTTTTCACTGAATATACTTTGTATAATTGTTGTCCTTTTTTATCTCACAAAAGGTTTTGTTGTGAAAAGTTCTGAAAAAGTTAATGTCAATGGTGTGGAATAAGCTCCACCTCTCGTGATGATGTTACAGGTGGAGGAAGATGGGAATCGAAGTCTCACCTATAGCTCCTGATGCTCTAAAGTCATTACACCTCACAAGCTGGAACCCAACCTGACAGACCCTTGTCATATACCCTTTTTTAAGCTCTTTTCACCTGATCTGCAGTTGTTTCTGTCATTGGGATCTCCACTGTTAGCTGCACATATTTTTGATATTTCTTTTAATGGTATAATACCTCACTTTTGTTAACCAAAATTGGTTAATTACACCATCAGAGCTCTCCATGTACAGAGCATTGCAATAGTGGCGGGTTTTGTAGAATTCTGTTTTTTTATCATACCTTCAATATTGGTAAAATAAAGTGAGTCAAGTGACCTCTCCTGATGTCTGCCTAACATCAGGCCTGGATATTGTGGCTGTTTAATGATAAGAAGGAAGTCTGGACTGTTTGCAGCAAAGAAGGTGGACCATTCTCAAAACGCGGAGACATGACTGCGTCAATGATGGTCAGTCTGCTCATCTCCAAAATCCCAGGAAGGTGTTGAGGAAGTAACGTTGTAAATAGTTACACTTTAAACTATCCACTAACCTCCAGGATGGAATAGAGTCGGAGGAGGGGTGGGGGGGTGGGGGAAGTCTAAGGAAGAGGTAACCAGCATCGATACCTGCAAAGTCCATGAAATCCACATTGGAACGGAGATTGGGTTTGAAGTAAAATGCATGTCAATGCAAAGCTATTGTGAGACCAGGTAGACATTTTCCCAAAAAAGTACCACTAAACCTCTCAAATGGCTGATCTACTGTGTCCAGGGAGAAGGTGTACCCAGGGCCTGCGGTCTCCATGGTCAACCTGCAGAAATCCATCATCAGATTGAAAAACCCTAAATCCATGGGGATCCACCTAGCTTGCGTGAGTGAGAGACTCTCTGGGAATAAAACCCTTTACTAAATTTGCAAGTTATGAGGTGGCGACAAAGAAAGAAAAGTAAGTCTTCAGGAGCTAAAAATCAATTTGGATTGAGCCCTTGAATGACTGCTCAAAGGCCAGTGTAAATTGTACCCATGAACTAGATTGTCTGTTAAAAGTGAACAGGGAAAGGTATGTTCTGTCACTTTCGGAATACTCCAAAAGCTTGTGATTTCAAATAAAACTTTTGGACTATAACCTGGTGTCATGTGACATCTGACCTTGTCCACCCCTAGTCCAACACCGACACATCCACATCCTGTCGCTTAAAATCTACAATTAGCCAAAATATGTTTAGCCAAAGCTACTTTTAGTTTGTTTGTTACAGTAAAAGTTTTAAAAAGTGAAGTTTTATGTCAGCTTTTAGCATTTTACTTAAGTTGAATTGTTTTCTAAAATTCTATATTGGGATCATAATAATATTGACAGATCAGTGTATTCTATAAACTTTCTTTGTTTTCCTCTTACTATTTGCTTGTTCACAGTTTGATCCTTCGATCGTTCTGTTCAGTAAATTCTAGTCACATTCTCCAAATCCCTCCAAAACCAGCATTTTCTAAATTTAAAATCTTGTACAATGACTCACCTTTCTCCCTTGCAAACAGAAAATTGAATTCAATTAAATTATGGCAATTGCGAGACAGGTGCTCCCTTAACATTACATTATTGACTAAGTCAAGCTCATTACTCATTTGAACTCATTATATATTATTAAATCCATTTATATAGCATCTTTTATAACTTCGGGATGTCTCACAGCATTTTACAGGCTATTGTCACACAGGAAATATGATAGAGTTCTGAGGCGTAAGCTTAAAAGTTGAAGCTCTCTGTTTTACAGATCAGCTATTGAAAATTTTTACAGTCACACCAGCTGGTTTCATCCAGGGTACAGAGTGTGTGTGTGTGTGTGTGTGTAGAGGAGTGTGTGTGGTCTGGAGGGTATGGGCACAACTCTGCACTCCATTGTTTTAGCCATTGGTGCACCGCACCACGACAAGGTAACCTGGGAAGCTCATTCACTGTAGGTGACCCTTCCAGACAAGGAAACCGAGTGGGGACGAATGATGGTGAGGAAGAAACATCTCTAGGCTCCCCTGAAATCTCAAGCTGTTCTTTCGGTGTCTGGCATCTCCATCACCACCACTGCTGTGCCTGGGACATCGAGCATTGGACAGTGAGTCTGCTCCTGTCCAGGACACTGTCAGCATGTCTGGGTCCTCTGCACCAAAGCCCCTGGGGTCCTCTGCCCAGATATTGAAGACCAAAGGGTGCCACTTTCGGGCATGCTCAGACCTCAAGACAACAGCTGGAAGCAGTGAAAGGGGAAGAATAAGAAAACCATAAGGGGACATATAAATGACATAAGTGACACTTCATTATACAGAGCATTTGAAATTTGTAAATACATGTTAAATTTTTATCAGCTGTTGTTTTAGCTGCAGCAACATGAATGAAGTTGAGGGAGGTTAGCCAGCCTTCACAGCCACACACAGATGATATTTCGAGATTTTGCTGCAAACATTGGAACAGGAAATCTCCGACGGGGATAGTAACAGAACACACTTCCATGGACCTTTTACATGTGCACCTGAGTCAGATATATACTGGGTGAAGGTGGGTACTGCAGATGCTGGAGATTAAAGTCAAGGTTAGAGTGGTGCTGAAAAAGCACAGCAGGTCAGGCAGCATCCGAGGAGCAGGAGAATCAACTTTTCAGGCAAAAGCCCGTCCTGCTGAAGGGCTTTTGCCCAAAACATCGGTTTTCCTGCCCCTCGGATACTGCCTGACCTGCTGTGCTTTTTCAGCACCACTCTAATCTTGGCTCAGATACATACTGCACCAGTTATTTGACACACACACATAGTAGGAAAAATGAGAATGTTCCCCACTTTCCTCCCCAGTTCCTACATTAACTAAGAAAAGCAGCATTGCATATCGGATAACAGTGAGAAATGTTAAAGTTCAAGGTTTGAAGTGAGTATCTGCCGGGCACTTGCAAGGTATGAGATCTTAAACTGTCTTTGGAAATTATTGAATTTAGATGAAACCTGAACCTATTGCTGTTTCAGAGGCATTACCAAAACAAATTTGTAATGTTCAATGACATTGTCAAGATCACAAGTGGCGAGGAAGTTTTGGATACAATCGATGGTCACTTCACATAATTCTCTTTCGGAATTCAATGTTAGCAGGTGTCTGTCTCCTGTACTGTGTGAGTACCTGTTTAATACTATTGCTCTTTGATAGTTATCACATCATTCACGATGACAACCTGCTCCCTCAGAGATTAAAAGAAATTTACTCCACCCACTCACCATGTGGAAGCAGCCACATTCATTTCCATTGTACATTTGCAATTTGGATGTGTCTAAGTTCACACAAGCAGTACGTCATGGAGTATCAGTATAGATGACACCAAAACCTTCATGTTTCTTTCTTCCCTGCACTCCCTGATGACACTATTGACCTTGAATTTCCTTCTGTTCTCATTCAATTAACTGCCCATCTCCACACTTTACTCCCTGAGACCTAGGCATAGAGCTCAGTCTTGCCAAATATGTACAAGCACAGTTGCCCCCATCAAGGCCTGGGTGGTGGTGACCATTGATGACCATTCCCTCATGGTAGTACCCCATGTTCTCTAATGTCTTCCCCTTTTATATATTGAGTTACTGCCTTTCCTAATTATTGACTTTCTGCACTCCAATTTGCTGCCCTTAAATACCCTCCTCCCCACCCCCTCCCCCCCTCCTCAACACACACACACACACACACACACACACACCAGTGGCTCCTGATTAGTCCATCTGACTGTTAGTGGACAGACCCCCCAGGACAGACCATAGTCCACCACAGACTAACTTGGAAGGACAGTCATGACTGATGAGTGACCAGATTCTTGACTGATCTTTGAACAGCTCACTGACTGAGCTACTATAATATCAAGACTTGCACTGGACCTGGAGGACAGGTTGTTCTCCATTCCCCAGATTGTAAAGGGATGGAGTACCTGACTGTGACCACTCCAAGTGACCAACTGACCACGTTGAAGCTCCTGGTCAGAGATCGGATAATGCCCTTGACTAATTGCGGCAGCTCTCTCAGTTGATGATGGGTCCCCTGTATTTGACTGAAGATTATGTGAGAGGACCACCTGGTTAAAGCGTGTACTGTGTGCTTGCCACATAAGCTGCTGGCACATGCTGTAGATGTGACATTGACATAGCACAGTGCCAGACAGCAACATATTCACCTTCTTGACTGATCACTGCTGACAACAGTGACAACCTGTGTGCCTTTGTGCCAGCGCTGAAAGACAGGGCAAGACAGATCTGCAGTGAGCTTGTGAGTTCTGAATGACGAAAGGACACACACAAAGACCAGGCGAGGTGAGCATCCAATTTGGCATAAAGTGAGTGTGTAACAACAGAAGAAATGAGCCAGTGGGTCACCGACTCAAACAGCACAGAAACACACCATTTGGTCCAATTCTTCCATATCACCCTTCCTCCTCTCATCCATTCTCGTCCATTCTCGTCGAATCTCCAGTTCCTCTGTTGCCTTTGCATCTGTTCCAATTGTGCTACTTCTTTCTCAACCGTCTGTGATTGACAAAGCCCTCAGCCATGCCCATCTCCTGCACATCAGACCTCACGAAGGGACATGGCCTTTTCCCTGGGATGGGGGAGTCCAAAACTAAAGACATAGGTTTAGGGTGAGAGGGGAGAGATATAAAAGGGACCTAAGGGGTAACCTTTTCACACAGAGGGTGGTACATGTATGGAATGAGCTGCCAGAGGAAGTGGCGGAGGCTGGTACAATTACAACAATTAAGAGGCATTTGGATGGGTATATGAATAGGAAGGGTTTGGAGGGATATGGGCCGGGTGCTGGCAGGTGGGACTAGATTGGGTTGGGATATCTGGTCGGCATTAACAGGTTGGAACGAAGGGTCTGTTTCCACGCTCTCCATCTCTCTGACTCTATATTTCATTTTTATATTCTACATCTGGCATCATTGCATTTTTCCCCCAAGGCTGAATAATTTGCAGGTAACTTCATCCCAAAATGTGAAACTTCCAGAAAGGTGAACATCAAAACAGGAGACAAAAGTTTCCTCTATGACGCTATGACCAAGTATCCTAAACTGAACTCGTCCCATTTGCCTGTGTCGGATCCATATTCCTCTAAACCTTTCCTATTCATGTACCTGTCTGAATGTTTTTAAGTGTTGAGCTTGTACCCACCTTCACCACTTTTCTGGCAGCTCATTTCATACACACTGCACTCTTTGTGTGAAGAAGTTGCCCCTCAGGTCCCTTTTAAATCTTTCCCCTCTTGTCTTAAACCTACGCCCGCTAGTTTTGGACTCCCCTACCCTGGGGAGGAGACCTTGGCTATTCACCTTATTTATGCCTCTTGTGAGTTGATAAGCTACTTTAAGGTCTCCCTCAGCCTCCCTGAAATGTTCCCTGCTCTGAAGGATGAGATGGGTTCCTGTCCCTGTAGCATTGCTGCAAAAGGTGTCAGTGAATGCTAAGGTGTAGTTTTGAAGTGGTGTGGAAATATAAAACAAACCATACTGGATCACCAGGCTTGCTAAGACATTGTATTTAGTCAACTTAGAATTAAAACTTACTTCAGCAACTAATATCAATCTAAATGTCAGCAGTTGTAATTAGGTATTGCAATATCTTGCAACAAAAAGACAACCTGCATTCCTTGTTTAAAGTATAACCAAAGTGAGGGAAAATGACACTGAAATATAGCAAAGGAGACAAGGAAAGATTAATCCCCCCAAGAAGACGTTACCCAAAAACACCGATATTTGGATAATAACAACACTGAAGAGGCAGCTGAAAGGTGGTGAACTTTGTACAATGACACAAACTGCTTTAATCACATTGAGGAAGAACCATTACACGAGGTCACATGGAACTTGTTGATGTGAGTGTGTAAAAATGCAAGGTAAAAACAATGACTGCAGACGCTGGAAACCAGAGACTAGATTAGAGTGGTGCTGGAAAAGCACAGCAGTTCAGGCAGCATCCGAGGAGCAGGAAAATCGATGTTTCGGGCAAAAGCCCTTCATCAGGAACAGAGGCAGAGAGCCTGAAGGGTGGAGAGATAAATGAGAGGAGGGTGGGGGTGGGGAAAAAGTAGTATAGAGTACAATAGGTGAGTGGAGGAGGGGATGAAGGTGATAGGTCGGGGGGGGGTGGTGGACATTGGGGAGACTGGATGCCTCCTAGCAGAGCGCTTTAGGGAACATCTCTGGGACACCCGCACCAATCAACCACACCGCCCTGTGGTCCAACATTTCAACTCCCCCTCCCGCTCTGCCGAGAACATGGAGGTCTTGGGCCTCCTTCACCGCTGCTTCCTCACCATCAGACGCCTGGAGGAAGAACGCCTCATCTTCCACCTCAGAACACTTCAACCCCAGGGCATCAATGTGGACTTCAACAGTTTCCTCATTTCCCCTTCCCCCACCTCACTCCAGTTCCAAACTTCCAGCTCAGCACTGTCCCCATGAGTTGTCCTACCTGCCTATTTCCCTTTCCACCTATCCACTCACCCTCCCCTCTGACCTATCACCTCCATTCCCATCCCCACTCACCTATTGTACTCTATGCTACTTTCTGCCATGTGGGAAGAGAGCAGATTGCATGTAAGTGGGAAGCTGTATCAAGAACTGAAGAATGGGTGTTATGCAGTAAACCTGCAGAGCTATGCACCGAGCTAGAATTCTAAGTCCTGGAGTTATGTACGGAAGCAGTAGTGTTATCTATGTACGTAGTTATGTTACTGTTAAGACAAAGATGCCAATTATGAAGCAGATGTGTCAGATGGAACAGAAGTGCCAACTACAAGTGAGTAAGTATTACATACCAGAAGAACTGAAGCAGAGCCATTATGTACCGCATCAGAAATTATATTCCCTATGATAATTTGTAATTGTTTTGGGTAAACATTTTGCTTGAAGTAAGATGTTGTGTAAGCAGCAGACTATGAATTGGCCAAGAGTGTCATTTACTGCCTCTCTCTCCGTGGATGCTGCCTGACCCACTGTGATTTCCAGCTTATTTGTTGTTTTCAGTACAGATTGCAGCATCTACAGTAAGTTGCTCCTACATTGTGTTAGTTACTGGAACTGGGAACATATGGACTGGAGCAGAGGGATCTGGAACAAGTGCTACAGAATAAGGATAATGTATGAGTGTTATCTACTGGGAAAATGTGTTACATTCCGGAGTAGGGAATCTATATGATAATGCACATGTGCCACATATAACAGCAGGAACACTATGTATGACAGCAGAAATGTTATCTACTGGAGTGGGTATGTCACATACAGCAGCAGAGTTGTTTGTTACTGGATTAGGGATTCAATGGTCTGTACCATAGTAGGATGCTTGATGTAAATGCAAGTGTACTGTAGATGAAGTGTGTTATGTTCTGCAACAGAAGTATTACAGCCTAAAACATGGAATCATTTCTCCAGTACAATAACCCACCCATGTCTGCAGTTAACATTGCTGTTCCAGTACAGAGAATCCATGCTTTAGGATCCTGGGGTAAAGCCCCATTTGGTCCCAGGTTTCACAGCTTCCTGCCTGTCTGTTTTGGGTTCCAGCATCTGTAGTTCCTTTTGCCTCTAACCCAGGTTTGCCTGAAGAGGTTGATTATGGGTATATCCCTGCTCTATTGACTCAGCATAACTAATCTCCCTGTGCATTTGCTGTACACCTCTCTGAGGTGCAACTTTAACTCTGCCAAGGATAGTCATTATTCTTGGTTATTCGGTTAGTGTCTGATTTTTCACTTTCCTTCCATTACTTCATTTATGAAGTTTTTTGGATTATTTAGCACAAACCCCTATACCTACCTCATCTACACTGCTTTCCATCATGCTTGCAGTTACATTATATTGTGGTTTCCCCCCCCCCCCCACCCACTCCATCACATCTGCCCTAAGGAGTGCTCAGCAGTATGGTGTAAAGACAACAGACTCCATCAACACTAGCTAAAATGAAGGAGCTAGTCACTGACTTCAGGAAAGGGAGAGAGATCCCAGTGCAGGGGGAGAGAGAGCCCAGAGTCAGGGGGAGAGAGAGCCCAGAGTCAGGCAGAGTCAGTCCAGTGCAGGGGGAGAGAGAGCCAAGTGTGGGCAGAGAGTGAGCCCGTTGTGGGGAAAGATTGAGCCCAGTGTTGTGAGGAGAGAGAGTCCAATGCTGGGGGAGAGTGAGCCCAGAGCCAGGGGGAGAGTTAGCCCAGTGCAGGAGAGAGAGAGAGTCCAGTACTGGGAAAGATTCAGCCCAGTGCAGAGGGTGGGGGGGAAATGAACCCATTGTGGGGAAAGATTGAGCCCAGTGCAGGGAGGGAGAGTGAATCCTGTGCTGAGGGAGAGTGAGCCCAGTACAGGAGGAAAGTGAGCTCAGAGCGAATAGAGAGTGAGCCTACTGCGGGGCAGATTGAGCCCAGTGCTGGGGAAGAGTGAGCCCATTGTGGGGAGAGATTGAGCCCAATGTTGGGGGAGAAAGAGTCCTACACTGGCAGAGAGTGAGCCCAGTGCAGGGGGGGAGTGAGGCCAGTGCAGGGGGAGAGTGAGCCCAGCGCTGGGGGAGAGGCAGCCAGTGCGGAGGAGGGAGGGAGGCCAGTGTGGGCGGAGTGTGAGCCCAGTGCAGGGGGAGAGTGAGCCCAGTGCAGGGGGAGAGTGAGCCCAGTGCAGGGGGAGAGTGAGCCCAGTGCAGAGGAGAGAGAATGAGCCCAGTGCAGGGGGAAAGTGAGCCCAGTATGGGGGAGAATGAACACAGCATGGGAGGAGAAAGAGTCCAGCGCTGGGGAAGAGTGAGGCAGTACGGGGAGAGAGAGTCCAGCACGGGGGGAGAGTAAGCCCAATGTCGGGGGAGAGTAAGACCAGTGCGGGGCGGGGGGGTGAGTCCAGTGCAGGGGGAGAGTGAGCCCAGCCATAATATTACTGTCGACGTATTGAGACACTCCAACATTGTTGGATCCAGTACAGCCAGCGCTGGGGTTGAATCGGTCGGAGGTGAAAGATGGTGCCTGAAGATCAGCACCTTTGATGTTAGTAGGGTCTGGCATAGATGGTGGTCAGGCAGCTCTGAAATTGAATGTAAGTGGACTTTCCTCTCAGCTATATCATTTAATTTTTCTCCTTTTCTTAAATTATCAAAATGACACCATTACATTCTATTTGCTTTCCTTGCTGTACTACTTGCTGTACCTGCATACTAACCTTCTGCATTCATTCACTAGGACACCAGGCGTCTCTGCCTCTCTGAGCTCTGGAATCTATCACCATTTAGATAATATGCTTTGTTGTTATTTTTTTTCTGCTAAACAAAGACAATGTCAGTCTTTGACACAGTGGACTCCATTCGCCAGATCTTCAGAAGAGACACATTCAGAGTGGCAAAACTGTGCTAGGTTTCTGAGACAAATAAACACATTCAACAATACACAGAACCTACAATACTGTAAAATAATTCAGGGATAACTGCATAGATGATGGAAAGAGAAGATGCAATTAAACAAGGTATTATAATAAATATTCTGAAAAAGAGTCATACTGGACCTGAAACGTTAACTGTTCCTCTCTCCACAGATGCTGCCAGACTTTGAATTTCTCCAGTATTTCAGTGTTCAGTTCAGATTTCCAGCATCTACAATATTTTGTTTTTATTATAATACTAGATGACATGTCAGGCATGTAGATAGAGTTAAGGAACCAGCAATAAGCACTTCTACAGCTCGGGAAAATCCAAAAGAGACTTTCAGCTGTCATTGAACTATTGTTCAAAGGTAAAAAGAAGCCCAGTCTATAAGATAAATATAAGGGGGAATGGATTAATCACTCCGAGTATTATGGAAAAAATGTCAAAATTAAAGCTCTGTAAAAGTCCTTCATTCAGTAGAAGTGCAGTTCAGACAATTGGATACAAAGGTCAACATGCCCAATTCATCAGTTCCCAATTTTAGAGTCATTAAAATTAATGGCTGAAACACTGGAAGAGCTGCAAATTGGACATGGTGACCTCCACGGCCCTTTGTCACAACCATTCCCTTATTCAGTGAAAAGTTCCCTGCCAGAAATACCAACCCATGAAATTTATTCCATTGCAACAAGAGATAAAAAATGCAGTAAGCAGAAAGGCAGAGCAGCTAAAGAGAGAACACAAAGTCATGATGTGCGAGCACAAAGCAAAAGATGCAAAGATGCCAGTTTCTACATTGCTTCCAGTGTTACCTGGGGCATTAAAATAATGAACAACATAACGGATATCGATAGGAGCTTATTAAACGAGATGTAGGGCAGGAAATTGAGTTGTATGTGTAAAGTGAGATTTCTGTGTGGGAAGGATTTAAGGAACAAGAATGAAATGCAAGCAAATTCAAGTTGTTGCTGGAAAATACAGAAAGCAGGCCATATTTGCAACTACATTTTGAGAAGCTAATGTTTCAGGGAACGAACATCAGTCTTGTTAAGTTACAACTCCACACTAAAAGTTACCATATATTTTATTGTTCAAGTTGCCTTCTAAGTACCAAGTGTTGGCAAACAATTCTGTTGTGAAAGGCCTTCAAATGCCCGAGTTCAGCGGGTTGGTTTTATTTTCTGCGTTTAAGTCCATGCCATACTGGATGTAATTGGGTGGATGCTGGATAAAAGGGAAGTGAGTACGGTGGGCACTGGGGACAGTCGCACTGGCTCAAAAGGTGTTCAAACAGGATGGTGAAACAATGACGAGGGTGAAAGAATGGGACTTTGAGTGGGAGGGTGTGCCAGGCAGGCAGGTTAGGTCCCATAGACAGCATGGCTTTATGGCTGCTATGCTATAGCATCTCTGGTGAGGGGCAATGCCAGGTTATGAATGATTGCCCAGGTAATTTATACATGGTGCAGCCACAATGGATGTGGATCTTTCGGTGGATATCCGCGGAATAACATGGAATAAGGTGGGGCCAAAATTCAGGCGTGATGGATATCATAAGGACAGTAACTCTTTGGAAGGTCAGTATGGACTTGTAGGGCCAAAGGGCCTGTTTCCACACTGTAGGGAATCTAATCTAATCTAAAACATTAAAACTGGAGGATAGGTTAAGGCAGATACTTCTTGTAAGAACCGTAGAAAATAGGTGCAGGACTGGGCCATTTGACCCTTTGAGGCTACACCACCATCCAGTATGATCATGGCTGATCATGCAATTACAGTATCCCACTTCTGCTTTCTCTGAAATTGTGCTCTTTGTACAGATTTATAAAGTACGTAAAAGGTAAGATATCCATAGACTTACCAGTTCATTGGGCAGCTTTCGGACTAGAACGAGACAACTAGTGGTGACTTAACCTGAGGGTCACCATGTCTCAGGCAAGGGGGGAGGTTGAGACACAGTCCTGTATGGTCACCTCAGTTGGTTCAGCAATTGAACTCATACTGTTGGTGTGACCCTGTATTACAAAGTATAGGTGAATACATTGCTGCTGCAAATTCAACTAACATATGACATGGCAACTCTTGTTGAACAATGAAACAGTTTGGCCTGGGAATTAAATATACTGCAACATAAGATCCACAGGAAAAACCAGCAAAAGTGCAGAGGGGAAGGAATTATGAATCCACATCAATGATCAAAGAAGATACAATAACAGGCGAGTGAGTAATGGAATGGGTTGACTTAAAAAAATCGATAAATTATTAAAATTAGAGTGTGAATTGTGTATGCATTACTTGGTAATAGATATGACATGGCAGATTGTATTAATGCAGATGTAGGCAAGCAGGTAAAGGCAGGGCGATTTAGCCTTTCAATATCGCTTGTAAAAAATCAACTTGCATATGTCAGAAAGGTTTCTTAGGGTGTGTTCAGGATCGTTTTCAGTAACAATTTGTTCTACAAATGACAATTAATCAGTGAGAAATAATTTAAAAAGAATGTGATAATCAATGTTTCCTGTAATTGTGTGTGTGTGTGTGTGCGCGCGTGCGTGTGTGTGTGTGTGTATGGAAGAGTGTGTGTGGGTGCAGGTCTGTGTGTGTGTGGGTATGTGTGTATGGGAGAGTGTGTGTTTGTGTAAGGGAGACTGTGTGTGGGTGCAGGTCTGTGTGTGTGTATGTGTGTAAAGGAGACTGTGTGTGTGGGTCTATGTGTACATTTATGGGAGAGTGTGTTAATGTGTGTGGGTGTGTAGGGTATGGGATGGTCTGTGTGGATGTGGGTCTGTGTGTGAGTGTATGGGAGAGTTTGGGTGTGGGTATGGGAGGGTGTGTGTATGTGGGTGTATGTGTGGGTGTGTGTAGGTGAGGGTGAGGGTGTGGGTGTGTGGGTGTGGGGGTGTGGGTGTGAGTATATGTGTGAGGGGAATGGGATAGTGGGTGTGTAGGTGTGTATGCGCAGGGATGGGAGGGTGTGTGTGTGAGTGTGTGGGGGGGTATGGGAGTGTGTGTGTGTGGGTGTGGGTCAGTGTGTGGGTCTGTGTGTGTCATAGAGGTTTTGTGTGTGTGTATTTGTGCGCACGTGTGTGTCTGTGTGTGTATGGGAGAGGCTGTGTGCATGTGTGTGTGCACGCATGTGTATGGGTGAGGTTTTGTGTGTCTGTGTGTGTGTGTGTGTGTGTGTGTGTCTGTGTGTGCGTATGTGTGTGCGTGTATGGGTTTGTGTGTAATTTCTTTAAGTCTAAGTCTTCTGTTATCTGGCACATGTCTGTAATTTAAAATGGATAACTTCTCCAATTTTCATTCTGACTTCAGCTTGCTATCCTGAAGAAGGGCTCATGCCCGAAACGTCGATTCTCCTGTTCCTTGGATGCTGCCTGACCTGCTGTGCTTTTCCAGCAACACATTTTCAGCTCTGATCTCCAGCATCTGCAGTCCTCACTTTCTTCCCTTCAGCTTGTTATCAGCAGGAATAAGAAATCACAGATTTATTCCTCTGGAATGCATAGATTTTCTACAGTGTTGAAGCAGGCCACTTGGCCCATCGATATCACACCAACCCCACTGAAAAGCATCCCAACCAAACCCACCCCCTACCGTTTTCCTGTAACCCTGCATTTCCCAAGGCTAACACGCCGTAACCTGCACATCTTTGGATTTTGGTAGGAAACTGGAGCACCCGGAGGAAACCCACGCAGACACAGGGAGAATGTGCAAACTCCGCACAGACAGTCACCCCAAGGCCAGAATCGAACCCGGGTCCCTGGTGCTGTGAGGCAGCAGTGCTAACCACTGAGACACCACATTGATAACGTTACTAAAATTGTTAAATACAGTTACATTTATTCATGTGCTCTGTCCACGCTTTAATATTTACCATGCCTTACGCTCTGGTCTCCTACGTTAGGTGGTCTTTGTCAAAACTGTGAAATATTATTCAGGAAGAACACATTCCGTGCAATTGCTGAAATGAAGTGACTCTCATCACTGGCTGAAAGAGAACATAGAACATAGAACAATACAGCACAGAACAGGCCTTCAGTCCTCGATGTTACAACGACCTGTGAACTAATCTAAGCCCATCCCCCTACACTGTCCCATTATCATCCATGTGCTTATCCAAGGATTGTTTAAATCTACCTAATGTGGCTGAGTTAACTACATTGGCAGGCAGGGCATTCCACGCCCTTACCACTCTCTGGGTAAAGAACCTGCCTCTGACATCTGCCTTAAATCTATCACCCCTCAGTTTATAGTTATGCCCCCTCGTACAAGCTGACGTCATCATCCAAGGAAAAAGACTTTCACTGTCTACCCTCTCTAATCCTCTGATCATCTTGTATGTCTCTATCAAATCCCCTCCTAACCTTCTTCTCTCCAATGAGAACAGACCCAAGTCTCTTAGTCTTTCCTCATAAGACCTTCCCTCCAGACCAGGCAACATCTTGGTAAATTTCCTCTGCACCTTTTCCAATGTTTCCACATCCTTCCCAAAATATGGGGACCAGAACTGTACACAATATTCCAAGTGTGGCCACATCAGCATTTTGTATAATTGCAGCATGACATCACGGCTCTGGAGCTAAATCCCTCCACCAATGAAACCTAACATACTGTATGTCTTCTTAACAGCACTATCAACCTGGGTGGCAACTTTCAGGGATCTATGTACATGGACTCCAAGATCCCTTTGCACATCCACACTACCAAGAATTTTTCCACTGACCCAATATTCCGCTTTCCTGTTATTCTTCCCAAAGTGAATCACCTCACATTTATCTACATTGAATTCTATTTGCCACCTCGTAGCCCAATCCTGCAGTTTATCCAAGTGCCCTGCAACATTCTTCAACACTAACCACTGCTCCACCAACTTTAGCGTCATATACAAACTTACTAAACCATCCACCTATGCCTGCGTCCAAGTCATTTCTAAAAATGACAAACAGCAGTGGTCCCATGTCCTATAGATTGGTGGATCACATCAAAAAGTATGTTCCTTTGGCTTTTCACAAGAAGTAGTGTTAAGCATATTCTGACTGACCCTAAGTGATTCAGCAATTGGACAGCATTGACTGAATATGCCAAGTGTGTGAATAATTACATTGACAACTAATTAAGATTGAGTAAAAAATGAGGTCTGCAGATGCTGGAGATCACAGCTGCAAATGTGTTGCTGGTCAAAGCACAGCAGGCCAGGCAGCATCTCAGGAATAGAGAATTCGACGTTTCGAGCATAAGCCCTTCATCAGGAGTAAGAGAGAGAGAGCCAAGCAGGCTAAGATAAAAGGTAGGGAGGAGGGACTGGGGGAGGGGCGATGGAGGTGGGATAGGTGGAAGGAGGTCAAGGTGAGGGTGATAGGCCGGACTGGGGTGGGGGCGGAGAGGTCAGGAAGAGGATTGCAGGTCAGGAGGGCGGTGCTGAGTTGAGGGAACCGACTGAGACAAGGTGGGGGGAGGGGAAATGAGGAAACTGGAGAAATCTGAATTCATACCTTGTGGTTGGAGGGTTCCCAGGCGGAAGATGAGGCGCTCCTCCTCCAGCCGTCGTCAGTTGCAGTCACAATGTGGTGGGTCTGCATGTACTGGAAGCTCTGTGCATTACTGTAGGGTCCTGTTGATTGTAGACTGAAAGAACAATGTTTCAAGTCAACACAATAAATGACGACTGTTCGCTAGTTTGTTTCTCAGGGTAATTCCCTGACCAATTAAAATCTAAACAAAGCTTGGCAATTAGCAGTCAATCATTAACACCTGCACTCTTTGTGGCAACACCTCGAGTGATTGTGACCCAATTATCATGCTCCTTTCATGTAGCATCCATGATTTATATTATTGCAAGTTGTCCTGATCACAAAATATGTGTCTGTTTCAGTAATAGAGGTGATTTGGAGATTAGGGAGGATGTGACTGTCCTGTAAAACTGTGACTTTGTTCTGTCAAAAGAACACATGGGATGATAGATCATTTCCTGTCTCAAAATGGATAGTATTGGACACCAGTTTAACAGACACCCCTTACAGATATACCGCAACATCCCTTATTTTAAAATCCAAAATTGAGTTTTATCTTTAAAATTAAAAATGCATTATGTTGCATGAGAAGAAAGTCAGTGTTTTAATATACTATTACACAAGGCAAGAATTTATGTGTCAGGAAAATACTGGCAGTTTACTTAAAATTGCAGATTTAGAATTGGAAAGCTTGGTTTGAAATTGATGCATGTTCTCATAATGCTGTTTGTTAGTAGGAGTCTTGGGTCACATTTTACAGACATTAGGGTTATGTGATGTTTCTGGTTGTGCTAATGGATTGGTTTAGCATCTGTGTTTTTGTACTTTCAATTGGTGTTCACACTTGATATAATTTCAACTTTCGGTATACACTGATCATTTCGATTGGATTCCATGGGCTGTTGATTTAGTGTTGTATTCCAGCTTTTTGTCCAAACATACAAACATAAATCATTGTTTGCTTGCCGGTTGTGAGCATCTTTCACCTTCCCTTGTTTTTTCATGAAGACATCCCTTCATTTGCATGTACCGTTGAGTGGTGACTGGGAAGTATTGATTGCACTTATCTGCAACACAGTAACTCCTCACTGATTCCACAGTAAGGTGAAGTTTGTCAGATCGGAATAGATGCACATGACTGCTGCAGAAATTGCCATTTAGTATATCAGCTTTCATGATGCGAAGTTCGGATATAATGGATATAGTCACAGCGTTTGCAAATTAACTCCATGTGAACTTGCAATTGTCATGACAATACCATGAATGCTAACCAATAACAGGTCCCTGCACATCAGTAGCTCTGCAATCAGTGGATCTGTGCAGACCATTATTTAAATATCTGTGTGACCAGGATGGGTTGTTGTCGTGATATTGAAGTGCTGGGGGAGGGGAGAAAGGGGTGGTTTGTTAACGCAGTTCAATACACTGTTAGTGATCTTCAAAAATCATTAGATTCTGGAAAAGTAACAGAGGATTAGAAAACTTCTAATATAACATCTTTTTTTTAAAAAAAAGGGACGAAGAGGGAAAAAAAGCAGTTAACTCCAGGCCACTTAGCTTAATGTTTGTCATCGAGAAAATGTTAGAGTTGATTATAAATGATGCAATAGTAGAGCATTTAGAAATATATTTTATGATCAGGCAGAGACAGCAAGGCTTCATGAGGGGGAAATCATGCCTGACAAAATTCTTTGAATCTTTTTGAGGCAGTAACAAACAAGATCAATAAAGGGTGAACAATAGATGTAATATATTTGGATTTTCAGACAGCATTGATGAGTTAGAACGTATTTGGCTACTTAATAAAGTAAGCGCCCATGGTGTTGGGAGTAGTAGATTGGAATTATTGAGGATTGGCTAACCAATAGAAGACAGAGTTGGGATTGGGGGGGGGTGCGGGCTCTTTCAGGATGACAATCTGTAACTAGCAAAGTCCCAGAGAGACCATTGCTGGGGCCATAATTATTTACAATGCAAAATAATGACTAGGATGAGGAAGGTGTCTGTGGATGACATAAAAATATGGGAGATGGCAAAGAATCTTCACAGGGATACAGAGAAGTCAAGCAACTGGGTAAAGAACTTGAATGAAATATAATGTGGGAAAATGTAAGTGGGTAATGTGCTTTGACAGGACGACTATACAGGGTTGAGCAATATTTAAATGGAGAAAGACTGCAGAAGGCTACAGAGGAGAGAGATTTGGGAGTGCTCATACCTGAATCATAAAACACTAGTATCCAAGTTCAGTGGATAGTAGGGAAGGCAAATGGAATGGTGGCCTTTGTTACAAAGGGATTGAAGTATAAAAATAGGAAGGTTTTCCTAAAATTTTACAAGGCACTCGACAGACCACAGCTGGAGTACTGAGAACAGCTTTGGGCCCCTTGTCTAAGCAAAGCTACACTGGCATTGGAGGTCATCCAGAGTAGGCTGATCACTCGGCTGATCCTGGGTATGGAGGGGCTGTCTTATGAAGAGAGGTTGCGTACATTGGGCCAGTACTCATTGGGGTTTAGAACAACAAAAGATGATCTGATTGAAACATACAAATTTCAGAGGTGAATTGACAGGTTAGATGCAGAAAGGTTGCTTGTCCGTGTGGGGAAGTCTAGGACCAGAGAGCATTACCTCAGAACAAGGAGTCACACATTTAAGACAAAGAACAAGGATAAATCTTTAACTCTCGGAGTACTGAGTCTGTGGAATTCTTTACTGAAGAGGACTGTGGAGGTTGGGTCATTCAATAGATTTGAAGCTGTGATAGTTTAGAAATCAAAAATTACAGGAAAAGGTAAGAAAGTGCAGTTGAGGATATTGAGATCAGCCATGCTTTCATTGAATGCCAGAGCAGATTCAAGGTGCTGACTTGCCCATTTCTGTTCCCACATCTTATGGTGTCATATGTTCCTCAATTGAATCTCCAAAGACCATGGGCTGGACAACAGCCAACATTCTTCAATTTAGTGCAGAGATAACAATCATATATCAAAGATTGGTAGAATAATAACATGGGCTTTTATGTGAAGATAATAGAACACACAGATAATGGTAACTGGGAGGCGAGGTACTTAGAGCAGGCCTGACCTATAGGACCATGCTCTGTTCTGACTACAGAGTACATGTGATTATACATTACAGCCAGATTTTTAGTGAACAGTGGCAGAGAGTAGTTTCAGATACATTCCACATTAAATACTATCCATAATGGTGGTATTAAATGTAAGATTCTGTTCATGAGAAAAATAATCTAAGTTTTAGGTGGTCTGACCTCAGTTTCTGGTACTAGGCAAAAAAATAAGAAAAGATAACTGAAGTGTTTATTGTAATCTTTCAACAGGCTGAGCATTACTTCCTTGTTGAAGCAGTGCTTTGTGCAGAATGATAAGAACAATTAACTTTACTGCAGCAATGCCGTAAACAGGGTGGAAAGCAGTAACCAAAAATCTCATGTGAAGGTAAGTTTTAATAGATAGATGAATAGAATAATAAATAAATGTTAATAAATATGAAGTCATCCATTTTGGTTGGAATAACAGTAAAAAGGAGTATTACTTGAGTGGTAAAAGGTTGCAGCGCGCTGCTGTGCAGAGGGACCTGGGTGTCCTTGAGCATGAATCACAGAGGGTTGGTCTGCAGGTACAACAGGTAATTAGGAAGGCAAATGGAATTTTGTCCTTCGTTGCAAAAGCTGCTGAGGCCGTGCCTGGAGTGACTGCGTGCAGTTCTGGTCTCCTTATTGAGAAAGGTGTACTGACACTAGAGAGGATACAGAGGAGGTTCACCAAGTTGATTTCAGAGCTGAGGAGAGACTGAGTAGACTGGGATTTTATTCATTGGAATTCAGAAGAATGACGGGACATCTTAGAAAAATATATAAAATTATGAAGGGAATAGCTAAGATAAACATAGAGAGGATATTTCCTCTGGCAGGTTAAACTAGGTCAAGAGGACATAGTCTCAAGATTAGGGGGAGCAGAATAAGAATTGAATTGAGAAGGAACTTCTTCACTGAGAGGGCTGTGAATCGATGGAATTCCTTGTCCTGGGAAGTAGTTGACGTTACTTCAGTAAATGTTTTTAAAGCTAAGAGAGATTTTCTTTGAACAATAAAGGAATTAAGGGTTATGGTGAGTGGGTGGGTAAGTAGAGGTGAGGCCATGAAAAGATCAGCCATGACCTTATTGAATGGTGATGCAGACTCAACGGGCCAGACGGCCTACTCCTGCTCCTCGCTCTTATGGTCTTATGTTAATGAGAATCCTGGCAAGTAAACTGGTCACAGATATTATTTCCAAATTAAGTGGTACCTATTGCTCAGTGGAAGTACTATCAGTGACAGCATTAACAGTGACAGTACTGTCTATGTCTGTACTGTCAATGACAGTATCATCAGTGGCAATACTATCAGTGACAGTACTATCAGTGGCAGTACTGTCAGTCGCAGTACTATTAGTGACAGTACTATTAGTGACAGTACTATCAGTGACAGTACATTCAGTGACAGTACTCTCAGTGGCAGTACTCTCAGTGGCAGTAATTGCAGTGGCAGTACCGTCAAGAGCAATACTATCACTATCAGTACTGTCAGAGGCAGCACTATCAGTGGCAGTCCTATCAGTGGCAGTACCTTCAGTGGCAGTATTATCAGTGTCAGTATTATCAGTGACTGTACTATCAGTGTCAGTACTATCAGTGGCAGTACTGTCAATGTCATTACTATCAGTGGCAGTATTCTCAGTGGCAGAAATATCAGTGGCAGTACTGTCAGTGGCAGTACTATTAGTGACAGTACTATTAGTGTCAGTACTGTCAGTGGCAGTACTATTAGTGGCAGTACTGTCAGTGCCAGTACAGTCAGTGTTAGTACTGTCAATAACAGTACAATCAGTGACAGTACTATCAGTGTCACTACTGTCAGTGGCAGTACTGTTAAGGTCAGTACTGTCAGTGCCAGTATTATCATTGTCAGTACTGTCAGTGGCAGTACTATCAGTGGCAGTACTGTCAATGGCAGTATTATCAGTGACTGTACTATCAGTGGCAGTCAAATCAGTGACAGTAATATCAGTGACAGTACACTCAGCAGCAGTACTATCAGTGGCAGTACTATCAGTGTTGGTACTGTCAGTGGCAGTACTATCAGTGTCGGTACTGTCAGTGGCAGTACTATTAGTGACAGTACTATCAGTGGCATTACAATTAGTGACAATACTGTCAGTGTCAGTAATGTCAATGACAGTCCTATCAGTGGCAGTACTATCAGTGGCAGTACTATCAGTGTCAGTAATTTCAGTGGCAGTACTCTCAGTGACAGTATTTGCAGTGACAGCACTGTCAGTGGCAGTACTATAAGCTTCAATACTTTCATTGACAGTGCTGTCAATGACAGTATTATCAGTGGCAGTACTGTCAATGGCAGTACTGTCATGGTCAGTACTGTCAGTGGCATTACTCTTTGTGTCAGTACTGTCCGTGGGAGTACTCTCAGTGGCAGGACTATCAATGTCAGTACTGTCAATGACAGTACTATAAGCGACAGTACTACCAGTGTCAGTACTCTCAGTGGCAGTAGTATCAGTGACAGTACTATCAGCGACAGTAATTTTAGTGGCAGTACTATCAGTGTCAGTACTGTCAGTGGCTGTACAATCAGTGACAGTATTATCAGTGGCAGTACTATCAGTGGTCGTACTATCAATAACAGTACTATTAGCGACAGTACTACTAGTGTCAGTACTATCAGCGACATTACTATCAGTGTCAGTACTTTCAGTGGCAGTACTATCAGTGTCAGTACTGTCAGTGGCAGTATAAGTAGTGACAGTATTATCAGTGACAGTACTATCATTGGCAGTACTGTCAGTGTCAGTCCTGTCAGTGGCAGTACAATCAGCGGCAGCAAAATCAGATCAGTGGCAGTACTATTAGTGGCAGTATTATCAGTGATAGTACTATCAGTGACAGTACTATCATAGAACATAGAACATAGAACATAGAAGGATACAGCGCAGTACAGGCCCTTCGGCCCTCGATGTTGCGCCGACCGAATCCTACCTAACCTATACTAGCCCAATAACTTCCAAATGCCTATCCAATGCCCGCTTAAATGACCATAAAGAAGGAGAGTTCACCACTGATACGGGCAGGGCATTCCATGAACTCACAACCCGCTGTGTGAAGAATCTACCCCTAACATCTGTCCTATACCTACCACCCCTTAATTTAAAGCTATGTCCCCTAGTAACACCTGACTCCATTAGCGGGAAAAGGTTCTTAGTATCTACCCTATCTAAACCCCTAATCATCTTATACACTTCTATCAGATCTCCCCTAAACCTTCTCTTCTCCAATGAGAACAGCCCCAAGTGCCTCAGCCTTTCCTCATAAGATTTTCCTACCATTCCAGGCAACATCCTGGTAAACCTCCTCTGCACTCGTTCTAAAGCTTCCACATCCTTCCTATAGTATGGCGACCAAAACTGCACACAATACTCCAGATGAGGCCGCACCAGAGTCTTATACAACTGCAACATGACCTCAGGACTCCGGAACTCAATTCCTCTGCCAATAAAGCCCAGTACACCATATGCCTTCCTCACAGCACTATTTACCTGGGTGGCAACTTTCAGAGATCTGTGTACATGGACACCAAGATCCCTCTGCTCATCCACACTACCAAGTAGCCTACCATTAGCCCAGTAATCCATCATCTTGTTATTCCTACCAAAGTGAACGACTTCGCACTTAGCTACATTGAATTCCATTTGCCACATTTCCGCCCAGCTCTGCAACTTATCTATATCCCGCTGTAACCTACCACTTCCTTCCTCACTATCCACAACTCCACCGACTTTTGTGTCATCCGCAAACTTGCTTACCCAGCTTTCAAGTCCTTCCTCTAGATCATTTATAAAGATAACAAAAAGCAATGGTCCCAAAACAGATCCTTGTGGTAAGTACTGTCAATGACAGTCCTATCAGTAGGAGTAATTTCATTGTCAGTACTGTCAGTGGCAGTAAAATCAGTGACAGTACTATCAGTGTTTGTACTGTTAGTGGCAGTACTATCAATGTCAGTATTACCAGTGGCAGTACTATCAATGTCAGTACTATCCGAGGCAGTACTATCAGTGGCAGTACTGTCAGTGGCAGTACTATTAATGACAGTACTATCAGTGTCAGTAATTGCAGTGGCAGTACCGTCATTGGCAATACTATCACTGTCAGTACTGTCAGAGGCAGCACTATCAGTGGCAGTCCTATCAATGGCAGTACTTTCAGTGGCAGTATAATCAATGCCAGTATTATCAGTGGCAGTACTATCAGCGACAATACTATCAGTGTCAGGACTGTCAATGACAGTGCTAACAGTGTCAGTACTGTCAGTGGCAGTACTATCAGTGACATAATATCAGTGACAGTACTATCAGTGGCAGTACTATCAGTGTCGGTATTGTCAGTGGCAGTACTATTAGTGATAGTAATATCAGTGGCAGTGGCAGTACTACCAGTGACAGTACTGTCAGTGTCAGTACTATCAATGACAGTTCTATCAGTGTCAGTACTATCAGTGGCAATACCATCAGTGGCAGTACAATCATTGACAGTACTATCAGTGGCAGTACTGTCAGTGGCAGTACTTTCAGTGGCAGTACTTTCAGTGGCAGTATTATCAGTGACAGAACTGTCAGTGGCAGTACTATCAGTTTCCATACTTTTGGTGGCAGTACTGATAGCGGCAGTACAATCAGTGATAGTATTATCAGGGGAAGTACTATCAGTGGCAGTATTGTCATTGGCAGTAATATCAGTGTCAGTACTGTCAGTGACAGTACTGTCAGTGGCAGAACTATCAGTGACAGTATAATCAATGACAGTACTAACAGTGGCAATACCATCAGTGGCAATACTATCAGTGACAGTACTATCAGTGGCAGTACTGTCAGTGGCAGTACTTTCAGTGGCAGTATTATCAGTGCCAGTACTGTCAGTGGCAGTACTATCAGTGGCAGTACTGTCAGTGGCAGTACTTTCAGTGGCAGTATTATCAGTGACAGTACTGTCAGTGGCAGTATTGTTAGTGTCAGTTCGATCAATGACAGTACCATCAGTGGCAGTACTATCAGTGTCAGTATTCGCAGTGGCAATACTATCAGTGACAGTATTATCAGTGACAGTACTATCAGTTTCCATACTTTTGGTGGCAGTACTGTCAGTGACAGTATTATCAGTGGCAGTACTCTCAGTGTCAGTACTTTTAGTCAGAAGTACTATCAGTGTCAGTATTGTCAGGGGAAGTACTATTTGTGGCAGTACTGTCATTGGCAGTAATATCAGTGTCAGTACTCTCAGTGACAGTACTGTCAGTGGCAGAACTATCAGTGACAGTATAATCAATGACAGTACTATTAGTGGCAGTACTGTCAGTGGCCATACTGTCAGTGGCAGTACTATCTGAGACAGTACTACCAGTGGCAGTACTGTCAGCGGCAGTACTCTCGGTGTAAGTAATGTCCGTGGCAGTACTATCAGTAGCAGTACTATCAGTGTCAGTACTTTCAGTCAGAAGTACTATCAGTGTCAGTACTTTCAATGGCAGTCCTATCAGTGACAGTATTATAAGTGACAGTACTGTCATTGGCAGTAATATCAGTGTCAGTACTCTCAGTGACAGTACTGTCAGTGGCAATACTATCAGTGACAGTATAATCAATGACAGTACTATCAGTGGCAGTACTGTCAGTGTCAGAATTGTCAGTGGCAGTACTGTCAGTGGCAGTACTATCAGTGACAGTACTATCAGCGGCAGTACTATCAGTGTCAGTACTGTCAGTGTCAGTACTGTCAGTCTCAGTACTGTGAATGACATAATATCAGTATTGTCAGTATTGTCAGTACATTCAATAACAGTACTATCAGTGGCATTATTGTCAGTGGCCATACTGTCAGTGGCAGTACTATCTGAGACAGTACTACCAGTGGCCGTACCGTCAGTGGCAGTACTCTCAGTGTCAGTACTGTCCGTGGCAGTACTATCAGTAGCAGTACTATCAGTGTCAGTACTTTCAATCAGAAGAACTATCAGTGTCAGTACTTTCAATGGCAGTCCTATCAGTGACAGTATTATAAGTGACAGCACTGTCAGTGGCAGTATTATCAGTGACCGTATTATCAGTGACAGTACTATCAGTGTCAGTACTGTCAGTGGCAGTAATATCAGTGTCAATACTCTCAGTGACAGTACTGTCACTGTCAGTACTGTCAGTGGCAGTACTATCAGTACTGTCAGTGGCAGTAATATCAGTGACAGTGCTATCAGTGTCAGTACTGTCAGTGGTAGAACTATCAGTGACAGTATAATCAGTGGCAGTACTGTCAGTGGCAGGACTGTCAGTGTCAGTACTTCTAATTGCAGTACTCTCAGTGGTAGTACTGTCAGTGTCAGTACTGACAATGACACTACTATCAGTGTCAGTAGTATCAGTCAGTACTGTCAGTGGCAGAACTATCAGTAACGGCATAATCAGTGACAGGACTATCAGTTGCAATACGGTCAGTGGTAGTACTATTTGTGACAGTACTATCAGTGATAGTACTATCAGTGACAGTACTGTCAGTGTCAGTACTGTCCATGTCAATACTGTCAATGACAGTGCTATCAGTGGTAGGACTGTCAGTATCATTACTTCCAGTTGCAGTACTATCAGTGGCAGTACTGTAAATGACACTATTATCACTGTCAGTAGCATCAGTGTCAGTACTTTTAGTGGCAGTTCTATCAGTGGCAGTACTGACAGTGTCAGTACTTCTAATTGCAATACTGTCAGTGGCTTTACTGTCAATGGCAGTACTATCAGTGGCAGTACTATCAGTGGCAGTACTGTCAGTGTCAGTACTGTCAGTGGCAGTACTATCAATGACAGTATTATCAGTGACAATGCTATCAGTGACAATATTATCAGTGACAGTACTATCGGTGCCAATACTGTCAGTGTCAGTACTGTCAGTGTCAATACTGCCAATGACAATACTATCAGTGGCAGTACTTTCAGTGTCAGTACTGTCAATGACAGTACTGTCAGTGGCCGTACTATCAGTTTCCATATTTTCGGTGGCTATACTGTCAGTGACAGTATTATCAGTGGCAGTACTATCAGTGGCAGAACTGTCAGGGTCAGTACTATCAGAGGCAGTACTATCTGAGACAGTACTACCAGTGACCGTACTGTCAGTGACAGCACTCTCAGTGTCAGTACTGTCTGTGGCAGCTCTATCAGTGGCAGTACTGTCACTGTCAATACTCTCAGTGTCAGTTCTGTTAATGACAGTACTATCAGTGTCAGTACTATCAGTGTCAGTACTATCAGTGACATTACTCTCAGTGGCAGTACTGTCAGTGGCAGTACTGTCAGTGGCAGTACTGTCAGTGGCAGTACTGTCAGTATCAGTACTGTCAGTGTAGGTACTCTCAGTGGTAGTACTATCGGTATCAGTACTCTCAGTGTCAGTACTGTCAGTGTTGGTACTGTCAGTATCAGTACTGTCAGTGTCAGTACTATCAGTTTCAGTTCTGTCAGTGTCAGTACTGTCAGTATCAGTACTATCAGTTTCAGTTCTGTCAGTGTCAGTTCTATCAGTGTCAGTTCTATCAGTGTCAGTGCTGTCAGTGTCAGTACTATCAGTGTCAGTACTATCAGTGGCAGTACTGTCAGGGTCAGGTCTTTCAGTGGCAGTACTATCTGTGACAGTACTACCAGTGGCCTACTGTCAGTGTCAGTACTATCCATGGCAGTACTATCAGTGACAGTACTGTCAGTGGCAGTCCAATCAGTGACAGTATTATCAGCGTCAGTACTATATGTGGCAGTACTGTCAGTGGCAGTAATATCAGTTTCAGTACTCTCAGTGACAGCACTGTCAGTGACAGTACTATTGGTAACAAGTATTATCATTGGCAGTAATTTCAGTGCCAGTGCTCTCTGTGACAGTATTATCAGTGGCAGTACTATCAGTGTCAGTACTGTCAGTGGCAGTACTGATCGTGGTAGTACTATCAGTGACAGTACTATCAGTGGCAGTTCTGTCAGTGTCAGTACTATCAGTGTCAATACTGTCAACGGCAGTGCTATCAGTGGTCATACTTTCAGTGTCAGTACTGTCAGAGTCAGTTCTGTCAATGACAGTCCTATCAGTGGCAGGACTGTCAGTGTCATTACTTCCAGTTGCAGTACCATCAGTGGCAGTACTGTCAATGACACTACTATCATTGTCAGTAGTATCAGTGTCAGTACCTTCAGTGGCAGTTCTATTAGTGACAGTACTATCAGTGGCAATACTGTCAGTGTCAGTACTTCCAGTGGCAGTACTTTCAGCGGCAGTACTGTCACTATCAGTACTCTCAGGGTCAGTACTGTCAATACAGTACTATCAGTGTCAGTACTTTTAGTGGCAGTACTATCAATGTCCGTACTTTTAGTGGCAGTACTATCAGTGACGGTATTATCAGTGACAGTACTGTCAGTGGCAGTACAATCAGTGACAGTATTATTAGGGGCAGTACTATCTGTGGCATTACTGTCATTGGCAGTAATATCAGTGTCAGTACTCTCAGTGACAGTACTGTCAGTGGCAGTACTATCAGTGACAGTATAATCAATGACAGTACTATCAGAGGCAGTACTGTCAGTGTCAGTATTGTCAGTGGCAGTACTATCAGCAGCAGTACTATCAGTGTCAGTACTGTCAGTGGCAGAACTATCAGAGACAGTATAATCAATGACAGTACTATCAGTGGCAGTACTGTCAGTGGCGGTATTGTCAGTGGCAGTGCTATCAGTGTCCGTACTGTCGATGTCAGTATTATCAGCGACAGTACTATCAGTGTCAGTACTATCAGTGTCAGTACTTTTAGTGGCAGTACTATCAATATCCGTACTTTTAGTGGCAGTACTATCAGTGACGGTATTATCAGTGACAGTACTGTCAGTGGCAGTACAATCAGTGACAGTATTATTAGGGGCAGTACTATCTGTGGCATTACTGTCATTGGCAGTAATATCAGTGTCAGTACTCTCAGTGACAGTACTGTCAGTGGCAGTACTATCAGTGACAGTATAATCAATGACAGTACTATCAGAGGCAGTACTGTCAGTGTCAGTATTGTCAGTGGCAGTACTATCAGCAGCAGTACTATCAGTGTCAGTACTGTCAGTGGCAGAACTATCAGAGACAGTATAATCAATGACAGTACTATCAGTGGCAGTACTGTCAGTGGCGGTATTGTCAGTGGCAGTGCTATCAGTGTCCGTACTGTCGATGTCAGTATTATCAGCGACAGTACTATCAGTGTCAGTACTATCAGTGTCAGTACTCTCAATGGCATTACTATTAGTGACAGTACTATCAGTGGCAGTACTGTCAGTGTCAGTACTGTCAGTCTCAGCACTGTGAATGACAGTTATATCAGTGTCAGTACTGTCAGTGTTAGAACGCTCAATAACAGTACTATCAGTGACATTACTGTCAGTGGCCATACTGTCAGTGACAGTACAGCCAGCGGCAGTATAATCAATAACAGTCCTATCAGTGACATCGCTCTCAGTGACAGTACTCTCAGTGTCAGTACTGTTTGTGGCAGCTCTATCAATGGCAGTACTATCAGTGTCAGTATTTTCAGTTAGAAGTACTATCAGCGTCAGTACTTTCAATGTCAGTCCTATCAGTGACAGTATTATCAGTGACAGCACTGTCAGTGGCAGTACTATCAGTGACAGTACTATCTGTGTCAGTACTATCAGTAATAGTAGTATCGGTGACAGTACTGTCAGTACTATCAGTGTCAGTACAATCAGTGGCAGTACTGTCAGTGGCATTACTATCAGTGACAGTACTATCAGTGTCAGTACAGTCAGTGTCAGTGCTGTCAATGACTGTACTATCAGTGGTAGTACTGTCACTGTCAATACTCTCAGTGTCAGTTCTGTCAATGACAATACTATCAGTGTCAGTACAATCAGTGTCAGTACTATCAGTGACATTACTCTCAGTGGCAGTACTGTCAGTGGCAGTACTGTCAGTGACAGTACACTCAGTATCAGTACTGTCAGTGTCAGTACTCTCAGTGTCAGTACTCTCAGTGTCAGTACTCTCAGTGGTAGTACTATCGTTGTCAGTACTGTCAGTATCAGTACTATCATTGTCAGTACTGTCAGTGTCAGTACTGTCAGTGGCCGTACTCTCAGTGGCAGTACTATTGGTGTCAGTGCTGTCAGTGTCAGTACTATCAATGTCAGTGACAGTACTGTCCGTGGCAGGACTATCATTGACAGTATTATCAGTGACAGTACTGTCAGTGGCAGTGCTATCGGTGACAGGATTCTCAGTGGCAGTACTATCAGTGGCAGTACTGTCATTGGCAGTACTCTTAGTAACAGTATTATCATCGGCAGTAATTTCAGTGCCAGTGCTCTCTGTGACAGTATTATCTGTGGCAGTACTATCAGTGTCAGTACTGTCAGTGATATTACTATCAGCGACAGTACTATCAGCGACAGTACTATCAGTGGCAGTACTGTCAGCAGCAGTGCTCTCAGTGTCAGTATATCAGCAGCAGTACTATCAGTGTCAGTACTATCAGTGTCAGTACTATCAGTGACAGTACTATCAGCGGCACTATTATCAGTGTCAGCACTATCAGCAGCAATACTATCAGCGACAGTACTATCAGTGACAGTACTATCAGCATCAATACTGTCAGCGTTAGTACTATCAGTGGCAGCACTGTCAGCAGCAGTGCTATCAGTGGCAATACTGTCAGCAGCAGTACTATCAGTGTCAGTACTGTCAGTGGCAGTACTATCAGCGACAGTACTACCAGCAACAGTACTATCAGTGTCAGTACTATCAGTGACAGTACTATCAGTGGCAGGACTATCTGTGTGAGTACTTTCAGTGGCAGTACTATCAATGTCTGTATTTTCAGTGACAGTACTATCAGTGACAGTATTATCAGTGACAGTACTGTCAGTCGCAGTACAATCAGTGACAGTATTATCAGTGGCAGTACTATCAGTGGCAGTACTGTCATTGGCAGTAATATCAGTGTCAGTACTCTCAGTGACAGTACTGTCAGTGGCAGTACTATTGGTAACAGTATTATCATTGGCAGTAATTTCAGTGCCAGTGCTCTCTGTGACAGTATTATCAGTGGCAGCACTATCAGTGGCAGTACTGTCAGTGATATTACTATCAGCGGCAGTACTGTCAGCGGCAGTACTATCAGCGACAGTACTATCAGTGACAGTATTATCAGCAACAGTACTATCAGCGACAGTACTATCAGTGGCAGTACTGTCAGCGGCAATACTATCAATGTCAGTATTATCAGCGACAGTACTATCAGCGGCACTATTATCAGTGTCAACACTATCAGCGGCAATACTATCAGCGACAGTACTATCAGTGACAGTATTATCAGCATCAGTACTATCAGCATCAATACTGTCAGCGTCAGTACTATCAGTGGCAGTACTGTCAGCAGCAGTGCTACCAGTGGTAATACTGTCAGCGGCAGTACTATCAGTGTTAGTACTGTCAATGACAGTACTATCTGTGTCAGTACTATCAGTGTCTGTACTATCAGTGGCAGCACTATCAATGACAGTACTATCAGTGACAGTACTATCAATGACAGTATTGTCAGTGGCAATGCTAATCAGCGACACTCCAGTTAGATCTCAGTCCTAGATGCTGGCAGTTCAAGTTCCATGCCAGTTACCTGAGCATGAAAACAACTCCCACATGACAGTTTGATAGTGAGAAATCACGCCCCAGGTCATATTCCAACAGGTTTGTTTGAAATTACAAGCTTTCAGAGCACTGCTCTTTTGTCAGATGAAGTGATGTTATGGAAGGGCTGAATTTTTGGAGATTCTGTCATTTCAATGAGATATTAAAACAACATGCTATCTGTTGTCACCGATGGATAACTGGAGCAAATGAAAGCACTTTGAAAGGAAGTCGAAGAGTGTGGCTCGTGGAAAGCACAGCCGGTCAGGCAGCATCCGAGGAACAGGAGAATCAACATTTCACAGGCATGAGCCCTATGCCTGAAACGTTGACTCTCCTGCTCCTCGGATGCTGCCTGACCAGCTGTGCTTTCCATGCGCCACACTCTTTGACTCTGATCTCCAGCAGTCCTCACTTTCCACTCTGATAGGGAACAAGCTAGGTCTTTGAATTCTCCTGATCAAAGCCTATCTCAACAGCATCATCACTAAAACAAATCACTTGGTGATTATCTCACTGCTTTCTGTGGGACATTGCTGTGTACATATTGAGAGTGGCAATTCTTACAACAGGAAGTAGACTTCAAAATTACTTCATCGGTGTAAAGCGTTTGAAAGATCCTGAGACCATGAAAAGCTTTCATGCAAGTTTTGTTTCTTCCAGAGGTGTGAAACCGGAAATCCACTTAACATCTATTTCAGTTGGGAGAGCAGCTGATGACAAATTTTATTCACAGTTGTTTGTGACCCTTGGTTATTGCTGCAGAGACTCCAGAGATTCCTTGTAACAATAACAGCTGTGAATGTAATTTTGCTGAATTGCACAGCCCAGTGAGATTATTACAATCACTGAGTTCATTGCCATTAAAGGGAAATTCAGCCTTAATTAATTTGTGGCTACTCTTAACAGCTGTCTGTTTTTATATACATTTTAATTAGGTGTAACTTCTCACTTTTGCAGCTGTCAGAAAAAACTTTTTTTTTGGGAAAAGAAAAATTCGTTGTTGCTTGGATTTTCACGGAATTCACGCAAACTTTCCCCTCTTACAATTCTCATCAGCTCTACATTATCAGAAATGCTTGACAAGGGAAATTCTTTCCAGTCTTATAATTACAGCTGCTTCTGAAGCCAAAATCAATAAGTTTAATTCGTGTTTAATATTAACTGATCTTTAATTAATATCTTATATCCAGGAGGCACAGCAGAAAAAGTCAAACCAAGTCAGTTTCTTAGACCTTCTGGTGACTGGTTCAAGATATTAACAACGGCTGAGTGTAGGTCACCTTCACACTCCCTTAGCCAGGGATTAGCACTTGGCATGCATAAAGAGGAGCAAGAAAAAGACAAGGAGAATTTTAAACAGCTGAAAAATAGTGGAGTTTTCTTGGAGCAAAAATTGAATACTGGGTTTTCTCAAAATGCTTAATAATCCATAACTTAACTTCGGTCTGTCCTGTAGGCCAAGGTGATCAAATTCACAGTTAAATTGAGGAGGAAGTTCTTGAATTATTTTGGTGAGTGAGGTTGTTGATTGTAAATCTTTGCAATACGACATTATCTTTAAATAAGGAATGTGTTCTTTTTTGATACTTTCCAAAATTGGTACGTTACTAAAGACTAGAAAACTCCACTGATAGTAAATGTGAAATTTTATGAAAGAATGTAACTGAAACTGAAGTCAGTCAGATCCACAGTCCAGATATTCTGAACTGTTTCTTCTACATCCTCCACTATGCTTCAAGAAGTTCTAAATTCATAATGTTAAGCCACAACATCATAACTATTAATTCAACAAACCCTGACATATGTGAATAAGCAATTTGCAAGCTAGACATAGCAATTACAGAAATAAGAAAATAAACAAGAAAAATAATTGGACATCTCATCAAAGATATATAGGAAATATCTGAGATAGGGTCATTAGACCTAAATATTAACTCTAGTTTCTCTTCACAGATATTGCCAGATCTGCTGAGTTTTTCCAGGAATTTCTGTTTTTGTTTCCAATTTATTGCATCTGCTGTTCTATCAGATTTTTTAAAAATAGGAAATATCTGTTGCCTTAGACAGTGTAGCACGTTATTGCTGGACTTTTAGCATCTTTAATCAACAGCCATACAAGTTAAGATAACATTGAGGATTTTAACATTCAAGGCCAGATTTTTTAAAAAACTGCCAGTAATGAATTGGTCACCTTGTTCCCGGTATACTTGTGATATATTCCCAGTTAGAGAGGAGATATTGAGAGCACCAGTATATGTCTGTGCAAATGCAAGTTCAAAATTCTGACCTCTCGTTTTGATTCATTTATTCCATCACTGCTAATGGAAACAGGAAAAATATTGTTAATTTTTCAAAGAGCAACGGAATGTAGAGAACTGAATGATTACTGAAAAGAGTTACGGGGAATCAAGGATATAAAAGATCCATGCATGCTTCTGGAGACGGTAATGAACACTCAGGCTGTCGACATTTTTCATGTAATTATTAGTTCTCCACTTGCCTGACAGTACAAGGGCTGTCAGAACAATCGAGGGTGGGTGAGGTGTGAAACCACTGCCCCATTTGCCTTCTCAGGTGAATGTAAAGGATTTCATTACATTCTTATAAAGAAGAACAGTGAAATTCAACCCAAAGTCCTGCTCAATAACTAGCCAACAATTCCACTGATTATCTACTCATTTATATCATTGTTATTTCTGGCACTGGGCTGTGTACAAACTGGTGCTGTGAATTCCTGTTTTACAACAGGGACACATCATAATTAAAATTTAATTGGGTGGAAAGGGCTTTTGAGACATCCTAAAGTTATAAAAGGAATTATATAAATGAGTACCTTCTTATTTTTGTTAGCAATCACATCAGAATTGCTTACATTTCTCATGTTTCATCTCTGCTTTCTGAACCTTATTAAGTCAGAGGCACAAAAGATGCTCAGACTTTCTTGAGTGACGTCAACTTGATGTCATAAGATCATTCGACCAACAGAAATAGGAGCAGAAGGAAGCCATTCCACTCCTTCAGCCCGCTCTGCTATTCAATAGGATCATGGCTGATCCTGAGATTCTTCATGTTCTCGTTCCTGTCCTTTTCCATAACACTCTCAACTCTGATCTCCAGCAACTGCAGATCCTCACTTTCTCCAGCTTTTAACAACACCTTGTCCAGTTGCAGTAAGACTTCTCATTCTCACACTCCATCCCCCCACCCCCCCACTCCCGAAATAAGAATCAACATTCCATTAGCCTTCCTAATTACCTGCTGACCCTGTGTGCTTGCTTTCTGTGTATTATGTACAAGTCCCCTTCTGTTGCAACTTTCTGCTGTTACTCTACATTTAAATAATATTCTGTTCTTTATTCTCCATTTCAAAATTATGCTTTTTTTCCCATATTTTGCTTCATTTGGCAACTTGTTGCCCAACGATGTTACACTGCCTGTGTCCCTCTCACAACCTGCCTTTTCATCTATTTTTGTATTGTCTGCAAATTTGTCTCCAGAACATTTCCTCCTTCCAAGTCACTAATATATATTGTAAACAGTTGTGGTCCGAGCAATGCTTCCTGTAGAAACCCGCTGGTCAGAAATTGCCAACCTGAAAAAGCAATCCGCAAATCCCCACTCCATGCTATATTCTGCTTAATTTCCCTCAGCATTCAATTCGCAATTTCAATTTGCAAGCCAGAAGAAACATCATTTTGCGATACTCTGCAAATAACCACAACACCTTTCAAATTACATAATGTTAAAATTACACAATGTTAAAATTACATAATGTTTAAATTACTATTTAACATTTGTCATTAAACACCTGACTGACCTTGAACTCTCTCAAACCCTGATTCATTACATTACAAACTGACCGAACAACTTGTACAGGCAGCTGGGACCATTAACTATTTGCCATCAGAATGTGTTTTAGATAAAACTACAAAGTAAAAAGGAGTATACGTTGTGAAAGAGAGAACACTGCATGATTTCTGCGCTGGAAGAATGGTGATACATTACTGTAGGCATGCAAATCTAGAGAACTGAGATAAAGTTATTGGACACAGGTTCAGATCCCATCCCAGCTGTTTAATGAATAAGTCAAGAACTAAAGACAAATCTCAGTAATTTGACCATAAGGAGTAGGCTGTGGAGACCACTGAGCTTGCTCTGCCATTCTATAAGATGGTGGCTGGTCTGTCCTAGGCTTCAACTCCTTGATATATTAAATATCAGTCTGCTTTGTCTTTAAGCGTTTCCAGTGATCAAGTCTTCACAACTCTATGGGGCAGAAATTCCTAGACATTCACTCCCATCTGGGTGAAGAAATTCTTTCACATCTCAGTTTTAAATGAGTGTCTCCTTACTCTGTGACTATGTCCCTAGTTTGAGATTCCCTCATTAGTTGAAATGTCTTCTCAACAATCTAACCTGCCAAGCCCCTTCACACCTATTGCCTGCATTTCCTTTTGTCAGTCTATATATACCAGCTTGAATCATTGTTGCTACCACCTTCAGTTCCTATGTTCCAGCTCCTTTCAACCTGCCACTTAAGACACAGTGAGTGTACCACAGTCAAGTGCACATACGCTCATGTTAATGTATAAGGCAGGTGATAGAAAGATTATTTGCCCAGGTGAAGAGATGTGCACATCGCCTGTGGTGTTAATAGCCAGAATGAGCCAATCTGTAGATGGCTGTTGTCAGTCCTTATCCCATTTCTGATTTGTTGGACCCACCTTCCAGACAAGGTAAGATGGGAGTATTGTTTACATCTGCTGAATGCAGTGTCGTCTATGACAATGGAAATCAGATAGATGCATGACCAGTGGCCGAGGCACGTATTTGAGAATCTATGTCAAGTATGCATTCCCTTTCTGTAGAACTGTAATATTTAATCCACTTAGAGTCATAGAGATGTACAGCATGGAAACAAACCCTTCGGTCCAACCTGTCCATGCCGGCCGGATATCCCAACCCAATCTAGTCCCACCTACCCGGCCCATAACCCTCCAAACCCTTCCTATGCATATACCCATCCAAATGTCTCTTAAACGTTGCAATTGTACCAGCCTCTGCCACTTCCTCTGGCAGCTCATTCCATACACATACCACCCTCTGCATGAAAAAGTGGCCCGTAGGTCTCTTTTGTATCTTTCCCCTCTCACCCTAAACCTATGCCGTCTAGTTCTGGACTCCCCGACCCCAGGGAAAAGACTTTGTCTATTTACCCTCTGCATGCCCCCACATCCTTTCACACAATTCATTGCAAATCATAACTTGCAGCATAAAAAAATCTTGTCCTCGTCCCCTATTTCTACTTTTGCCAATAGTCTTGATTTTGCAATCCATTATTCCTCAAAAAAAAGCTGAATATTGCTGGAGGTTAGAAGAGTCAACATGATATTCATGGTTGGAACATGAAACAAAGGCAGAGTCATAAAGTCATACAGCATGGAAACAGACCTTTCAGTCCATATATCAATGGCGGCAAATGTTCCCAAAGTGAACTAGTCCCACTTGTTTGTGTTTGGTCCACGTCCCTCTAAACATTTCCTATTCATGTACCTGCCCAAATGTCTTTTAAGTGTTTTTTTAACTGCAGCTGCACCTGCCACTTCTTCTGGCACTTTGTTCCATGTATGAACCAGCCTATGTGTAAAAATGTTGCCCCTCAAGTCCCTTTTAAATCTTTCCATTCTCACCTTAAAATGATGCCATCTCGTTTTGAACTCCTGGGAAAAAGACCTTTGCTATTCTGCTTGTCTATGCTCCTCAATTTTTTACACACCTCTGTAAGGTCACCCCTCAACCTTCTACCCTTCAGGGAAAATATCTTAGCCTATCCAGCCTGACCTTTAACTGAAACCCTCCAGTCCCAGTATCATCCTGGTAAATCTTTTCTGCATCATTTCTGATTTAATAATATCCTTCCTATAACAGGGGGACTGGAACTGTACATAATACTCCAAAAACAGCCTCATCAATGTTTTGTATAGCTGCAACATGACATCCCAACTCCGATACTCAATGGTCTGGGCAATGAACACAAGCATGCCAAACACCTTGTTCATCACCCCATCTCCCTGTGATGCCACTTCCAAGCAACTATGTACCTGAACTCTTAGATCCCTTTATTCATCAACACTCCCAAGAGACCTATTATTAACTGTGTAAGTCTTGCTCTGATTTGCCTTTCCAAAATCACCTCACATTTATCTAAATTTAACTCCATCTGCCACTCCTCAGCCATTGGCCCAGATGATCAGAATCCTGTTGTACTCTAAGATAACCTTCTTCTCTGTCCACTATACCACCAATTTTACTGTCATCTACAAACTTATGGATCATACTCCCTATATTCTCATCTAAATTGTTTATGTAAATGAGAAACAGCAATGGACCCAGCATCAATCCCTGTAGAACACCACTGGTCACAGATATCCAGCCCAAAACAAATCCTCTACCACCACCCACTGTGTCCTACTATCAAGTCAATTTTGTATCTGATTGGCTTGCTCTCTCTGGATCCCATGTGATCTAACCTTACTAACCAGTCTAACATGTGGAACGTAGATGAAGGCCTTGCTAAAATTCTTCCTGTCTGCCCTCAACTAACTTCTTGGTCACTCCCTCAAAAAACCCAATCATGTTTGTGAGACATCCCAACCCCGATACTCAATGGTTTGGGCAATGAAGGCAAGTGTGCTAAACACCTTGTTCATCACCCCATCTCCCTGTGACACCACTTCCAAGCAACTATGTTCACATGTAGAACACCACACTGATTATCCCTCATCAGTTCCTGCCTTTCCAAATTCATGTAGATCCTGTCCATCAGAATCCTCTCCAATGACTTACCGACAACTGATGTCAGACTCATCGGTCTAAAGTTCTTCGGCTTTTTCTTGCAGCCTTCCTTCTAAAAAGGCACAACATTAGTCATCCTCTCATCTTCTGGTACCTCAACTGTGGCTGTAGATGATACAAGTATCTCTGCAAGGGGCCCGTAATGACTTCCTTAGCTTCCCTCAATGTCCTGGGATATGCTTGATCAGGTCTCAAGGATCTATCTACATTTATGCATTTTAAGAGCTCCAGTACTTCCTCTTCTGTAGTGTGGGCTGTTCTCAACATTGAAGAAGATGGTGTGGTTTTCAAAGTACTCTCGAATATTGGAAACTGATGCAGAGCAAATGCTTTACTCTGCTACATGGTTAACAGTTCCGATGTTGTCAGTTCTGTATTCACAATACATCCTCCCAAAAATACAAAGGACATCGAACGTGGAGAACATAGAATTATCAAGCTTAGTAATTATACTGTGAAAATCCCTCCAAAGTTAATACAAGCAAAATTAAAAAGCTGACAGGGAATTAAGCAAGTCTTTTTGTTTATAATTCAGAAAACCAGGTGCCTAATGCCAATCTTTACAGACTTTTATGCATATTTATTTACAGAGACATTAAACTGAGGCCTCATCTGCTGTGTCAGGTAAATGTGAAAGCTTATTTCAAAGAAGAACGCAGGAATTTTCACCAGCATCCTGGCCAATGTTTATCTCTCAACCAACAGCACTAAAACAGATTATTTGATCATTATCACATTGCTGCTTGCAGTACCCTGCAGAGTGCAAAATTAGCTGTTGCATTTCCGGGATTTCAATATTAACTGCAATTTTAAAAAAATGCTTCATTGGCTGTAAAGCAATTTGATACAACCTTCAGTTCCGATGGGTACTATGTCAATGAAACCCTTCTTCTTAAAAATTGAGCTTTTACGGTTTTCTAAATAAGAAAGGAAAATGCAAGCATGTGGCAATTATTTGTCCACAAGCAATAAGAAGGAAAAGAGATGTTTCTATGCTTTATGTATTATTTCAAACTGTTCAACAGTGTGAGGTCTGAACAATCCTGCAAAGCATTAGAATTACTGGGAAAATTTGAACTAATTAGAGATCTTTGCAGGGAAAGCCACAGTAATAGCTAATAATGAGAAAGGAAATTGGGCAAAAATATGAATAGAAGTGAGATAAAGAGATATTAGATTGTCCAATCTTACCAGCGTATATTCTAAATTCATTACAGGCTTTAAGTTGTTCTGCGTGTTTCAGCTAGTCTTGCTCTAATTGTGTGTTCAGGGATAGTAACTTTGTGATTAATTAGTAATTGCACTAACTTTTCCCCGTACTTTTTAAACTACCTCCTTGGCATAAATATTCAAAGCACCGAACTGGTATTACAGCTTTATTTATTCTGATTAAAAGCCAATTATGTAACAATTAATGTAGAACAGGACAGCATATGCCAGGCAGAATTTTTAAGCCCTTCAGGAGTGAGTTTGGATTTAATGCCAGGAGCAAAGTTCAAAAGTCACTGTGTAACATCTGATCTGGGAGTGACAGATGACTTGGAAACAGATTGCTTTCAAGCTGTTTATTAAGAAACAAACATTTAGATATATATTAGACAAACAGAAAACATATGTGACACTATAATGATGAAACAATTGTCAAAGCTCAGATTGGATAACTGAACACTTGAGGTAGAGTGTTGTATAATGATTCTGAAGGATTAATATTCATGATATATTGGCTCCACCCATTTGTGGGTGTTACATACAGGCTGCGGGTGGTGACAAGGAATCTTACGCCAGCTTTCAGAAGCCCATGTATCTGTACCAACTTCCTAAGGTCCTAGTAATTAAAACTGAGCAGATGCAATTCCAACCCTTGCTATCACGTAAAATAAATCTTTTTGTTATCCAAGAACAGTGCATCTTCGGTACATCCTGCATGCTAGAATATCCTCTACCATTAATAATCAAATAGGTCAAAAACAAAGCAAAAACTAAAGTGGTTCAGTGGCAGTAAACATCAACAAACTCTTCAGCTGTCACTTTGACACACTCCCCTGTTCCCTGGGCAACACCTCTGTCTCAGGCTTGCGGCAGCGCTCCAGCGAGTCTCAGCACAAGCAGAAAGAACAGTGTCTCATTTCTCACTTGAGACCTCTGCAGCCTTCTGGACTCAAGATCGAGTTCAACAATGGTAGGACTTGAGCACTTTCTCCCAAGTCCTTACCCCAACCCCCACACACCAGGCCTTGCCATCACATGGCTGCCATCATACACAGTTGAAAATGTGTTGCTGGTTAAAGCACAGCAGGTTAGGCAGCATCCAAGGAACAGGAAATTTGACATTTTGGGCGTAAGCCCTTCATCAGGAATTCCTGATGAAGGGCTTATGCCCGAAACGTCGAATTTCCTATTCCTTGGATGCTGCCTAACCTGCTGTGCTTTAACCAGCAACACATTTTCAACTGTGATCTCCAGCATCTGCAGACCTCATTTTTTGCCATCAGACACAGCCCATTTGTAGCTGCTAATAGTTCCCATTAACAGCTATTGATTTTCTTAGGCTAACCTTTACCTCTTCCTTTGTCCATTCAACTGTTTTTCTCTTCTTTTTGGACTCTATCTGCATCTAATTATTTACCTCTCCCTTCTCCCCAATCCCCATATTCTGTATATGTACCTACATTTTCCCCACAGCCGTCAGTTCTGAAGAAGGGTCACTGGATCGGAAACATTAACTGCTTCTGTCCATAGATGCTACCAGAGCTGCTGAATTTTTCCAGCAATTTCTGGTTTTGTTGTTGATTTCCACCATCTGCAGTTTATTTTAATCAAACAACCCTTAGTCAGTCCATGTAGTGAGACAGCGGCAAATATCACAAGGATTATTAGTCTGGGAAAAAAACATAATGAAAGTTACACTATTAGTTAATGGTCTCATAATAAAACATCATATGGGCAAAAGTAATCATAACAGTGCAACATTATACAATTAGCATAAGGGTGAGAAACATAGGTTTAAAACTACTGCCTTAAACTTAAATCAAGTTGCATACAAAGGTACAAAGATAGACTTAACAACAGTAGGTTAGAAATATAGGTGAAAAAGCAAAGCTTTAGTGAAGCAAAGGTAGCTATTTAAACAGATATTTTAATAACTACTGTCCAACCTACTAAAACTGTTCCAGATTCTAAAACAAAAAATTAGAAGATGATAGCCAACTCATTCACTATTTCCTTAGTTACATCCTTTAATACTCTGACATGAACAATATCAGACCTTGGAGATATACAACTTTCAATCCCATTATCTTCTCCAGCATCATGTTTTACTGATATTAATTCCCTTCAATTCCTCTTTTCCAAAAGACATTGTTTCCTGACTACTTCTGGAAGTTATCTGTGTCGTTTTCTATGAACAGAGAACTAAAGCAGCTGTTCAATTGTTTTGCCATTTCCTTGTTCTAAATGATCATTTCTTCTATTTCAGACTGAAAGGGGTTTACATTTGTCTTCATTAATCTTTTTTCTTTTACATTCTTATAGAGCTCCTCAGGTCTGCTTTTATGTTACATGAACGTTTACTTCCATGCTCTATTTTCCCCTCCTAATCAAATATTTTGCCAGATTTCCATCCTTAAGTGATGTTAGTGAACCAGATGTGCTTTTACAACAATTGACAAAGTCACATAGTTGCCTTTGGGCAAGCTTTTTATTCCAGAATCCCATGGTGTTCAATTGTGGGGTTAAAGCCTGTATTCTGGGGTACTAGATTACCTTTTCAGTGATATTTTACATTTATATTCATGAAAGGAAGGGTTTAGAGAGATAAGGGCCAAATGCTGGCAAATAGGACTAGATTAATTCTGGATATGTGGTCTGTAGGACATGTTGGACTGAAAGGTCTGTTTCTGTGGTGTACATCTCCATAATTCTGTGACTTTATCACTTGGATAAAAGACTAAATGCATTGTAGACAGATGTATAGAGAAATATAGGGAGATGTATAGGGAGATAACTTGTCAGGGGGGTTAGAAAAAGTGCAATTTTACCTCCCTGGGGTGGCAGCAATAATCAGGTTACAGTCCAAATATCAAACAAAAAAGTGTAATGATTAAATCCTTCCTCCTTAGATTGCAAGATCAAATTCTCACTGCTAGGTGACAAGAAGCATATTTGCATATATTTGCACCTCATTAATTACGCAGCTCACACTCTTAACTTCTCTTTCCTAATTACTTCTCCCAGGTTGAGAAATCCAAAGCTTCCAAACTCAACACTGGAAACCAAACAGGCACCTTGCCAGTTTGTCTCCTCAGGCTGGTGTCTGGGTGAGTTCATACCCATGTGGCCATTTTCCTTCTCGTGGAGTGTGTTAAAGTTTGCAGATAGCACCAAGATGATTAGCAGAGCAAAGTGTGCAGAGGACTGTGAAACTTTGCAGAGAAACTTAGGTATTTTGAGTGGGCAAAGGTCTGGCAGATGGAATACAATGTTAGTAAATGTGAAGTCATCCATTCTGGTAGGAATAGCAGTAAAAAGGATTGTTACTTAAATGGTAAAATGTTGCAGCATGCTGTATGCAGAGGGACCTGGGTGTCCTTGTGCATGAATCGCACAAAGTTGGTCTGCAGATAGGAAAACAAAAAGATTTTGTCCTTCATTGCTAATGGGATGGAGTTTAAAAACAGGGAGGTTATATTACAGTTATATTACAGCTGTACAGGGTGCTGGTGAGGCCACACCTGGAGTACTGTGTGCAGTTTTGGTCTCCTTACTTGAGAAAGGATGTACTGGCTCTGGAGGGGGTGCAGAGGGGGTTCACTGGATTGATTCTGGAGTTGAGGGGGTTGGTTAATGAGGAGAGACTGAGTAGACTGGGATTATATACATTGGAATTTAGAAGGATGAGTGGGGATCTTATAGAAACATATAAAAATATGGAGGGAATAAATAGGATAGAAGTTGAGAGGATGCTTCCATTGGCAGGACAAGAGGGCATCGCCTCGAGATTAGAGGGAGCAGATTTAGGACTGAATTGAGAAGGAACTTCTTCACCAAAGGGTTATTAATCTGTGGAATTCCCTGCCCAGTGAAGTAGTTGACACCACTTCAGTAAATATTTTTAAAGCTAAGGTACATTTATTTTGAACAATGAAGGAATTAAGGGTTATGGTGAGTGGGCGGGTAGGTGGAGCTAAGGCCATGATCTTATTGAATGGTGGAGCAGGCTTTACTCCTGCTCCTAGTTCTTATGGTCTCGTGGTCTTATAATAGTCTTCAGAACAGGTCACTGTATTCATGGTGTAGTTTCAGTATCAGTTGTTGCATGTGCAAACAGATTAGATGGCAAATGCTCTGCATATGCATTTAGAGAATGGTAATGTTTGAGAGTCAACGTGAAAGTGTGCTTACTGAAATGAGGGTGAACAGCCACTCAAGGGATACACCCATCGTCAGCACAGAGGTTAAGTCATTTTCAGTCCAGGCTGTTGCCTACAGTTGTGGTTTCCTAGATACATTTGCACATATGGAAAGAAGAGAAACCATTGGTTGTTGAAGATGGAGAGATGCTTGCACTGAGCAATGAGTTAGTATTAGTTCTCATTGGAGAAGAATGGAACGTAATGTTGCTTACTGAACTGCTGGCCCATGTCACCTCCCCATCACCTCATGAATGGACGTGGTCTTCCTCGGCAACCTGACTTCCTTTTCCTCCAATGAGTGAGCAGCTTGATGTGTACCACCTCCCTTTCCCTGCAGCACAGCTGGTATTGTTGTCTAACTCCATTCCTGGGCCAGTTGTTCCTGGAAGAAGAGAAAGAGAAAGTTTGAATGTGATGGGAAAAGGTATAGTTGCATTTTGTGAACTTACATAACCATGCAAGAGAATAGGAATGACAGAAAGCAAGAAGGATTACTTGTTTGAGAGCATGAGGTGGATATGAGCCCTTGAGTTGACATTATGCATTTGATGTTAAAGTTTGCAGTCCATCACCCTTGGTAAAATAGACTTGCAGTGGAAGAGTTCGGTTGAGCGATGGCTTTGCTGAGTGCGAGGTATCAAACAAAAGATGGCATCACTTATATTGTAGAGTAAAGAAGACTTTTCACTGTAGTCCAGCAATGCTTGTGAGGTCCAAAGGCACTGACCTTACACTGCTGTCTACACCCAGGCGGGATAGATGGGATGCAATGACATCGTGATTCCATCCACTGGATGTCCTGTCTTTCTGGGATCGCATCCAGCAATGTCTGCCAGACATGTTTTGTGAATTGGTGAACAAATTGAACCCTTTTTTGTTTTTGTTGGTATCTTTTCAGCACAGACTGAAAGGAAACTCCTGGTTTGCGGTTTCTGAAGTGGTGACCAGCTGATCTTTAAATTTCACCTAGAGCTTTCCTTTCTGGAAGGTCCCAACTTGTCAGTTTCTCACCACGTGCTTCGCTGGGTAAGTCACACAACATCTCACAAGCATAGATTCTGAGCATAGAAGCATTTCATTCACTCCATGTCCTGGCAGAAACGACAACATTTAGCATGCTTGCCAAATACTTTAAATTAAATGTGACAATTTCCCCTAACGTGTTTGCAAAAGGTTATTGAGGAGTTAAATCACTGGACAAAACATTGCCAGATTGAATATAATGTGGGAAAATGGGAGGTTGGCCAGTTTAGTGGCAAGAGTCAAAATGCAGAACATGATTTTTATGGAAACTATTGTAGTGGTTTGAATCAGAAATTGGCTTGCTGAAAGACGACAGAGAGTGGTGATTGAAGGGAAATATTCATCCTGGAGTTCAGTTACTAGTGGGGTATTGCAAAGGTCTGCCTTGCGTCCACTGTCATTTGGACGCATGGATGGGGACATAGAAGAATGGGTTAGTTAATTTGAGGATGATACTAAGATCGGTAGAGTTGTGGATAGTGTCAAAAGAGTTTGTAGGTTACAGTGAGGCATAGATAAGCTGCAGAGCTAGGCTGAGAGATGGAAAATTGAGTTTAATGTGGAAAGGTGTGAGGTGATTCACTTCGGAAGGAGCAACAAGACTAAAGAGTACTGGGCTAATAGTAAGATTCATGGTAACCTAGGTGAGCAGAGAGATCTCGGTGTCCAGGTACGTAGATCTTTGATAGTCTCACCTGGGTTGATAGAGTTGCTAAGAAAGCATACAGTGTGTTACTTTTTATTGGTGGAGGGATTGAGTTTTCGAACCATGAGATCATGCTGCAGCTATATAAATTCTGGTGCGGCCACACTTGGTGTTTTGCACACAGTTCTGGTCACCACATTATAGGAAGAATGTGGAAGCAGTGGAAAAGGTGCAGAGGAGATTTACCAGGATGTTGCCTGGTATGGACGGAAGGTCTTATGAGGAAAGGCTGACAGTCTTGAGGCTGTTTTTGTTAGAGAGAAGAAGATTGAGAGGTGACTGAATTGAGACATATACGATAATTAGAGGGTTAGACAGGGTGGACAGGGAGAGCCTTTTTCCTTGATGGTGATGGCTGGCATAAAGGGACATAGCTTTAAATTGAGGGACAATAGATATAGGACAGATGTCAGAGGTAGTTGCTTTATCTAGAAAGTAGTAGGGGCGTGGAACACACTGCCCGCAACAGTAGTAGACTCGCCAACTTTAAGGACATTTAAATGGACATTGGATAGGCATATGGATAAGAATAGAATAGTGTAGGTTAGATGGGCTTCAGATTGGTTTCACAGGCCAGCGCATCATCGAGAGCCGAAGGGCATGATCGAGCACATCATCCTGTGCCGTAATGTTCTATGTTCTGTGTTCTCGAACTCTGTGGTACAAAGGGTTCCAGTTGTCTTTGAACATGAAATATACAAAGAAAGCATGCTGGTACATCAATAATTAGGAAGGCAAATGGAATTTTGACCTTTGCTGCAAAAAGCACGGAAGATAAAAAAGAGGAATACTTAACAGAGCTGTACTGAACTCTGTTCAGGCCATACCTCAGGTATTGCATTACATCTCTATAATAAAATTAGGACATGCCTATCTTGGATGAAGTTCAGAGAAAGTTCACTCGCTGACTGTTGGGATGAAAGATTGTCTTAGTTAAGGTTGGAAAAATACTCAGTGAAATGTCAGTAACAGTTTGTGTTTCTATAAGAGCACCATCTTGGTTGACAACTGCAACATGACGCATACTTTTCCTGCTTCAAGGTACTCCACATCTTTAACATCACTTCATCTAACCAGGTCAATTGACTCAATAAGCCTATAGCATTAAAATATAAGGAAATTCAATAGGATAGATGCTAAGAATATAGAACAGGATCTGGAATCTAGAATGGGAGATGCAGTTAGAGGAATTGCATCAAGGAATTCCAAACATGATTTTCATAAGTATAACGTCCCAGCATTCCTTCTTGATGGGACAACAATGGTCGATCTGGCAATGTTTTAATTATGCCTGCCTACTTTGTTCTGAACGCCAGCTCATAAAGATAATTTGCAGATTTACAATAAGAGTTCACATCTCTTCCAGGCTATAGTTGAGCTATTCAGTGCAAATTTGCAGATAATGCAATTGTTATCTTCACTGGTTTGAACCTCACAGCTCTTTATCAACATTTTGCAATATTTTGTGAAACATAGATATATTTATTAAACTTCAAAGATGTTACAAAGTGTACCTCAGGCAGTCTTGTTCCAGTTTAAAATGCGTTATGAAGCCATCAGAGAAGGATAGACAGAAAAATTTATGCAAAGGAAGACTGTAAGCCACAAATAGGATAAAGAAAGACTTCAACCTTATTTGTCTATGTTTACATTCAATATTAATTGGAAGAATGGGACTGAGGAAAGGGTAATATTAGCACAACAGGGATGCCTCCTAAGCAGATTCGCACAGTTTTGTTGTAGCATTTTTCTGCCCCAGCAGTTGGTGTTCAGTATAATCTTTTGGCATTTTTGTAACTTAAGAGTCATTTGATGAAAAAGGGGCAAAAATTCATCTGGTTCTTCCTTTCCTCTATCTTTGTAGTGACACAACACTGTGATCAATTGCCCCATTGTATCCAGCGATGTGAAGGCTAGGTGGGTTAGCCATGGGAAATGCAGGGTTACTGGGATCGGGTGGGGAGCTGAGGTTGGATGTGGTGCTCTTCAGTGGATCAGTGCAGACTTGATGGGCCAAATGGCCTCTTTCCATGCTACAGGGATTTTATGGCCCTACCTAAAAGAATGCAAATATCAGGAAAACTGAACAGGCTGAGTCGTTTCTCTGTAGGGAAGAGGAGATGAAAGCTGGCCTGATTGCCTTTTAAAATCTGAAGGACCTGCCATGAGGAAAATGTTTATACTTGTGTTGGAGTCCTAAATTAGGCATCATAATTACAAAATTGTGACCAATTAATCCAACACAAAATTCTGAAGAAATGGTTTTGATGAGAGAATGTTATTCACTACCACATGGGTTGGTTGGTCTACATGACACAGATACATTTAAGGGAAAGATGGATAACTGCTTGAGGCAGGAAGGATAATTAGATGAGATGAATTCAGGTCATAGGAGGCTTGAATGAACCATGAACACTGTCAACAACCTGAAATTGGCTTGCTTCTGTGCTGTCAAATTTTAATTAATTTTAATAAATTCTAAGCAAGTTTACAACAGATGCACAAATGAGCAAGGAAAGCTGCAGATTTGGAAAACTTTGCAAAGCATAGATCAAAAATTAATTCTTTGCTTTGAAGCACATTGCACTCACCATATCGTGTTCTAAAATATATTATTGTTCTTTCACACTGCACATTCATCTTTCACATTGTTAGAGCTATTTGAGAACTACATAGATGTTCGTTTCTGGGAATTTCCCTGTTTCTTTGACTTTGTAAAAAGAGATTGCAAGAAGAGGAGAAGTGTAATGAAATATTCCAAGAGTAGAGTTTGATCTAGTCCCTAATAGCAGATGCCAACAATAAAGGTCAAGACTATATTTCTACAATAGGTGTCAATCTCTGCTCTTAAGGAACACTTTTGTCTCTGAGTCAGAAGATCATGAATAAAAACCCCATCAAGAGATTTGAGAACATTATTTAATCTGGCATTTCAGTGCAGTATGAAGTCAAATAACACCACGAAGACCGCCATCTTGGCACCAAGTCCCCTTTGTTAACACTGCAGAGTCCTAGAAACTGACCCAGCTCCCTCAGAGCCAGCTCTCAGAGTGAACACTGACACTCCTGTTTATATCTGTCAGCCAGGGCTCCCTGATTGGACCAGATTAACAGGAGAAAGTGAGGACTGCGGCTGCTGGAGAGTCAGAGTCGAGAGTGTGGTGCTGCAAAAGCACAGCAGGTCAGGCAGCATCCAAGAAGCAGGAGAATCGATGTTTCGGGCATAAGCCCTGACAGCGTCCTCGGATGCTTCACAAGTAAAGAGACAGCTGGAAAATGGGATAACAAGAATCCAGAGAAAGTATATTCCTATCAGGGTGAAAGGGAAGGCTGGTCAGTATAGGGAATGCTAGATGACTAAAGAAATTGAGGGTTTGGTTAAGAAAAAGAAGGAAGGTACAGACAGGATAGATCGAGTGAATCCTTAGAAGAGTATAAAGAAAGTAGGAGTATACTTAAGAGGGAAATCAGGAGAACAAAAAGGGGACATGAGATAGCTTTGGCAAATAGAATTAAGGAGAATCCAAAGGGTTTTTACAAATTTTTAAGGACTAAAGGGTAACTCGGGAGAGAGTAGGGCCCCTCAAAGATCAGCAAGGTGGCCTTTGTGTGGAGCCACAGAAAATGGGGGAGATATTAAATGAATATTTTGCATCAGTATTTACTGTGGAAAAGGATATGGAAGATATAGACTGTAGGGAAATAGATGGTGACATCTTGCAAAATGTCCAGATTACAGAGGAGGAGGTGCTGGATGTCTTGAAATGGTTAAAGGTGGGTAAATCCCCAGGACCTGATCAGGTGTACCCGAGAACTTTGTGGGAAGCTAGGGAAGTGATTGCTGGGCCTCTTGCTGAGATATTTGTATCATCGACAGTCACAGGTGAGGTGCCAGAAGACTGGAGGTTGGCAAACGTGGTGCCACTGTTTAAGAAGGGTAGTAAGGACAAGCCAGGGAACTATAGACTGGTGAGCCTGACCTCAGTGGTGGGCAGGTTGTTGGAGGGAATTCTGAGGGACAGGATGTACATGTATTTGGAAAGGCAAGGACTAATTCAGGATAGTCAACATGGCATTGTGCATGGGAAATCATGTCTCACAAACTTGATTGAGTTTTTTGAAGAACTTACAAAGAAGATTAATGAGGGCAGAGCAGTAGATGTGATCTATAGGGACTTCAGTAAGGCTTTTGACAATGTTCCCCGTGGGAGAATGATTAGCAAGGTTAGATCTCATGGAATACAGGGAGAACTAGCCACTTGGATACAGAACTGGCTCAAAGGTCGAATATAGACGGTGGTGGTGGAGGATTGTTTTTCAGACTGGAGTCCGGTGACCAGTGGAGTGTCACAAGGATCGGTGACTGGGCCCTCTACTTTTTGTCATTTACATAAATGATTAGAATGTGAGCACAAGAGGTACAGTTAGTAAGTTTGCAGATGAAACTAAAATTGGAGATGTAGTGAACAGCGAAAAGAGTTACCTCAGATTACAACAGGATCTAGACCAGATGGGCCAATGGGCTGAGAAGTGGCAGATAGAGTTTAATTCAGATAAATGCGAGGTGCTGCATTTTGGGAAAGCAAATCTTAGCAGAACTTATACACTTAATGGTAAGGTCCTGGGGAGTGTTGCTGAACAAAGTGACCTTGGAGTGCAGGTTCATAGCTCCTTGAAAATGGAATTGCAGGTAGATAGGATAGTGAAGAAGGCATTTGGTATGCTTTCTTTTATTGGTCAGAGTATTGAGTACAGGTGTTGGGATGTCATGTTGAGACTGTACAGGACATTGGTTAGGCCACTGTTGGAATATTGCGTGCAATTCTGGTCTCCTTCCTATCGGAAAGATATTGTGAAACTTGAACGGGTTCAGAAAAGATTTACAAGGATGTTGCCAGGGTTGGAGGATAAGAGCTACAGGGAGAGGCTGAACAGGCTGGGGCTGTTTCCCCTGGAGTGTCGGAGGCTGAGGGGTGACCTTATAGAGGTTTACAAAATTATGAGGGGCATAGATAGGATAAATAGACAAAGTCTTTTCCCTGGGGTCGGGGAGTCCAGAATTAGAGGACACAGGTTTAGGGTGAGAGGGGAAAGATATAAAAGAGACCTAAGGGGCAACTTTTTCACGCAGAGGGTGGTATGGGCATGGAATGAGCTGCCAGATGATGTGGTGGAGGCTGGTACAATTGCAACATTTAAGAGGCATTTGGATGGGTATATGAATAGGAAGGGTTTGGGGGGATATGAGCCGGGTGCTGGCAGGTAGGACTAGATTGGGTTGGGATATCTGGTCGGAATGGACAGGTTGGACCGAAGGGTCTGTTTCCATGCTGTACATCTCTATGACTCTATGACCTGCTGTGCCAGACCAGTTTAACAACCCCATATTCTCTGAGATCCACCTGGCTGACCTCATTACAATCACTACATGAGGGACATTATATATTTTTCTTAATTTTATTAAAAGTACAAGTTACAAACAAACAGTAGACATTAAACGTCAGTTAACAAGGAACAGCAATTTACAGGTGAAAGGGGCGGTGAAGCCAGACCACCAGACCCCACGAGCAACCAGTCCTCAGGGAAAAGGGGGACGAACCTCAAATCCCAGCTTATCATATCAAAAAGGAAATGGTGTACCCAATCACACACAGACAGTACAATAAACCGACCAAAAACAAGTGCATATAACACAGACACCCCGGCAACCCAGCAACCCACCTGTCCTTCCCACCTTCCAGCCACTCAAAGTTAGCCCATCCTTACACCCCTTCTGGCTCTCAGTCTGTCCCATGCCAAGTGCTATATTTGGGAACAATTTTGGACATATTTAAAAATGCATCCTTGAACATAAAAGTAAAAAGTAAATGAGGACTGAATGGACTGAATTTTTTTGGAAACTATCTCAATTAGAAAGTTCATGAAGCTGATTGTGTTGAGAAAAAAAATACAAGCAAAAAAAATAAATGAGTGTAAATAGCCATTTGGCAGTGTACTATTTAAATATTGCTGACAAGACAGGTTTTGCAAAGACTTTCATCTTGCACTGATTAGGGGATTTCACAAGAAAAACAAATTCAAGGGGACAACCAACATTGAGGTATTTTCTGAACCAACCTGTACAGAGATATAACACACCTCTAGAGTGGGTGGAACTTGAACCCAGGTCTCCTGGCTAAGAAATAGAGTTACTTCCATTGTACCAAAAGAAACCAATATTGATACTGTATATGAAGAGAGTGCTGATTGGCTGACAAATGGACTCTGATTGGTACAGGTGTTGTCATGAAAAATGTACCCAATAATATTGACTGACAGTTAACAGCCAGACTTTGCTCATTTTAAATTAACAGGAGAATCGACGTTTCAGGCATAAGCCCTTCTTCAGGAATGAGGAGAGTGTGCCAAGCAGGCTAAGATAAAAGGTAGGGAAGAGGGACGTGGGGAAGGGCGTTGAAAGTGCGATAGGTGGAAGGAGGTTAAGGTGAGGGTGATAGGCCGGAGTGGGGGTGGGAGCGGAGAGGTCAGGCAGAAGATTGCAGGTTAGGAGGGTGGTGCTGAGTTCGAGGGTTAGGACTGAGACAAGGTGGGGGGAGGGGAAATGAGAAAGCTGGAGAAATCTGAGTTCATCCTTTGTGGTTGGAAGGTTCCAAGGCAGAAGATGAGGCGCTCTTCCTCCATCCATCGTGTTGCTATGGTCTGGCGATGGAGGAGTCCAAGGACCTGCATGTCCTTGGTGCAGTGGGAAAGGGAGTTGAAGTGTTGAGCCACGGGGTGGTTGGGTTGGTTGGTCCGGGTGTCCCAGAGGTGTTCTCTGAAACGTTCTGCAAGTAGGCGGCCTGTCTCCCCAATATAGAGGAGGCCACATCGGGTGCAGCAGATGCAGTAAATGATGTGTGTGGAGGTGCAGGTGAATTTGTGGCGGATATGGAAGGATCCCTTGGGGCCGTCGAGGGAAGTAAGGGAGGAGTGTGGGCGCAAGTTTTGCATTTCTTGCAGTTGCAGGGGATGGTGCCGAGAGTGGAGGTTGGGTTGGTGGGGGGTGTGGACCTGACGAGGGACTCACGGAGGGAGTGGTCTTTTCGGAAGGCTGATAGGGGAGGGGAGGGAAATATATCCCTGGTGGTGGGGTCCATTTGGAGGTGCCGGAAATTATGACGGATGAGATGATGTATATGGAGGTTGGTGGGGTGGTAGGTGAGGACCAGTGGGGTTCTGTCCTGGTGGCGATTGGAGGTGCGGGGCTCAAGGGCGGAGAAGCGGGAAGTGGAGGAGATGCGGTGGAGGGCATCGTCGATCACGTCTGGAGGGAAATTGCGGTCTTTGAAGAAGGAGGTCATCTGGGTTGGTCGGTATTGGAACTGGTCCTCCTGGGAGCAGATGCAGCGGAGATGAAGGAATTGGGAATATGGGATGGCGTTTTTCAGGGGGCGGGGTGGGAGGAGGTGTAGTCTAGGTAGCTGTGGGATTCGGTCCATTTATAGTAAATGTCCGTGTTGATTCGGTCGCCCGAGATAGAAATGGAGAGGTCTAGGAAGGGGAGGGAGGAGTCTGAGATGGTCCAGGTAAATTTGAGGTCAGGGTGGAAGGTGTTGGTAAAGTGGATGAACTGTTCAACCTCCTCGTGGGAGACGAGGCAGCGCCAATACAGTCATCGATGTAGCGGAGGAAAAAGTGGGGGGTGGTGCCAGTGTAACTGCGGAAGATGGACTGTTCTACATATCCTACGAAGAGGCAGGCATAGCTGGGGCCCATGCCCATGGCTACTCCTTTGGTTTGGAGGAAGTGGGAGGATTGGAAAGAGAAGTTGTTCAGGGTGAGGACCAGTTCAGTCAGTCGAAGGAGGGTATCAGTGGAAGGGTACTGGTTGGTTTGGTGGGAAAGGAAGAAGCGGAGGGCTTTGAGTCCTTCGTGATGGGGGTGGAGGTGTACAGGGACTGGATGTCCATCGTGAAGATAAGGCGTTGGGGACCGGGAAAGTGAAAATCATGGAGGAGGTGTAGGGTGTGGGTGGTGTTCCGAGTTCTTGGACTAAGGGGGACAGGACCGTGTTGAGGTATGCAGAGATGAGTTCGGTGGGGCAGGAGCAGGGTGAGACAATGGGTCGGCCGGGGCAGTTAGGTTTGTGGATTTTGGGCAGGAGGTAGAAATGGGCGGTGCGGGGTTGTGGGACTATGAGGCTGGAGGCGGTGGATGGGAGATCCCCTGAGGTGATGAGGTTATGGATGGTCTGGGAGATGATGGTTTGGTGTTGAGAAATGGGGTCATGGTCAAGGGGGTAGTAGGAGGAGGTGTCTGTGAGCTGGCGTTTAGCCTCAGGGGTGTAAAGGTCGGTGCGCCAAACTACTACCGCGCCTCCCTTGTCTGCCGGTTTGAGAGTGAGATTGGGGTTGGAGTGGAGGGAGTGGAGGACTACATGTTTCGAGGGTGAGAGGTTGGAGTGGGTGAGAGGGGTGGAGAGGTTGAGGCGGTTAATGTCGCAGCAGCAGTTGGCTATGAAGAGATCGAGGGCAGGTAAGAGGCCAACATGGGGTGTCCAGGTGGGTGGAGTGTGTTAGAGGCGGGAGAAGGGGTTGTCAGAGGGTGGGCGAGAATCCTGGTTGAAGAAATAGGCGTGGAGGCGAAGGCAGTGGAAGAATTGTTCGATGTTTCACCGCATGTTGAACTCGTTAATCCGAGAGCATAGGGGAATGAAGGTGAGGCCTCTGCTGAGGACTGATCTTTCATCCTCAGAGAGGGGTAGTTCTGGAGGGATGGTGAAAATACGACAGGGCTGGGAGCTAGGACCTGCTGTGGGACTGGAGCTGGGAGTGGGGGCGGGGTTAGGCGTGGGGGTGGGAATCGGGGCGGGGACGGAGAGTGGGGCGGGGTGGGGTTCGGCGTGGGGGCGGGGTTAGGCGTGCAAACGGAGATCGGCGTGGAGGGGGAGACGCATGAGGCGTGGTTGTTGTGCAGGTGAGTGATGTCACTGGGGGTGGAAGTGGCTGCGACGACGGCAGAAACGGTGTTGTTCCCGATAGCTGTGCACCCCGCGGAGGCCGCGAATCTGTCGGCGATGGTCTTCCTGGTGATCGTGGAGACGGTTGTCTGGGCGGCGATAGCGGAGGCTGCAAGGTTGCTGGGGGTGGAAGTGACGTCATGGTTCGTGGCGGCGGTTGCTGCCGCAAAACTTGCGCCCACACCACCCCACTTACTTCCCTCCAAAGCCCCATGGGATCCTTCCATTTCCACCACAAATTCACCTGCACCTCCACACACATCATTTACTGCATCCGCTGCACCCGATGTGGCCTCCTCTATATTGGGGAGACAGACCGCCTACTTGCGGAACGTTTCAGAGAACACCTCTGGGACACCCGGACCAACCAACCCAACCACCCCGTGGCTCAACACTTCAACTCCCCCTCTCACTCCACCAAGGACATGCAGGTCCTTGGACTCCTCCATCGCCAGACCATAGCAACACGACGGCTGGAGGAAGAGTGCCTCATCTTCCACCTAGGAACCCTCCAACTACAAGGGATGAACCTAGATTTCTCCAGTTTCCTCATTTCCCCTCTCCCCACCTTGTCTCAGTCCCAACCCTCGAACTCAGCACCACCTTCCTAACCTGCAATCTTCTTCCTGACCTCTCCGCCCCCACTCCCTCTCCGGCCTATCACCCTCACCTTAACCTCCTTCCACCTATCACACTTCCAACGCCCCTCCCCCAAGTCCCTCTTCCCTACCTTTTATCTTCGCCTGCTTGGCACACTCTCCTCATTCCTGAAGAAGGGCTCATGCCCAAAACGTCAATTCTCCTGCTCCTTGGACAATATGGACACAGACCACTGAGCAGTCTTTCCTTCTGTCTCCAGCATCAATTATTTTGTGTTTGTCTGCATGAAACTGTAGGAGGAATTTATAAGGGGCTTAAAGTTATAACTGTCAGAGTAATAGGTCATGATTTGGAGATGAAAATGTGTTGCTGGAAAAGCACAGCAGGTCAGGCAGCATCCAAGAAGCAGGAGAATCGACGTTTCGGGAAGGGCTCATGCCTGAAACGTCGATTCTCCTGTTCCTTGGATGCTGCCTGACCTGCTGCGCTTTTCCAGCAAAATATTTTCAGCTCTGATCCCCAGCATCTGCAGTCCTCACTTTCTCCTAGATCATTTTAAATTCAGAATGTTAACTCTGATTGGTCAGAGGATTGTTCTGAGAAATTAAACAGCAAATTTTGTCACCTATTTTGTGATATGGAGCCTAAGTACCTGGCATCACATCAGCACTGAAATTTATATACCGGATTACCCATTTGTGCACTAGGCAGGACATCTCTTTAGTTTTATAGCAGCATTCTGTTAGTGACAAATGTTAAATCTTGATGAGGTTTTACCTAAAGTGGTAACTGTTAGAAGCAGAATCACACTAATAACATCCTAAACGCAATGAGCTCTGAGAATGTTTTTACAAAATGAACACATCAGTATCCATGTTTTGGATCTATCCTTGCTTTGGAAATAAAGATTTATTTCTTTTGGCATTAGTGATTTTCTGTGAAAGGTTGAGGCAACTCAGTATATATTTATGCTGCCAATTTTCCTTAAAATGCAAGCAATCGAATTATACCTATCTGTTGAAGTCATTAACCTTCCAAACTGCACGATATTTCCTCATCTCATGGAGGTCCACTTGAATATCTGGTAGATGTATATGCTATGCTTCCTTGGAGTGTCAATAAGTGGGGTTGTATCATCCTTAGTATGCAATATTGCATCATCCTTAAAATAACTGGATATGATGTTTGAGATTATTAAATGATCCAATTGCATTTTATGTGGTGTGTTCTGCCACAATTGGCTTCCTTTAAATCTCATGAATTGTGACTAAATAAGATCAGTGCATACTGGTAATCTAGCCACGAATGGGACATTCCAATTCATCAAGTAGAATATATTAGGCAATCAAGGTCAGCCTGCAAACTGGCAGTATAGCATGATTCTACAAATGCATGGAATTGATGAAACTTTACACGCTTTGAGACAATCTCTCATCATCAGTATCATGGAGCACCATTTGTTGAGGTACACATCTTTTGGGATGTGTCACGGGGATTTGTTGGTGCTAGCTCCCAAGGCATTTTAGTTGTAAATGTGTGTTTTACTGTGTTTTCTAAATGCATGATATTACAGATTACAAAAATGTTTGGTCACTTTATACTCTCAATATGGTGTGTGAGACGAACAGTATGGAAAGCTTGACCATCTAAAATTTGTCTTTCAGCTGGTTGCATCCGAACCTCATTGAGGTGTTTCACATCGAATAGAATGTCCTTCACTGTCATGTGTAGTTCAGCACACAAGTGCAGGAGTACAGGGAAAAGTTTTACAATGTTGCCTCTTATAGCGACATCTTAGGTACAAGTACCCAGGTACAAATCTTAGATACTCAATGTCCCTTCTCAGCATTGCTGCCAGTGTTGTGGTATTGTACTGTCTTGTTGGTCACCTGTGTTTTGTTGTGGGGTCTGGCTTGACCGTTAGAAATAAACTTCCTTTACACATGTACCCAATGTCTCTCTGGATCATATGCTTTACAGATAGCAGAACAAACTGGGCAGCTTTTCAGGAGATACAACCAGCCACATCTGTTACAGTTTGTTGGTTGGTGCACTTCACAGGTTATAGCAATACTTCCTGAATCTATAGCATATAATTGCTTTAGGCTTACCAATATGACAGTAATATGTCAATGGTACGGCCCCTTCTTCATTCCTGAAGATTATGATTGATGTCAACTCGATTGATGTCTAGCTGTGACAATTCATCTTTGGAAAAGTCATACTCTTGTCCTTTACTGCAGCATCTTGCAATAAACTGGTCAATGGACTCTTGGGTTTGTGATCTGTATGACATTAATTCTCATCTTGAGCCTGTCTTCAAAAACTTTCCAGATTTTTCACATTGTCCATGGAAAGATTGTACGTGTTAATGACAAGCAAAAGTTTGAACGCTATTTTCTTGAGACCATCTAACTGCCTGTTTGTTTGAACAGTTTTAATTCAGTAAGACTGTCACTGGATCACTAATTAATCATGGGTTCCCTGATATCCATGAGTCTGCTTTAAAACCATTGCAATGTACCATAATAAGCTATGGTTCAATGAATTATTTCAATGTAAATTAAAACTGTTCTTTCCTTAATAATAAAGATTTTGCTCCTATTGTTATGAGAGACTGTTTATGTCAACTGTAACGAACTGAGAATTCTGGTCACCCAGCTTTCTGTGCTGAACGGCAATGAATTTGTGTCCAAGCTGAAGAGTGCAAATCAGCCTTTTTTTGAAGAAAAACACAATTTTTGAAATGTGTATTTTGAATGAACTGACATTCCAAAAAAAAAGTATTTGTTTTCTTGGCAGTTAATGCCATATCTACGGATTTGTAAAGTTATTTGTACTCAGCGTAAATGATGCAGTTTAAGGTTAAACCTTCTCTCCTTGTCCACATTCTCCCTTTGCCAAGGCCGTTGTCCAGTTGCCCAGTAATTAGTTTTCCAAACAGCCATCACCACAATATTAGACTGTTTTTTTATATATAAATGTCCACCATTGCTACCAGGCTGTGAATTTTGCTTCAACCGAGTGATTTATCTGTTGCTGCAATGGGTATATTATCTCCTGTAGTTTAAGAAAGTGGGCAAAGATATATGACATTGAAGAATCCAATAGATATTTATCGCATCTGTTATGTATAGCTATAGATTCCTCAAGCACATATGAATCTGGGTTAATATTAAGCTATTAGGTTACAACAGAGGTACACGATTCCAGTGTAGTGTCATGTTTCAAATGATGAGGAGGTGCTGATGTTGGACTGGGTTGGACAAATTTAAAAATCACTCCACACCAAGTTATAGTCAAGAGTGTGTCGCTGGGAAAGCACAGCAGGTCAGGCAACATCTGAGGGGCAGGAGAATCAATGTTTCAGGGATAAGCCCCATTCTTGATGAAGGGCTTATAACTGAAACGTCGATTCTCCTGCTCCTCGGATGCTGCCTGACCAGCTGTGTTTTCCCAGCACCACACTCTCGACTCTGATCTCCAGCATCTGCAGTCCTCACTTTCTTCACACCAGGTTACATATTTATTTGAAGCTACCTGATGAAGCAGCAGTGTTCCAAAAGCTTTTACTTTCAAATAAACATGTTGGACTATAACCTAGCGTTGTATGATTTTTAACCATGTTTCAAATGTTTAGAAGTAATATGGAGTATGAGATCTTTATACCCTCAGGTGACATGATATGATGTAGCAATGTTATTTTGACCATGTTGCTTAAAGGTATCCCGACATAAATACCAAGAGACATCACACAACATTTCTGGCTGAAAACGAATAGAATCCAAAGGTGAATGAACGGCCACTAAACTATCAATATTTATTGTCTAATGTTCAATTGATCCTGCAGAGTATTTGCTATAAAACCAGCTACAGAAATCAGTCACAACTCACAAGGAAGGCACGTAAGATTTATCTGAAAAAAAACTTGCCTTGGGGTATCACAAAATGCTTTACAGTTAATGAAGCTCCGTAATGTAATGCAAGAAAATAACAGCCAATTTGCATGCAGCAATGTCCCACAAATAGCTGTGATAATGACCAGATAATCCACTTTTCAATTATGTTAGTGAATGGATAAATATTGGTCAGAATACCAAGGAGAACTACCTTAGACAAGAAATTAGTCATGTAGCAAATCATAATACAGACTGTAATAGGCAACACATTTAGCTGTGTCTGCAGAATTGAAGGCACAGCTGTAAACTGGGCATGTGACCAGTACTCTAGCTGAATAATGCAATATGAGGTCTTCCTGCTGAAGTTAAATGGGGTCTATTCAGTTGTGTAGTCCTCCTAGGGCCTCAAATGCACGTACATATAGTGTGATGTAAGTAAGGGAAGCATTTGGTTTGTTTTGAGAAAGTCAAACTCCAATGTTTGTGTTTTTTTCCCTTGATATGCTACTGTACATGACAGAACTGTGGTTGTGAGTATGTGTATATAAAATATTTTATGAATAATGTATAGTTTTAAAATTAAAAATAATTTCTATTGACCATACCTGTACATCAAAATATATGAATAAAGAATGATTTCTTCCCAAATTCCTCAATATCAATACATTGGCCCAAATCTTCTATTCAGGGTTAAAAAATCCATTTCTAATCCAGATCAGATGAAACATTTGCAAAGTTGTGTTGTTTCAGGCCCATATTCTGATGGAGTACCCTGCAATTACTCACTTGTGGGAAATACTTGTGGAAGCCACATTAATGTGTTTTACTTACACAGCTAGTAAAGACCTAAGCATTTTGTAAAGTCTCTAAGAGAAAATAAGTGCGTAAGCTAAGTAGGTGAGGAGGTAAGGTGGCAGGTGCATGAGTGGGATAGTATATCAAGTTATTGAGTGAATGGACTGGCCTGTGGTTAATGAGGAAAGGTTAGCAGGTGAGTAAGTGGTTTGGTGACAAGTGGGTCTGCTAATAGGATATGTTGAGGATGGGGTAAGGCATAGGGTACTGAGGTCAATTAATACTGGTTCAAGACTGAGTTAGATGTCATTGAGGTAGTTGGGGTTGAGAGGATTATTGTGAATGATTTGTGTGGGACAGCTCATATGTATGGTTGGTGAGGCTTTCATCCGTCTAACACTTCTTCATTAACTGTGCCAGCTAACCAAACTGAACGCTCCAAAGGTTCAGTCTCAAACTCAGAGCTGAAGTTATTTTAAGAGGGTTTCAGCAGCTATCAAATTGCCTGTTCGACATTTAAACTTTCCAAGTACTTCCTTTTTAGTTAGTGCATCAAGACTTTCAAGGGATCCCAATGCACATCACCCATGGTACACCTAATCTCTGACCATCTGCAGACCAGAATGTCTGGATTATAACCTTCTCTTATTAGCCATTATGGTATGTGGTGTGGGCGTATTTTTACATTTTGCACTGCTGCTTATCCTAGTAAAGGGAGAAGGTGTTCATTTTTCAACTTCCTAACCATACAACTCTTCTTTGAACCCAATAGGATTCATGAGTGAGATAATGCTTGTTAAGTCATATGGTTACCTTTACAATAGAAGGCAGGTCTACTTTCATGCTTCGCATATCAGGTCACTCTGCATCTATACATTCCATATATACACAGTCATCAAAATAGTTATGACTTCACTCTTGGACACAATAACACCTTGTGGAACAGCACTTTCTGCACATGTCCATAGCTTGCTAATTGGAGCACAAAGTTTTTTAGAATTCCACAATAACATCCTTAAAGGTTGAGCCAGAGATCTTGCTCAGGTCAGATTTGTCAGCCTGCAGTGATCAATATCTTAAATGTGATCAGTTTGATTTAATGGTCATTGTAGTTCATACATACTGTTTGACACAATTTACTGTATGAGCTACTGGTATTGAACAAGCAAACTGAGTTTCAAACTCTGTGGCTCAGCAGTACCTGGATCCCTTGATTTAACTTTCCAACAGATATTTAGTGTCACCACTGATTCCATTACATCACAATCTCGATGGAGAGTCAATAATGATAAATAAGTATTTACATTTCAAGAGTTGAAAAGTGTGGCACTGGAAACCCACAGCATCTCACGCAGCATCTGAGGAGCAGGAGAGTCAATGTCATGGGCGTAAGCTCTTCAAATTTCAAATTTCTAGAGCCAACCTTAAAAGAATAGCAAAAGAAAGCTTCAGATTTGAAGACTTTTCTTGTAAGTAATACACAAAGATGCAATATTGATTAAACACACATAGTTAACTTTACCAATTACCCCCAAGTGACATTCATAGCATACTCTGCATAGAAGTACGTAATAAAGAACACAGTCCACAACCACTCACCTAAAAATTAATGTCTCCACATTTCAATAAGGCATAGCGCCAAATTAATTTTTTAAGAATGCTTCCTTCAGATTTTTGGTAATTCCCCTTCTCAGTACTAGCAGAAAACGTTCACTCCATTATCTCTCCTCCTGCCCATGTTAGGGCAAATCTCCCAAACTTTGTAGAACACCATGTACATGTCTTTGAGCAGACCCTGCCCTCCCTCCTCCATTCTGGTCCAGCTGCAGCCTTGTGTCGTTCAGAGATTTCTTTCCATTTCTTTCCATCCAAAATTATTTAAGGAGCAGGAAGTCTGCCCTCATTGCTGTCATTGAGGACTCCTCTAAAGTAGACTGCTGATGCATATTTCCACCTCATGAACTTTGTCTTGTCAAACTCTCACCACTCCACCACTGGGTCTGTCAAAATCCAGATTTAATGTACAGCCTCTGACGATAAAGCATCTCTTTAGTCGGGGCTGCTGGTAGTCCCAGCACTCGCTATCACTAATGACTTGCAAATCCCAGAGATGTGAGATCCAAGAAAGAGGCTGAAGTGCCAACTAATGGTCCAACAGGCCAACCCTAAAAATCAGCAGGGAATCAGCCACTGCTTCTGCATGAAATCCAGCCTATATTCCATTTAATTGCCTCCAGTTTTGCACACTGCGATTCTTTCAAATAGTTGCTTGTGCAAACTGCTGTCAGATGCCGTCCAGAAGTTTATATCATTCATAAACAATCCTCTATTCTCTCTCCACCATGTTAATGACACCTCAATAAAATTCAGATTAATCAGACATGACCTGCCCTTCACAAATTCACGCTGATGTTAATCAGCTCATATCATCCAAGGGCATTGGAAAGTTGGCACTAACCCATTACCCTCCCAGGAGGCACATTACCAATTAACATGTTAATCACTCAATTTGAGAAATATTTTATCTCAGTTTTGACTTTACTATTGGTCAATAGATTTCTTGAAACTTGACTTTGAAAGCAAGGCATATAGCACAGTAACAATTGAAGTTGACCCATGTTATGGAAATATAACAATAGATACTCATAGATGTTTGTATGCCACAACTAGGACCAATGTTTACAGTAAATTTGTTGAGCATTGACTCTATTCACTTTGTAAATTTTTGCTTTAATTGTTCTGTCACATTAAGTTGGGTATTGCTGATTCTGCCTTCTGAAATTCAGATAAGGAGCGACATTGTCAGTTGCAGAACAAGCACCCTACTGTTTGCAAGCTTCTAGCTGTACTCCAGAGAGGAGAACAGCAGACATGGTACAGGTCACATTCCTGATGAAGGGCTTATGCTCGAAACGTCGAATTCTCTATTCCTGAGATGCTGCCTGGATTCCTGATGAAGGGCTTATGCTCGAAACGTCGAATTCTCTATTCCTGAGATGCTGTCTGGCCTGCTGTGCTTTGACCAGCAACACATTTGCAGCAGGTCACATGAGGCACTAGTTATCTCACAGGGTCTGAGGTAAAGGTTGAATACCCTTAAACTGTTTGCAGCTGTTTTCAGGAAAGTCAATTTGTTCCGTAATGTAGTTGTAGTCATCTGCAGCCTCCAGAAGATCTGTTCCTGGTATCCCTGTTCACGGTACACTGCCAATGGCTATCAATATCACAGCCACTCTTAAACTTTTCTCCCTATGGATCCTTCCAGGGTTCAGCTGGAGAGATATCTAGGATTGCCTATTCAGGAGCCCATGAGTGTAAAAAATGTAAGTGACTGGCAATTTGTGTTCCAGGGATGTTAACTATGTCAACATTATAATGGCAGTGACAATGAATTAATGAGTGTGTTGGGTCTGCAGTGGTGCCTGACTTCCTACACTGACAGGGCATCTAGTCTTCAATGCTTGAAAACAAGCACCCCACCCTCCTTCAATATAACAGAATATCTTCACCAATTGTAAAGGCTTCAACTCTATCTACAAATCATATAAAAGTCTGACATCATGATTTTGTCTGCAGCAGTACTAATTTACTGATAGGTTTGAACCTTGAGATAGAGTTACTGCTGGATTCTAGGTATAGTGACTTCAAACATACCTGGTAGGACTCCATCAGGAACTCTGCCCTGGAACTTGATCAATATTATAATGAATTCTGTAGGATCCCTCAAACATGGAATCATGCTGACAATTTACATACTGTCCAGATGGATCAAAACATGTCTCCTGTTCTCACCAGCAGCATCTCCAGAATGGTCTTGTATGCTATGCTCTGCACAATATTAATTAGCAGCAAAATCTAGACCTGCAGAAGGAGCAAGGTGAATAGTTCAAACCTTCCCCGAGGAGAGAATGATAGTGAAGGCAATGCACCTCTACTTATACACATTACTGACTGGGAGACCGGGGTTGTCGCTATTAATGTGAACTCCACTTCGATTGCATCAGCAAACATATGTCAAAAGGAGGTGCAATTGGAAAGCTTCCTGTTCTATTTTAATGTTGATTTTTGTCGTCACTGCTTTCATAGTAGAGCCTCGCTTCACTGGTACTCTTGCACTGAAAACCAATTTGGCACAGACTACCGGGTAGAATGAAATAATAGCTAAGGTGTCAGTCATTTTATTTAAGAGGCTGACATTCTGGCATCTGCACATTGTGATCAAGGCTTGCATTCAGTTGCTTGGAGAATTTGGTGTTCCATGGAGTTAGTTGCTTGGTCATGTGTTTTTTTAGGATCACACCTGAGAGTTTGGGTTTCAGACAGACTGGCCTAGGAAAGACAGGGTCAGGAACTGTCTTCAGACTAAGACTTCTCTAAAACTCTTCTTTTTAAATGTGATCACCTAAGACAAACTAGATTCAGAGCTAATTGCTATATTCTTCAGGGGCTGTTTCCTGAACTCTACCTTCTAACTTCCTTCTATCTATTTTCAATCTAACTAACACTGTCCACACTCTGCTGTTCATGGCCTGTGGGAACAAGCTCTGAGATACCGTCATAAGGTTGCACCAGCGTTCTAAAGTGATTAGACAACACCAGTGACTCTTACTATTGAAGAACATTATCTCAAAGACCCGTGACAACAGACAGACATGTCTGAGACAGAATCCTCCACCTTCTCAGCAATTGTGATGAAAATGTTTGGAAAGTCTACCCATGTACCACATAAAATTTGCTGCTGTAGCTTTCCATATCAACGTCAATAACCATTGGAGCACAGTTGAGCAGAGCTTTAAGGTAAGCTGTGCAGCCAAATGTAAAGTTACTACTCAGTGTGCATCACTTGTGAAATGTAAATAATGAGATGAAAACCCAACTGTTTAACTGAAGTGAGCTCGGGTGGCACAGTGGCTCAGTGGTTAACACTGCTGCCTCACAGTGCCAGGGACCAAGGTTCAATTCCACCCTTGGGTGCTGTCTATGTGGAGTTTGCACATTCTCCCTGTGTCTGTGTGGGTTTCCTCCCACAGTCCAAAGATGTGCAGGTTAGGTGGATGGCCTTGGGAAATTGCCCATTGTGTCCAGAGTTTTGTAGGTTAAGTGGATTAGCCATGGGAAATGCAGGGTTACAGGGATAGGGTAGGGGGTGATGTGTCTAGGTGGAATGCTCTTCAGAGGGTCAGTTTGGACTCGACGGGCTAAATCACCTGCTTGCACATCGTAGGGGTTCTCAAATTCTATGAGTTTCTGAGTTGAATAGTGGATTACATGAGCCCTGTGACAGAATATCCCAACCCAGGTCCACTTACCAATTATAAAACACGTTGGCGATTGATCTCTGCTACACACACTGACATCCTGTGCCACCTCCACTAACTTCTTCTTGGTGTCAACCACATTTTTTTTTGAGATTGTCCAAATCCATGTTCCCTTTACCCCTGCACCATACCAAGAGTGGTTTCAATAAAGTGGAGTATTGAGTGAGCTGATTCTGTACTGAGGGTATTTCCATCGTTGGCTCAACATTCCAACTCCTAGTCATTGCAATTTTTGGACTAGTCCTTTAAATACTGGAGTTAAAATTGCGTCATTCAGGACCCATCTCACCTGCTGCTGATTGAACAGGAATCCAAGAAATGATTTTGTTTTTCAAGTGAATGCTTTCAAAAGCCCACAGAGAGAGAGATATCGTGAACTTGCACCCCAATTTTCCATGCAAAATTTAACCTTCGCTTTCTCTTCACAGATGTCAGAGTGTAGAGTGTTAGTAGTTTCTCTCATTTTTGTTTCAGATAATAACATTGTGACAATATGAACAATGTAATTTTAAGAAAAGGAAAGACTAAAGGTCCACCTACCTTCCTGTAGTCTGCAGTAATGGCACTGTTGGCTATTTATACGACCATAAGACATAGGAGTAGAAGTTAGGCCATTCAGCCCATTGAGTCTGCTCCGCCATTCAATCAGGGCTGATAAGTTTCTCAACCCCATTCTCCTGCTCTGTCCCTGTAAACCTTGATCCTCTTGACATTCAAGAATCTATCTATTTCAGTTTCAAATATTCTCAATGACCTGGCCTCCATAGCCTTCTGTGGCAATTAATTATGACAAATAATCATTTTTTTTTATATAACTAACCCAGACATGAGGTGAACAAATTTTCGGTCCTGAAAAGCTTTGGGAACCACGGATCCAACATTAACACTTCCTTCAGAGCATATGTTGCTTACCATATGGTATGGTTCAAATTATTTACATACAGAACGTTCTGAAAGAAAACTCTCTCATTTGCATATGAAGAAATCAATATTAATTGCTTCCAACTTCTCCCTCAGGAGTTTGTCGAGGAGATTTACTACTCATTCTGAAATGCAGTTTCTGCAGAATTTGCACCCTTCAAGCTCAGGTCACGTTCTTTCGTTCTACGTTCCTGGGCAAGGTGAAACAGCATGTTATCATTTATATTACTTAGCTACTTTAGATTCTGACAAACAGCAATCATATCACCTTTCAACCTTCCCTTTCCCAATGAGAACAACCAAATTTGCATAACCGTCATGATACAATTGCTCCATCTCTCAATAATTCTGCATGTCATCCTCCATATCTCTTCAATAACTGCCTTACCCTGTATGAACTGTGGCAACTGGAGCTGTGCATGTTATTCTCAATGGTTGCATCAATGATTTATACAGTTGCAGAATTAGTTCACTTTTCAGTTCAATATTAACATTTTAATACATCCCCAAATCTGATTTGCATTACTTACTACCACGGGGCATTGTTACAATATCTTCAATTTACTGCCAATATGGCTCTCTGGATCCCTTTCATTTTCTATTACAAGTTATTTTATTTCAGTTTAAGTAATTATTCACTTCTCAATTTTTTTTGTCCCCATATTAGGCACTTTTCATTTCTTTACATTGAATATCCTCTAATATCCAAGTACCTAATTTGCAAATATGTTGTGGGCGGCACGGTGGCACAGTGGTTAGCACTGCTGCCTCACAGCGCCAGAGACCTGGGTTCAGTTACCGACTCAGGCGGCCGACTGTGTGGAGTTTGCACATTCTCACCGTGTCTGCGTGGGTTTCCTCCGGGTGCTCCGGTTTCTTCCCACAGTCCAAAGATGTGCAAGTCAGGTGAATTGGCCATGTTAAATTGCCCGTAGTATTAGGTAAAGGGATAAATGTAGGGGAATGGGTGGGTTGCGCTTCGGCGGATTGGTGTGGATTTGTTGGGCCGAAGGGCCTGTTTCCACACTGTAAGTAATCTAATCTAATCTAATGTTCAAATCCTCATGTGCCTTATTCTGTATGGCTTTGCATCCTTCTACAAAAATAGTTACGTAGCTTGCGAATTCTATTTCCAGATCATTTATGAAAATATTAAGCAAAATATAGCTCTTGTTATAATGTTAAGGAAAATCAAATATTAAATTAGCAAAGTTAAAAATCACACAACATCAGGTTATAGTCCAACAGGTTTAATTGGAAGCACTAGCTTTTGGAGTGACGCTCCTTCATCAGGTGGTAGTGCAGGGCTCAATCCTAACACACAGAATTTATAGCAAAAGTTTTACAGTGTGATGTAACTGAAATTAAACATTGAAAAATTGATTGTCTGTTAAGCCTTTCATCTTAACAGACAATCAATTTTTAAATGTATAATTTCAGTTACATCACACTGTAAACTTTTGCTATAAATTCTGTGTTAGGATTGAGCCCTCCACTATCACCTGATGAAGCTACCACCGAAAGCTAGTGTGCTTCCAATTAAACCTGTTGGACTATAACCTGGTGTTGTGTGATTTTTAACTTTGTACACCCCAGTCCAACACCGGCATCTCCAAATCATATTAAATTAGCAATTGCCAATTTGTTTTTTTAACAACTCAAAGTTGACATTCCTACTACTCCACCCAAGAATCCCATTCCATGTTAGCCCTTTGCTGGTTTAAAATTGGAGCTCGTTGACCTATTCTTGCAATTTAATTTCAAGCTATTTCTCTAAATTACCTTTCTTCTACCATTTAGTGAACTGCTCTTCCTGGTCTTAGCTCTCTCTGCTATCCCAGCATGATTCCAGTCTGAGTTTGCAGATTACTTCAGGAAGAATTCAACACTGCCAGCTTCCAATGGCATTGTGCATCCAAGCCAGCCTCATTAGGAATAGAGAGTCTGCCCATCAGTTAGTTGGATGAAACCAGTGGTGGAACTTTCCCAGCCGCTAATTGACATGGTCAGTTATAAGTCAGTTGAGAAAACATGGCGAGATCAGAAATATTAGATTCCTGACACAGACAAAGGAAAGGCTGACTTTCCACATTAGATGGGAACAATAATGGGAAGAGATTCTCGATAGTGAGTAGTAAGAAATCATTTTTTGCATGAATTTAGATCTCATTAGTACCTAATCTCTGCTCATTGGGATTTTTCCATGCAGGAGAGAAAAGCTACATATTCCCAACATGAAAGCTGGAGCATTTATCTAGCAGATCCAGCTCATTGCTTGTTCCTCCATCTTGGCCAGCCATCCCCTCAAGGTGCTTACATACCTCTCTCAAGGAGGTTGGCATTGGAGCTGCAGTCTCCTCATAACATCATCAGTGAACACACAGCCACGCAGAACAGTAATGCTGCTGCCAAGCCACTCTACACACAGGGAAAAGCTTCCATCTTATGGTCCAGTGCATGCTGAGCATCGGGGCTGTTTACTTGCTTTTTCTGCACTTGCACACTTAGCACCTAGTTAGAAGCTCACAGCAGCTCCACTTTGCCTTGCCTTTTTATGGCAGTGCCACCTCATACAGGCTAACAGTCTTGCCATGCATGTTAGAACAGGAAAAAGAGCCAGGCAGCCTGTTCTGGTTGTCTGCAGCAATCAGTCAAGGGGGTGGAAATGTTGCTGTGTGGTACCATGCTATACCAGTGTCACACCTCCAGCATGGATCAGCACACATTTGCAGCAAACACACTGAATGTGCTTCAACCAAATGGCTGTGTCTTAAAGTCTAAGAGGGGGTGGGGTAATCTTCAGTCAAGGCCTTCATCTGACCTCAGTCTATGGGCTTGGACACGGTCATTGGGCCAATTAGAGGTCAAAGGTCTTTGTCCCTCTAGTCCAGAAAGTAGGCCACAGTTCAGCCTTGTTTATCTGGAGCAGTTAGTCCAAGAAATAACAATAAGTCAATCAGAGAGCTGCATAGATATCTATTAGGGATTGAGTCATTGATCAGATGGAGTTATCTTTCCAAGTTAGTCAGTGGAGTGGACCATTGTGAGTCCAAGGGGTATATTCATTTAAATTAAGGTTATCAGAGGCCAGTGCTGTGGTGTCAGCTGCTGTAATTGGAAGCAATCTGCTGAGATGTAGAGAGGACAGTAAGTAAGAAGGTGATGCAACTCAAGAGTGGGAGACAATAAGACATTGGACAGCAAGGTATACTTCAGAAGTTGAGGGCAGGGTGTGTCATTAATGGTCAATACCATCTGACTTCAAAGTGGGGGCAGTAAGTAATTACATTTGAAATAACTAAGCTGTATATATGGAGGCTCTGGGGCAAAGTTAGGAGGTGAACACATATCTCAAAGTATTGGGTGGAAACCTAAGGAAAATCGAGATGAAAGGGTTGACAGAGAGGGTAAGTCAGAAAGGAAAGAATAGATGTGAGGAGATTAATAAATTAAAAGGGTGAGTCTGCAGCTCACTCCTTGAATTGTGACATAAGTTGCCTTCCATCTTCACCCAAAACACAAATGTGCAAGCAAAATAGAAAATGGCACCCACCATACCCATCACAGATGACAGACCTTCAGAACAGTTCTGACGAAGGGTCACTGGACTCAAAATGTTCACTCTGTTTTTCTCTGCACAGATGCTGCCAGATCTGCTGAGTTTCTCCAACACTTTCTGGTTTTGATCCAGGCACATCAGAAAAGGACCTGGTCACTCAGGAACCAGATAAAATAGTCAGCATTCCCCAGTATGAGTTTAATTTCTGTACTGATGCAGATCTGGTCTCTTACATGAACGGTCATAACTTAGATGAAATGTCCACTTTGAAAAGTTGAAATTAATTAAAGGCAGACAACATTGCTTTAAAAGATACGTCTGAATACTAAGAATATTAAAGGAAATGACACTATAAAGAAGAGATTGATGTAAATTGTGGTTCATGGACATGCTTTAAGTAAAACTATATAAGACCTTAGAGAAGTGGTTCCACTTTGGTTGCAATCAGTAACCCAGGCTCAAATTTCACTTTTAATTGCATTAATTTTGATTCGCTTCTTTTCACAAGTTTTTTATTCAAATTTATTTCACATATTACCCAATGTAAAATCACCATGAACTGGCCCAATTCAGCACTATCTTGCAATGAAATTCTAAAACATGGCTCCAAAAGTATGTTTTGATATATTTAAGAGTGCTAACTTGCTGCAGTTTGATTAATAGAGCAGAAAATGTGATTATCACCAGAAAAAAAAGATTTCGGATCAGAGGCATCTCATTCGTCATCTGGGAGCAATCTAATTTTTAGAAAAAACTGAAGATGGGTTTTAAATTATACAGAAGCAGTGACTTGTCTTGTTATTTTACACAAACGAAAACAGAGATTACTGAAAAAGCCAGGCAGGTCTGATAGCACCAATGGAGAGAAATCAGAGTTAACGTTTTGGGTTGAGTGACCCTTCCTCAGAACATGTCATTGTACACTTCCTTTTAGTAAATCGACAAAAATATTTCAAATCTTTCAAAAGATGCTTTCTATTGTTATTGTGCTTAACAAGAAAATAATCCTTGGAGCTTCCTGGAAGCTCAGCAAGTGAACACAATGAGTGGGAATGTTTCATGAGGAGTAATTTGTTCAGTGCCTGGCCAAGGCACCATGAATGGACCTTGCTTTAAATGTTATGAATTAAGAACAGACTATTAAAAGTAACACATTATGAACTCATAAATGAAATAAAGACACAAAAGGTCTCTGAAAAGCTTTAAGATTAAAAAGATAACCCAAGTGTCTGAAAACATTTCAAAACCCTTTTACATATACATTCACGAATGCCTCAGACCATTTCATCAACTTTCAAGTTTATTTTTAGTTACATCAAGATCCTTAAAACTTTCTCTTTCCAAGTTCCTCTTAGACCTCATTTCAAAGGTCTTAAATGATATCGTTTGCTTACATTTGTAACTTCAAGGGATCAATCCGAATATTAGTTGTTGCATGACTTGAATAGACAGCCCCTGAACTGTCCATACACAATTAGGAATTGTCATTCCCCAAAACAGAATCTTCAAAACATCACACTTTGAATGCACTTTCATTTAAGGCCAATGCACACATCAGACATACACTAACAATGTAACACTAACGCAATTAGAAAATCTGGAACTTGTACTTTTAGAATATGAGATAAAGTCAAAACTTGAGTTGTGGTGAATGTAATTTCCACTTATAGTTTTGGAAATATTTTCCACTGTTTTCAGCAGTTTCAGCTGGCTTACTCTGAATAAAAACTGTACAACCGAGTGAAAGTGTAGCTTTGGAATCATTTGCTTTACACAATAATTATAAATGATCTGAAATCTGATGTGGGGAGCAAAATAGCACAATTTGCAACCACGAGTTGTGCTAACTGAAGCAACCGTGAATTTGAGTGCATTTAGACAAGTTAGTAGATTGAGCAGATATCAGCTGAAATTTAATAGAGAAATATGATGCGATGTACTTCAGGAGGATGTCTAATGAGGACTATTGAAAAAATATCAGGGCTTTGAGGATGCAAGAGGAACAGAGATATTGAGGGTTCAGGCATAGCTTTTTGTTTAAAAAGCAGATACAGAAACAGATGGGTGGTAGTGGAAATCTTTTTTTCAAGAAATACTTCTTTATCCTGCAACTTCCAAAAGAGATTTCCTCTTCACGTTGGACACTACTCTGATTTCCAAATATCATTTTACCTCATCACTAGGTCAAAATTCTGAAACACTGTAACCAAGCCACATTATGGGAGCACCTTCACCACATAAACTGCATCGGTTCAAGAAGAACACCCACAAAGATTGTTGGAATCGCAATGAGGAACAAGCAATAGAATGTGGGTCACACCAGCCACTCTCCCTGTTCTGAGATGAATTAGAAGTACCATTATAAACATGGGAATGGAATGCACAACCTTCTACACAAATCAGAGTTCTAATAGTAACCAGTTTTGGGTAACTTGCTTGAGGCAAGATTTCAAGCCTGTAGAAGATGATGAACACTAAGACAAGAAAATGAAAGAGGGATGCTCTTTCATTGGAACAAACAGATTATAATGTCAATCAGATCTGTTCAAATTCATATATTTTGCTATCACACATTCACAGATTATGATAGTAGAGATGGAGGCCATTTGGCCTATCATGTTTTCACTGGTTCTGTTATCAAGCATCTATTTCCTACCATTTTTCCCATATCTCTGCATACCATAATTATTCAAAACAAAATCCAATATCCTCTTGAATGGATCCATTGAACCTGCCTTGATCATGTTTCCATGCAGTGCACTCGCTGTGTGAAAATGTTTTTCCTCACAGCACTTTTGCTTCATTTGCACATCACTTTAAATCTACTCCCTTTCATTATTGTTTCTTTTCCAATGTAAACCAGAGAAAACTAGTTCAACCATTCAATGAACTGGTAACTAAAGGATATTAGTTTCAAACCACAGAAATGAAATGAGTGGTACAGTTGAAACAAGGAATACACAAACTGTTAATGATAATGCCAAAGTCCATGTTAATTCTAAAGAATAGGTGATATATGTCAGGAAACTAAAGCATTATTAGAGAGGAATGCTGAAGTGTGGGAGCAGCTAATGAAGCTGTCTCTTTAAGTGTTTCAGTGAAGAAATAAAACCATCAAGATGGCAGGCTAAAGACTTCAAGACTAAAGTTTTCAAGAAGGAGGTAGACATAGCTCCTCTGGCTAAATTGATCAAGGGATATGGGGGGGGAATAGGGGGATTAGGGTATTGAGATTGATGATCAGCCATGATCACATTGAATGGTGGAGCAGCCTCAAGGGGCCAAATGGCCTACTCCTGCTTCTATTGACCGTGTTTCTGTGTGCCACTAGTGACCATAGTGCAAGATTTGGAAAGACAAGAAAACTCACGATTCTTCAGCAGCCAGGGAGACTTAGAGGCACACATCGGGAAGGGGATGGGACCAGACAGTGACAGAGATCAATTCAGGCATGACATACCATGTACTGGCAGTGGCCCAACATTTTCGCAGCTCCCTGCTCCTGGAAAATCATTTTTGGAACGATAATTCATTTTGTAGGACGACAGATCATTTACTCATAGATTTTTACAGTCCACTTTTATAGGATCATTTAATTCATCATTTCATTGTGCTAGCTCTTAAAAGGCTACATTCAGTTAGTCTCACTCTCCTGCTTCTTCACCGTGCAATACTGCCTTTTTCACATACAATCTCCTTTGAAGATTATCATTGAATCTTCTTTCCTGAATGTGGCAACCCACTCCATAGATGACAGCAGTCTTTCAGTGCACTGACCATTCTTTGTACATTCCTCACACACTGAAGTCAACAGGTTATTGGAACACATGGACACCATCACTCTGATTGAATCCAATATCCAAGCTGGACCACTTTCCCTTCAGGGTAATTAGATAGTGATCAAAATGTTTCCGACAAAAAAAAACTCTGAGAAATATTTGTCCTCTCTTCACCGTACAACCACTCCCAAATAAGATCAGTCAGTCAGTCAGCAAAGGCTATGTGTCAAGCCAAGATGTTACATTTAACTGTAAAGTATTTGATCATCCATACCTGTATTTAATCCTTATAACTGTGGTTCCCTTTCTTAATCAAATGCTCAAACAGCTTCTTTGTAAAGGAATAAGTTCACAGAATATCAATTACTCCCACGGAGACTCTAATCCATAGACAGACTATATCAGGGGAAAAAAAATCATTTCTTCTAAGCTAAGTTCTTACTTGAAGCTTGGCAATTTCTCTTGCCCATCCTCTTCTCTGTGATCATAGTTTAAGTTGGCTAACCTTTACATTGAAATTATCCACCCATTTAAGCATTTCAAGAATTCTATATCGTCAATTTCATTCTGTAAACATTGAAAATACTGTTTCCATTTTTTTCTAAATAATGCTCACTCATAGATTACAGCCTCCTCAATCCTTCGTGCTACTACTCCACCATTATATTTATTTCTTATCATTTTATACTTAATGCTCCTCCTTATCCCCACCCCCGGTATCCATCTTAAATATATTCTCACTAATCTACGTGACAGTTCTCCAGCCCCCATATAGTTGGAGGTAGTCCAACACTTCTAAATATATTTATATCTTCCCCAGGACAAAGTAAATGCAAAAACGTTTCATTCCAGGTTCCTTACCTCATTTCTGGATCTCACAGTTAAGACCAATTATTTTATGCAGCTTTTACGAACACCAGCAGTGGATGTCTCTACTTTTATATTTGTGCTTTCCAAATTTCAGTGGAATTACCTACTGATTGATGCTGTATCTTTCATAGGATCTCCAGTGAAAATAAAAGGATAGTAACATCTAATTGCCGAGATCAGTCAATTGATGCAGTTTTCGATGCTATTTAGTGTGTTTTGGACGCACTGATGATCTTCTCATGCCAATTTAACACCAAACTGTCATTTGAAGCCAACATTAATTCGGTTAATGTTTCACTTATTTATTTGTCCAAGGTCTCTACTGGATTAGATCTGGGGGCTTGTTGTGATATCTGTTCTGTTGTTTCTTTTGGTTTGTCCACCCCCTGCTCAGGTTTATTCTCCCAGATAGGTAGAATAGTAAGGAAGGTGTTTGGGTCAGAGCATTGAGTACAGGATTTGGGAGGTCATGTTGTGGCTGTACAGGACACTGATTAGACTACTTTTGAAATATTGCATTCAGTTCTGGTTTCCCTGCTAAAGGGAGGATGCTGTGAAACTTGAAAGGGTTCAGAAAAGACATGCAAGATGTTGCCAGAGTTGGAGTGTTTGAGCTATAGATACAGACTGAATAGGTTGGAGCTATTTTCCCTGGAGCGTTGGAGGCTGAGCGATGACCTTATAGAGTTTTATAAAATCTTGAGGGGCATGGCTAAAGTAAATAGACAAGGTATTTTCCTTGGAGTGGGGAGTCCAAAGCTAGAGGGCATAGGTTTAAGGTAAAAGGGAAAAAAATTTAAAAGGGACATAAGGGCAACTTTTTCACCCAGAGGGTGGTGCAAGTATGGAATGAGCTGCTAGAGGAAGTGATGGAGGCTGGTACAGTTACAACATTTAAAAGGCATCTGGTTGGGTACATGAATAGGAAGAGTTTAGAGGGATATGGGCCAAATACTGGCAAATGGGACTACATTAATTTAGATACTTGGTCAGCATGGATGAGTTGGATGGAAGGGTCTGTTTCCATGATGTACAACTCTATGACTCTATGGTTCTAATCCCACCACAGCACTGTTTCTAGTTGCTTCGCTGCTTTCACCTTCCTGATTACAAATAAATGCTAAATCCATGGTTTTTGTTTTGCATCCTAAGTATATTGCATTCTATTTAAAAACAATACTTGCCTAAGTGCAATTTAAAGTATTTCAGCTAAGGTTTAATGTGGTAATTTCATCATAACATTTGAATGTTTTGAGCTGTTCAGAATTGGGATGGCTGATCCATCTGACATTAGTAACAAATCTATATCTTGGATTGCAGTTGAAATTGTAAACCAGAACTCATTCAGGAAACAACTTTACAACAAAGTCCAGATGTTTTCGTAAGTCACATTACACAGTCATTGTCCACCACCAAGACAAATACTAAAAGAAAGCTTACCAGCAAAATGGTTTCGTGAATACCTTGCATACACATTTGTGCAACACATTGAAGTCCAACACTGAATCATAAAAAAAAGTTATGCCTTTTTTCAGTAACTAGGAATGTAAATTATGAAGTATTCTATTGCCGAGATACTGAGAATGAGTTCAACATGAACTTCAGCATTGATTTTGCAGTTAAACCTCTTCAATAAGGCCATTTCACTACACCTTTCACACTTGGTTTTACATTAAACATAATTGTGAAACTTGTCAAAAAGGTTCCACTGCACCAACCCAGACCATAACATAATCCATCTCATTTACTTACTTGGACAGAAAACAATAAATATATTGATGTATCCATTAAAACATTAGAACTATCCAAACATATGTTGTATGACAGAATTACACCTTAACAGATTTGTTTATTATCTAAAAATATTAATCTCAGTTATATTTTCAGGGTTTTAATTCTAACAGGGTAACTGCAGAAATAAATAAAAATGTACATTGTAAGTGTTCTGCATAAGATAGATTTGTAAGCTGTGTGGTGGGAGCTGTTAAAATAACACGAGTCGCTTAGACCTTTGAGCTTTCTGTTTTCCTGTCATGTCTCAATTCTAAGCTCCTTTTTTTGTGGTGAGTACAGGGGACAGTTTGGTTTTCACAGCACACAATGAGACCATTCAGCCCCAAAACAAGTCTATGCTCTGCTCTGTTTGGGTTTCTTCCCATCTTTCCTCGCTTAAATAAAAACTGTAACCAGTTTTCCCTTCTCCCTCATATGCTTGTTTTGTTTTCTCTTAAGTGCATTGATACTATTTGCTTGAACTCCTCTCTGTGATGACATGTTCCGTATACTCACCATTTTGTGGTAAAGAATTTCTTCTCCATTGGATTTTTGAGTGACTATCTAATATTGATGGTCTTGAACAGCTCTCTTCCCCAGAAGAGAAATTATTCTCTCTGTAGGCACTTGACCAAGTCTTTCAAAATTTAAAAAAAAACACTATTTTGATCTCCTATAACCTTTCTTTCAATAGAACCCTATCAAAAGGATATTGTTAAACTTGAGAGGGTGCTGAAAAGATTTACAAGGATGTTGCCAAGGTTTGAGCTACAGAGACAAGCTGGTGCAGTTTTCGTTGGAACATTCAAGGCTGAGGGGTTGATTAGGTTAGATCTCCTACAGTATGGAAACAGGCCCCTCAGCCCAACACCCACCCTCTGAAGAGTAACCCAACCAGATCCATTCCCTTACCCTATATTTGCCCTTGATGCTATGGCAGATTTGGCATGCACATCTTTGTGATTATAGGAGGAAGCCCATACAGACAGTCACCCAAGGCTAGAATTGAACCTGGGTCCCTGGTGCTGTGAGGCACCAGTGCTAACCACTAAGCCACCATGCCACCACAGGTTTATAGAGGTTTATAAGATCATGAGGAGCATGAATAGGGTGAATAGCCAAGGTCTTTTTTTTCTGCAGGGGAGGGGAGCCCAAACCGAGGGCATAGGTTTAATGTGGGAGGAGAAAGATTTAAAGGGGGTAACTTTTTCATGCAAAGGGTGGTGTGTGTATGGAATGAGCTGCCAGAGGAAGTGGTGGAGGCTGGTACAATTTAAAAGATATCTGGATGGATATGTGAATAGGAAGGGTTTAGTGGGATATGGACAAAATGCTAGCAAAAGGGACTAGATTAATTTATGATATCTGGTCACCATGGACAAGTTGGACAGAAAGGTCTGTTTCTGTGCTGTACATCTTTATGACTCTATCCACCTCTACAAAAGATAACTACCACATCAATAGAGCATCTTCAGAAAATGAGCAGGGTGCACTTTATCTGTAAATTGGGTCCAATGTCCAAGGACCTTCTCCCCAATTGATTTACATCCAAAGACTTTCCACTGAAATGCCAAGATGATAGCAATATCTATCCTGCAATGGATTGGTAATGTTCTGTAGTAAGCGTGCTGTTCATTACAAATATTTGTTAACTTACCAAAATTATTTGGCAGTGATATTGGTCTTCAACAAAAGTGGAACAGCACCTTCAATATTCATGACCACTTCCTTCTAGAAGGACAAGGGCAGCAAATACATGGGAACACCACCCCCTGCAAGTTCCGTTCCAAGACACTCACCATCCCGACTTGGACATATATCGCCATTCTATTACTGTCAGTCGGCCAACATCATGGATTGTGGGTAAAAGCAAATTACTGCAGATGCTGCAGTGGGAAACCAAAAGAGAAAATGCTGGAAAATCTCAGCAGATCGGGCAGCATCTGTAAGGAGAGAAAAGAGCTGGCCCTTTGACAAAGGGTCAGTTAGACTCGAAACGTCAGCTCTTTTCTCTCCTTACAGATGCTGCAAGATCTGCTGAGATTTTCCAGCATTTTCTCTTTTGGGATCATGGATTGTGGGTCTACCAACAGCACATGGACTTCAGTGGTTCAAGAAGGCACCTCACCACCACTTTTTCAAGGGCACCGAAGTATGGACAATGAATATTGCCCATCCACTAATGCCCATGCACCACAAGTGAATAAAAAGTAATAGAATGGCAAATTGTCCCAAAGTACTGAATGACCTATCCCTGCTCCTACCTTCTATGTTCTTCTATATTTCTGTGTCCTGGAGGGTTTCAAGTGACTCTGATTCAGCAAGGTGCAAAAGCAAGAGTGTGGTGCTGGAAAAGCACAGCAGGTCAGGCAGCATCTGAGGAGCAGGAGAATCAATGTTTCAGGCAAGAGCTCATTCCTGATGAAGGGCTTTTACCTAAAACGTCGATTCTCCTGCTCCTCGGATGCTGTCTGAGCTGTTGTGCTTTTCCAGCACGACACTTTCGACTCTGATCTCCGGGACCTGCAGTCCTCACTTTCTCTAAAGATAAAAAAGTGTTTATTTAAACTCCTTCCATTCCTGTTTAAGAAGAATGGAAGGATTGAAAATATTATTGTCTCACTCACAGTCCTGCTTGCTCAGATTGTTCAGTTATCATCATTTTAGATAAAGTCCTGTTTCAGGCACCCTTGCACTTCCTGGGACCATTAAGTAAATCAGACCTGCTACAAGTTTGAGCAGGACTCTATGTGATCACAGGAGAAAGTGAGGACTGCAGATGCTGGAGATCAGAGTTGAGAAAAGCACAGCAGGTCAGGCAGCATCCGAGGAGCAGGAGAAACGACGTATCAGGCAACAGCTCATTCCTGATGAAGGGAATTTACCTGAAACTTTGATTCTCCTGCTCCTCAGGTGCTGGCTGACCTGCCGTGCTTTTCTAGCACTACACTCTCAACTCTATGTGATCATACTCATTCTGAATGAGAAAACTCGGATAGCTAGACTATGTACAGAATGTTGTTAACAATCTAGTTCAATCCCTTGTTGGCTGTTAAAGATCAGGGAGGCTTAATCCCTTGCCTTGCTCCATGCTTAGCACAGAGTGATGTCTCTGAAACTACACCACAATCCTTCACTGGTAGAGATACGTCGATGGCTGATTGTGGACTAAAGCTAATTACCTCGTTCCAACACGGTCTACAGCATTGCAGCTGCAAATTCTTTAACCACCTATAATTACAATCAGATTTATTTGAGGAGAAGGCGGATACATTTCTTTTTTAAAAAAAAAATCAGTACTTTGCAAATAAAGTAAAAAGAGCATAAAGATTTCAAGGACAGCATGTTGTGGGAAATGAAATGTTGAACAGGTTATATGACCACAGAAATAGATAACTTATCACAGCCCACTCTCCAGCTCAGTTCACCATATCCAACCCACTCAATAATGTCATTCGTTCTCAGAAAATCTATAATTAACCTCAAACAACAAAAAGAACTGTGGATGCCGGTAATCCAAAATGAAAACAGAAATTGCTGGAGAAACTCAGTTGGTTCTGGAGAAAGGTCCCTGGACCTAAAATATTAACTCTGCTTTCTCTCAACAGATGCTCTGGACTGGCTGAGTTTTTCCAGCAAATTCTGTTTTGTTTATCATAAGCCTTATCTCCCTTCCCACGCACATATCTGTCAGTCCAGACATCTAATAACGCACTCTTCAGTACAATTAATTTCCTCACACTCATTATTCTTGATTAGCGATAGCATGGCATAAAATGGCGGGAGATGGACGAGGTCCTGATGGCGATTTTGAAAAGGTGAGGCAACGTCGATGGGTACAGTGAGTGTTGGAAGAGTGCTCCTCATGGTTACAGCCATAAAGTATTACAGCTTGGAAGGACACCAATGGACGTGCCATATTAGTGGACTCTGCAGCTATTCTTGGATGGCAACCCATGGTGAGAATGCAGCGTGGAGGCACAGGGAGATCAAGCCCAGTGCAGGAGAAGGATTGAACCCATGTGAGGAAAGTGCAGCATGGAGTGACTGCAGGCCCATGGCTAAAGAAGGTTGTAATTTGGAATTTTAAACTTTATTTCTTATTTACTGTTTTAAACTGCTTTATTTTTCTACATTTTTCCTAAGATTTTATACCAGGTACCTTGTACCTAAGATGGCGCTGTGAATGGTGACATTGTAAACTTTTCACTGTTCTCCTGTACTTGCATACATATCACAATAAAACTTAATAATAAATAAAATAATAAATTTTAATTCATTGAAAACTTGCCATTCTACTCATACATGGCCCAATAACAGCACTCTAGTCTCTGGAATTATGGCATATGAGGACAGTATATATATCCTAGACTTCCACGTAGAAGCATAGAAGTTGGGAAATTATGTTGCAGATATACAGGACGTTGGTGGGGCCACACTTGGAGTATTGTGTTCAAGTTTGGTCACCTTGTTATAGGAAGGATGTTATTAAACTGGAAAGAGTGCAGAAGAAATTTACAAAGATGTTGCCTGGACTCAATGGCCTGAGTTATAGGCAGAGGTTGGACAAGTTGGGACATGTTTCATAACAGCATAAGAGACTGAGGGGTGGGGGGAAACCTAAAAGAGGTGTATGAGATCTTGAGAGGCATAGATAGGGTGAATGCATTCTATTGTTTTCCAAGGGTCGGGGAATCAAGGACTAGAGGGCATCAGCTTAAGGTTAGAGGGAAAAGCATAAAAGGGAACCTGAGGGACAACTTTTTTACACAGAGGGTGGTACGCATATGGAATAAGCTGCCAGTGGAAGTGGTTGAGGCAGATGAAGTAACAACATTTAAAAGGCATTTGGACTAATACATGGATAGAAGAGGATTAGAAGGACATTGACCATGTGCAGGTAAATGGGGTTAGAGTGGATGAACAATTCAGTTGGCATGGCCCAGTTTGGACCAAAGGGCCTGTCTCCATGCAGCTCTCTATAAATTTACCTGCAGTACATGTTCTCCACATGGAATCATACCCGTTCCAAGTCATTGAGTAGAGTTTCAGTCGAAACACTCTGACACATGAATAAAGGGGAGGAATTCTGAACAGTTTTCTCCAGAACATAGTCATAACTTTGAGAAAAGTACAGATACAGGAATGGAAGAGTGTGACTGTCAGTCAGTACAATGGACATTATTTGATGATGATGTGGAGGAGAGGTAACAGACTCTAGTCCTGTCCAATGTGTAACATTATATGCTTAATACTTATCATGATCAAGTGAAATTCTATAGGGAGACCAGCCAACATGCTGACAAAGGTGCAATAGAGCAGAAGACATTCAAAAGTATTGAGGGAAAGAATAAAACTAGAAGAGTTATGACAATTCAGTCAGTGTGAAATGAGATATACGGGCTATATATTCCAAAGGCTGGTGGCTCACATCGAACAGAAGCCAGTTCTGTAGAAGGGCCACTGGACCTAAAACATTAACTCTCCTTTCTCTCCATAGATGCTGCCAGACCCACTGAGGGTAATGTTTGGAAAGCTGTGTTTTATCAAAGAGTAAAGCCCAGGTAAGAGTGGACAATTGTAATCTGGGAAATTAGAGTCAGAGAATGGTAGAAAGACAGGGAGAAAATAATCTTGGAATACACCAACCAACATGACTGGATGTTATAAAGAAAACAAAAAGACATAACTGAAAGTATGTAACATTCATAACGAATGAATAATTTGTGTAACGGTAAATGAATATGATCAGATTTCCATTATATAAACATGGGTGTGGGATGATAAGGATTGGGTCTGAGGAACATATGACATTCAAGAATCATAGGAAGGTCAAAGGTGGAGGAGTAGCATTGAGAATGAAAGATGGCATCTGTGCAATAGTGAGAATTGAACTTGGTTCAGGGACCAAGATGTAAAATTAATTTGGGTGGCAATGAGGAATAGAGGGGGAAAGAGTTACTGGTGGGACTGGGAGCAGGCTTTCTAAAAGTATCATGGGATCAAGTATACACGAAGAAATATTAATGTTTTTCAGAAAGGGATGGCAATAACCTTAGATGATTTTAGTTGATAAATGAAAAGGAAAGAACAGCAGGTCAGGCAGCATCCAAGGAGCAGGGGAATCGACGTTTCGGGCATGAGCCCTTCCTTTCCTGAAGAAGGGCTTATGCCCGAAACGTCGATTCCCCTGCTCCTTGGAGGCTGCCTGACCTGCTGAGCTTTTCCAGCAACACATTTTTCAGCACTGATCTCCAGCATCTGCAGTCCTCACTTTCTCCTATATAAAAAGGAAAGTCAGATTAGCAACAATAGCCTGGATGAGGAGTTATAGAATACTTTTGAGATAGCTTTTTAAAGAGTAGCTCTCTTTAGAATCAGAGAGTACATTTTTAAAGGGGCAAGAAATAAAGTGGGTGTTAGTCCTCTTATTTAGCAGATCAGAAAGAACTAGTAGATGAAATGAATACATTTCTTCTCTCTTCACTCAGACAGAAAACAATAATCGAAAAACAGCAGGGGCTGGAAGGAGAGAAGAAATTCGTGAAATTATGATCACAAGGGAGTGTGGTGCTAAGTAACTGTATGGAGTTGTGCAAAGACTACTCTATTGGTAAACTTTATTCGGGGGACTTAGAAAAGTTACCAGCAAGTTAGCAGATGCATTGGTATTAATTTTCCAAAATTCCCTCAATTCAAGAAAGCTTCCATCGGACATAAATGAAGAAAATAAGACCCCACAATTCCACAAGAGACATAGGCAGAGAACAGGAAGCTTTAGGCCAGTGATCTTGATGTCTGTCATGGGGAATGTGGTGGAATCGATTATTGAGGTGATTATAGTTGCACACTTAGAAAAAACACAAAGATAACTAGGAAGATTTCTCATTGTTCTGTCAAAAGGAAAACATACAAACAATTATTGGAGATCTTTGAAGGAGTAATATGTGACGAGAATTCCAGAAGGTATTTGGAATTCCAGAAGGTATTTGATTAGGGACTACATAAAGGTTATTGTGGAAAATCAAAGCACATGGTGTGGGGCTATCATATTAGCTTAGATAAAATATTGGTTAGCTGACCAACAATAGAGAGTCTGTATAAATGGGTTTTAGTCTCTGACAGGATGTTTTTAGATTAGATTACTTACAGTGTGGAAACAGGCCCTTCGGCCCAACAAGTCCACACTGACCTGTCGAAGCACAACCCACCCATACATTTACCCCTTACCTAACACTACGGGCAATTTAGCATGGCCAATTCACCTAACCCGCACATCTTTGGACTGTGGGAGGAAACTGGAGCACCTGGAGGAAACCCACACAGACACGGGGAGAACGTGCAAACTCCACACAGTCAGTCGCCTGAGGCAGGAAATGAACCCGGATCTCTGGCGCTGTGAGGCAGCAGTGCTAACCACTATGCCACCGTGCTGCCCACTGTGATAAGTGGAGCCCCATATGAGTGTATCCGGGGCCTCAGTTGTTTACAATTTACAGCAATTACACAGATGAAAAGAGTGAAGCCATGGTAGATAAATTTACAGGTGCTACCCAAACTGAATAGGAAAGTTTGTCGTGAAGAAGACATAAAGAGGCTGCAGACAGATAGACAGAGGTTGGTTGAGTAGACAAAAAAAATTGGCAATTTGTGTAGAATGTGGGAAAATGTGAAGTTGTTCCCTTTGGCAGGATGATGAAAAACAGATAATTGCTTAAAGGGTGAATGATTGTGAAAGTCTGAAATGCAGAGAGATTTGAGTGTCCCAGTCCATGAGTCACAAAGATTTAGCAAGCAGGTATAGCACACAGTCATGAAGGCAAATGGGATGCTATCCTTTGTTTGGAGAGGAATTGAACATAAAAGTAACAATGTCATGCTTCAGTTATACAGGGCACTGAAGAGACTACGTCTTGAATCTGTATGCAGTTTTGGTCTCCTTATTTAAGGAAGCAAATAAATGTATTGGAAGAGGAGATGGTGACAGTGAAGCGATAATATTGATGGACGAGTAGTTCAGAACAGAGGAGAAAGTGAGGACTGCAGATTCTGGAGGTCACAGTCGAGACTGTGGTGCTGGAAAAGCGCAGCAGTGCAGGCATCATCCAAGGTGCAGGAGAATCAACATTTCAAGCATAAGCTCTTCATCAGGAAGGCTTTCAACTCCCCTCTTTCCACACTATCCCAATCCCCATCCTCCAACTCAGCACCACCCTCCTGACTGTCCATCACCTTTCCCAACTATCCACTCCACCTCCCCCGAGCAATCACCTTCTCCCTCACCTTCATCCAACTATCACTTTCTCAGCTACCTTCCCACCAACCCCATCCCTCATCCCAATTATTTCTCAGACCCCATCATACAAGCCTCATTCCTGATGAAGGGCTTATGCTCGAAACGTCGATTCTCCTGCTCCTCGGATACTGCCTGAGCTTCTGCGCTTCACAAGATTCTTCCTTGTTGACATTTTTTACTTTTTTATCTTAGTCTACATTTTATTATTCCCTTCTCTTTTTTGTCATATACCTCCCCTGACTATGAGCTTCTATTCATTGCTATCAGGCTATGTTCAGCTAACACCCTCTAATTTTCTAAACAATGTCTGATTCATGTTAGTAGCATCATTCAACAAAAGTATTCCCTATGTACATGAGTAGATTTTCTTGTGCATGTATAATGCTTACAAGTAGATGTTTATTCATCAATCTGAAAATGCTAACAACAACAATACTCAGCATACCAACATAAGGCAAGTTTCAGGGATAATTTAGCAAGAATGTGCAGATTAATATTTTTTAAATTTCTTCTGTAAATTCCAATACACAGTTAGATAAAATTACAGAAAATGTCTGCTTTCGGACTGGATTCGAACAAACTAACAGTGCAATGACCATAATATTGCTGAACATCAGGTTTTTTTTTATTGTTCATTCACAGGATGAGGGTTTTGCTGTCTAGGCCAGCATTTATTGTCCATGCCTAATTGCCCAAAGGGCAGTTGAGAGTTAACCACATTGCTGAGGATATGGATCCACATGTAGGCCAGACCGGGTGAGGATGGCAGTTTCCTTCCCTGAAGGACATTTGTGAACCAGATGGGTTTTTCCAACAGGGTAAAAACAATGACTGCAGATGCTGGGAACCAGATTCTGGATTAGTGGTGCTGGAAGAGCACAGCAGGTCAGGCAGCATCCAAGGAGCAGTGAAATCGACGTTTCAGGCAAAAGCCCTTCATCAGGAATAAAGGCAGAGAGACTGAAGCGTGGAGAGATAAGCTAGGGAAGGGTGGGGGGTGAGGAAAGAGTAGCATAGAGTACAATGGGTGAGTGGGGGAGGGGATGAAGGTGATAGGTCAGGGAGGAGAGGGTGGAGTGGATAGGTGGAAAAGGAGATAGGCAGGTTGGACAAGTCATAATAAATCATGGTGACAGTGCTGAACTGGAATTTGAAACTAGGATGAGGTGGGGGAAGGGGAAATGAGGAAACTGTTGAAGTCCACATTGATGCCCTGGAGTTGAAGTGTTCTGAGGCGGAAGATGAGGTATTCTTCCTCCAGGCATCTGGTGGTGAGGGAGCTGCAGTGAAGGAGGCCCAGGACCTCCATGTCCTCGGCAGAGTGGGAGGGGGAGTTGAAATGTTGGGCCACGGGGCGGTGTGGTTGATTGGTGCGGGTGTCTCGGAGATGTTCCCTAAAGTGCTCTGCTACGAGGCGCCCAGTCTCCCCAATGTAGAGGAGACCACATCGGGAGCAACGGATACAATAAATGATATTAGTGGATGTGCAGGTAAAACTTTGATGGATGTGGAAGGCTCCTTTAGGGCCTTGGATAGAGGTGAGGGAGGAAATGTGGGCACAGGTTTTTCCAACAATCTACAATGGATTCATGGTCATCATTAGACCCTTATTTCCAGAATTTTTTTTGTTGTTGGATTCAAATTCCACTATTTCCCATGATGGGATTCAAACCCTTGTCCCCAAAACATATCTAGGTCTCTGGATTAACAGGCCAGCGACAATACTATTAGGTCATTATCTCTTCAATTACAAGTTATTTACTAAAACTGTAGTGCACATTAATATATTAGAAACATAAACACCTTCTTGTGGCATGGTGTGAAGAAATATGAAAATAGTCACCCATGGAACACAGGTAACACTTTTGCCTTTAAATCAGGAAGTCATGACATCTAGTCCTACTCCAGGGATAAGCCACTGAAATGACTGCACAGCGGCCAATATCCTATCACCTAGTCAGCCTTTATTGACATGTACACAGTATCCATCTTTGAGCAGCCAGGTCAGAGTCAGTCCCTGAAGTCAGGAGGCTCTCTGAATCTCCTGTGTTTTTTTTAAACAACATGAGCATCTGATTTCATGCTTTATTTGGATAGTCAAGGTATAACCTCCCATTGGCCAGATTTATCTATTGTCAAAGATTTTCCATTTGGAAATTACATGATGGCTCAGTGAAGAATATCAACATGTAATTTCTCCAGGTATAAAGGAGGTACGATGGGAATCTGAACATGATGGATCAGAGGCAAAGACGCACAGACACTATGTAAGCAGGAGAACAAATTCAAGGCCAAGAAAATATTCACTGGTTATTTGTTGGACCATGTTTCCTGGTCCTGTTCTCAGATTTTATAGATTCCTGCCAACTCATTGGATTTATAATAAACTTCCAAAATAGAAGGAAACATCTCCTGCTTGTATCTGTCAGCCAGGGCTCCCTGACTGGTCCAGGTCAACAACCCCAGTGAAGAATCTCACAGTCAATGAGATTCACCTGGTTCCAATCACTACAGCCACATATTTATGCTTGAAACCTCCAACAAAGCAAATGGATCGAAAAGATGCTACATTTGTTGAATGAAGAACAGCAAAGGAGTTATCTCAAGATTACCAGCCAATACTTTTCTCTCAATCAATATCAGCAAAATAAATTAACTTTTCAATAGCCCATTGTTGTTGGTGAGGGCTTGCTGGCTGTGTGCAAATTGTCTGCTATTTTTCAACAGTTGCTACATTTCCAAAGTATTTAGCAGACAATATATCATTTTGGAATGCCCAAATGGTGTGAAATATTCCGATGATGAGTGTTTCTGGTTTGCTGGCCAGGTGATTCACTAAGTAACCAGTGTAAGTTTGCACTTGCGTGGATAATGAGCTGACAAATATGTGATTTTTGTGAGATCATTTCTCCCAGGCATTGTTGGAAAGGATGACATGCTACAGGCACAACATCAAGCTTCCAAATGGAAAACCTCAGACAAATGGTTATTATTTTCATTGTGATTTATTATCACTTCATTTGTACATAATTCTGCCAAATCATTTTCCAAAAGTGAACAAGAATTTTTATACTTGATGAACAGTTTTTTCATAGTGGCAGCAATTTGAAAAAAAGATGTGAGATTATTTCATTAGGTTGATTCCTTTGGGTCAAATAAAACAAATTGCTTTGAATTATCATTTTGATGATAATATTAGAACAACAATAGCTAAAGAATTTCAAATTGGTTTAAAAAATAACAAGAATTACTTCATTTCAGTTTCAACCGAATTAAGCCACAAAGTGTTATTTCAGATTCCCTCGTCAGTGCAAGTGAGAGTTGGGCCTGGGGAGGGAAAGGGGTGGTTACATGTAACAAGAATTGGTGGATAATTCATCACTTTCACTTTGACCCATGAGCTGTCTCTCATGTTACTATAAGGTCTCAGCCAGTTCACCTTGTGTACTGAGGCCCTTAGCGTAAAAAATGAGGTCTGCAGATGCTGGAGATCACAGTTGAAAATGTGTTGCTGGTTAAAGCACAGCAGGTCAGGCAGCATCCAAGGATAGCTTCGTCAAGGAAGGCATCCTGATGAAGGGCTTATGTCCGAAACGTCGAATTTCCTGTTCCTTGGATGCTGCCTGACCTGCTGTGCTTTAACCAGCAACACATTTTCTACTGAGGCCCTTAGTTTGCTAATTAAAAGCCATTTAAGGATTTCTTTGCACCTCTGCTGCCCGAATCTAGTGGGGAGGGAAAGGTGGAAGAAAGATGCCTGGCTTGCTTTTTTCCCAACTCATAAAAAAAAGAACAGAAAAGGGGGTCTGTGCTTTGGGAGAACCACTGTTGTTTATTGTTGCAACCCTTTATGCCTCCTCACCCTCTCAAAATTACTCCATTGCGTGTTCCTGCTCATTAGATACCTCCCCATCAAAACTCACAAACATATCTTTCAAATTGGTGCCAATCATTCTCCACTTTGTGCTCATTTGTAGGTGCAATAGTAGTCATCACTGCATTCTGATGTTACTGATGTAACTTTGCAAATGTTAACAGCTCTCAAGCATGAGAGTTCCTATCCCTGAAGGGCTGAAGTCCTGGTTTCAGCTTATTAAGATTATATCACTGTTTTAGAGGCACTGAGCTACATAACAACATATCTACCAGAGAGTGAGGATGGTAGGTGAGCAATATGACCCAACCTCATTAAAATCAGCTCCTACATTAGCCATATGTTATGTATGGTCATAGTTTTTAAACTGCATGCCAGGTTTATAAATTATTCCAAATTTAGTAAACGATTTTTACATCTTTACATTCTGCTTTGATGGTAAAAACAACATGAGGCAAACGTCAGACTGCAAATAGATTTTTAAAACCTAATTCACAATTTATAGGTGTAATGGCAATGTTGGTACTTATTGTCCCCATTGAGAAGACAGTGGCATGCATTTTCCTTGAGCTGATGGACTTTGTTGGCTAAATGATTCCTCAATTCTGTTGGATATTCAGTTTCACGGTTTTCATTCAGTGACAACAAAAGAACATCAATATATGTCCAAGTCAGGTCTGCAAACTTGGAGCTGAACATAGAAATGATTCAAAATGATTTACCCGACTCATGACCTTTGGTTGATGAAGGGCTTTTGCCTGAAACGTCGAATTTCCTGTTCCTTGGATGCTGCCTGACCTGCTGCGCTTTAACCAGCAACACATTTTCAGCACTACTTAATAAAGAAAACACTCATCAGGTTTCTGTGTATAACCAAGAAAATAACCATTTAATATAAACGAATCACTTTTACCAATGGCAATTAAGAAGTGTGAGTTGCTACAGTATAACACTACAACTAACACTTTATCCTTTCTAAAATGCTGCCCTCATTAAACAGACAGACACTCAAGGGTGGGCTAGACATGGAGATCATGGGTGGAAAAAGAAATAGATATCAGGGAAAAACATTTCAATGGCACCAATCTGGACCACAGGATTCATTTGTTTCACTTGCTTCCAAATACTTTTAGTTCTTTGCTGTTGACACAACATTGTTTGTGCATTAATTGTTGCTTTCCTTCAATGTTGAGGATTGTCCTTTCACTGTCTTTAAAAGCATTCTAATCCTCCTTCAACAGGAAATTTGCAGAGAAAGGTGTGTGGAAGAAAATCAATTATTTCTAGTATGCCTACACAGAGAGAGAAAGACAGAGATTTTTTAAATGTTTCTCTTTTCAGTCTAAGTGATTCTCCACTGCAGTGGCCGTGCACATGTCATAGTTACCTGATCACAAGAGCCAATCAAGATGCTGTTGTCAAGCAATTATCCCCTTAGTTTAGAACACATGGGCTCTGTGGATCTTCCTGTTTTAGTCTACAGTCCAAACATAAAGAAAACAAAATCGGTCATCTTTGCACTATTCCTTTCTGGCAGCAAAGACATAAGGGAAAAGTTCTCTGCCACACGCAAGTCCTGCCCAAATAAGCATTTAACAGAGTGTTTTCTGTTTATTAATATCAGCAGCTAGGAAAGCGGGAGGGCCTGGACACGTCTCAATTTCCCAAATGCTATTTCAGAAAGTCATGTAGTCAATCTGGAATGAAGGTCTCATCCTCACTGCATCTGGCTCAGAGAAACTAATATCATACCTGGGGTTTTCCTTTTAGGTTTTTCTCTTACTGTCCTTTGGTCGGGATTGGAATTGATTGTGGATGAATAGGTACAGGCAATTCATCTTTCCTAAGTATGTGTGTGTGTGGGAAGAATCAGCAAATTATTTAAACATGGCTGAGGGCGAACCTGTTTTTATTTAATTGGTACATATCTCAACCTTCATATTCCTGAACATCCTCATAATTTAATCACAAGAAAATTATGTCCATTCAATTTTTTTGGCAAAATACATGTAATATAAACAATGTTAATTTAGAGATGCAAATTTATACATTGTACATCTGAAAGTTTTACTTTTGCTTTCTAAGCTTGCTGTGAATATTATCTGAACTTCATGTTCATTAACAGTAGATCCAACAGCCATTACAAGTGCCACAGCAAATGTTTTAACCACTTTGAGTGTAAATTAATTGGATCATGAATCGTAACAGTCAGTTTACCCTTTTGAATGTAAACTCACTTAATGGTGGAAATTTGCAGGAACAACAAAATCAGTGCAGCCCACTGAAAGACTGCTGTTCCTTTTCATTGACCTCAAGTTGTTGTGAATGCTTTGCAGAACATCTTAATCTGAAATATGTGGGTTTGGTTTGATTAAAACACATTGCGATGCCATTTATTTCAAATCCGTTCTTTATCCCAGTTCCAGTACAAAACAGCTGGAATGTTGAGTTCTAGTATCAAAAGTATCAGAAAGGTGTCTCATTTCTGTTTGTACAAGTAATGAAATAGCAGGTCACCTCATTTGCTGTTTTTGCTGCACAGCTAACTCCCAGCTGAAACAATGGGGGAAGATGAACTCTGTGACTCACTGACTGCAGTAGTTGGCACTGTGTGAGGAACTGGGATCATTCAGCAGTGGTTTATTAGTGCAGGCATTCTATTTACATCTGACTTCATGGTTCCTGACCAATTTAAGAAAACTAGCATGATAATGGCATGCATCAATCTCTCAACAACAGTTAAAGGAACTCTTTGAATCGAATTAAGTGATGATAAGTGTCATTTTACAGAGGCAGAACCTGGACAGATGTGAGGTCAACGTGGAAAGACATTTAGTAATGCTTCTCAGATCCATCATTGAATATATTACTGTGGAATGTAAGGGCAGGGAGTTAAACTGTCTCTGAAATCCTCCCGGGGTTGCAAAGTGCCTCCTTCCTTCTTCATTGACCATTGCTACGGTCACCAAGGTTATGCCTGAGAAGCAACTATTAATCATTCCTTTCCTCGCCACCCTGTCTCCTGCAGTTACTTGATTCTGATCTCTCTGTCTCCAGTCATTCTATGCATATAGAGGCACTTTTAGAAATGCAATCTGCTTATCAGGAAAATGTTTCTGTCCAGCAAGCCTTCACCACTGAGGCTTGAATACAAATCCCCTATGCACTTCTGACAGTCACAAACAATGCTACACAGGATTAATCACAGCAAATGAGGAGATGGTCACTGGGAATTAGCATGTTGTATTTGCTAAACAAAATAAATTGTGCACAATGTCCAAGAAAACGAATAAGAGCTATAGATGTCATTTACATGGACTTCAGTAAGGCATTTGATACAGTTCTCCATGGTAGGCTGATGGAGAAAGTGTAGTCGTATAGGGTCCAGGGTGTACTAGCTAGATGGATAAAGAACTGGCTGAGCAACAGGAGACAAAGAGTAATAGTGGAAGGGAGTTTCTCAAAATGGAGAAATGTGACCAGTGGTGTTCCACAGGGATCTGTGCTGGGACCACTGTTGTTTGTGATATACATAAATGATTTGAAGGAAGGTATAGGTGGCTTGATTAGCAAGTTTGCAGATGACACTAAGATTGGTGGAGTAGCAGATAGTGAAGGAGACTGTCAGAGAATGCAGCAGAATATAGACAGATTGGAGTGTTGGACAAAGAAATGGCAAATGGAATTCAATCCAGGCAAATGCAAATGATGTACAGAGAGATCTGGGTGTTCAGGTCCACTATACCCTGAAGGTGGCAACATGGTTCAGTAGAGTGATCATAAAGGCATACGGGGATGTTGTGTACAAGAGCTGGCAGGTCATGGTACAATTGTATAAAACTTTGATTCAGCCACACTGGGGATATTGCGTACAGTTCTGGTCACCACATTACCAAAAGGATGTGGATACTTTTGGAGAGGGTGCAGAGGAGGCTAGCTTTGAAGGAAGTAGATTAGGATTATTTTTATTAGAAAGTCAGAGTTGAGGGGGGACCTGACTGAGGTCGACAAAACCATGACAGGTATAGACAGGGTGGACAGCAAGAGGCTTTCTCCCAGAATGCAGAACTCGATTACTAGAGGTCATGAGTTCAAGGTGAGGGGGGAAACGTTTAAGGGAAAAATGCCCGGAAATTTCTTTACACAAATGTTGCCAGCAGAGGTGCTAGAGGTGGGCACAAATAGTATCATTTAAGATGTATCTAGACAGCTGCATAAATGGCAGTGATATAGATGCTTAGAAAATAGGCGACAGGTTTAGATCGAGGATCTGGATCGGTGCAGGTTTGGAAGGCCAAAGGCCCTGTTCCTGTGCTGTAACTTTCTTAGCTCTTTGTTCTTGCTCTAATAAGTGTGGAGTAGGTAAGCAGCAGGCATGGGATGGCGCTGACAGCAGATTCCATTACCCATGGATGGGACATCATGATGTTCAGGGGTCGATGCAAAGGTGCCTGGATGAAGGCCAGGTTATGGAAGAACTTCCTGTCATAATTTACCAGTCCAAGAAATGACCTAAGCTCTTTGACGGACATGGGAGCCAGGGCACCTTTGATCACCCTCACCTTAACTTCTAATGGTGTAACTCAGTCACATTGACTCTGTAACCCGAGTGGGTCAGCTGTGGGGGGTGGTGGGGGGGGATGTTGGAACACACATTCTTCTCTTCTGAGGTATATGCCTGCCTTGGAAAAATGCCTGAGGACTATATTCAAGTTCTCTAGGTGTTCCTTGTTAGATTTCCCTGTTATTGGAATGTCATCTAGATAAATGGTGACCCTTGCAAAATATTTTCCATCATCCACTGATAAATTGTACAGACTGACAAGCCCCCAAATGGCAATTTGGTATATTAGTCAAAAACCTTATGCATATTTCTGGGAATCCTTATCTAACTGCAAATGAAAGTACTCACGACTCATGACCAGCTTGGTGAATGACTGCCACCTTTGTATATAAATCCTCTAAGTAAGGGATTGGGAATTTATCCAGCTGCGGAAAGTTGTTTACCATTGGTTTAAAATCCCCACAAAGGTGAACCGAACCATCAGGACTCACAATCGGGACTGGTCCGGCCCGATCCACAAACTGGACTGCCTTGATGACTCCTCCACTTTCCAGCCTCCTGATTTGCGCCTCTACTTTTGCCTGTAAGGGAAGTGGCACTGGGTGGGCCTTGCAGATTCATGGAATCACTTCCTGGTCAACATGCAAGGTGGTCTTGGCTCCTTTGATAATCCCTCAACCTTTCTGAGACACGTTCAGGTCTTTAATTAGGACTTCACTCAGGCAGCCATTTTCTAATTGAAAAATGTTTAGCCAATCAAGGTGAACCTTCCTCAACTAACTTCACCCCATCAAGCCTTTATTGCAATCAGTGGGAACTGAGCCAGCTGCTTCTTCTAAGGGATCGGAACCAAAGTTGTCCCCCTAATCTATAAAGGCTTCCCCGTGTAGCCTCTCAGTCCAGCCGAGTTCTTGCAATAACTTTATGGTTGGAGTCCAGAGGGAATTTTATTAAAAACTGGCTCTGTGATCACTGATTGGGCCATGTTTGTAGTAACCTCCATTAGAACTAGACAAGCATTTAACCAGATGTTTATTTTGACTGGCTTTGATTTGGATGTTGCGAAGCAATTTAACTGTTCTAGACCAGATGTAGGTCGTCTTTCCAAGGTATGAACTCTCCTAGATACCCACATGGATACCAGCCTGAGGGTTATCTTACTCAATTTAAGTCTAATGGAACTCTTTAGCTGTCTCGAGTTCATGTACTGGCAGCAACTACAGTGACTTGATGGCCTGAATTCTGAAGAAAATTTTAACCGTTTAGCCAAGGCTTGGCTTTGTTTTGGGGTTTTGGTTAGGGCTGACATCGGGTCCCTCTGATCCTGAGTGAGGCTGTGCAATTGACTGCAGTCAAGTGGTGTTTCCCAAGCTCAATAGTACTGTCCAGGGTGTCCCCTTCCATCGGATATATGCTCCACTTGCTGCATTTTCTAATGATAAAGATATTTTGATTTCAACTCATAGACGTTTTTGCATATAGTTACATCATTAATCCTACATACCACATGGTCTCTAAGTATCGCATTAAGACTTAAACCAAATTTACAGCTTCTGCCAGTCATCTTAACCTAGCCAAACTCCCGATACAGTTCCCCTGGTTTTTGAACTGCTGAGTGAAAATGATAGCAGCTCAGAATTAGAGGAGACAAGTCAATTCTTGAAAGGTTAAAATGTCTCAGGGAAAGTTAAGGTCCTAATAATAGAAAAGGCTGCAGCTCCACAGGCTCTTAGGAGAGTTGACCATTGTTTCTCATCGGCCACAATGCCATTTGCCACATTCTGGGTCCAGCCCACAACAGCAGAATCAAACAAATCAAGCTTCCCAAACAAAGGCATGATGTAAAAAATGCTTATCCCCAATTTTAAAAAACTATTATGCGCCAGTTTTTTCAGGATTGTGCTTTACTCTCATGGCCACTAAAGTAACTCCACAAAGGACAGTACCCCATCACCAAGTTACCCTTTATTTACACATGAACAGTCCTTGACTGTAGTACTTGCTCTTCAGAATAAGCACTGTCACTCCCCTTTCAATCTGTCAGCCAATGCTTCCTGATTGGACCAGATTAACAGCCCAACCAGGGAACACATATTCTATGAGGTCCACTGGGCTGACCTTGTTACAATCACTACAAGCGATATAGAGGCAAATGGCTTTGAAAGTGACAGTGATGTCATTGAAAACCAGTTACATGTATCACAAACCAATATTACCTAAAATGGCGCACACACCAAAGAAGAGGTATTTTAAAAAATCACATACAACTTAATTGTTTTAGCTGCTGTAGAACAATTTGGTAAGCTGTTTCAAAATCAGACCAGAAGATTGAGTGATGGAATGACCACCTGAGAAAGACACTGGTTTATGGGACATCAAAGCAATCAGTGTCATTGTGACGTACAATCACTCAGTAATGTAACAAAGGAGTTCACATTAAGTGGAACAGTGTCCACATTGTTGTATGCCTTTGATATTTACGCAGAACCCAAGAGGGAATTTTTACGAATAACCAGTCTAAAAGTTGAATTAAAGATAGTTTAGAACATGTCGTGATTTAAGAAGGTTCTCCACTTTCAAAGTGTCTGTTTGTTGGGAGAAGTGTTACCTGCAGTTGGTACTGGTAGAATAAATGGCTTCATATAGCATAGGTGCTGCTGTTAGTAACCTCCAGACAGTGGCATGGAATGGTACTCCATGTTGTGAACAAAGGTCAGGTTAAAAAAAGCCCTGAGAGCCATTGATAGCTCAACACAGCTGAGAGTAGGTGAAAAAGCCCACAAACAATAATCACTTGATGCAACTGAAGATAATTGGAGATTAATGAAGGTGACCATTTGCCAAAGGCTGAAATTGTGTCTGTAATTAGACATTTAGATTGATGGTCAATTGTTCTGGGGAACTCAGTCTCAGGAAAAGGGATTGAACTTCCAAAATGTGCCCAGCGCTGGGGGCAATCAGAGGTCAGAGGGGTTTTTATGGCATTTCTGAGGCTAGATCTTCGAAAATGAAGAATTGGACTGACTTGCAAAGGTTTTAGAGTGTTAAAAACAAAAACAGAAATTATGAGGAAAATCTCAGCATGTCTGGCAGCATCTGTAGAGAAATCAGAGCTAACGTTTGGGGTCTAGTGACCCTTCATCAGAACACTTCATAGAGTGTTAACATTTGGTGAGAAATTTGGTAACGACTGAGAAATTAATGTCTGGGTAAGATCTGTCATGATCACATTGACCATTTAAATATATCTATAAATTAAAATCAATCGATCAATCAATATGTTCCTAAATATGATGCAGAGCTTTGGGCTTACTGCTATAGTTCTCCACCACACTCCCATTCTGACCTAAGAATTATAGAATCCCTACTTTGTTTCAGCCCATCAAGTCCACACCACCCCTCTGAAGAGCACCCTACCCAGATCACCCCACTACCCCCCAATCCCATCCCTGTAACCCTGCATTTCCCATGGTTAATCCATCTAGTCTGCACATCCCTGGACACTATGGGACAATTCCCCATGACCAATCTGCCTAACCTGTTCATCTCTGGACTGTGGGAGGGAATCTGAGCACCCAGAGTAAACAGGAGGGTAGAATCAAACCCGGGTCCCTGGCGCTATGAGGCAGCAGTAGGAACGACTGAGCCAACTTGCTGCCCCAACCTTGACCTATATTGATCCACCGAATCTCAACACAAGCTTAGAGAACCTTTTTGTGGTATTTGAGAGTTTTTATGCAGATTTATTTTTGTTTTTAAAGTATAATAATAATGTTTAATGAAGTTACAGTCCATCTTCTCTCAGGTAGCATTACCAGACCTATTGAAAATGGAAAAAAGTTAAGCCAATGCTTAGTCATTAGATATCAGTATCGCGAGGGTCTTTCCTCCTTTCATCTATTGACACAACATTAATATTATCTTTTTTATGTTTTTATGTTTCACTCTCCAACTGCTACTTACACCTGATGGGAACCATTTTCCATTCTGTTACAGAGTCATACAGCACAGAAACAGACCCTTCGGTTCAACCAGTCCATGCTGACCATAATCCCAAACTAAACCAATCCCACTTGGCCCATATCACTCCAAACCTTTCTTATTTATGTACTCATCCAAATATCTTTTAAACTTTGTAACTGCAACACATCGCCCACTTCCTCTGGAAATTCATTCCACACACGAACCACTCTGTCTAAAAAAAATTGCCCCTCATGTCCTTTTTAAATCTTTCTCCTGTCACCTTAAAAAATGCCTCCTTGTGTCGAACTACCACACCCTAGGGAAGAGACCCTTGCAATTCACTTAATCTATGCCCCTTCATAAAGTCGCCCCGCAGCCTCCTACGCTCCAGTGGGAAAAACAGTCCCAGCTTCCCCTTACAATTTAAACTTGCCATTTTCTGGCAAACCTGAGTAAATCTTTCACCTGCACTGTCATCCCTTTTCCTTTCATTCACCCCTACCATCCACTTATTCACTGACCTTTCATTCTATTCTTTAATAATGACTCCGTTTTCCACACATCTGTTTTGGTTGAAAAGATTTTCATCTTATCCTGACGAAAGTTTGCACACCTGAAATTTTAACTCCACACTTCTCTCTCCACAAACATCTGAGAGTTTCCAGCATTTTCTTAATTTAGACCACATAAACAATGTAAACAAGAGAGATGCTTCCAATCGCATGTTCCACTGTGAGAGAAATGTGAAGAAAGTTATCGGAAAATGGTGGATCTGGTTTGAACAAGGAACAAAGTAAATGGCCACAGCTTGAGGTGTGACAATGCTGAATGACTTCAGAATTGAAGAACTTGTGTAATGAGCAAAATCCTCCAGTCCACTAATCTGGCTAACTCGATTTGAAAATGGTTTCGCCAGATGATCCATATTTTCTATTAGTGCCTGCCTGGCTGGAGTTAAGCTCAACAGTCACTTTATCATGGGTCATGCTTGATTCATCACTGAATTTTATTATATTGTAACATTGCAGACTCAGTTCAGTTCAGGTTATCCTGCATAGGATGAACTGAGTATAACATGCAAGGATTTAAACATACAGACACTTTATTTCATGACTGTACAGTATAATCCATAATGCCTTCAGCTTTAAAAATCCTGATCAACTCTCCCTTCTATTCTATTACACAATCTCCATCTTTACTCCTCCAGACTTAGCCAGAGCAAGGATTTATTCCCACCAACAAAATAAATCGCATGCAAGAATAATGTTTGGATTTGAACATTTTCATCCCTACATCCCATTACAGCCTTACACTTCACTATCTCTGTAACACCTCGAACCTTAGAGCCTACCAAGATAATTGTTTCTCTAATTCTGCTCTCTAGTAAATCATGCCTATCTATGTCTCATCATATTAGACTTTGTAAATAATACTAAACTGGTGCGTGTAGCTAATAGTGGGGTCTAGTGCAACACAGTCATAGAATGACAGAATTATAGAAGGCTGAAGCAGGGAAGGAGACTATCCAGTCCAGTGAGCCTGCACTGGCTCTTTCAGATCGCAGTCAGGAAGATTGATAACTGCACCTCCTCCACAATAACACTCAACCACTCAACACTGCTCTCCAACCCCCCCACCCCCACCCCCACCCCCATCCCCAAGGGATGCGTCCTCCACCCCTACAGTACTCTCTGTATAACCACAACTGTGCTGCCAAATTCCAAATGAATGCTATCTACAAGTTCACTGATTTGGAGATGCCGGTGTTGGACTGGGGTGTACAAAGTTAAAAATCACACAACACCAGGTTATAGTCCAACAGGTTTAATTGGAAGCTAGTGCTTCCAATTAAACCTGTTGGACTATAACCTGGTGTTGTGTGATTTTTAACTTTGTACAAGTTCACTGATGACATCAACATAGTTGGACAGATCTCAAACAACGATGAGTTAAAATACAATAGGGAGATACAGGGCTTGGTGATATTGTGCAACGAGAACAATCTCTCTCTCAACATCAGCAAAACTAAAGAATTGATTATTGACTTCAGAAAAAAAGGAGAACATACCCACCCCATCCACATCATTGGAGTGGGAGTTTGAGAGGGTGCACAGCACCAAGTTCATTGGAGTGATGATAACCGACAACTTGTCCTAGACTTCCCACCTGGATGTGATGGCCAAGAAGGCCCAACAACGCCTCTCCTACCTCAGGTGGCTCAGGAAATTTGGCATATCCATAAGGCCCCTCACCCACTTTTACAGATGCACCATTGAAAGCATACTGTCCAGATGCATAACGGCCCGGTACGGCAACTGTTATGGCCAAGACTGTAGGAAACTACAGAAGGTGGTGTTCACAGCCCAGATCATCATGGAAGCCAACCTTCCATCCATGGACTCCATTTACACAGCTCACTGCTTCAGAAAGGCTGCCAACATCATCAAAGACCCATCGCAGCCCAGTAATGATCTCCCACAGCCTCTTCCATCAGGCAGACGATACAGAAGCTTGAACACACACACACACCAACAGGTCCAGGAACAGCTTCTTCTCAGCTGTTATTAGACTGATGAATGGACTGTGTAGCCTCAAATAGAGAAGGCTGACCTTGCTAACATCGCCCTAGCCTAGTACACTCCTTATGCAATGTAATCTGTATGCCTCTGTCTAAGTGTTTCTAATCTGTACAGCCTTGCTGACTATCATCTGCCTGTACTACTTGTAACCAAAGCTTTGCACTTTCCTTCAGTACAAGTGACAATAAATAAATCATATTGAATCTTTGGAAGAACATTCAGATAATTCCATTCCTATGCCATTTCTCTTTAAGCGTACATTCTTTTCCCTTCTGGGGTTTATCCAATTTTCTTTTGAAAATCACCAATAAATCTGTCTCCACCATCCTCGCAGGCAATTCCCAATCCTAACCCACTCAATGCATGCAAAAATTGTTTTTTCCTTATCCACCTTTGGTTCTTTTCCCCATCACCTTAAAAGCAAATCCTCTGCTTCTCATTCCCACCATCAAAAAAAACTTATCTGCATGCATCTCGATCTTAAGTGATTTTTAACTTCTTCAACAAAGCATCTTTCCGCCTTCTCTTTTCTGAAGCGAATAATCCTAACTTCTCCAAATCTATCACTGAAGCTAAAGACCCTCACCTCTGGAATTATTCTCAATATTCTTTTCAAATTCTTCCTGCCATTGATGAAGTTTAGACCCATTGACAATGAAGGAACAGTTACGCAGTTCCAAGTCAAGATGGTGTTGAGTTTGGAAGGGATCATGAAAGTGGTGGTGTTCCTAAATCTGTTATCTTTGTCTTACTTCCTTCACATCCGGAGACACTAATATCACAGGGGCAGCACAGTGGCTCAGTGGTTAGCACTGCTGCCTCACAGCGCCAGGGACCCAGGTTCGATTCCAGCCTCGGGTGACTATCTGTATGGAGTTTGCCCATTCTGTCTGTGTTGGTGTGGGTTTCCTCCAACAGTCCAAAGATATGCAGGTTAGGTGGATTGGCCAAGTTAAATTGCATAATGTTCAGGGATATGTAGGTTAGGTGCATTAGTGAGGGGTAAATGTAGGGGAATAGGCTGATTCCTACAGCTGATCAGCCACAGATTCAATGCTTCCAGGTTTTACTGCATGTGGACGTTACCTGCTGCTGTTCAGCGGAGTCACAAATGGTCCAACACAAATGTATAACTCTTCCTACTGCTGATGTCATTCTCATCTCACATTTTAACTTCCGCTCTTTGGTATATTTTTGGACCAAGGCTGTAATGATGTTAGTCACTGAGTCACCCTGGTGAAAGGTTAGGTGAATTGGCCATGCTAAATTGCCTGTAGTGTTAGGTGAAGGGGTAAATGTAGGGGAATGGGTCTGGGTGGGTTGCTCTTCGGCGGGTCGGTGTGGACTTGTTGGGCCGAAGGGCCTGTTTCCACATTGTAAGTAACCTAATCTAATCTAACACAATCTGAGTATAAGTGAACAGTTATTGTTTCATAGACAGCACTTGACAGCACCATCAATAATCCCTTCCATCACTAGGTCGATGATCAAGAGGGGATGAATGGGCCATGGTTGACTTTATTAATTTTGCCCTGTTTTCTTTCTTTGAGACAGGACATACTCAGCGCTATTTCATATTGACAGGTGGATCCCTGTGTTGTAGTTATACTGCAGTGACTCAGCTAAGAAAATGGCTTGTTCTGGAGCACAACTCTTCAATACTATACTCACCCTGTTATTTGATCCCTATGCTTTGTTGTGTACAATACCCTGAGCCATTACTTGATATTGGACAGGAGGAGGCTGAAATGGATCATCCACTTTACAGTTCTGGCTGAAGATAGCTCAGCCTTGACTTTTGCACTGATTGACTTGCCTTTCCCAGTATTGAGACTGAGGTTATTTGTGGAACATTCTTCTCTGTTTAGTTGTTTAATAGTTCATAATTTGATGTGGCATGGCTAGGGAGATTGATCTGATTATTTGTTATGGAATCACTTTGCTTCCCTTATAGAGTCATAGAATTCCCTACAGTGTGGAAGCAGGCTATTCAGCCTACTCAATTCCTCACTGACCCTCCGAAGAGCATCCCACCCCAACCGACTTCCATGCCATGTCCCCGTAACCCTGCATTTCCTATGGCTAATCCACCTAGCCTGCACATCCCTGGACACTATGGACAATTTACCATGGCTAATCCTCCTAACCTGCACATCTTTGGACTGTGGGAAGAAACCAGAGCACCCAAAGGGAATCCACTCAGACACGGGAAGAGCATACAAACTCCACATAGACAACTACCTGAGGATGGAATCAAACCCGGGTCCCTGGCACTGTGAGGCAGCAGTGCTAACTACTGAGTAACTGTGCCACCCTAGTGCATGTTCTTTCCATTGTTTAGCATGATTAGTAACATGGTTAAGTTTCACCAGATTGTTTTCTCATTATTCAACATACCCAGTACTGTTCTCTCCATCCTCTCCTGCACTCTTCATTGAACGATGTTTATCCCCTGGCTGATAATAAAGATAGCCCACAGCAACTCATGGACATTTGTTTTTACACTGAAAGATATTTTCTGAGTCCAGCCCAGTTTGCAGCATAGCGCAATGGATGTTATCTTCAAAGTGAAGATTGGTCAATGTCTCATCAAGGACGATGTGGTTGTTATTTCAATCAATACTCCGGTGGACAGATGCATTTGTGACAGATTACAACACATTCTCTCCACATGTGTTGCAAGCCCAGCATTTCAGATGTCTGCTTCAGAACTCAGTCAATCATGGTGTTACTGAACAAATACTGGTGATAGATAGTGAACTCGTCCAATCCAGCGCAACTTATTTTCCTTTGTTACCCTCAATGTTTCCCCTACGACTGATTCAAAATTGAGAAGCAGGGATTCATCAGCTGAGGAATTACAGTAGGTATTGTATTAATCATCAGTCCATTTTGACTTGATATCATCACTGTTCCTGAGGTCTGGTAGTAATGATGACAACTCCTATAGCCACTCCCTTTCAACTGTATCTCACCGTGTAGCCACCTCTTACAGCCATTGAGACATACAGAGCTGCCATCACAGAGACTCATCAGTCCCTGTACTTACTTGTGTGGTAGCAGACCATCTTTTTGGCTTGACAACAGTATGCTTTCTGTAGACAATATCACTTAAGCATTTGCTGCAAAGAATAGTGTGTGATGGAAAGCTTCAGTTGTTGTTCCAACTCTTGAGACACCTTCCCCTTGTAAGGGTAATCTGATGTTGACAGATCACCTTTCAACTCAAAACATGGTGGCTAAAGGCCCTGTCATGAGTTTGCCAAATATTCAGTGGTCAATCACCATCATTCAGGATAGTTTCAATGCACCATCTCTCTAACCAATTAGCACCCTCTTTTCAATATACATAAAGTGTTGTTCTCATTTAAAGTTTGATTTATTACATTGCAGTCCTGATCAATTTAAGCCAAAATGCTTCAACTTTATGTTTCTGTTTAGCATTGTTTAGGTTTTGTACTCCCGAGCAAGTATCAAATCAAACAACCAATCAAATGGCAACAACATTTTGAATTTATGTCACACCATTAACAAAGTAAAATATTCAAATGCACATCAAAGGAATGTAAAAAAAATGGAAATTCCAGTCTCAGTAGTGGTGACATAGAACATAGAACAATACAGCGCAGAACAGGCCCTTCGGCCCTCGATGTTGCGCTGACCTATGAACTAATCTAAGCCTATCCCCCCACACTATCCCATCATCATCCATGAAATTAACAAATTGTTGTAAAGGCTGACCTGATTCACTAAGTCCTTCAGGGACCGAAATCAACCATCCTCAACTGGTCTGACTCATAACTACACTAGTTCCACACTAAAGTGGTTGACACTTAACAGAACACTCAATTAGACCAGTAAGCTATTCAGTTGTATCAAACACTGACAGTAGAGTTGAATAGGAATGATGCAGAATGGACAATCCAGCATTAACCTAGGCAATGGAAATTACTAAGCACAGTAGATAAAACTGACCCTTCAAATTTTTCCTTCCCAATATCCGGGAGCAGATCAATCCCACAGGCTAGTGAAGCAATTAGTTTGCAGAATTGTACCCATCAAATCATACATTCCAGCAATTCCTTAGTTTCCTGTAACATCATCTCTGGCAATTTCCTGTTCCACTAGTCACCATGTTTTGAGTTGAAAGGTGATCTGTCATCATCAGATTACCCAAACAAGGGGAAGGTGTCTCAAGAGTTGGAACAACAACTGAAGATTTCCATCACACACTATTCTTTGCAGCAAATGCTTAAGTGATATTGTCTACAGAAAGCATACTGTTGTCAAGCCAAAAAGATGGTCTGCTACCACACAAGTAAGTACAGGGACTGATGAGTCTCTGTGATGGCAGCTCTGTATGTCTCAATGGCTGGCAGACTGCATCACTTTGTCCACAATACTCAGTGTACTGTGTTCAACTGACCTGTGCTTCCAAACTCAGAGCATATACTCTAGCACTTGGTATGAATCAGCTGTTACATAACATTTACTAAACAATCCTAACTGTGCTATGGCAATAAATTTAACATTATTGGTCAGGTTCGCGGTACATTTCATTTTTGTGAGCTGGAAGCCAATTCACACAGCCAACACTGATCTATGTAAACACAAGGGATTTTCATTCTGAAAGCAATGTGATCAATGTGAAATCCTGCTATTCCTCACAGCAACACCCTGACCACTCCAAGTCTATGTGCCTGTTTTGGGGTTAATCAACTAGTTGTCATTGACAGTTAACACATCCACCTATATCTCCACACCAACCAAAGTCCAACCAGTCAGCACCTATTCTCAGGCTGGATGAGTTATCGTTGCTTTATTGGTCCCTGATTAAGCTTGAATGTTTGTGTTCCAGTCTCGATAAGTGCAATATGAAAGGCTTCATTTTCATGTCTCTTAGCAATGTATACCTCGATAAATGTTTAAGAGACCTCTAATTGTTTCACCAGATTAACAAATATTCCAACTGGAAAATTTTGTTATTGAAAATTATAATTAACCAAAATTTTGAAAACAAGTCAGTGGTTGATATTCACTCCCACCCCAGTTAATAATGTGCCTGTTGTGTATTTTCAGTTTTCCCAGGAGCTCAGCTGCTTTTTATTGATATAATGTTTTTCAAATTAATGTGTTACACGGCATTGAAATTGACTGATTTATTTTCCTCTCATGAAATCTTATAGTGCAATATCAGACTACAAAGGTTAAATAAAAAAGGTATTGTCAACCACAATACCCATTGAAACTAATATGTTTTCTATTATTCATCTTAACATTTCATGTGTTCACAGTTTCAAACCCAGCTTGCATACAAGTACATTTGGATTCATTACAAAATGACTAATAGTCTTGGACTTCTTCCATTCTAAACTCTACAGAGATAGTGTTGATCCAGTTTAATTCCCTTCTCTTTTCCCGCACATCTTTTTATGTAACTACTCATACAACCAGAGAATCCCGACAGTAGGGAAGCAGGTCATTCGGTCCAAACCAACACTCCGAAGATATCCCACCCAAAACCTGCCCCCATTCCTGTAACCCCACATTTCCCACGGCTAATCCACCTAGCCTGCAGATCCCCAGACACTATGGGGCAATTTAGCATGGTTAATCCAACGTGACCTGCACATCTTTGAACAGTGGGAGGAAACCGGAGCATCCAGAGGAAACCCATGCAGACACAGGAGAATGTGCAAACTCCATAGAGACAGTCTCCAAAGTCTGGAATCGAACCTGGATCCCTGGCACTGTGAGGCAGCAGTGCTAACCACTGAGCCACTGCCTCACCTCTCAGCTCCCTGCATTACCCCATGTTCCCCAGGCATCAGTTTCATCATGCCAAATATAACAATGCAGCGTCACTCCATTAAAGCCAGGGCAGTGGTAACCGTTAATGATCACCCTCTTCCAAGCATTCCTTACATTCCATTATTCAATCATCTGCCACACTTAGATGGTGAGTCATCACTTCACGATAAGTTTGCTCTTTGCATCCCTGTACCTGTATACTGGCTTCAATCCCTCAACTTGTCTTCCCCAGTATCCCCACCACAGCACTGGCTCCAGGTATTATACCTTGAACAGACTCCCTGCACTGACCGTGGCCAAACTCACTGACCGACTTGGAAAGAGACAGAGCTGACAGCTGAGTGACCAGATCCCAGTTGACATCAGTGCAGCTCCCAGACTGAATTGCCACTAACCCATGGGCTAGTGCACCATAGCCCATTTTTCTGGACTGTAGTGATGTGGACCTCCTGACTCTGAATGGCCCAAGTCCACAATGGCAGTACCCAAGCTCCTGGACTGGTGCTGGATGCTGCCTTGAATTGTCTGTGCTGGGGCCTCCTGAATGCCAGCTTCCCTTAGACATTGGTTTGACTTCCCTTAGACATTGAAACCGAGCTGGTTTGATGAAGCACATTCAGTATCTTTGCCCGGGTAAATTGTGGGCACATGTTGCACTGTGTTATAGACTCAGTCCTAAAGCAACACAGTAACTCCCTTGACTCCCAATTGCAGACTACCATGACAAGGTGTCTAGCTTTGTGTCTGCACTAAAAGGCAAGGCAAAATGGAGAATGTGAGCCCATAGATTCTAAATGAGTGGCAAAATACAATAAAGCAAGACTGTTTAGAGATGCTATGAGCTACAAAAGGTGCAAAGTGTAAGTGAAGAGCCCTGAGGTGCACTCTACTCTAATCTATGAGCTGATGCCTGTCCTTGTGTGCAAGGTGAATGAGCAGCAGCATTTCATTGCATTGTGTCAGTGCAATCCAAAGTACAATATTGAAATGGGTGACTTCATAAACACAGTGGTTACAAGAACAGAGCAGAGGCTTGGAATACTGCAGTGAGGAACTCACCTCTTGACCACCCAAAGCCTGTCTACCATCTACAATGCACAAGTCAGGAATGTGATGGACAATCCCCCATTTACCTGGATGTGTGCAGCTCCAACAATACTTGACACCATCCAGGACAAAGCAGCCCACTTGATTACAACCACATCCACCGATCGCCCCTACAAGCGAGATATACTGCAGAAAGATCCTTAGCATCTTGGGCGGCACGATGGCACAGTGGTTAGCACTGCTACCTCATAGCGCCAGAGACCTGGGTTCAATTCCCATCTCAGGTGACTCTCTGTGTGGAGTTTGCACACGTGTCTGCGTGAGTTTCCTTTGGGTGCTCCGGTTTCCTCCCACAATCCAAAAATGTGCAGGTTAAGTGAATTGGCCATGCTAAATTGCCATTAGTGTTACATGAAGGGATAAATGTAGGAGAATGGGTCTGGGTGGGTTACGCTTCGGCGGGTCTGTGTGGACTTGTTGGGCCAAAGGGCCTGTTTCCACACTGTAAGTAATCTAATCTTCCAAACCCATGACCACTTCCATGTAGAAGGACAAGGGCAACGAATACATCGGAACATCATCACCTCCAAGTTTCCCTCCAAGCCACTCACCATCCTGACTTGGAAATATTTTTTGTTCCTTTGCTGTTACTGGGTCAAAATTCTGGAATTCCCTCCCTCAGGTCATTGTGGGTCAACATATAGCACATGGACTGCAGTGGTTCAAGGTGCAGCTCACCACCACTTTCTCAAGGGACAACTAGGGATGGGCAATAAATGCAGTCAGCAACATCCATGTCCCACAAGTGAATGAAAAAAAACAATGAGTCAGAGATGTACCATAATGATTTGTTGAGACTGGCACATGTCTGATGCCAACCTCCATGGACAGGGGGTGCAGGGGGTCACTGTGTATAAAGGGTACGCTGAGATGTTGGGGAGTTGCTGGCCAGAGCCCTGAAGGAGCAATCTGGAAACTGTAGGCATTATGTACCCCCCCACCCCACCCTGGCTTTCATATCACCACCTAGTTCCTCTCCACTCTATGGGGAAACAGCAAAGCATGTGTAAGTGAGAAAGGGGCACATGAATTTACCCCAATGTGAATAGGCCTCTTTATGCTCCTTTATAAGATTCCCGCCTGCCATTCAAATCCTGGGTGGGGAAATCAAACATTTTTTCTCAAGGTTAAGCTCTTTTTTTTTACAACCTCGCCATATTTTCCCATGTCCGTGTTATTCATGGGATGGAAAAATTCATAACCCATTGTTAATTCCCCAAACTCACTTTCTGAATGACCAACACTCATTCTGTTGACTTTCTTTTTTCAAATATCAATCGAAACTGATTTGATTTGATTTATTATTGTCACATGTACTGAGATACAGTGAAAAGTGTGGTTTGTGTGCGATCCAGGCAAATCATACCTTACATCTGTACATCAGGGCAATAGAACAGAATGCAGAATATACTGTTGCAGCTACAGAGAAGGTGCAGAGAAAGATCAACTGTAATATTTGAGAGGTCCGTTCATAAGTCTGATAACTGCGGGGAAGAAGCTCTTCTCTAATCTGTTGGTATGTGTTTTCAAGCTTTTGTATCTTCTTTCCAACAGAAGAGGGTGGAGGAGAGAATGACCAGGGTGGAGGGGTCTTTAATGATGTTGGCTGTTTTCCCGAGGCAGTGGGAAGTGCAGACAGGGTCAAAGGATGGCAGGGGTTGGTTTGTGTGGTTGACTGTGTTGTGTTCATGACTCTTTGTAATTTCTTGTGGTTTTGGGCAGAGCAGTTGCCATACCAAGCTGTGATACATCTGGATAACATAGTGTATCTTTAACAATCGGGGCATGTTGAATTTCCCTAGCCTACTGAGGAAGTAGAGGCGTTGATGTGCTTTCCTGACAGTAGTGGCAATGTGAATGGTACAGGACATATTGTTGGTGATATTCACTCAATGAAACCTGAAGCCCTTGACTATCTCCATCTCAGCACCACTGATACAGACAGGAGTGTGTCCTCTATTCTGCTTCCTGAAGTCGATGACCAGCTCCTTCAGTTTGCTGACATTGAGGAAAAGATTGATGTCTTTACACTGTGCCCCTAAACTCTCTAGCTCTTTCATGAACTCAGTTTCATCATTGTATATAAGGAATATAGTAAGGGGTTGAGTATGCAGCCTTGCAGGGTACCGGTGTTGAGGATTATTGTGGAAGAGATGTTGTCACCTCTCTTCACTGATTGCGGTCTGCAGGTCAGGAGGTCACGGATCCAGTTCTGGAGGGGGCAACAGAGTCCTAGGTCTCGGAGTTTGAAGATGAGTTTGTTTGGAATTACAGTGTTGAAGATGGAGTTAAAATCAATAAATAGGAGTCTGACATAGGTTATCCAGATGTTCCAGGGATGAATGTAGGGCCATGGACCTCTTGCGATAGGTGAATTGTACTGGAGCAAGGCAATGTGGGAGGCTGGAGTTAATGTGTGCCTACCGTCTCAAAGCACTTCTTGATGATGGATGTACTGGGCAATGGTCATTAAGGCATATTGCCTGATTTTTCTTTGGCACCAGGATGGTAGTCATATTCTTGAAGCAGATGGGGACTTCAGATTGGAGTAAGGAGAGGTTAAAGATGTCACAAATCCCCCTACCAGCTGGTCTGTACAGAATCTGAGTGCATGGCTAAGAGTACACCTCCCCGGGCCTATCGCTTTCCATGCATTCACTCTCAGGAAGGCTGATCTGCCCCTCTGACAGTGACTGTGAATACAGGTGCATCCCAGGCTGTCAGGGTAGGGGACACCATTTCACTGACCTGTTGTTCAAAATGAGCATAGAATGCATTGAGCTCATTCTACTTGAGTTTACTTTGGGGCTTATTATATTGTGTAAGTCTTCCCACAGTTGCCACGTTTGCCTGGTTAGCCTGGGACCCTAGTTTAGTCTGGTATTGTCTCTCGGAGTCCCTGACAACCTTGTGAATGTCATAACTGCATTTCCTGTTCACTTCAGAGTCACCCAATTTCAACACCCCAGATTTGGAGTTCAGTTGGGAGTGGATCTCCTAGTTTATCCATGGTTTCTGGAGGGGATCACTCAGATTAACTTCTTTGGCAGACAGCCCTCTACACACTCACTAATGGAGTCTGTGACAGTAGAGGCATATTCATTTAGGTTGGCCACTGAGTTCCTGAATATGGACCAATCCATTGACTCCAAGCAGTCACATAGGAGCTCATCCATGAGTTCAGAGCAGCACTATGTGACTTTCTGCACAGGCTCCTCACACTTAGTTTCTGCTTTAAATTGGGAAAAGGTGTGCAGCCTTACAGTCTGATTTACCAAAATATGGGCGGGGAATGGAACTGTACATATCTTTCATAGTTCTGTAGCAACGGTCAGGTGTGTTTGAGTCTCTGGGGGGATAGGAGATATCTTGGTAATATCTTGGTCACACATTCAGGAGGTTGGCCTGGTTGAAGTCACCGGCTGCCATGAAGAAGGCCTCGGGGTATTCTATCTTGAGACTGTTTGTGGAGGTCTATATTCCATCAAGTGCATTCTTCACTTTGAAAGGGGTGTGATGCCAGCTGCTGTCTGGATAGCAGAAGTAAACTCCCACATCAGGTAATAAGGACATCACTTCATGGTTAGATATTCTCAGTCATCGCATCTGAGCAGTTGGGGGAGTTGATCAAGAGGCAGACCCCTCTGTGCTTTGCCTTGCCCGAGGACCATTGGGTCCATCTGGGGGATTGAAAACCCCTCAGGTTGTAAGGTACAGTCTGGTGTAGCAGGAGTGAGCAGTGTTTCCGTCAAACACATCAGTCCCTCAATTCCCTTTGGAAGGCGAGTCTAGCTTTAAGTTCGGAGAAAGTGAGGATGGCAGATGCTGGAGATCAGAGTCAAAATGTGTGGTGCTGGAAAAGTGCAGCAGTTCTGGCAACATCTGAGGAGGAGGAGAGTTGATGCTTCGAGTATAAGCTGTTCATCAGGAATGTGTGCATTCCTGATGAAGGGCTTATGATCGAAACATCGATTCTCCTACACCTCAGATGCTGCCTGACCAGCTGTGATTTTTCAGCACCACACTTTCTGACTCCACCTTTAGCTTTAAGTTCGTCCAGCTTGGTTTTAATAGCTTCGACATTCACTGGGAACATGCTGGGAAGGGAGATCTTGAAACTGCGTTGTTTGAGTCTTCATTGCAGGGAAGTGGCTGCTTCTGGTCAGGCCTGGGAGCTGGATCGCATGGTGAGCGATTCCAGAAGATAAGTGGATGTGTCCGATGGGATCCCAGGTACTGGTCGATCGGGCACTCTTGGGCACTGTGTTGGGGGAGAATCTAGGTTTCAGTCTGGTCAGGCCTCGATGTCGAGTCTCCATGTAATTGGCTCAGGCATCAGGTCCACGTTAGGCCCAGGCCATGGAGTCAGGTCACCAGAGACACCCAGCCCGGGCCTTTGAGAAGCCGGTAACTGCCTGCTCCTGTCGTTGCCATGGTCCCAGTGCAGGCTGTCGGTTCACACAGCCAGCCTCTCCGGGAGGTCCTGGTCTTCCTCAGCTCAGGTCTGTTGGTTGTTTCCGAAGATGGAAAGATCAACACCCCAGTAAGTAGATTTAAAAGAACATTATTTGTAATTCTGACAAACTTAAGAGTGAGATTTAAAATTGTAGAATGATTAAAAAAAAATGTAAGGGGATGACCTGCTTCGGAGAGCTCACTAGGAGACACCACACTCCAGCACCATCTTAGAGAACCATCTATTACTGTCTTTTTGATATTTCTAACTATCATACAAATTCTAACATTTCCCTCCCCCCATTCATCTTTTCATCAATATTTGCTGTTCTTTGTATTTTGTCCAATCTTTTGGCCTTTGTGCAGTTATTTTGTTGGGAATGTATGTATTTACAAATTGGGAGAACTGGGAAATGGGCATTTGGACACTACTGGGTTCCAAAGGATTTATCACGTCATCATCCAAGATTAAAGAGGATTATGATAAATTTCTTGCTTATAAAAAAACATATGTGACTTTGAAAGGTGATGTTCAGTAAAGTTTTAGAGAGAGATAAAGATGGAATTTTATTGCTCCAATTGTTGAGCAAACAGACCTGAAAAATCCTAATAAATCTTTGCTGCTGTTGCATGGCAACAGCTCTGAACTGAGGTACTTGCTGTTTTCTCAATACACACCAAGAAGCTGTGGTCAGTTGCCGGAGAAAATCGCAAGTGTGACGTCCTGTCACCATGTGTCTGAGGGGCTCCAAACTTGGATTTGAAGGCAGCACCTGCTATACCTCTTTCAAGTCAGTACATCAAAAATGCCAAATAAAATTTCAAATATCAGAACTCCCAAACCCTTCTCATTTGAAATTGAAACCTGGTCGGAAGATTTCCCACCATTCTGCAACTTAGAGTGACTGAACTCATTGACAAGAAACCAAACAAACTGAAAAAGTTGCCTAAATCTATTTTTCTATTTGTACTGCTGATCCTTAAGACATTCCTGATGTATTAATAGTTATAGAGTCATACAGTCGTACAGCTTGAAAATAGACACTTTTGTCCACCCAGTCATCCTAAACTAGTCCTACTTGCCTGCTCCTGGCCCGTATCCCACCAAACCTTTCCTTTTCATCTACTTAGCTAAATGTTTTTTTTAAATGTTGTAATTGTACCCACATCCACCATTTTCTCAGGAGGTTCATTCCACATGTGAACCACCCTCTGTGTGAACAATTTGCCCCCAAGTTGTTTTAAATCTCATCTCACAAAAATATGCCCCCTTGTCTTGATATTCCCCCATCCAGGGGAAAAGACACAAAGAACAAAGAAAATTTACTGCCCAGGAACAGGCCCTTTGGCCCTCCAAACCTGAGCCAATCCAAAGCTACTGTCTAAACGTATAGCCCAATTCCTAAGCATCTGTATCCCTCTGCTCCCCACCTACTCATGCATCTGTCCAGACACATCTTGAATGAATCTACCTTGCCTGCCTCTACCACCTCCGCTGGCAATGCATTCCAGGCACCTACCACCCTCTGTGTGAAGTACTTTGCAGTGTGGAAAGTAGTTTACACAGAGTGTGGTAGGTGCCTGGAACGTACCAATAACTCTATCTATTATTACACCTGCCATTAACTCTATTTAGAAATAGTTCCTCTGCAGATATGCATATGTCTCTCATCCTGAGTGTGTATGAATGCGTTTGTTTGGAATTACGGGAGAAAGAGTTGAATTCACCTTGTAGTTTAGTTGATAATCAGTTTGCCTTTCATCTCCAGAGTGTAATAAAATGCATTATTTTTGAGTTTACTGAATTGACGGCATAAACCTCTTTTGTTCCTGATAACAGTAAGGAAGGCGAAGTTATTGGTAATTGAACACTTTTGGTAATTGAATAAAACATGCATATTTTTGGCGTGGCCCATGGAATACTGGGGCTTGATTTCCACTAAACCTTTCCCATAGCAATGTGGGCTGAATCTCCTCTGTCCCTGAGTCAGTTTGTAAACTGGGGGGAATCAGCAAAATGAGTTCTTTATAGTGATAAAAAACATTTCAACTTTCTACCAATGGTTTTAAAGGTGAGATGAGAATCTTTCGAATGAGTAACAGGAGCCTATTTACATGCACTAAATCGTCTGTTTCTTAACTTCACCTCATTTATACTTCCAATTTCTCGATTGTTCTAATTCCCTCTGATGATCTGTAATGTTGGACATTTTATTTCTTTATTTTTCTAATTTGCTTTCCCTAAGAATTTGTTATGAAGAATCCGTACCAAGGTACCTTGTACCTATAATGGCGGCAACTTGTAAACTTTGCACTGTACTCATATGAGTACATGTGACAATAAAGTTAGATTACATGCAGTTTTCTATTTTCAAATGAGAGATCAGATGGTGACAATTTCCAACATGGAAGTCTGATTGACTACCTGGAAGTTCCACCTCACTGCTTGCTCCTCCAGATCTCCAGCTTTCCTCAACATCACAGAGTACACTGCATGGGCATAAACCATTGGCATCCATCATCCACATTGGCATCAGAAACACACCAGCTTCACTATATCATCATTGCACATCAGCAACTCCCTGAGAATTGCACTTCCTTTCACCATTCATACCAGCACCTTTCATTGTCACGCTGCTGCCAGAACTCTCAGTGCACACAGACAGGACTACACCGAACAGGCAGCACCTCAGGGCTCCTATCTGCTGTTGTGGCACTTACTCTGTGAAATGGCACTCCTAGCTTAACTCTTTAATTTCTTCATCAACTGATGAAGTTGCAACTATTTGCATAAATGTTGAATAAAAAAACAGAAGAACTGCGGATGCCAAAAGTCAAAAACAAGAATAGAAATTGATGGAAAAGCAGGTCTGACAGGATTTGTGGAAAGAAATTGGAGTTAACCTTTCAGGTCCAGTGACTGTTCGGAATTCTGAGGAAGGGTCACTCGACCTGAAACATTAAATCTGAATTCTTCCGACAGAGGCTGCCAGACCTGCTGAGCTTTTCCAGCAATTTCTGTTTTTGTATTGTTTTGAAATTAGGAACCTATGCAGCAAAAGCAGGGGGATTTTAAACTTTAAATAGACTGGAAGAGAAAGGCTGCGAACTTCTGAAGTGTGTCCAGGATAGTGTCCTATGATAATATGACAATATGATAATATGTTTCCTAAGATAATATGATAATATATAGTTTCCTATGATGTGCCAAAGGGACATGCGATATTGGACAAGTAATGAGCAGTGAGCATGATTTAATTAATTACCTCATTGTTCAAGAGCATTTGTCAAATAGTGATCATAACATGGCCGAGCTTTACGTAGCGTTAATACAAAAAAGCAAAGACCAGATTCTAGAATTTTGGATTTAAGTTAGGCTGACTTTAATGAGATGAGGCAAAGGCTGTGCACAGTAAACAGGAAAGCTCTGCTAATTGGTAAAACAACTGAGAAACAGGAGAAGGTGTTCAAACAAACACTTAATGCCAGTCAGAATCAATTTGCACTCATAAAAAGGAAAAAGCTCCACCTCTCAAAAAAATATAGCCATGGACATCTGAGCAGGTAGGGAACAGCATAATAATAAAGGAAAGGGCTCATGCAAACACAAAGTACAGTACAGATCCCACAGAATCGGACAGATACAAAGGACCACAAAGTGGTTTATGAGAGCAGCTAAAAGAAATAATGAAAGAAAACTTGCCAAGCTTTGTAATTAGAAGAGATTTTGTAGTTACCGAGAGGGAATGCAGCTGATTTTAGATACACTTGGCCCACTGAAGGTTGAGATGGAGGATATTGTCACTGACCATGGGGAAATGGCTACATGCTTAGTGATTATTTTCATTCAATATTCCCAGCAGAAAAGGAAGATAGCTTGCTTGAAGTCCCAAAGAAATTAAAAGGGGATTGGGGATAAGGTCTGAATAAAATTAGCTTAAGCAAATAATAGGGAAATTAATGGAACAATTAATGGAATGACAAATCCCCAGGACCTGCTGGTTTCCATCCAGGGCATTAAAGGAGGTAGGAGAGCATATTGCCAATGCTCTTAATCATAATCTTTCTGATTTACCTGGATTCAGGCTTTGTACCTCTGGATTGGAAATATGCTCATGTCACTCTCCTCCTCAAGTGTGGTGCCAGATCGAAACTGGGGAATTATAGACCACTGAGCCTGACAACTCTGGTGGGGAAATTATTGGAGACTATAATCAAGGATTAGGTAACTGATAATCTTCAAAACTTTCAGTGAATCAAGTAGAGTCAGCATGGATTTATTAAGGGTAGCACATGCCTGACAAACCTCATTATTCTCTTTGAAGAGGTGAGTCGAAAAGTCTGGTGCTGGAAAAGCACAGCTGGTGAGGCAGCATCTGAGGAGCAGGAGAGTCGATGTTTCAGGTATAAGCTCTTCATCAGGAATGCCTGACCTGCTGCACTTTTTCCAATGCCACAGTTTTTGACTCTGACTGTCCAGCATCTGCAGTCCTCACTTTCTCCTTTTTGAGGAAGTGACAAAGAGGGAAGGTGATGGACTTCCAGAGGCCTTTGATAAAGTCCCACGTAACAAACTGTGAGCAACGTCCTTCTTTCACTTGCCTTTTCATCTTTATTTTTCTTCTTTTTCATGTTGCTGGTGGCAGAGAAGGCATCATCACGGAGGAGGCTGCAGCGGGACTCATGGTGAAGGCAGTGAGACAGCAGCAGTGGCTCATGGTTATGGTAGGTCCAGAGCAGGGACACTACAGCCTTGGCTGTGTGATGGGCCCGGAGGAGGGACACTGCAGCTTTGTCTGTGCGATGAGGCCAGAGCGGGGACTCTTTGTGATGTTGGTGAGGCGGCTGCTGCAGAGCTGTAAACTCTTGGGTCATCAGCTGGTCCCAGAACAGGACCTCATTCTGGCCCAGAGACTGGAATATCTTACAGAAGCCCTGGAAATCTTAAGAAAACCTGGATCTGTGCTTAACAAAGAAGGACTGTAAAGATGAACATTATTCCTTATTTTTCTGCCTTTATATTTTTCTGTCAATTGAACAGAAGATGAAGCACTATTTAAGTAATTTTCTTTTATTCATTTTCTAATCCAAAATGGTGCCAGAATGTAGTGACAAAATACTTTTCACTGTATTTTCCCAAATATATGTGACAATAAAATCATTCATCCACTCTAAGGTGAAAACCCACAAAATTGAGAGCAAATTACTGGCATGAATAGGAAATTAGTTGAGTGGCAGGAAACAGAATTGGAATAATGGTTAAGTACTCAAAATGACATGACACAATTAGTGGCATCCTGTAGCGATCTGTGTTGGGGCCTCAATTGTTCACAATATTCATTCACAACTTGGATAATGGCATAAAAAGTCAAATATCCAAATTTGCCAATGGCACTAAATTGGGCAGCATTGTAGATAGTGTCAATGACGGCATAACATTACGGCAGGATATTGGGACGTTAAGTGAATGGGCAAAGCTGTGGCAAATGGATTTTAATAGAAGCAAACATGAGGTTATCCAATTGGACTGTAAAAGGGTAAATCCAGGTAGTTTTGTTTGAAAGCACCAAGTTAAATACCGTGGATATCCAACAAGGTTCAGGTGTATTGTGCCATGAACAGCAGTAGAAAATAGTTAAGGAGGCTAATGCAATACTGGCCTTTATATCTACAGAGCCACAGTATAGAGAGACAGACATTCTGCTGCAGTTATACAAAACCTTAGCTAGACCCCACTTAAGAGTACTGACAGCAGATCTGGGCACCACATCTTAGAAGTATATAAATGACCTTGGACAGAGTACAACACAGGTTTACAAGGACCTGGGGTTCCTTATATGGATTAGACAAATTAGGCCTTTGTGCTCTAGAATTTAGAAAGTAAGGGTTGATTTAACTGAGGTGTTCACATATTGACAGGGAATGATAGGTTGCTAAAGACAAACTATTTCTTCTGGTTGAAGATTCTAGAACCAGCAGATATAGTCTGAAAATTAGGGCCAGTCCATTGAGGGGCGATGTTACAAAGCACATTTTACACACAAAGGTTAGTGCAGGTTTAGAATGGTCTTCATCATAAGGCAGTCAGTGCTAATTCAATTATTCAATTTAAATCAGAGATAGATCACATTTTATTAAGCAAGAGTATCAGGGGATATGGGCCCAATGCAGGAATACAGAGTTAGGCCACAGATTATTGAATGGTGGAGCAGCTTTGCGAGGGGTAAAGGCTAACTCAAATTCCTATTTTTCTATTTCCTCTAGGAGTTCCTGCACATTCACCGGATGTTATTCATTCTGTTACTATCTCTCCCTGAGATACATAATACTGACAAAGTGATTGATTCTTCATAAACAAACTTTAAGAACAGTGCTGCCTTCCTGAACTGTTAATACATTTTTAGATTTCTCCCCTCTGATAGATAATGTGGAGCCCTCTTTCCAACATGATGGCCTGGAGACTACCACAAATTAAACTAATCTGCTGTTGATATGATTGATTTCTTCTCAATTTAAACCTGGTTTCAGTCTCTGGACATCTTAGAAATTTTTAGCTCTCTGCTTAAATAAAATTATTTCTGACCTCAAAACAAAAAAATCAATTTCACAGAACTAAAACCAAAACCTTTGCCTTTACTTTATTATCTAAATCCACAATTAATAATATTAGGTTATTATAAACTTTCATCAAACAAAGGATGATAACTATGGTTGTTGTAGTCTCATCATCTGATCTCCAGGACATCTCTGCAGGAGTTCCTCAGGGTAGTGTCCTCGGCCTAACCATCTTCAGCTGCTTCATCAATGACCTTCCCTCCATCATAAGGTCAGAAGTGTTTGTGTTCATTGATATTTGCACAACAGTCAGCATTGACAATACCAAGGTTTGTGCCAGTAAGCAGCAAGTGGCAATGATGATCATGGTAGAGCCATGGATTTTGAATAACTGTATTTTTAAAGATCCCTTCTAATCGCAAGAGACATTAATGGTGCCCAGAGGATCTAATGTGAGCAATATCTTACCTACTCACTCTCACTGTATCACCCCCAGCCCAAACTTGGACACTATTCAACTTGACATTGCAAGCGTGGTCACTCATTCTGGAAACCTATCCACTGCCACAACTGTGTCACCCACTTTTATCTTCCTTAATATCTGCATCTCTTGCATTCCTGGAACAATCTAGCCCACAATAGGACAGAAAGAGTGAAAACAGGTACTGTGCTGCGTCAGAGTGCCAACCAGTTATGGTGACCATCCAGCGTATTTAAAAGTCACAACCAATCCTTCATGTTGCCTCAGCCTTTCATTGATGGGGAACTAACCCAGCATTCGTGAACAAACAGAGTGTTCCCTCTCCTCAATCACTCAGGCAGTGCAGCAGCATATAAAGGGACCATGCACGTTGAGCATGTGTGTGACATACACATTATTAATACATACAGTGAAACATTCAGTTCGGGCTGGCAGTCAACAAGCGTGCTTTCTCTGAAGTCACTGCACATGGAACACAATGACATTAGCAGCTCATGTATTCACACATTTCAGAGAGATGGAAACAGACCCTTCATTTCAACTCGTCCATGCCGACCAGATATCCAAAATTAATCTAGTTCCATTTGCCAGCACTTGGCCCATATCCCTCTCAACCATTCCTATTCATATACCCATCCAGATACCTTTTAATTGCTGTAATTGTACCAGCCTCCACCACTTCCTCTGGCAGCTCATTCTATACACACACCACCATCTGCGTGGAAAAGTTGCCCCTTAGGTCTCTTTTAAACTTTTCCCCTCTCAACGTAAACCTATGCCCTCTAGTTTTGGATTCCCCCACCCCAGGTAAAGACTTTGTCTATTTACCCTATCCATGCTCCTCATGATTTTATAAACCTCTGTAAGTTCACCCCTCAGCCTCCGATGCTCCAGGGAAAACAGCCCCAGCCTATTCAGCATCTCCCCATCGCTCAAACCCTCCAACCCTGGCAATACCCTCGTAAATCTTTTCTGAACCCCTTCAAGTTCACAACATCTTTCCTATAGTAAGGAGATTAGAATTGTATACAATATTCAAAATGTGGCTGAACCAGCGTCCTGTACAGCCACAACATGACTTCCCAACTCCTCTACTCAATGTTCTGACCAATAAAGGAAAGCATACCAAATGCCTAGGAAATGCCAGCTGTGATTACCAGACCAGTTTGTGCATCCGCTCGTGCCCATCCTGGCATTTAGATAGTTTCATCTTTACCAGTGACACCCTAGGAGTTGTCATTGACTGGATATTAATTGCGCCACCTCCTTAAATCCTCTGACTTGCCCTTGTAGCTAGATTCTGAGAATTCTGCAGAAAATAATTCATGTTCCGACTCCACAAAGGCTAACCAATATCGAAGTGGGTACAATTCCGTTAACACCTAACAAGTTTAACCCAGCCCAGGACAAAGCAGCCTACTTGATCAACATCTAATGTACATTCCTCCCCAGCACAGCAGGTGCACAGTGACAATGGTGTGCAAACAACAGACACACCATCCAAACCCACAATCTCAATGCAGTACTGTCGGGAAATTCACAGCCTGCAAATCTCCCTGCAAGTCACACACTATCCTGACTTGGAATTGTACCACTATTCTCTCACTGTCACAGGTCAAAGTTCTCAAACTCCCTTCAAACAGCAGTGAGTACACTACTGCAGCTCACCACCACCAAAGGAGCACTCCGGGATGAGCAGAAATGTTCACCTTGCCAGTGATGCCCTCACATCATTCGAGCACTTTGTGTAGTGATTGTAATAAGGTCAGCCAGGTGGATCTCATAGATTGTGAGCTCCCTGATTGGTTAACCTGGTCCAGTCAGGGAGCCCTGGCTGACAGATAGAAACAGGAGTGTCAGAAGATTAGATTCCCTACAGTGCAGAAACAGGCCCTTCAGCCCAACAAGTCCACACCGACCCTCTGAAGAGTAACCCACCTAGACCCATTCACCTACTCCCTACTAATGCACCGATCACTATGGGCAATTTAACACGGCCAATTCACCTGACTTGCACATCTCTGGATTGTGGGAGGAAACCGTAGCACCCGGAGGAAACCCATGCAGACACAGGGAGAATGTGCAAATTCCACACAGGCAGTCGCCTGAGGGTGGAGTTGAACCCGGATCTCTGGTGCTGCGAGGCAGCAGTGCTAACCACTGAGCCGCTGTGCCATCCCAAAGTTCTGTTTTGTTCATCTGAGAGCTGGCTCTGAGAAAGCTGGATTTGTGTCAAGGACTCCCCATGTGTAAGTAAAGGGTGACTTGGTGACAGGATACCAGCCTCTGTGGAGTTATTTCACTTTGACCATGTTTTGTACATTTACTTGTACAGTGATACGGTGTCAAGGTTTACTGTAGCATTATCTTTTCTGTCACCAAGTGGGAGCACTTCTGAAGCCATGTATGGAAAGCTGTGTTAAACTCTGCAGCCAGTTTAGAAGTTCAGCTCCCAGTGGAGTCTGGGTTTGGATAGTGTGATATGTAATCTGTTAGATTTTCTTTTCCCAGTGATACTGTGCAGTCAGTTCATATGATGGCAGTGTCTGGAGAAAAAGATTCAAAGTCACCTTTCTGAAGATAGACAATTGGATTGCTTTTCCTGCCAAGTTAATACTTGTCAGCATTTCAATGGAATTAAATGTCAAATCACTTTAGCAGGTAATATCTGCTTGTAGAAATAGAATAAAAATGCTAAATTTTACTGGCCCCAAGGTGGTGAGATCAGAAGCAAGCTTATTGGCAAAAATGTGGAGAGTATGTTAGACTTGAACACCAATGTGTACCTGCTGCTAGTTATTAGTTATGGAGGCAGTCGGGTGACAGAGTCTACAGTAAATGCAGAAATGGAGGTTAGGCAATAATAGACAGTAGACAATAGGTGCAGGAGTAAGCCATTCTGCCCTTCGAGCCTGCACCGCCATTCAATATGATCATGGCTGATCATTCCTAATCAGTATCCGCTTCCTGCCTTATCTCCATAACCCTTGATTCCACTATCTTTGAGAGCTCTATCCAACTCTTTCTTAAATGAATCCAGAGACTGGGCCTCCACTGCCCTCTGGGACAGAGCATTCCACACACTCACCACTCTCTGGGTGAAGAAGTTTCTCCTCATCTCTGTCCTAAATGGTCTACCCCGTATTTTTAAGCTGTATCCTCTGGTTCGGCACTCACCCATCAGCGGAAACACGTTTCCTGCTGCCAGAGTGTCCAATCCTTTAATAATCTTATATGTCTCAATCAGAACTCAATCAGAATAAGGAAAATGTTGCTTAATAAGTACCTTTTACAAAACTTGAGAGGGTTTTGAAAATATGTACAAAGATATTGCCAGGGTTGCAGGGTTTGTGCTGCTAGGGAGATGGTGAACATACTGGGGCTATTTTCCTTGGAACATCGGAGGCTGAGGAGTGACCACACAGAGGTTTATAAAATCATGAGGGGCATGGATAGGGTAAAAAGACAATGTCTTTCCCTGGGATGGGGGAGTCCAAAACTAGAGGGCATAGATTGACGGTGAGAGGGAAAAGATTTAAAAGGGACCTAAAGGGCAACATTTTCATGCAGAGGGTGGTGTGAGTATGGAATGAGCTATCAGAGGAAGTGGTGGAGGCTGGTACAATCACAACATTTAAAAGGCATCTGGATGGGTACATGAATGGGAAGGGTTTAAAGGGATATGGGCCACATGCTGGTAAATGGGACTAGATTTATTGAGGATATCTGGTTGGCATGGATAAGTTGGATCGAAGGGTCTGTTTCTGTTTGTCTATCTCTCTGATTCTCTGTTACCAGGATATTCAGGAATGACAAAGTTTCAATAGCTCATCAGCCTTCAGGAGAAGAGAACTCAGCAGCAAGTACATGATGGCTGGAGGTGGAAGGCATTGAGAGCATCAGTATTTCCAAATGGGAAAGACGGGAGGCTTTAAAGCATGGGAGGGAGGAACAGCAGACCTGGCCAAGCTGGTGGGCTCAGAGACAGGTTGTGGGAAGGGTCTCTCTGATGAGTAGCTCATGCCTGCAGCATGAAACGTTTTCAGACCTGAGCGCAGCAATTAGCAACGGGTCTCATACTTTCATGCATTGATTCCTGATGAAGGGTTTATGCCTGAAACATCGATTCTCCTGCTCCTCGGTTGCTGCCTGACCTGCTGTGTTTTCCAGCAGCACACTCTCTGACTCATGCTCTCAGTGTTTGCTTCCACCACAGAAGGAGGGAAGTGAAGCAGACAGACAGACAGACAGAGACAGATGGAACCACAGGGGTCAGAGCTGGAACATGCAGAGCTGCAGCAAGTTCAAGTGGCTGTAAGGAGACATGGGTAAGGAGCACATGGATGGCCAGAATGAGAAGCTCATTCCATCACACAGTGCTAGCCTTCTGAAAGGGTCTGCCAGCAATGCTTTTAACATATGAAGCAGTTGTGCAGACTGTTCAAGCAGGCAGTGTCCGAGCTCTGCACAGTGCAAGAGGAAGTAAGGGCATGTAAGGACTGCAGCATTGAGGGACACAGCGACTCTCACTTTTTACACCTCAAATCATTCCTGGGATCCTCTGGAGCATCTATGATGTCTTGCAGCCAATTCAGCTGGCCTGTGAGACGTTGCAGTTTCAGTTTTCTAAACTGCTACATCTTTTTAGTGAGGCCTGACTTTGACTGATATCAATGTGGCTAACATTTCCAAACAGAATTGTTGATGCAAAGCAACACTTGATCAATGCTGCCTGATTTCCAATCCAATGTACTTAATATAGACTATTCTGATGTAACGCATGTTTTGCTAACACGAATTGGCTATAACACAATTGACGAATTTGGAGGCTGTTTGGATAACACCAACTTTCTGCAGAACAGGTATAACAATTTTCTATTAGTGATTTCCTACAGCGTGATTTTCTGTTGCAGTTTTCCAAAGTGAAATCTTTTATAGAGTGAGGTCACAGAGGAAAGTAACTGTTGCATTATAGCAAAACGACCTGTAGGCCAAGAAGCCTGACTTCATAGAACATAGAACAGTACAGCACAGAACAGGCCCTTCAGCCCACGATGTTGTGCCGACCATTGATCCTCATGTATGCACCCTCAAATTTCTGTGACCATATGCATGTCCAGCAGTCTCTGAAATGTCCCTAATGACCCTGCTTCCACATCTGCTGCTGGCAATGCATTCCATGCTCTCACAACTCTCTGTGTAAAGAACCGGCCTCTGACATCCCCTCTATACTTTCCTCCAACCCGCTTAAAACTATGACCCTCGAGTTAGCCATTTCTGCCCTGGGAAATAGTCTCTGGCTATCGACTCTATCTATGCCTCTCATTATCTTGTATACCTCAATTAGGTTCCCTCTTCTCCTCCTTTTCTCCAATGAAAAAAGTCCAAGCTCAGTCAACCTCTCTTCAACCTCCAGTCCAGGCAGCATCCTGGTAAACACCCTCTGAACCCTCTCCAAAGCAACCACATCTTTCTTATAATAGGGCGACCAGAACTGGACACAGTATTCCAAGTGCGGTCTAACCAAAGTTTTATAGAGCTGCAACAAGATCTCATGACTCTTAAACTCAATCCCCCTGTTAATAAAAGCCAAACCACCATTTGCTTTCTTAACAACCCTGTCCACTTGGGTGGTCATCTTAAGGGATCTATGTACCTGCACACCAAGATCCCTCTGTTCCTCCACACTGCCAAGAATCCTATCCTTAATCCTGTGCTCAGCTTTCAAATTCGACCTTCCAAAATGCATCACCTCGCATTTATCCAGGTTGAACTCCATCTGCCACCTCTCAGCCCATCTCTGCATCCTGTCAATGTCCAGCTGCAGCCTACAACAGCCCTCTATACATCAACGACACCTCCAACCTTTGTGTCATCTGCAATCTTGCTGACCCATCCTTCAATCCCCTCATTCAAGTCATTAATAAAAATTACAAACAGTAGAGGCCCAAGAACAGAGCCCTGTGGAACACCACTCACCACTGACTTCCAGGCAGAATATTTTCCTTCTACTACCACTCGCTGTCTTCTATTAGCCAGCCAATTCTGTATCCAGACAGCTAAGTTCCCCTGTATCCCTTCCTCCTGACCTTATGAATGAGCCTACCATGGGGATTTTGAATTATGTTTTCAAATTCCCTGCTGCCACTTGACAGAAAGCATCTACTTGCAGGATGCCTGAAAGCTGCCCCTCCTATTGCCTGTAAAATATGGCAGGATCATTTGTAGAAGAAAGTCCAATTTAAACAATAGACCTCACTGAGAACTTTACAGTACTTTACAGGTATCATTTACACCAAGTATACATTTATTTAACTTCCTGTGAATCCCCACTATGTCTGATGCCTCCTTCCAAGGATAAAAGATCATTTCCCTCCTGAGCTGATCTGTTGCAGAAACGCAGCTTTCATACCAATCAATGTCTATTGGTCTATGGTCCCAAAAAGATGCAAAGTTTCAAATTCCTCTTCCTGGGTGGGGGTGAACCTCGTCTAATGTCTTGGTCCCTGGGGTTTACTTCAGCATCTCATCCTGCTGGCCTTCCTGATGGCCCTTATAAGTCCCATCAGGTGACAGATATTCTGTGCATATCCATCTATTGATTATCTGATTGTCTCCTATCAGGCACCTCTGTGGACATACCAAACTCTCTCCAGAATTTGTAGTTCTTTTTGTTTGGCACAGCTTATGAACTTGGCTTCTAGCTTGTTCATGGCCGCTAAGATTTCCCAACCACATAGGATTCTGCTTGAGGTAGTATTTTTGGTTTATACTCTCTTTTTTTGCCCTTGTTAAACTGCACCTTTTATTTTCCTTTCTATCCCTTTCTGAGCAGCTACTATTTGACCTCCCTCTCCTATTATTAGGATTTGTTTCAACAGCGACCTCCTTGTTGTGCATGTTCAATCCCATGTCCACTAATTGAATTTGCAATGTGTTTTTCTGTCTTTCAATCTCTACTTCATGTTCCCAACCCATGGGCCTAACCTCCAATCCCTTTTCCTATACATTCTTCCAGATTTTATATTTTCCAGTAGATCTCCGTGTTCTACTTATAATAGTTACACATCTCCAGTGACTAGTCCCTTCTGGTTAAAAGGGCCAAATATTTGAGTTAGTACCATTTTTGATGGTTGTACCTCATATTGACCACTGGAACTGATCTCTCCATCACAGAGTCACACAGCATGGAAACAGACCCCTCAGTCCAACCAGGCCATGCTGAACATAATCCCAAACTTAACTTGTCCCGTCTCCCTGCTCCTGGCCCATATCCCTCCAAAACTTCCCTGTTCATATTCATGTCTTGTAAGTGTTGTAATTTTACCCACATCCACCATTTTCTCAGGAAGTTCATTCCACATGAGAACCACTTTGTAAAAAATTTTCCCTTATAGCTTTTTTACATCTCTCTCTCTTCTCACCTTAAAAATATGCACCTTAGTCTTGAAATCCCCCATCTTAGGTAAAAGACACTTGTTATTAATCCTATCTATTACCCTCATGATTTCATAAACCTCCATAAGGTCACCTCTCAACCTCCCATGCTCCAGTGAAATAAAGTCCCAGCCTATCCAGTCAGGCAAACAGTAAACTGGGGCAGTTCGATCCT